>NC_134020.1:31221750-31969250 GCF_040712315.1 Castanea sativa
GAAGGATAAGAGATGTGACAAGGGATTTCTTAAAGGATATACTCCCCACCTCCACATTGAATGTTTCAAACCAACTATATCAGTTGCATTAATGTGAAAATGACACTTGAACAGTGACTTCACAGCTAGCAGTCCTTTCTACCCCTTCAACAAAGCTGTGATGGGACAAGTACCCTGAGGAATGCTTAGAGGCGTAAAGATGGAGGGCTATGATGCAAGGACAGAGAATATAAAAGGAAAGGAACCTCCTAGAAGGAAGGGGATTGATTTTTATTGGAAAAGGAAAAGAACTAAGAATTAAACAGTGTATGACCATTAGCATTCATATATAAGAAATTGATCTTCGAACTTACCCAAGGAGAGTGTTTTCTCAATCATCACTTGTATTTCATTTTTCTATCACTCTCGTCTGATTAGCTATACACGAAGACTTAATCTAAGATTGCAATTGAAGTGTTTTCTCACTCTCTTTCAAGAAACTCTATTGTATGAGCTTAGTTTATAAGACAAGGCACTATTGTTCTTAGTGGGCTTGGGCCTTTATTTTCTAAGTCCTTACAACTTTTATTAAGAATTATTGTTGTAGTAAAGAATCTTGGTAAAAATAATTTGGCATTCTAAGGAAAAAATGAAAAGATTTATGAAGAAAATAATGGAAATTTTTAAAGTCTAATCAACATGATTGCAGAATTTGATCCAACTATGCAAGAACATATTAGACGTATTCAAAATGGTGGAATCCATAATCATTATCTTGGCCATAAAAAAAAATGAATTGATACAACTATTGGCAAATGAGATTAAATGTAAAATTATCAAAAAGATCAAAGAAGCAAAATATTTTTCAATTATACTTGATTGAACACCTAATGCAAGTCATGAAGAACAAATGTTTCTCATATTACGATGTGTTGATATTTCAACAAGTCCAATAAAAATAGCAGAACATTTTGATGAATTTGTAAAAGTTGATGACACTACTGAAAAATGTATTTTTGATGAAATTACAGATGTAATAAATATTCTTAAGCTTGATATTAATGATATATGTGGACAAGGATATGATAATGGGCCTAATATGAAAGGAAAACATCAAGGTGTACAAAAAATACTTCTTGATATAAATCCTAGAGCATTTTACACACCATGTGGTTGTCATAGTTTTAACCTTGTAGTATGTGAAATTGCCAATTCTTGTCCAAAAGCTATATCATTTTTTGGAGTTATACAGCGCATATATACATTTTTTTCTTCTTCTACAAAAAGATGGAAAATTTTACAAAATAATGTGTCAGGTTTAACTCTTAAGTCATTATCACAAACACGCTAGGAAAGTTGCATTAAAAGTGTAAAAGCAATAAAATTTCAAGCTGCACAAATAAGAGATGCTTTGTTACAATTAGCACAAACAAGTGAAGATCCTAAAATAAAAAGTGAAGCAGATTGTTTAGCAAAATATGAAATTGAAAGCTTTGAGTTCTTATTGGGTATGACTATTTGGTATGACATATTATTTGTTGTCAACTCTATTAGTAAAAACTTACAATCAAAAGACATGCACATTGATGTTGAAATAGATCAATTAAAAGGTCTCATTTCTTATTTTAAGGATATAGAGAAAATGGATTTACTTCTGCAATGAATTCATCTAAAAAATTGTATTGGAAATGGAAATAGAACCCGTGAGAAACGTATAATTCATAGAAAGAAATAATTTGATGAAAATGTTCATAATGAGACAACACGCTCTACTGAAGAATCTTTTAGAATTGATTATTTCTTATATATACTAGATAAAGCAATTAGTTCAATTGAGAATAGATTTGAACAATTTCAAATATATGAAGATATTTTTGGTTTTTTATTTAACTTCACAAAATTGAAATCACTAGATGATGATAGTTTACAAAAATACTGTCTTAAACTTGAATCTTTTCTCAAACATGATGTTTATTATCATATTGATGGTTTAGATTTATTTTCAGAGTTAAAAGTTTTAAAAGAAATTTTACAAATAAAAGATTATACTCCAATTGACATAGTAAATTATATAAAAAGATTAGATTCATTTCCAAATACATGCATTGCTTATAGGATTTTACTAACAATACCTATTACAGTAGCTTCTACAAAAAGAAGTTTTTCAAAATTAAAATTAATAAAATCTTATCTAAGATTGACAATGTCCTAAGAAAGATTAAGTGGGTTAGCTATATTATCGATTGAAAATGAGATGTTAGAAGAACTTGAATACAAAAATTTAATTAGTCAATTTGCATCTCAAAAGGCAAGAAAAATAGGTTTTAAATTAAATATATTATAACATAAAAATATTAATTTAATTAAAACATAAGTATAAAAAATTCCCCATTTTAGTTCTCGCCTTAGGCCCCAAAATGTCTAGGGCCAGCCCTGCAAAGGTGCATGGGAATGTGAATGCATGACTTACCTCACTTACCTTGTAACAACACAGCACCTATGGTATCAATGCATGGGCATGTGAATGAATGGCATGGTATCAAAGCAAGAGAACGTAAGACAAACCCTAATCTAGACATGTGATAGCAAACAAACATGTGAAAGGGGTAAGCATAAACCTATAGAGCCTAAAAAGGGGGTAGACAGAGCAAACATGTAAAGGTAAAGACAAAACAATCAAACAATAATTTTAGGGTTGTTGGGTAACGGCATCACGCATGCTAGAATATGTTTGCATGCGCACAATCAAGCCTACGTACCTAGGCAAGATTATGCGTACACAAATCCTTGCCTAGAAACCCTAAAACACAAAAACATAGCAAAACTTAAAACAAAAATTCTAACAACCTAACATGCATTTTAAGCATACAAAAACTTAAACCTAACCTAGAAAGGCATGTTAAAACATAATCTAACCACAAACAAAGCAAGCAAGAGGATTTATAGGAAGAAAATAAAAGAAAGGAAAAGGAAAAGTTTAGACTAGATTCCTCACACAAAAACTTTCCAAGCTTGATTTTGACCGTTCCCCTCAGTCAAGTCCATTCACAAACCAATAAGAAAGTGATTGGCAATGTTAAACTAAAATGATTGAGATCAGAAAAGGTCCTAATCAAATAAAATTGACTTAAGGGTGTTTTGTGAAAAACTCCCTTTTGATTCACTATTTTCTAGTGAATCTTGGGTTTTTCTCGTGGGATTTCTGTGTGTTTTGAAAATTTACCATGTAAGGCTTTTTATAGTTGAAAAAATGAGGTTTGGAACAGCTCCCAAACGATTTGGGATTCATTCCAAACCTCAGTCATTACTATAGAAAACTTGCCTTTCTTATGCTTATGAAACCCTAGCTGCATAAGCAAAAATGTGCCTGCATACGCATGCTTTGACCCGCATACGCAAGCCACGACCTATGTATGAAGGTCAAGGGCCACTTTGGTCATTTTATTTCTAAAAATATATTTTTGCTCAATTAAAATGTTATATTTTCCATTTTAACACTTCTTAAGTCAATTTGATATCTGATTGGCCTTAAACTAGCCTTGGGCCATTGAGTTCAAGCATCATTGAGGAATGGAGGCTCAAGTCGTAAGGGGTATAAAATGCAGTGTCTACACCATTATACTCCTTCAAGCAAAAGAAGGCTGAGACTCTAGCTTCACCCCAAGAAAATCACTGAAAGGGCAAAAATGTATTGACCCCTTGTGATGAATTAACCAATTAATGAGCCAAGTGAATTAATTAGGTTCAATTACATGCAATGACCATGGCAGCACAAACAAATCACCAAATAACTAAATATGCAGCGAAAATTAAATGACATGGTAATTTGTTTACGAATGGGGAAAACCTACACGGCAAAAACCCCACCAGGTGATTTTAAGGTCACCACTCCCGAGAATCCACTATTATCAAAACAAGTTGTTACAAGTAAGGGAATCTCAGTACCTTATACCAACCTACAGTTGAACCCTTACCCCAATACCCAATTGGACTTGTTCTGTAGTGACAATCTCTCCTTGTATTGCACGACTCTTAGTACCTGACTAACCAAAAGATGTGTGGATCCCAATACGTGACTTGATCACCAATTTAAGAAGGATGTTGGCTGCAAAGATCTTATGTTCATCAACCAATGAAGATCATGAAGTTGCTTGGTCACAAAACCCTACGATGTACAAACACAGCAGCTTCTTCAAGAACTAGGGCAAATTAGGTTTCCAATCACACTTGAGGAATTATGCTCTTGTGCAATTGTGCTCTTGACTGTGCAACCTAATACAGCCCTTAAGATAATCCTTATATATATTTAAGGCTGTAAGAAAAGAAAGCTCAAACACATACTCACAGATTAGATAAAAAACAGCTCTGAAAAGGGAGAGCATGAAGTGAGAGGGGAAATCAACGGTAAGATCCTCAATGAGAGATGTATGTTTTTAGACCCCTTAAACACAACTAGATTAACCTAGTTAATTAGCCAAGTAATTACTTAGTCAAATTAAATAGATCTAGGTTAACACAAATATATCATACCATTGTAAAGTGCAAAAAATAAAAAAACACAACAATATAATAACCAAGAAAAACCAAACCGGTAAAAAACCTGGGGAGGACTTAACCTAGCTATCCTCAAGGTAAAACGAATCAACTATGAAAGAATTGAAGTTTACACAATAGCAACTTAGACCACTAACATCCTATTGCTACCTCGAGTAGGAAACTTACAACCACGACCACGTGACAGCTCCGAATCCACGGACTACTTCTTTCATGGATTCCCAGCAAGCACAAGCAATCCCGCTTGTATATCTTTAAGCTCTTGAATCTACAACTGAATTGATCACCAAGCTCTTGACATCAATCTAGATCTTGATAACCCTAAGTGTATGTGAAGGAAAAACACAAAAGATTCACACACACAGCATAAAGAGCAACCTCAAAACATGGCTAGAGTTTTCCCTTTTATACTTAAGACAAAACATAAAACCCTACATGTCAAACTGGGCTTAGGCTGAGTTGGAAAATTCTGCATAAAAACAATCTGCACGAGCTTCGATCGATCGAGTCTAAATTTCAATTGATCGAACCAGGTAGAATTACACAGTAAATCCTACAGTACACTCGATTCCAACTTTACACTTAAACATACTTTGAGCAAGTCTAAAACAAGACTAAATGTTTTGGTCATGATTTGCCAATATTACAAATTGAAATTCTAATACATTTAAACCTAAAGTTTTAGAACCCAACAAGAGAAGTCAAAAAGTGAGCACGGGGCTCTGTGATAGTGTTATAGTGAGAGAGAGGATGGAGAACAAAAGTCATAACCATGTTAAGGAACCACGGACTTTTAGTAAAGGCCGAGCAACGAGTGAATTGATGATCACCCCAAGAAGAAGGTGTCTCACAGAACGAGACGAGAGTTCGTCTTTGGACATGTCCTTAGATGCTCACAACCAGGACAGTCAGGATGCGCTACCCTAGGAATATGGAGTACCTCGGATACAATACCCAAAGTAACTACCATACGTATACCCCGAACGCGATTAACAAATTGGGGTATAGAATAGTCAAATCCGTGCATATTGGAGTAGAACTCCTGTATGATCATGGAAGGGCATGTGACCGGAATTCCACAAAGTGACTCACAACCACTACTATGAATGACAATGGGTAGGTTAGTGTCAAAAAAATCGGACAGAATGACTTGGCATTCTGAATGAATGCCTCGTCGTGAAAGTTCTCAAAGAAGTCTGATTTGACCTTCTCATCACAGAACTGTACGTGAAACGGAGTGGGGTCAGAAGGAGATGAAGATGAAGATGAAGATGCCCTAGAACGAAAAGGGTTCCAAGACAAAACAGATTTACATTTAGGTGCCATGATGCAACTAACGTAAGAGGGAGAGAAAGAAAGAGACAATCAGAAAAGTACCAAGCAACATATATATAAAAATATATATATAGAATTGAAGGTACGTATGCATGAGAATGCATAAACAAGTGACATGCAAAAATAAATACATCATGGGCTCAGCCCAATCCAAACCTACTAGCACACAATATAGCAACAAAGTAAGCACACATCTAAAATGCATGAAACAATGTTATATTGCATATGTGATGCAATGCATGAAGTTTAAAGATCATTTTAACAAAAACCCATCCCAAAATTTTATCAAAAACCTCAACAATTTTGGATAATCCCAAAAGATTTCAAAAACCCCAAAAGTTAGGTCAACAGATATGAAATGCATGATTAATGAGTGAGAAAGCATCATACCAGAGAGGAAAGAAGATCTTGAGACCAAAAAATGAGTAAGGAAGAGGTTTGGAGTGAGTGAGAGAGGCTTTGGGAGGTGAAGAGTCTAAAAGTGTCGAGAGAGATCGAGGAAATGAGAGCAGAAATCACAATGCCTCTTTATATAGAATCTTCATAAAGCTCGATCAATCAAGAGCTATTGAGCTTTAAAGAGGTGCTTTTCAGCTGTCAAACCAGCTATCGAGGATCAAACGAGAGGTTTCTCAACAAAAAAGCTCGATGGATCAAGGTAGCTATAGAAAAGTTATAGAGGAGATAAAAAGTTTCTCAATTGATCGAGCTAGCTATAAAGAGCTATCGAGATCGAGAGCTATCAAGATTACGATAAAGAAAAGCTGAAGGGTCTCGATAGGTAGCCTAGCTGTCAAGAGCTATCAAGGAGCTATCGAGATTGCTTAAAAACAGTTTTTCAAGGAAGATAAAAACACAGATATGAACATACATTAACACATATAAATCTTGTGATGGCCAAATCACATTGTACCTGCACATGTATCAAAAGTAGAAAAAAATATTACGTGTTGTGTGTGAAAACATCGCAAGATTGCATAAGTGTCTCTATGTTATGACGATTTGAGATATGAGAAAATCTTTAACTCACACACAATCATAACTGTTTGATGGAGACTATCACCTTCGAGGTACATCCTATAACTCCCACATCTCCTACAATACACGCTTGCAATCATGTTTTGACACAATTTGATATTTTTGCTTTTATTTTCTTTGCATATTTTTCTTTTATTAAGAATATCATGCATAGGCATACAAGAGAGAGAAAAGAAATACCCAATTATGTTAAGCTTTTTGACATTGCACTTTTGCTATGCTGAAGCATACAAATGTCATTTAATGATTGGCAGGCAACAGTGGTGAGATGGTTATTTATGTCTTTCTCTTAGGATTTTCTTGTCCTTCCCATCAAAAAGAGTGATATGAATGTTAAGTACAAGAGATCACTTAACCTTACTCATCACAAAAAAAGAGTCACAAAACTCACTTGCTTAGTTGTGCATAGAGATGCTCATCTAAGCTACAAAAGATACAAAGTTTAAAGAACTTTGTTTCATTGGTCATTCAAGGTACACAAGTATCAATGTACATAAGCACACACTGTTTTTGTATTTTTTTTTCAATTTTTTTTTTTTTTATGAATGAAAAAACAAGAATAAAAACAAAACTGAAAAACAACCAAACAAAAACATGTCAAATAAAGCAATGCATAAAAACTAGAAACAAATGCAAGAAGAAGAGGAGGAGAAGAGAGGATCATTCCATGGATAACACCGATGTTTTGATGAAGGAATTCAAACCGTTGGCTATCAAGGGGTTTAGTGAACAGATAAGCCTTCTAGTCATCAGTGTGAATGAACTCAAGAGTAAGGGTACTATCTTCAACAAGCTCACAAATAAAGTAACGTCAAATCTCTATGTGTTTGGTTCAAGAATGTTAAACCAGATTGTTAGAGACGTTGATGGCACTGGTATTGTCACAATAGATAGTGAGGTGTTCTTGACAAATATCATAGTCATGGAGGAGTTTTTGCATCCATAGAAGTTGGGTGCAAAAGCTACCGGCAGCAATGTATTCAACCTCTGCAGTGGACAAAGAGATGGAATTCTACTTTTTGCTCATCCAAGAGACAAGATTATTACCCAAATAAAAACAACCTCCGGAAGTACTCTTCCTATCATCAGCATTCCCAGCCCAATCAACATCCGAATACCCGGTTAAGACATCATTTGCGTCTTTGTTGTACCACACACCAAAATTAGCAGTGGTTTTGACATACTTTATGATTTTCTTCAAAGCAGTCATATGTGACTTTCTGGGATTAGCCTAATATCTAGCACACACTCCCACACTGTAACTAATGTTAAGTTTACTAGCAGTAAGGTACAGAAGACTACCTATCATGCTTCTATAGAGAGATGGATCAATACTCTTTCACAAGACATCAACAGTAAGTTTAACAGTAGGACTCATAGGGATTCTAATAGAACTAGCAGATTCCAAGCTAAACTTTTTTACAAGATTTCTAGTATATTTAGATTGAGATATGAATATACCTATCTCTTGCTGATGGATCTGCAATCCAAGGAAGTGATTTAACTCTTCAATCATGCTTATCTTGAACTCAGCCTGCATGAGTTTAGAGAAACCATGAGCAAGTTCATCCTTTGTTGACCCAAAGATGATATCATCAACATAGACGTAAGCAACTATTAACTCGTCGTCTTCCATTTTGATGAAGAGAGTTTGATTAGCCTTTCCTCTTGTGAACCCATGTGACACCAAGTGTTGTTTGAGTCGATCATACCAAACTCTAGGGGCTTGCTTCAAACCATAAAGTGCCTTTTTAAGGTACAACACATGATTCGAAAAATGGGGATCAATTAATCCTTTTGGTTGAGCCACATAGACATTTTATTTAAGGAACTCATTTAAGAAGGCAATCTTGACATCCATTTGGTAAAGCTTGAACTTCAAATGGCATGCTAGGGCTAGAAGAATCCTAATGGACTCCATGCGGGCTACTGGAGAAAATGTCTCATCATATTCTACTCCTTCCATTTGTGAGTATCCTTGAGCCATAAGACGAGCCTTATTGCGAATCACATTGCCCTTCTCATCAGTCTTGTTGAGGAAAATCCACTTTGTGCCGATGATGTGCTCACCCTCTGGTCTAAACACTAGTGTCTAGACATCGTTCCTTTGAAATTAAAGCAGATCATCATGCAAAGCCTCCACCCAATTTTCATCCTGAAGTGCTTCCTCAACCTTGGTAGGTTCAACCTGCGACAAGTAGCAAGAATAAGACACAAAGTTAGCAATACATTTATCAACTATGTGTTTCCTCAGTGTAAGTTCATTCATATTTCTCACAATAGTTTCAGGAGGATAATTCAACTAAATTCTGGAGGAAGTTCCTTTCTCTTTCTAAGACTCAGAGTCAGGTGAGGCAGATCTGTCTGCTAAACCTTCTACAACACTTGGAGCACTAGGAGTACTTGGAAAGGCAGGCTCTTGATCAACAAGTTCTTGAATGTCCTTGGGCTTGGGAGGAAGAATTTCTTTGGAGATTTCCTCATGAACATTCTCAGAATCGGACTTTGAAGCTTCGTCGATAACAACATTTACAGTTTCCATTACTTTCTTGGTTCTCTTGTTGTATACCCGATAAACCTTGCTTGTGGAGGAATATCCCAAAAATATTCCTTCATCGCTTCGAGAGTCAAATTTTCCCACATTCTATCTATCCTTGAGAATGAAGCAAATACTTCCAAAGATTCTGAAATACTTGACATTCGGCTTCCTTCCCTTCCATAGCTCATAGGAAGTCTTTTTGGTACCGGGTATGAAATATACCCTGTTAACCGTATGACACGCAGTGTTGACAGCTTCTCCCACAAGTTTCTGGCCACACCCTTGTTGTGCAGCATAGCCCTAGCCATCTCCTGAATCACCCTGTTCTTCCTTTCTACTACACCATTCTTCTAAGGAGTAATAGGAGCAGAGAATTCTTGAGATATACCCAATCTAGTGCAAAAGGACTCCATGTATGAGTTTTCGAATTCTTTGCCATGATCACTTCAAATTCGATCAACCTTTAAGCTCTTCTCATTTTGCAATCTTGTGCACAAGGCTTCGATATGCTCAGGTGCATCTAACTTGGATCTTAGAAGAATAACCCAAGAGTACCTAGTGAAGTCATCTACCACAACCATGATATATCTCTTTCCCCCAAGAGACTCGGTTTGAGTTGGACCCATGAGATCCATATGCAGTAGCTCCAATGATCTAGATGTAGCAGATGTCTGAGTGCCTGGATGTTTAGCTTTTGTATGTTTCCTAAGCTGGCACGGTCCACACACAACATTGTTCACTCTACTGAGTTTTGGTATCCCTAACACTGATTCATGCTTAGATACAATTGAGAGATGTTTGTAACTAGCATGTCCCATCCTTTGGTGCCATAGATCTTTGTTTGGCAAACAAATACTATTGCACACAATATTAGCATCAGGTACCAAACCATAACAATTGTCTAAAGTGCGAACACCACTTATGAGTTTCTTTCTAGATTCGTCCAGCACAAGGCATTTTCCTTTGGAGAACAGCACCATAAAGTCTTGATCACATATTTGGCTTATGCTCAATAGGTTCACTCCCAGACCTTCTACGTATAGCATATTTGCAATGTCTAGCAGTCCAGGTAAAAAGAGGATTCATTTTCCTTTAATCTATGACTTACTCCTATCACCGAATGTGACATTACCACCTTTCTTAGACTCGAAGACCTTAAAGAGAGAGCGATTTCCAGTCATGTGTCATGAGCATCCACTATAAAGGTACCACAAGCATGTATCCATTACCTTTGAAAGTTCAAAAAGTGTGTAAAACACCTTTGAATGTTTAGACCCTCAAATTACAAATTACCAATTCAAGCTTATAAACAAATAATGTACATGCGGAAAATGTAAATAAGCTAAAACAGAATTGATAACATAATCTAAACCAAATAAAATCACATCCACAGCAAAAATTAAATGGCAAAGATTAAAGGAAGAGAGATGCAAACACAAGGACAACACAGTGATGTGTCATCAAAAAGGAAACTGAAGCCCTCGGCGTAAAACCTCTCTGCCGCCCTCTAAGCGGTCAATAATCCACTAAAGAATATAGTTGGGATACATAGACAACAGAAGACCCTCCAAGCCTAATCTACCCAGTGTACCTAAGCCCTCCAAGCTCCTACTCCAACGAGGTTGCGCCAAACCTATTTCTTCTTTAGCTTACCGGATTCCGCTACAGCCCATAGCATCAACCAATATGAAATTGGTCCCTTCTTAACTGCTTCCTAAAGCACCAAACAGCCTTCTCACAGATGTGTGTATGGTGAGAAAAGGTTTTGATAATGGACCTCTCAATGATGTAACAATGGAGAGAAAGAGAGCAGAGGAATTTGAAGAGTCTCTATGTGAAGATTGTGGATGAGTCAATCTTATTTTTCTCTAGGGTTTCTCTCTCAAAATTCTCTCTGGAAGCTCTCTACATTTCGTGGGTATAAGGGGTATTTATAGTAGGGTGAGAAAGGAATGTGAAGAGTCATATTTTCCCAAACAGGGCTGGCTGGCGACTTGGACTCGCGACTTGACTAAGTCACAAGTTCCAACCGCTAGCAAACAGAATGGCCAAACTGGACTTTTTGTCCTATAGTGCTCCAACTGGCGTGACTGTTCAACTTCTCAACACACTTCGCTCGTGTGCATCATCTGGCAGCTTGCTAGCCGCGAGCCACCCGCAAGATCTAGCTGCGAGTCCCTGCTTCACTGCACATTCTTGAGCATTTCTTCACACTCTCTCACACAATACCCTTACATGAATCCCACCTAAATACAGGGTTTCTAAGTGCTGAATTACAAGCAAATTGGCACGAAATAAAGCCAACACAATGGTTGATAAATTTCAACCTTACAACCTTGAATGCAAACTTCATCATAAAGCACACTTCATGCTTTGATGACAGATCTGTAGGAATTGTGTTCTCTTTCATCTACTATTTACAACCAAGACCTTTAACCTTTACCCTTCTCAGATGAACTCCTCTACACATTCTCAGTCTGAGGCAATCTAGTTTCTTCTTTGTCATGTTAAGATCTTTTCCAATCATCATCATGATGGCTTTCAAATAACTTTTAGACTTGCATTTTCTAAAACACTCAATTAAATAGAGATTAGAAAAAACAATATGTATTTGAAATAAGAGATCTTTTCTTGCCAATGGTAACCATGACAATAGGTGTCAATGGATCTTACAACAAAGATTAAACCCTAATCAGAGTGTGCCTACTCTGATACCACTTGATAGGTCAAAAATGTATTAACCCCTTGTGATGAATTAACCAATTAATTAGCCAAGTAAATTAATTAGGTTCAATTACATGCAATGAGCATGGTAGCACAAACAAATCACCAAATAACTAAATATGCAGCAAAAATTAAATAACATGGTGATTTGTTTACAAATGGGGAAAGCCTACACGGCAAAAACCCCACCAGGTGATTTTAAGGTCACCACTCCCAAGAATCTACTATTATCAAAACAAGCGGTTACAAGTAAAGGAATCTCACTACCTTATACCAACCTACAGTTGAACCCTTACCCCAATACCCAATTGGACTTGTTCTACAGTGACAATCTCTCCTTGTATTGCACGACTCCTAGTACGTGACTAACTAAAAGATACGCAGATCCCAGTACGCGACTTGATCACCAACTTAAGAAGGATGTTAGCTGCAAAGTTCTTCTGTTCATCAACCAATGAAGATAATGAAGTTGCTTGGTCACAAAACCCTACGGTGTACAAACACAGCAGCTTCTTCAAGAACTAGGGCAAACTAGGTTTTTAGTCACACTTGAGGAATTATGCTCTTGTGCAATTGTGCTCTTAACTGTGCAACCTGATACGGCTCTTAAAATAATCCTTATATATATTTAGGGTTGTGAGAAAAGAAAACCCAAACATATACTCACGGATTGGATGAAAAACTGAGTTTCATAAACCTCAATAGATAGTCATCTCTCGTGCTAGCTGTCGAGCCACGAGCTTCAGTGGCTTTTGAACCTCAATAGATGCTAGCTGTCGAGTTTTAAAATCCAGCACTTTCTTACTTGATTCTTGGACAGACTTGCATGGTTTTAACACTTAAACTTGAAACCTTATTTCTTGAAGTATTAAACACATTCTATATCTACTCAATTACAAGTAAAGTGCGTTTTTTCAAATGATTAGTCAATACATAAAATGTTGACATATCTTCCTAACATCCAATCACATGTCCTAACAATCACTATTTGGAAAATAGCAAGCTTTCAAAACTTTATGGACCAAAGATGATGTATTCCTCTGAAGCCTCCAGCCTCGATTGGCTAATACTACAAGATTAAATGCTTTAAGATCCTGAAAGCCTAAGTCACCCTCCTCCTTTTGTACACAAACCTTGTTCCAACTAAGCTATGCATCTTAGCCTTCCCATCTGTTCGACCCAGCCAAAAATTTCAAACCATGCACTTCATCTCATCACATAGAGTATTCAGGAGTTTAAAGACACTCATGGTATACGTGGGTATTCCTTGAGCTATCGCCTTGATAAGGATCTCTTTTCTTGCATGCGATAACGTCTTCTCTTTCCACCTGAAAAGTTTATTATCTAATCTCTCTTTTAATTGTCAAAAGATATTGCACTAAAAAGTCATTATCTCTTTTCACTAAAATTTAAATGGATTTAGTTAATGTGGCATACATTAACCATTTACTATAAAAATAAATAAATAAATAAATAAAACTTTTTATGAAAATTAAAAAAAGGATAAATTTCACAAACCTACCTTGAGGTTTGTGATAATACCAACTAGGTTCAAAACAATTTGAAACCTACCAATTTCATCCTCAAAAGACCATTTTGTCTCTAATTTTTATTATCTCTTCTTTCTCTCTCCTATCTCGTTACTCTCCCTCTCCTTCAACTCTCTTCTCTGAGTTCTCTTTCTTAGAACTCTCTCTCTAACCGGTGAAACCCAGGAGTTTTGGGCACCGGAACCCAGTGCTTCAATCTGGATCTTGCCAACAACAACCCAAATACCGTTAGTTTCTATTCCTTCTCTCTCTCTTCTATCTGGTCCCAGATCCCTCTCTCTCAAGCTATCTCTTCAGCTCTCAAACTATTCTCTCAAATATCTCTATCTAATAGAACCATGGTCACCGGCAAAACCCATAAGCTCAGTCATCGGTCTCAGCAACACCACCATGCAAGGGTCTTCTCGATTCCCACCAAGTTTAATGTCATCAACGGACTCTCGCCCCTCTCTCTCTTATTAGAACCCACGCGGTGGTGGTAATGGTGCTTCGATCTAAATCTCTCCATAGTCTTTGCAACAGCAGCATGGATCTCGGCATGGGCTTTAAATTTCAAATTTAGGCAGTGTTCTTCAGGTGATGATGACCCCAATCTCGTGGTGTGGGTTTTTTTTTTTTTTTATGGTTTCTATTCTAATGTTTACAGTGGGGTCTTGGGTGGTTTTGTATTAATTTTTTGTGTTGTGTTTGGTTGGGATTTTTGAGGGTTTTTGAGGGTTTTTGTTGGGTTTTTTTGAAGATTTCAATGGGATTTACAAGCGGATTAATGGGTTTTGAAAGAGTGATTTTTATGTGCTTTTCTGTAGCATTTTCAAGGGACCTTCAGTGGGATTTTGGTACTATTCTTATGGATTCAGAGATTTGGGTTGGGTGTTTTGGTCAGGGAGAGGGTTGAGAGTGAGAGAGACAAGAGAGAATAGAGAATGAGAGAGACGAGAGAGAATAGAGAGTTTGTATGTTTAGGGGCAAAGTTGTCATTCGATGACCAAATTGGTGGGTTTTAAAATGTTTTGAACCTAGTTGGTATTATTACAAACCTCATTGTAAGTTTGTGGAATCTATCCTTAAAAAAACTATCAAATTAATTAATTACTTTTTCATTCTTACCTAAAAAGTTTTTTAAAATAATTTATTGATATATAATAATTTTAATAACTTATATATATACGTTCAACGACCAGTCATTGGCCTTCCAGCATGCAAACACACACATCTCATGGGTTGTACATAACACATACGGTGGATTACATATGATATGATTGCTCCACGTGATATCTCTGGGTTTTTGTGCTTTAATAGTGATAGTTTAAATTTAAAATTTAAATAATGTTACTTAACATTTACAATCACAGAACAGATAGGGTCCCATCACCTATAGTTATAAGCCAAAAAGATAGGCCAAAAAGATGAGAGATGGATTTCACCTTTACGGCAGAGAAGGGTGGTCAGAAGGCCTAAGAAAAGCAAGGAAAAAAGAAACAAATTTGACCAAAATGCCCAGATTTTGGTTTTTCCCGATGGAGAAATTCAGGAATTTAATCACAATTGATGGTGCTCAGAAGCTCTGTCTGAGGGCATTAATGTCCTCCTATCAATAGTGTCCCAGAATTTAATAAATGAAAAGGATCAAGAGTAGAAAGAGAGGAAAAAAAAATATATATATATATATAAATAAAAAGATCACTCGATTCCCAAGGGAGTATTAGAGTGTTTTAGAGAGCGTCTAGGGGTCTGAGTCAGTGTGTCACTTTCCGAAAGCTGTACTGTTCTGTAAGAGAAAGAAAATCAAAGAAAGAGAAAGGGAGGGGTCCGATTAAGTCTAGTCTAGTATAGGGTATAGTCTCTCACGGTGGTGGGTACAAGTGCCGAGGCGTCCCTCTGAGTCAGAGAAAATGAGGCATAGAATGACCAGAGCCCAAGGCACATTTCTCGTTCTGCTACACATTTTCCTTCATTTATTTTACCCTCCAACTCCACACTTAAATTTTACTTACATCACTTTACTTGTAGAGTTGTAGGTAATAGGAATTAGCAGCATTTTTCACGAGAAAGATACAGTGAGATTGTCTTGTCGTAACTCATCTTTTATTCTGGTCAAAATAGTACATTATTATGTGTCTAATTATGCACCATTTAGTAGCAAAACAAGGTAGGTTTTTCAAAATAATAATTTAGAAAAAAGGCTCATGATTATTTAACACAAAAAAAAAGCTCAAAATAATAATTATGACCCATTATTGTTAGTTTGAGAACTTCTTATTTTATTGAAATTAAAAAAATTTTAGTAAAAATATTATAAATAAAAATAAAAATTAGTTAAAATAGTATATTGAAATTTGTGAATAATGTTAAAAATTATAGTGAGACTTATAAATAATAACAAAAATAAATTAAACAATAAAATACATTAGTAAAAATTAATGTGTGTTTAGCTTTAAATTAAAAAGTTAACTTAATTAAATTCTCTATGAAAAATGGTGTGTTAATAAGTCAGCAAAATATCTAATATCACAAAAAGAAATCATAATTCTTGTCTCAACTTTTTATGCGATTTACTATAGTTGGTGAAAAGAATAAGTAAAAAAATTAATGCGAAATTGATAAACAATAAGTTATCTGTCACATGAAAAAATTATAAAAAATACTTTTGTTTGTAGCAGTGAAAGAACTCATAGTGAGTATAAAGTGTTTGAATGTGCATCAGAAGATTTATCAGGATTATTATGGTGTGGACCAAATAGAGTTTAGGCAGTTAGGTGAATGAAAATAGGCGCAATACGCGTATGATCATGAAAAGAGTTTGACCATATCATTCTTCCCAAATAGTAACAATACATTATTAAATATTCATTTTTGTACTTGATAACCTTGTTGATCCTCTTATTTATGCTCCTTCATGATTTAGCGAAAAACAAAGTCGTAACTTTATGCAAATAAGAGTATTTATGCAAATAAGAATATTTTCATCAGGTGTGTCAAATGTCAAATATTTAGCATTTGTCATACCAAATATCAAAAAATCACTCATATTAGATATTTTAAATATCAAAATACTTAGCATAGATGAGGAGTGTAATATCAAATTTGAAAATATATCGTTCATGAATGGTAAAATTTTTATTATTTTTTTATTCTTTAGTGGGCCCAAATAGATGTGGGAATCTTTTTTTTCCTTTTTTTAATCAATTCTTCCATCTCTCCTCCCTCCTCTCTCCTCTCTCCTCTCACACCTCTAAAGCTCTCTTTCCTAGGTGTGCATGAGTCGGGTTAAGTCGGGTTAAAATGATTTTTTGACCCAACTCACCATGGTAAGTTAAAAAAATTCAACCCAATCCAACCTATCACATAAGTCCAACCCAATCCACATGGGTTGAGTTGAACTTATGGGTTGAACAAATTTTATTATTATTATTATTATTATTATTATTATTATTATTATTATTATTATTATTATTATTAAATTAAGTAGAAAAAAATATAAATATAAATATATTTAAAAAACCCAAAGATTAATATCAATGTAACTCTTTAAAGGCAAACAACACTAAAGACTAAACAACAATAGTAATTTACTAGGGTTTGTGTGAACTAGTTGGCTAAAATTTATTAATTATATAATATATTTTAAATATATATATTAAAAATATTGATGGGTCGGGTCGGATTTGGCGTGTTTGGAATTTTATGACCCAAACACAATCCGACCCGCTATCAAAAAAAAATTTGTAACCCAACCCAACCCACCAAGCCCTAAAAACCGACCCAACCCGACCAGTCGGGTCGGGTCGGGTCAGTTTTGGTGGGTTGGCGGCACACCCCTACTCTCTCCTGTCTGCCTTTGTCTCTTCCTCTTCACTCTCATTCTCTTCCTCTCTCATCCTCAATCAACTCCGCCGACCTCGAGCCGTACCGTGCCGCCGATCTCGCCTCAAGCCACCTCACTTGGAGCTGCCGATCTCACCTAGAGTTGTCTCACCTAAAGCCATCTCACCTAGAGCTACCGATCACGCCTGGAGTTGTCTCGCCTGAAGCCGCCGATCTCGCTTGGAGCCACCTTGCCTGGAGCCGCCGACCTCTCATATCTCCACCCCCCCAATCTCTCTTTCTCTTTCCCTCTCTCTTTCTCTTGGTGCTTGTGGCAATGTTTGTAACAGTAGTAGATTGATTTTGGTTGTTGTTGGTTGGTTAATTTTGGTTGGTGGTGATGGGTTTGTAACAATGGTGGGATGTGGTGGTGGGCTTGTAATAGTGGTTGGTTGTGGTGGGTGTGGCAGTGAGTTGGGTGGGAGTGGTTAGTTGTATTTCTTTATATTTATATTGCTAGTTTTTTAAAGTTATTTTAATATTTCTATATATTATTTTAATATATAAAATTGAAAAATAGAAGATGTGATGCATAATAAATTGTAAAATGATGTGTTAAAATAATAAAGTAATATTTTTAATGTGTTAAATGACATTTTTTTACATCGTCTGATGAGAATACTCAATGCAATTAAAAATTATGCCTTTAAAACAAGTGAATAAATTTTTAAATGAAAAAAATGGTAATTAATTTTTTTTAATTTATTTATGTTTGATGTGACAAAATACATTAAGTTTCTTATTAAATCTTTTATAATTGAATTGTAAATATTTGTAATATTATCTTTTAGAGATATTCATTTTCTAAAGATGCAAATAACATGACCTTTTTTTAAAAGAAGAAAAAATATTTAGAAGAGGGTTAGGCTTATACATGTGTAAACAAATGATCCCCATATGGAAATGGTTCTTTCTATACACACTGAATTCAGGAGGTAGCCTTCTACTTTGAAGAGAACTCCAAGATGATGTTTAAGTGGTATTGAACTTCTTATGGGCTCAAAAGGCAATTGAATGCCATATCCAATGACCTTTTTTTTAATATATGATTAGATCTTATTAAACATTTGTCAGACCTTAGTAAAGTAATCAGATATGAATCAAAAGGTCCAAGGGCATAATTTTTGTGCCACAATCATGAGTTGATGGTTGTAAGTGATAAAGAAAAAATAATGGATTTATGTAAAAGTGATTATCTACAACTCACACTTGACCATTGTATTAAGACATGGAAAATGATGTGGTGGTAGAATTACTAGATATGAATGGATGATTTTCTCCAACTTTTGAACTGGAGTTCATACACCTCTCCCATAACCCCCTTCTAATCGAGAAGGTATTTGATATTACCCCTCTCATGTGGGAATGGGCCACTCATTCTCATGTGAGAAGGGTGTGATGTATGAATATCCCAGCAACATTAAATAAAAATTGCTTCCATGCTCCTAGTTTTCCTTTGGGATATCCTAGTCACCATAAATATTCCGTTGTGTGAGAGAGGTATGATATATCTCTATGTCATAAAATAAAAATTGCCTCCACTTGTTATAGTTTTTCTTTCGGATCTTTTCCTAAATATAAACTTTATCATTTAATGGTGTCCCCATTTTCCTTACAATTGCCATTCAACTTTTACATATATCATTGTGAGCGACTGCGACGATGGGGTGTCTACAACGTACTTTTTTTCAAAGCCAAAAGTGTTGAAAAATTAATCCTTCTCAAGCATTAGAACGATATGATTAAGCTTTTGAGTTTTTTACCGATGAATTCGTTAGAAATATAGTAAAATGATTAAATTTATCATTTTATAACAATTTAATTTATTACAGTATTAGAATAGGTGATCTTAATCTTCTTCTTTTTAATAACGATTGTGAGGTAACTCAAACCTAGGTTCTCCCTGTTGAGTGACTTTGATTATTTTACTAAACCACAATCTTTGTTTTTTTTTTTTCACCAAATATGATTGTTCTAATAAGTAATACAAGAAATTTAGGAATAGTATTGCATTTTCATTTATTAGCTATAATGTATGTTTCTTTTTCCCTTACTTTCTTAATCGGATAACTATTTTTTTAATCCAAGAAAGGAGTTATATTATTTTGTATAGCCTCTACTAGAGAGCCAAAAAATTTCCTCAATTCATACACTAACCATTTAATTTATAATTGCAGGATAAAGTTTGCCCCCAAACATATTTGGAACTTTAAACTCCAACCACCGTCAGAAAGAAAATATTAGTCTTTATCATATGCAATGTATATATGAATTACACATAGCAAAACACGTCATTTTTACATTGGGAATTAAAGGCATGGAGCCCAATACTCCAAAAACATTTTCCAATATCATATGATATGCCCATTCTCGAGAGATTTTAGTTATTGTTGTTGAAGTGCTTGGTTGACCTGGACTAGTTTTCCTATTCGACACAATGTTGCAGCGGCCCTCCTTATTTCATTTCTCATTATTAGTCCAATGACTATGCAATCGATATCCTCCAGTAAGATTGAAACCCAATTGACCTTGTAGAAACCACTTGGAGGCGGACACCAGTTTGCAATTTATGTTGTCACAACCCTATTCAAAATTTGAAGTGATCTTTAAAAAAAATATTAGGAAACAGGTAAGATTTTTTGGAGTTGTTTATATTAACGCAGACACCTCTTGATAAGTTCTAGTATGGTATTGGGATTGACAAATCTGTTTTGACCCAACTAAACAACATATTTATTGATGTATTGTACAAGAATAATATTATGTAACACACAAAAATGTTAAATGAAGCAGAAAACCACTTCAGAGATCCAATCCCATTGGAAATTCATTATAAAAAAAACATTTATAATAGTCTATAAACCTATGTAATCTTTTTATCGGGATTTTCTCTACTAGTTAGAACCCCTGGCACTCTTTTTCTCAAAAAAAAAAAGAACCCCTGGCACTCCAAAGAACCGCCCGAGGATTTGCTGCAGTGAACTTATTGAAAAGAATATCTCCTCCTTTAAAGAAAAATTAAGTCTATTTAAATAAATAAAAAGTTTATATATATATATATATATATATTTATATATTTTGCCCTAGGCACATGGAGGTTTTCTCTATTTAGGCACAGGAACAGGGCTTCAAGATCTGAGTTTTTTTAGTTGTATGGTAGTCTTTCTCACTCTAACTCTATGTTTGGTTTGAGCGAAGGGAATGGAAGAGAAGATAAAAAGAATAAGGGGGAACGAAAAAACGGGAGCCCAAGTGATGGATTTTTCATCAAATTTAGTTCATTTTCTGTTCTCTCGTGCTATCCAAACAGAAGAAAATGCTTAATTTCCCTTCCTTTCCCTCGTCTCTTCTCTTAAACCAAACATAGTGTAAAATTCGTGCATAACATGATTTATGTAGATGCACAATTTAGGGTGAACAATGAAACTTTTTTCAATTAGAATTCCGACTGCATATCAATGATTTTGCTCAAGTAAAAATTAGGCGAAGTACTAGTGAAGTTTCTGTCTGAATCAATGTTCTACCTTTAATGATTTGCTCCAATGATTTTGATTTTGAATCGAGTGAACTTGATTTCACTTAAGCGAAATTTCTGTATTTAGATTTTCAATAATAGCTCTTCTCTTGGACAGACTTTTAATCCTAATTACACCACTTCCATTTCATTTTTACTCTAATCTTTGTCACATAGAATCAACAATATTTAAGCCTTACAAGATCTACTAAAGTTTCCCATGTGCAAAGTAATTCCATTTTAATGCATTCTAATTTTTTCATCACCTCACTTACCAAACGCAGAATGTCGTTGTACTCTTAACGCACATTTGGATTTATCGGCAGCCGATACTCCATTTGCAGCGACAATTGTATTAATACATGTTTCTTTTACAAATTCAATTGCTAGTAAGATATTAATACATGCTCTCCACATGAATTTTTTTTTTTTTCTTTCTATATTCATGTTCTTGAAATGCACAAAAATGATAGGCCAAGAATGTATTGACCCCTTTGGTAAATTAACCAATTAATTAGCCAAGTAAATTAATTAAGTCAATTTAACATGCGATTCGCATGGTAGCACAAACAAATCACCAAATAACTAAATGCAGCGGAAATTAAATTTGACACGAATAGTTTGTTTACGAATGGGGAAAACTACAAAGGCAAAATTCCACCGGATGAATTTAAGGTCACCACTCCCGAGAATCCACCATTATCAAAACAAGCGGTTACAAGTAAAGGAATCTCAGTACCTTCTACCAACCTACAATTGAATATTTACCTCAATACACAATTGAACTTGTAATGTAGTGACAATCTCTACTTTCAATGCACTGCTCCTAGTACGTGACTAACCGAACGATACGTGGATCCCAATTCGCAGCTTACACACCAACTTGAGAAAGATGTTGGCTACAAAATTCTTCAATTCATCCACACGATGAAGATCAAGAAACTTTTTTATTACAAAACCCAACGGCGTACGAACGCATCAGTTTCTTCAAGAAAAAGATGAACTAGGGCAACTTTTGTCTCCGATCACACAATGCATGTAACAACAAGTGCAACAACCTCAAGACGACCTTTTAAATAATCCTTATATATGTCTAGGGTTGTGAGAAAAGAAACCCTACACAAATAGCTAGGATATGCGTAAAAAACAGATCTGAAAATCTAATTTTCGTAAATCTAGATAGATAGGCTATCTATCGAGTTGCTGTCGAGTTTCGGGCTAAAAGCTTCTTTTAAACCTCGATAGATTCAATCTGTTGAGCTATCTGTTGAGCTTTAAAATACAACAATTCTTCACTTATTTTTTGAACAGATTTGCATGGCTTTAACTCTTGACTTGAACACAAAGTTACTTGAAGACTTAAACCATCCTAGCTAGATCTACCCAATTACAAGTAAAGTGTGTTTTGTCAAATGATTAACCAATTCTAAATGACATATGTACGTAACAATTTTCATATATGTCCTAACAAAAAAGAAGAAGAAGAAGAAGAGATTTTTGTGCATTTCTATGAGAGCACCACCGAATTGTACCTTTTTGTTTCAATCTTAGGGCAACAAAATTGGCACTTTTGACTATTAAATCTCCCTAAGTAGTTATCAAAATCAGTTTGTCTTGTGCTTGGTGAGAGAAATAGGGATTCTTCGGATGGCATATGCTTGATGCTTCATGGTGTTGGAACACATTCGGTAGTAATCCACCAATTTGTTACATGGTCTATAAGTTCATTGAACCTTGAACCTTAAATCAATAATGTATAATTTCAACCCATAGAGATTAGTTGAGTAGTTTTTAAGTCTTATGTCATTTATGACATCCTAGATTCAAGTTTTTATTTTAGGAATTCATTCTTATAATTAACCGGTGTGTGTACGATGAGAAAATTACAGCAAAATAACTAGTTAAATACTCTAAGAGCCCAAAACGCTCATCCCAACATAATTTTTTTTTTTAAATGTATAATTTCAACAAAAAAAAAAATGTCCACCGGGGGTTCACAAATTCAAGGTAGGTTGTATTGTATAATTCAACTTTATATTTTTTTAAGAAGGAAAAATATATTTCAACCTTTATCCTTGGATGCTCGTTAACGAAGTAGTGACAAATGAACAAGAAATGCACATCGAAAAAATCCTACCTAGTTAAGTATATATGATGATGGAAATCACAATATCAAAATGTCATTAGACTGTATCAGTAACTTACTCAAACAAAAACTTGAGCTAAACGCTGGAGATTATTATTTTTGATTATTGAATCACTAATTTTACGATCATACATAGTCTGAGTGAACTTGAAGACAATGACAAGAATCATGTTGCCGACTGTAATGAGATTATTAACTCATGATAATGATTACTTTTGACAAATACTCAGTACAACCACAAAGTGATGTTGGGATGGTGAAGGGCATTTGATTGAGCATTGATTTAATGATAGGTGACCCACCCAGCGTATAATTTAGAAAGTAAACAATGGTAAGTTTGGATTGGGCTGAAACGCAGTGCGTCTGCGTTTCAGCCCTTTTTTCTTTTTTTTTTCTTGAATGCGCATTTGTTACTATTTATCATTGTTATTAATACCGTTTCGGACCCCGTTTTGATTTGTCTAGTGGAATAGAATATTTCGGTACTGACCGATTTCGGCGTACCGTTTTAAGGTGTTTCGGGTTCCTAAAAATTAAATTATATATATTCTTGTAAAACATAAAATTGTCAATTCTAATAAATAAATAACTAAATTTCAAATAATACAAATCATTTAGTCTTAACTCTTAAGTCTTAAACATCAATATAACATTTATTTAACATCACACAATAAAAAGATTTAGAAGATAATAACTAACTATCAAATAATACAAAACATTTAGTCTTAACTCTTATGTCTTAAACTTCAATACAATATCAAATAATAAGAAGATTTATAACAAGTCATTACTCATTACATAAGCCCATAATAATTAATAACTAATAAGCCAACAAAATTTATAACATAATATTAGCCATCAAATAATAAATTTTTTTTTTTTTTCCATAGGCCAAATCATGTACCGGCCGGAATTCACATCTCGGCCGGAATTGGCCGGAATGGCCCGAAATTTGGCCCGAGGTGGAACGTTAAGTATCCTGGTACCGGTTTGCATACCGGAACGAAAAATTCCGGCCGGAACGGAACGGAATCAATAATAATGCTATTTATTGGTCATGAACAGTGATTTTAGGCCAATGAACAGTAATTTTAGGCTTGAACAGTATTTTTTACCCATTAAAAATTTATTTTACTATAATGTTTTTCAGTTTTCGGCTTTCAGCTGTATCCAAATGAAAATGAATACTTTCTAGTAGTATTCAAATACAAAGAGAAAAATAAATTCAATGAGGCATCCTCTTCAAAAGGATCATGCAAGTCTTTTCCCCAGCCATCCGATTAGAGCAGTCTTTCAGAATCATCCTTTGTCAAATATACATATATATGGTCAAAAAGAGAATAAAGTACAATGATTCATGTAATTAAAGTTAGCAATAAACTTCAATGCCATAAGAAATAAATGTATATAATTCATTGATGAGAACACATACAGATCAAAGTTAATGCAGCTGAACTATGGGCTGTAAGGGAGAGAGGCTTCGATTAGCATGGGAATTAGGATTTAATTTATAAACTTAGATTTTGACTCTGTTCTTACTTTATTTTGGCTAACCTCTTTTGGTGTCATGGCTCATCTTTGGCTCCTTTTATTTATTTTTTTTTTTTTTTGCAAGACTTTCTTGGATTGAGAATGGACCGTCCGTCTATATCATGTTTTCTGTGAGACTAATGGAGTTGCTGACCGCTTGGCTAAGAAGGGTAGAGAGCAAAAAAAAGACCAAAAAAATATAATCATTATTCAATTTTTGTATTATCTAGCCATTTATCTGGAATGACCGTTTGGGAACAGCTTATTTAGTTGAAATTGAAATTTTTTTATTGAAAGTACTGTAAATAAAGCTAAAAGATAATTGAAATAATACAATATGACCTATGAATAGTACTATAAAATGCAATGAGACCTATGAGAATGGACCGTCTGTCAACATCATGTTTTCTATGAGACTAATGGAGTTGTTGACCACTTGGCTAAGAAGGGTAGAGAACAAAATAACAGAGTAAAAAAACTGGTTTTTTAAGCCGATATCAAACACAATGAAGAGATGTAGTAGCTTTTTTTAATAAATTAATAAATCCCATTATACTAGCATGTTTAGGAATTATGAATTCTAATAGTGCTAAGTCTCATTAATACTAAGGTAATCCTACTACTCTCACATCACAACATAATGCAGAAGTTTAAATGATAAGGAAACAGTAATCCTTTACTCCCACTCCTATTTAAAAAATATCCATTAATTGCTCCCATTGTTAAAAAGAATTAAAATAAAAAGGTGTTATTCCGGCTAAAACAGACTTAGATTTTTATTTATTTATTTTTATATAAAAAAATTTGTCTTAGTCTTTTGCCTAAACTGCTCTACTCAATGCTAATGTGACATTTTAAAGACTTCATAAACCAATAGTATGATAAAATGGAATTTGATAATTCCAAATTAAGGATACATGTTCTTTAGATTTATTAAACTCATCACTCAATTGTCCCCCGAAGTTACAAATTAGACTTAGATAATATATGACTTTTTTTAAAATTTTGGTAATAAATGATTTTTTTTTGGTTGAGAAAAGTAATAGATGATATATGAGTATCTTTTTGTTTGTTTTTTATAAATAATAAATGAATATCTTATTTTTTAGAAGAATATATGAGTATCTATTATAAGGTGATTGAGACTAAAATTAAAATATAGATGCACTCAGGCATTCCCTTCCCCCATTGTAACCTTTTTCCGGCATAAAAATGAGAAAATGAGGGTCACCCTCCGGCAAAACTGCAAAAAGTGGAGAAAATTAAGGCTATTTGTGTGTAGAATAACCAGAGTCCATTGAATCCCTCCCCTTACCGTATCCCAAGACTTTAGAACGAATATCGTAGTCGGCAGCGTACAATGTAAGGAAACGATAATGCTTATTAAAAAATTATTAATAAAATAAAATTTTAGAAAGGTAAAGAAAACACCGTCCCTCCACAGAAACTAAAAACTCCCTATTTTACTTGGTCTAGAAGTTGTTTCAACTCATCTTCCAATGAATTCACTTATTTCCGAGGAAGTTTATTACATCTTTATATAGTAAAAAGGAAAAAAATTAACTAACAAACCTGAAATCATAGCTTAAAAGTATTTATTTACTTTCATGTATATGTAAATGTGATTGTGACTTGAAGGCTTTTTTTTTCTTTTTTTTTTGTGTATTTGTAAATATGCGCGTAACAGCGCGTGTAACAGTTTTTTTTTTTTTTTTTTTAAATTTTTCCAACAAGTTTATCTTACGTCCCTTCCTCTTATAAATACGCTCCCTCTCCTCTCATTCCCCACCATGTGAATTCCGGCACTTAGCTTTCAAATGTGTAGGCTTTGCAAGAATAGGCTTTTCTTGGTCTAGTCTCTCTGATTCCATACTATAAACAGTATAGGAGAATCTGTAAAGCTCAGGAGGGATAGCGCCATGAATTATAATCATGATCTTAATCATCATCATATTATAACTGTGATCTTTGGCGCTATCTATCCTGAGTTTCACGGCTTCTTCTTGCTATCTCTGCTCTAGCTATAGCTAGCTATTGCTAGCTATAGCCTCAGCTCCGATCATGGACCATATTTGGCTTCTGGGTATGTAACATAAATTTTAGCTTACATCTATACATGTATTTTTCCTTGCAAAAAAAAAAAAAAAAACCTTCACTCTTTTCAACCTCGTTCGTGTTCTTAGTTTAATTTTCAGAAGGTAATCATACAAGGCAAATGATTCGGAGCTTTCCAGTCTCCAGCTTTTTAAAAATAGAAATTATATTTCTGTATTCTAGTTTCTCTTTCTTTTTGTGTTTTTCCCCTTTCGTTTAACACTATTACAGAAACTTGGCCTTCGAATTGTATGGTTTGTTCTTCTTTATCTCCTTAGTGTTACAGCTGGGATCGGTTTTGTTTATTTGGTGCCTGTTCTCACTTTACAGTCATACTTTACTTTCTCAACTCTCTCATAATACAAATTTGTGAACTACTTTTAAGATGGGTAGTTTTGTATCTATAATTTTGAGCATCTGGCTATATATTATACCACTTTATATTGTTTATGGGTTACATCTGTGCGTATTTTTGAGCGGATAAAGCAAACATTTTTTTATAGTACCATGAACTTGTACTTCATATACTTTGTAGTAGACTAGTAGGAACTATGAAAATTATCTGATCCTTCTATTCACTTCACATCCAGACTCCCCCCCCCCCCCTTCTCCCAAACTTCCCTGGATTTTATCAATTTTTTGCTGGATTTCTTCGTTCATACTTTTACCTTTTACTGGGTTTCTCCCAAATTTGCTGGATTTTCTCTGAATTTGGCTTTTGATGTCTTATTTAAAAATGGGTATTCCTGGTTTCTTTTTCGTTTTTTCTTTCTTTCAGTTTGACTAGTAAGTCTGAAACCCTAGCTAGCCTAGCTCCTCCAGAAGAACCTACCCATGAAAACAGTTTTGACTCTTATTTAGCTTATTTATTAAAGTCTAATTTTACGTTTCTGTTTCTGTTTCCGCTAGGTTTTATTGGCAGGGTCTGAACTCTAGCTATATAAGGCTTTCAAGTAATTATGGGAGCTGAGCTAGGGTTTTCTCATCTGACTGAAAATTTTGCAGGCTTTTTTACTTTTCAGTAAATTGGGGTGTAGTTACTGTGGATGTTGACTCCTTTCCAACTTCGTTCAGGTCACGGTCTCGTCACTTTCTTTTCTATAATTACTTGTTCATCACTCCCATCATTATTTCTCTACTAAAAGCAATTTGATATATATAATATTTCTCACTATACCATTGATTATTTTAAGTTCTTATATTTTCGTTCCCCATGTAATAACTAATAACTAAAGAGACTTGGTGATTTTCCAAAAAAAAATAAGTAAAAAACTATAGCACTTGCTAAATTTTGCATTTCAGAAAGAAGATGATGTTGAGTTTGACTTGCAAATTTGAATATATGTATATTTAAAATGTTAGATTATTATCCAATCTCTGTTTCTGATGCAGTGTGGATCATCTGGTTGGCCATTTAGGCCACGTGTATGGTTGGGACTCATGAGCTTTTGGACCTCTTGCAAGTATTGAGAACTTTGATCTAACTTTAGGGTACACGGTGTGTCTAATTGTTTGGGGACAGAGAAACCGACTTACCTGTAATAAGATCATTAAACCTTCTCATGTTATCATTGCACATATTTTATAAAGAACTTTATCCCCAGAAGGTAATGTGCTTGAACAGAAACCCCCACTTCCTCATTCTTTAGGAACTTTTGCCCTTACCTTTTTAACTTGAAAAGCTGTTTTGGCAATTCAAGAAAAGCTATATCCTTTGAGAAAAGCTAGAGACATTTCTAATTTAATTTATATATCTCTCTCTTGGTGGAGAGGATTCAATGAGTATCCTCAGCTGGTGCGGTAAAGCGGTGATGATAGACCAAACACATAATTTTCTTTTATAATATTTGGCCATATTAATAGACCAATACACTTTATTAGCATTAAGATCTTCAAAATGATATCCTCAGCCCAAAAAAGAAAAAAAAAAAAAAAAAGCTTATTATAGCTTCTCAGTTCTCACGCTGCATGAATAAATGCATTCCTGGTGCCTGATGAGGCTTGCATTTGGGACCTGTGCACTAAGCCAATAAAAGCTTTCGTTGGGAAGGGCAAAACAAGCGTACATCCGCTCAAGTATATTTTTTTCAGCTGGTAAATTGTTAAAAAACATGTAGCTTGTGTTTTGTATATTTGCTCAAAAATATGGGATCACATATTTTTGCGGCATAATTATAAAATGGCAGAGTATGTGAAGTAGAGAAAAAATGATAGATAGTTATGAAAAAAAAAAAAAAAAAGGGTGCTGTGTGGTTCTAGATCGTGTTAATAAATGTTATAGAACATTTTTTAATAAATCAAAATTTAATACTATTTCTGGAGGAAAAATAAAAAGGTAATAAAAAATTGATGATCAATACTTTTTCCTTGCTCTTGTTAGCTGACTTTAAAGCTCCTGAATGTTCATAAAAAAAAAATTGTAGTGTACCTCTTTTGATGGTTAGCTCAAAAAAATAAAATAAAATAAAACCATTGCGTGTACCTCTTTTGAATATTTTTTGGGTAAATATTTGTACATAAGTCTTTCCAATTGTTGTTTCTCGAAAAAAGTCTTTCCAATTGTTAAGAGGTACTTGGTTTATCAAACCCAAAAATGATAAAGGTTCTGGATTGGAAATTGTTTTAAAAACTGAAAAACACTATTAACCCATCATCCGACTTTTAGCAGAGGGTACTTTGCAACAGTTATTAGACTTAAATCGTACCCACTTTAGCAGTTAATTATTTTTTTATTTTAATGCAGATGTAAATGTAATGAACATTTTTACTTTTTGTACTTTTTCATAAATTAGCATTTTGAATCAGTTTGTTAAAACTTTTGTCGACTTTAGAGCGTCCTCATTCATGATTAAAAAAAATTTAGGTGTGGTTTGTTACATCATTTTAAACAAATTTTCAGTTTTAAATCATTATTATATGTATTTTCAAAAAAAAAAAATTTAACTTAAAAATTGTTGTTTAAACATACGTACCAAACATGCTATTAGCATTTACCATTTCAAAATTTTATTTTATTAATTTTAACACTTTACAATACAATACGTCGAAGATTTTATATTTTTTATTACTTTATTAAAATATTAATTTTTTATTATTTTTTATTCTCATTTACAACTCTTTCACTGCTAACAAGCCCACTGCCAACACCTGTTGCCACCACTGCCCACAGCTGTCACCACCAACCACAACCCCTAACTACCAAAATAAAAAATAATAATAATAAAAACCCATAGCACAAACCGCTGCCAAAACCCACCACTCTAGCAACCTTGATCTGAATCTCAACCCCGATCTGAACCCACCACAAAACTACAGCCAAAACCCGCCTCAACCTCTCTGATGACCGCCACCCTAGTAATCCAACCACCACAAACCCACAACCAACAACCTCAACCCACCAGCACAACCAACCTCAACCCATGGCACAAACCCACAGTCTCAACCCATCAGATCCATGGCACCACCAAGACCCATCAGACCCACTTGCAGTCACTGAGACCCATCAGACCCATGAGAGGGAGAATCTGAGAAAGGGAGATGAAAGAGAATGAAAATGAGAATGAGAGAGTGAGAGTAATAGTTTGAAGAGAGAGAAAGAAAAATATTAAAAAATGATAACACCTTGCTACAGTGTGCTCTCAAAAATGAGAGCACGCTGTAGCTAGATGAAATTTTTTTTAGGATATAGTATATTTGATGGAGCAACATTTTGTGGTTTTAGATGCTAAAAATAGCATTTTAACACTTATAGCATCTTTGATAGGAATGCTCTTAGTATTAAAATTTATTTTTTTATTAATACAATCAATTTTTAAAAGCATTTGTATCGAATTATCTATTTTACATAATATTTTTTTTAATAATATTTTTTTTTCTCAAACCATCTCTCCTTTCTTTTCTTTTTTTTTTTGAGTAAAAACATATTAAAAAATAGATTTGATTAGTAATTGTATATATTTGCATAGTTATTATAGTAAAAATTTAAATTTATACAAATTTACCATGAATGGTTTTTGAAGTTGAGTGTGCAAATTTACCCTTATGCTATTATAGTTTGTCTAATGTGAGTGTTTTAACTATGGTTTAAAAAAATTGTAAATTTTAACTTATTTATACTATTATTTAAGGGGTTTTTCCTCTTTGGATTCTTCATTTTTTAATTCAAAAATGCCCTTACACCTCTATATTTAAGTAGAGACAAAACTAAAGAATAATCTGGTAAAAATGCAACTCTAACTTCTACTAAAACATTACCTAAAAAATAGGACAACTCTTCTGTTAATTTTCAAATTACTTTATCTATTTATAAATTAGATTTACAAAATAAAAATGATATATATAAAATAAAAACATAAGAGTTTTTTTTTTTGGTGCTAAAAAAAGCACTCTCCTGTTAATTGTCAAATTACTTTATCCACTTATATATTAGATTCATAAAATAAAAATTATATATATAATAAAAACACAGTTTTTCTTTTCCTTTTTTGCTAAAATTTTTTTTATCATACTTGTAAAATGCGTGTGATGGGGCTAGTTTTATACTAATTTTTTTGCAAGTAAGGTTAATATAAACCAACAGGGAGAAGGGCCCAAACCACCTCTAGAACCTGGGGAGGAGACCCTAACAGAAAGAGATCAAATGTTTAAAGGTCCATCTCATTTAAAGTGGGCAGCTTAATAAGCAATATTATGGTCTTAGCAATTAATATTTCTGTATACAAAATAATAGTCCCAACAAGATAGATTTGATTGTGTTTAAGATGATTTTTGGCAATGAAAGCATTTGCCAGTGCCAGTGAAATTACATTACTACTAGTTTTTAGTAATTCAGTCATGTAATGATGATTCCTGATGGTTAGTCTTACCTATCAGCCTTAATGCACATCATGGTAAACTGTGTTTTAAGTTTAACTATAACATGACTATCACTATTTTTATTGGAATTATTATCCTCAACATGAATTATGCTAACCAAAATATGTTACAACGTCGAAAAAAAAAAAAACCAAAATATGTTACTTTTTCACATTAACAGTTATGCATACTTCGCGTAGCTTTGTCATTTAACTTACACATCGGAAAGCTATTCTGCTTATCGACATGTGATTATTATTTTTTGATAGGGAGAGAGTCTAGGATCAACTTTTGTGGCCGAACTTTTGTTTTATGACCGTTTTGTGCCGGGTTTGATAATGAGAAAAAAAATGTTTGACCACTTCAGTGTAATAAAAATTATTACACAAAAGTTGTGAGAGTAGAAAATTGAGTGAGTTACATCTAGACGACATAAGTTGAAATTCTCTTTAAAAAAAAAAAAATGAGTTACATCTAGAACATTTTTATTATAATTTATAATAAATTATATAGTTAGTAAGTTATTATTGGTTATAACTAAAATTGACTGTTAATATCGTTTTTTTATCCATTAATAACATCTTGCAATTTAGAATTTGTAAACAAAAATTACTGTAAGAATATAGTTGGCATACCTTTACTCAAACTGAACTCTTAAATCAGATTCATGATAAACCACTCAGTGAACCTTTAAAAAGGTTTTTCCGTATGGACTTGCAAGACCTTCTAATTTACTTTCATCAGCACTGTAAAAAGCCTATGAGAAATGGTTGGGATATCAAAAAGGGCTCAACGGTTTTACTTCTTAGCGGTTATCTTATAATTGATGCAGGCTTTACATGTATGACATGGAAAGTTACAGATTGGTTTTATGATTTTATCTTAATTTTTTCCAAGCAAATAGCATGATGATGAGTGCGTTACATAACATGGAAAGGTGCCAGATTGGTTTGACAGTTATCTCCTAGTTTTTCCGAACAAAAAGCCATGCTAATCGCGATCATATTTTCCTTGTTGCCAACCCGTTGTTAAGGTTTGGTTAAGAGACATGTCAAAATTAACCCTGAATATCTTTTTATGTGTTGTCAGTGTTGATTTCTTCTGTAACGTTTTTAACGACCCAACTTGGTTACATTCAAATGTATATATATAAGAGACAATAAAAATTAATTAGTGTCTTAGTTTAATAATAGATGGCTCATATAAAAAAGTAATAATAATAGATAGCTCCTATAAAAGGTAGACTCTATAAATTGAAACTCTCTAAAAATAACAATAAAAAAAAAATTAGTGTCTTAGTTTAATAATAGATAACTCGTATAAAAAAAAAATAATAATAGATAGCTTGTATAAAAAGTGAACCCTATAAATTGAAGCTCTCTAAAATTAAAAATTAAAAAACTTGTTTTAACTAAATTTTTTTTTTTAGAGAAACAAACATAAACACATAAAGAAGAGAAAAAATGGTTTAACACATAAGCACACCATAAATTCCACTCAAATGCCATCAAAAGCGACAATGACAACCAAAATAATTGAAACTCAACTTTAATAAAAATTTCACTGGTCTAATATATTGAAAATAAAGTTCACAACAACAGAGCAGATGTATTTAATTTAAAAAAGATATTAAGGACAAGAGTGGTCCAAACACTACATAGTAAAGTCTATAAAGGATGGGCTCAATGACTCAGGGTCCTGCATTCTTTCATTCATTTAATTTTGTACCCTGACAAATGGTGATGGCTTTAAAAACCTTATGTAATACGCACCTGAACACAAATAAATTCTCTCCGCTACCACCAACGTAAAAGCCGCCTTCTTTTGAGGAAAATCATTATCCTCCTATTATTATGGCAGAGTATGGCCATTGATGCCAATGCTTTGGGCCCCCATCATATCTTTTGGTTTTATGGAATGGGCCATGGCCCATGTTTAGTGGTCCCTCTCGGTTTAATCCTATTTTCTCTACTATAGTTCAATGATCAATTCCCCTGTACTTCTAGTTAGTATACTCCTTAACGAGGTAAAAAAAAAACTTACTTTGTTTACTTTACTTCTAATGATGGCTTTTTTATTATCAGATTAAGACATTAATTAGTTTTTTTTTTTTGTAAGCGGAGATTAAACTATAAATCTCTTGTTCAACCGTAAGCAAATCAACATATAATTCTTTTATTAATAGCAATAATAGAAACCTCCATTTTTAGAAGATTCTATTGATCACCACGATTTGTTGACAAAATATATAATATTTACCAACAAAATTTTTTTTTGAGCAAAATTAGGATTTGGTCAAGGATTTTTTTTTTTTTTTTTTTTTAAATTGGTAAAAAATTTGTTAAGACTTATATAGCAAAATTTATTGAATCCATTACACCTGCCCCAATAAATTTAACAATCTTTTCTTCTTTTTTATTATATATATATATTTTTTTTTTTGTTGAGAAAAAACAATCTTTTCAATTTATATCCAAGAGCATTGATTTTATGGAATCATAGAAATGTTCAACCGTTAAAATAAGGTTCCAGTCTTCTACCTCTTTTAAAGCACGTCCACATCCCTGGCAGCTCTTCACTCTCTCTCTCTCTCTCAATTTTGTTGATTTAGCATTATTCTGATGGTTAGGGTTTACCCAATATATCGTTCTTTGGCTCCTAGTGGCCATTCTGACGGCTTTCGGAGCACCATGAAAGTTCAGGTGGCTGAGTTGCATGCACCTAGTAATGCCATCCAATCTCCCGAAATGATTCTCACTTGCCATAGCATTCAAAACACTCACCCCTATGGCATTTTTTATGGAGAGAATCCCTTGAATTCCTCCTTCACGTTATTGTTGCTTGAGATAGCCATTATCATCACTATCATTCAGATCCTTCGCTTTCTTTCGAAGCCTCTCAAACAGCCTAGGATTGTCGCAGAGATCATTGTAAGCTTCAGTTTTAGGTTTTTTTTTTTTTTTCATAAATGTTATGATACATACTTTATAGCTAGAGATTTTTTTTTTTTTTTGTTGGTCTAATTAAGTTGGAAGTTTAGCCTTGTATTAAAAGCACGTATATTTCTAGCCACTAACTCTCAGTAATTTTTGTTGTTGATGATTTAATGTTGTGAAGGGCGGTCTAATCATCGGTCCCTCCGTTCTAGGCCACAACAAAAAGTTCTTCTCATTTATGTTCCCGGATAATGCCCAATACGTGTTGAGAAATATTGGACTAATGGGTTTTATGTATTTCGTTTTTGTGATCGGTGTGAAAATGGATCTATCCCTAGTAAAAAAAGCAGGAAAAAAGGAAATGTATATTGCATTCTCCGGAATGGTGTTTCCCTTGATAATAGTTGTACTTGCTGCAATGATTATGCGCAATTCCATGGATAATGATCTTGCAAAATTTACTTCGATTGGAGCAATTGCTTCTTCTATGGCTATAACATCATTTCCGTGCATATATACTATTCTTGAAGAGCTAAATCTCCTAAGCTCCGAGGTTGGACGAATGTCACTATCCACGTCCATAATTTGCGATGCAATAGGGCTCAATGCTTTTTTTGCGTTTGAGGCAGCAAAACAAGGGGAAACAAAGCCCATGGCTGCGTTATGGTATTTGATATCTTTGGCGGTTTTAGTGGCTTTCTGTGTCATTTTCGTTGGGCGAGGAATGCAGTGGATCGTTGACCATACTCCTGAAGGGGATCCAGTTGATCAAGGCTATGTGGTTGCAATTTTGTTATTGGTTTTAGTTATGGGGTTTCTCACAGATTTTTTTGGGGTCGCCATTGCTACAGGGCCAATGATGTTGGGACTGGTTATACCGGATGGCCCTCCACTGGGGTCGAACCTTGTGGCAAGGTGTGAAACTCTTATTTTTGAGTTTCTCATGCCAATTGCATTTATTTTTATTGGGATTACCACAGATGTATATTCCATGGCTGCTGTTGGCTGGTTGCACTTGTCGCCATTGTTTGCTCTGGCTCTGATTGGCTACTTTTCCAAGCTGCTTGTGACCGCCATGGCTGCTGTCTTCGTTAACGTCCCATTAAGAGAGAGTCTCACTATGAGCCTCATTTTGAGCTTAAGAGGCCAAGTCGAGATTTTATTGTATCTCCATTGGATGGATAAAGTGGTATGCTCTCTCACACTCAATAAATATATATTAATTCAAGGGTACTGATTTTTTTTTACCAACTATTAGCACAGCTTATTAGGATTAAAACATCACTTTTATTTGGATCTAATGCTAATATTGTGTTTATTATGCATCAACTATATAACAAGTCATATTAATGATTGTGAATCATGTTGTGTACATAGAAATATTTTATCCAACTACCGCGCACTTTTGGTGCAGTAGTCACTTTATAAGTATAAATGTTTATGGAGTATGGGGAGCAAAGGCTGGGGTTCAAGTCTCCAAGAAGGAGTTTCACACAGATATACACTTAGATTAGGTTAGAGTAGAAATTTTATCTTGTATAAAAAAATAAAATACTTTGGTGCGGTTTGGGTACGGATTATTGTTACTACGTTTAGCTTTTTTGCGTTTTGTCCTTTTTTTTTCAACGTGCATGAACAGTAACCAGTATTGTTCATGCACGTTATTTCACTGTGCGAGAGACCAATTTCACTGTTCACACACTGTTCATGGAACCCACAAGCATTTTATTAAAAAAAAATATATTAAAAATTGGTCCCACAGTACTATTCACACATTTAAAAATTATTTTGCTACAATATTTTTAGTTTTTAGTAATAAGCTTTATTCAAACGGAACATTTATCCAAAATGTTTTCAATTTTCATTTTCTTTGAAAAAAGAAAATGTAAATAAATCAAGTTTGCTCATCTAACCAATTAAATGCAATTTCACTAGTGTTTTCCTTCTTTACCAAAACTAAAAGGTTTCCAAATTACAAATCTGAATCTCTCTCTCTCTCTCTGTCTCTTTCAAACATGCAATTAACTTTCTACGAAATATATTTTTTTTAAAGAAGAAAATGTAAGTCACCTTCTTTCTTTTTTCTTTTTTTCTTTTTCTTTTTTGCCGTTCTCATCTCTCTTGCTTGCTGTTTTGGATGTATGCATACAGATTATAGGTCAGCCAGGTTTCACTTTGCTAATACTATTAACAGCAGCGGTGACTGGAACGTGTACAGCTTTGATCAGCATCCTCTATGATCCAACAAAGCCATACATGGTGAATAAAAGGAGAACCATTCAACATACCTCTCCAGAAAATGAAGTTCGTATAGTTCTATGCATGCATGACCTGGAAAGCGTGGATGGCCTCATCAAACTTGTTGAGGTCTCCAATCCTACGGTCACTAGCCCATTCTCAATCTTTGCTCTCCATCTCATTGAGCTTGTTGGTCGTGCTGCCCCTTTGTTTATAGATCACGAAGAACAGGAATTGCCTTCCAAATATAGATCCTCTGAGGCTATCCTCGGTGCCCTAAAGCTTTATCAGGAAAGCCAAAATGCTTACCTCAAGCTCCGTACATTCACAGCTGTGTCACCGAAAAAAACCATGTACCAAGATATTTGTAAGCTCGCTCTTGAATGCAAAGCTACTCTTGTCATCTTACCATTCCACAAGGAACACTTGGATATTGGAGGCGCAGAAGTTGTACTAGCTGGAGTCAGGTCTGTGAACTCACATGTCTTAGCTCATGCACCTTGTTCTGTTGGAATTCTTGTTGACAAAGGTAATTTTCAAAGGGCTGTTCCAGCCATATCCACCGAGAATTCTGTCCACCATTTTGTTTTGCTATTTTTAGGAGGAGCAGATGCTCGAGAGGCTCTTGTTTTTGCAGATAGAATGGCTGGGAACCGGAGCATCTCTCTTACTGTGATACGCTTTCTTTCCTATAACTTCAATGGAGATAATGAGATGGAGAAAAAGCTTGATGATGGGTTGGTTACATGGTTTTGGGTTAAAAATGAGAAAAATGATAGGGTGATTTATAAAGAGGTGGTGGTGAGGGGTGGAGATGAAACTATTGCAGCTATTCAGGCCATGAATGATGATTCGTATGACCTTTGGATTGTGGGAAGGAAACATGGGATAAATCCAGTACTCCTCGAGGGATTAACAAATTGGAGTGAAAATCAGGAACTAGGTGTGATTGGTGACTATCTTTCTTCTGTAGATTTTGGTAGCTCTGCCTCTGTGCTAGTGATGCAACAGCAAATTATGAGAAGTAATGTGGGAACTACGCCTTGTTCACTGGGAATATTTCCATGTAATTCATGTTAGCTATGCATGTACTATTTTTAATTTGTTTCCTTCATATACGTATAATGTTTGTAGTTCTGATACTGTATAGCCAGTAGGCTTCCCAAACCTCAGGGTTAAAAGCTTGGGGACTAGAAGCCAGCTGATCAGGTAATTTAGAAATTATATCATGTTTTGAAAGTAGTAAAAGCAACAAAATAACTCTTAATTAGTATACCTAGGATTGCTATCTTTTAAGTGGAGGGTTTGACAAATTCGTGGAATTGAGATGGAACAAAGAAAAAGTGAATGAGATATATATGTGACACCTTCTCCGTTGATTGACATGAAAACAGTTTCCTCTATCCTTCACATTGTATAGAAATATTATAGTTACTACATAAATTTGGGGACACATGTCCTATGGTTTCATGCATATATATATGCATAAGCAATGATACATATGGGATGATATCAATAGTTTTGATTCAACGAAAAAAAGATACCAATAGTTTTGATTATTTGATAAATTTGGACAAATTGAAAATCATTTTTGGTTTTGAAAATGTTCTCGAAAAATGGTGAACTCATAGAAAGTGGATGTACTCTAAATTTCGATGTAACTCAATGCAACCGTACACTTGATTTTAACTTATCATCTAGTTAGATCCCACCATCTAGTGGTTCGTTTTTTATGATGGTTGAATTAAGAATAATACAGGATCACACAAGTGAATGCATCCCCTAAATTCTCATTCTGTGAGAACCTCAACCCAAGGAGCTTGAAAAATGTTTGGACATTCGCATTCCCCCTAGATAGAGAATCTCATCATAATAGAGAATCTCATCATAATGGAAGCTCATATATATAACGATATTCATCCTATAGATTGAGAGATTTATACTAAAAAATTAATTATTTATGGATAGAATCAAGAAAACACAAGAAAATGTGTTAAACATTCATCTTGTCTATTCCGTTAATTAGTCTCCTACCATAATTAAGAGAAGTGTTACGTTTATAGCATTGTCACGACAAATCCTAAATGGTAAATTGTTACTAGTTCTAATTTGAAACTCACTGCTAAAATTACTTTTTTTACCCATTAGTAACAATTAATTAATAACAATCGGCCACTTAGAATTTGTTGAAAAAGTATTATAAATATAGCATTTCTTAAGAATTAATGGTCATATTTAACATCATCTTTAGAACAAGCAATCTCATTCATATACATTTATGCTAAACATAATCATATGATGAAAAGATGTAAAATAATAATTCAAAAAAATAAGATGTAAAATAACATGAGGAAACTTCATCTAAATAAAGACAAATTTGCTGCTCCTTAATGAGTATTATGCATATTATGCATTTGCAGGTAAAATAATTTTTCGTTAGTATTGGGTTAAAATCTATATTTTTTATATATATTATCAATACTGATAATAAAAAGGAATAGATATGGAGTTCAATTCCATATCTATTCCCTTTTATTATCAATACTAAATTTATATCCTTTAGATTTCCTATGGTACTCTGTCAAATAAATTTTCTTAAATCTTAACCATTCTTTAATGATTTAATAGTCTAAATTTTGTCATGTCAACATTCCACTAACAATAATCTTAATTTTTTTTGTTTGCAATATTATTTTATTATTTTAAGAGTATTGTTAGTAAAATGTTGATATGATAGAATCTAGACTCTTAAATCAAAATAAAATTGTTAGGATTTTAAAAAAAAAAATCTATTGATAAAGTACCCTAGGAAATCTAAAGAATCTGAATCTTGAATTCAATCCCATATTTGTGGGCATATATATCTAAACTTTTTTGTTTTTGTTTTTGTTTTTGTTTTTAGTGAAGCAAAGAAAATACTTCATTTTTAAATGATTCATTTATCCAAACTTTTATGTACACATTGTCGAGGGTTTTTTTTATGTTTCTTGTACCTTAAACACGCGTCTTGATATTATTGGACAACGCTTAATCTAGGCTTTTTTTAAGAAGGAAGTTGGGTCTGGCGCTCTGCGGAATGGGTTCCAAAGTACCATTCTGCCACTATCAGTTTGTACGCAAACATTGAGTCCAAAGTCTAAGGAAAGATGTTGTAAAGTGGGCTTATCCTTTGTTTCTGCCGTAGAAGGAACTTTTCTTCAGTTTCTACTACAAGACTGACATTTCTACTGTGTAGTAAAACTTTCTGCTATGCAGTAAAACCTTTTGCTGTGCTGTAAAATTTTTTACTGCGCAGTAAAAATTTCGGCTGTATAGTAAAGCTTCTTGCTGTGCAGTAAAGTTTCATGTTGTGTAGTAAAACCTTCTGCTGTGCGGTAAAACTTTCTGCTATGTAGTAAAGCTTTCTGTTATGTAGTAAAACCTTTTGTTACTCAGTAAAGCTTTCTGCACTTTTCTGCAACGTGAATGACTACTTTCCATTTTTTACTGCAAAAATACTTTTATACTTCCTGCACATAAACAAATCTAAAACCCAAAGAAAATACTCATCAAGCAAATGTTAGTTTACATGGGTTAACATATTTTCAAATATATACATACAAATATTCGTATATGTACTTATATGTATTCACATATACACATGTAAAATATATTTTGTAGAACATGAGATACAATGTATATGTATAAATACTTATAACAGGATAATGATTAGTTCGTGTCAAAAGTAAAACACGTAACAAAGAAATAAGAAGGCTTCAGCAAAAAAGGTTTAGCAAGTATAATATCTAACACGGTAAATATAATAAAAATGTGATACAATAGAATAACTAGTACAGCAAATAAAGATACCATAGCAAGACAAATGATGCAGCGAATGTGATAAAAAAAAACGTACTACAGCAGAACGACTAAATACAGCAGATATAAGTTTTAACGAGTGAAATCAAATATATTTGCAATTTAAATCAAGTATTGAATCTTCCCATAGAATTAGTAGACCAAGAAGGAATCCAAACCCCAACTTGAACAGCCTTGTCATAGGCTTTTGCCATCAAAGTTGTGCATTTTGGAGAATAGGCCTAAATGGCTACTAGTTATTACTTTTGAGGGACTTTAAAGAGTGAGTTTGCTAAGAGGGAGGGAAAAGATGGTCTATTGATGCATGCCCCTATTCTTACCGTGTTTTCTCTCCTCCTTTTACCACTTTTTTTTTTCTTTCTTCCTTTCTTTCTTTCGCTCTGTTCTTTTTACTCTTAGTTTCTTATTGCTCTCTTGCCATGGGTTGTTCACCCTTTGGTCATTCCTTTTCTTGGGGCCCTTTCTCTGGGTGCCTCCCCCTCTAAGTGCCTTCCTTAGATACTTACTACTCTCTTACCACAGGTTCCTCCCTTTCATCCATGGTTACCTCTTCCTTTTGTAGTGAACTAATTCAATAGGATTTCTTCCTTTTACCCCTAGGGTTTCACCAACTGTTTTTGGCTTGTTGTGAGCATTCCTTCAAGACTACCCACTAACTTATTGGTTGTCCGGCCACTGCCTCTGCTCAGAATACGTTTGCTGCTCCACTACTCACTTCATGACAAAATTTCATTTTGTTTATTCTTGCTGTATACCTCTACCTTTGGGTTCAAATGAATAAGAATTAGGCTACCTCACCACCTACCTCTATGGCATGCATTAGATGGTCTTAGCCATCTACTACATCTTTTGGGTAAGATACCATCCTAGTAGGGTTTATTCCTAAATGAAGTCACGGCTAGAAACCAAATATAGATCCCTTTTCCCCCCACCACCAAACCACACCCTCTGAATCCCCTTGATTGTGGGCCTACCTCCCTTGTATTGGCTGAGTACAGGTTGTTGATGCTTCAGCCCTTATGTGCTTGCTCCACTATCTTCTATTTTTGCCTTCTTTCGTTCCCACACAGTTTCTACCGTAGCAGATTAGCTTTATTTCATTCTGCTGCGTGTCTCTGTCTTATTTCTTCATGCATTTCCTACTATCTTTGTTATTTCCTTTGGTTTGGCTTTTCTTTCCTTCATGCAATTCATGCTACTGACACTTCCCGCTATTCCTTGTTTCTTTTCATCGTGCATCTTCATATTAGTTTTCACACCTATCCTTTTATACAAAAGGATTTGGACCTTTTGGACCAGATAATGTTAATTGGATCAAAAGGGTCTTGGGCCCAATTTGCCTTAATCTGTTGAAGTCATTCTACTAAAGAACTATATTCTACAGCAAATCTGTATCCTGCTGCAGATCGCTTTCTCTTGCATTTCTTTCTTTGGACCTTTCTTACTCTTCGGTCTTCTTGGTGGGTCTTTCGGCCTTGCTTTTCATTGGGCTTTCCTCCGTATGGGCTTTTGAGTCTTGCTTCTTATTAGGCTTTCTTCCTCATGGGCTTTTGGATACGAATTTGCAAAAATGGGCATCAACATTCAACCCCCTGAGCATATGGATTGCTCCTGCAATTCATATGCGAATACTTATGCAGTTTTCTTTCGCAGGTTGTTTCACAACTCATATGCGAATGCTTCTCTTCTTTTCTTCGCAGGCCTGTTGTTTCAGTCTTTACTCTCATTAGGCAAATCGTTTGCTTTCTTTCTGCAAATTTATGACCCTTCAAGGGTAGCCAAAAAGTTGCTCTTCATGAGGGTGGAGGTTTTGTTGCTGTCACTGTGGGGGGTAAAAAGATCCTGATGGGAACATGGGCCTTTTGGGCCGTGTTAAGGAGGGCCGACCTGACCCTGGGTTTAGAAGTTGTTAATACTATGGGTCGGCCCATGCGCCGAGGATCCGAGGACCCAGCCGAGGGTGAACTTACCCTCGGGTGAGCACCGAAGAACTCGAGATTTCATAGTAAAGGTTAGGGGATGGCACAGTTAAGGCCAATGGTTAAAAGGGGGAAACCCTAGAATGCCCCAGAAGCACCGGTGTTGAAGAAATGTCAAAGATAAAGGCTGCTACCTCCACATTAAAGACCCTGCACCTACCACCCTGGCCGCATTAATGGGGAGGTGACACTTGAACGTGGAAGCGGAAACTTCTAGTTACCGTTCAAAGGCACTAAGAAAAGAAATATCTAGGCTAAGGGAGGAGTTGGGGCAACACGTGTAGAAAGTATTAAAAAGAAGAGTATTTAAGGGAGGACCTAGAACGTAAAGAAGGAGGACTTTTTGTAACCTAACAAGAAAAAGACAAAGAGAGAGAGATAATATGAACGGTACTTCCCGCTTACGTCCGAGGAGACCTATTTACATTACTCCTTGCCGTTTCCAAATACCGGCAATCTTTAGTTGTCATTTAATCTTCACTCACTTCTAACTCGGGTTTCAAGCCCACTCTCTACAAATTTTTATCGTTTAAGGCTCATTCGGGCCTGAGCCCATAACTGTTCTTGGGTCCAGGTGCAATTGTGCACTTACAATTGGCGCCACCGTGGGAACCTAGTCTAGAAGTAGTAGGGATATTATGGCAGCTTAGGCTCTCACCATGCAGAGTCACAAGGATCACAACCGGAAGATCATTTCGAACGTCTTGAACATCTTAGGGATCGTGAGGGAAGCGTCCATACGTAATACCCGGTGGGCTAGCCATACTCAAGCTTAGGGGGTAGCACTACCCACGATGAGGGCTCTAAATCCATGCAGTATGAAATTAATCGTTTGAAGAGGAAGTTACGCCGTGCTAAATGTAAGGTTTCCCGTCCTCATCTAGTTCTTCCTCGTAGAGAAGGATAGGGGAGTTGGCTACAGCTCAAGGTCATATTCCCCCACTAGCGCAACATCCTCCGGCGAGGAGGACGACCAATCAACTCGCGTACGTAAGAAGCTTCGTTCTAGGGGCTTAGGCAACGATACCATGAGTAGGGCGTTGCACCAACTCTCTAAATCTCCGTTTTCACTGTGAGGATTGAGAGGGGGAGGCTTCCTCAGAGGTTCACCCCCCACCTTTACCATCTATAATGGCCGGACTGATCCGGTGGAACACGTGAGTCACTTCAACCAAAGGATGGCGGTGCACTCATAACAAGACTTTGATGTGTAAAGTCTTCCCTCCAACTTGGGACTCGTGGCTATGAGATGGTTTAACGGTCTCAAATCGGGGTCTCGTGGGCTCGTTTGGGGAGTTAACTAGGGCATTTGCTTCGCGGTTCATCACGTGTAGCGAGTCCCTCGGCCATTGGATTCGTTACTATCCATGGTCATGAAGGAAGGGGAGACACCGAAAGCATACTCCGACGTATACCGGGAGATGTTTAATGAAATAGATGGCGACTTTGATGAGGTGGCGCTTAATACCTTTAAGGTAGGCCTCCCTACCGATCACGATCTAAGAAAGTCTTTGACGAAAAGCCCGTCCGCGCGTACGCCGTCTTATGGATCGTATTGATGAATATAAAAGGGTAGAGGAAGACTAGCAAAGCAAGGAAAAGGAAAGGAGAAGGTTATCCCGCAGGAGAGAAGGGATTTCAGGTCGGCCTGGATATCACAACAACAAGCCGAGGAGGGATTACTTCGACAATCCGCTCTCAAGAAGACTTCAGTGTAAATCAGTGTTCCGAGAACTACAGGCATCGCTATTAGAAAAAGTTCGTAAAGAGCCCTTTTTCGATGGCAGCAAGATGGCAGTGGGACCCCGCGAGAAGAAATCAAAACCTTTCTCGTCGCACCATCAGATGTGGGCCATACTACCGAGAACCGTCGGACCTCGTGGAACCATCTCGGAGCAAACGTCGCCGAGGGAAAGTTAAAGGAAGATTTGTGGCCACTTGGGCAAGTAAGTCAAGTTGGTTCAACCTACCAGAGGAACAGTTCATCTCGGCCGGCATTTGGAACAATTAATGTTATCTTCGCACAAACTCGGTAGGACCGGTTCAGGTCCCACTAGGATTATATGGCAGTTCCATCCGCAAAGCCGAGGATGTAGGTAGCAGAGATTAAAGAGCACTCTACCTGTCTTGGGTTTCTCCGAGGAGGATAAAGTAGGGACTATCCAGCCCCATGACGATGCTCTTCGTGGTTACCCTCAGATAGGGAATTATGATGTGAGAAGGGTGATGATAGATCAAGGCAATGGGTGCGATATCATGTACCCCGATCTATTTAAAAGGACTCGAGGTTGGAGTTGGAAGATTTAACTCCTTATGATTCTCCACTTATAAGCTTTGAAGGAAGGGCCGTTGTGCCGAAGGGGCAGATCCGTTTACCCGTTCAAACCGGCTCGAAACGGCCGAGGTAGATTTCATTGTGGTTGACGCGTACTCTCCATATACAAACCCATCCTCGCCAGCCATGGCCGCACGCTTGGGAGCCGTCTCCTTCTACCTTACATGTTAAAGTAAAATTCCCCTGGGAGCATGTTGAGGAAATCCTCGCAGCCAGGTAGTTGCTAGGCAATGCATATCGTCGCGGTGCTTCGTCGCCGAAATGGAGTCATCAACCTTGCCCATCCAGAGTCATAGCAATGTAACAGCTCCGGAGGCACCCTGGAGCGATGATAGAAGATGAGGCTGTTTGTGAGGAGTTAGAGAAGTTTGTAATAACCGATGATCCGTAGAGATTCTTCCAAGTTGGCATACGATTGCCACACCAAGAGAAGATGGATTTGTTGAAATTTCGAAGGATAATTTAGATGTCTTTGCATGGAACCCCTACAGGCTCCAGGTGTGTAGATCCGAACTTTATTTGTCATCATTTAAATGTCAATCCGGCCATTGTTCCGAGGAGGCGCAACACCTCGGCGATCTTCCCGAGAACATTCCGAGGCTGTGAAGGAAGAGGTTCTTAAACTCAAAAGGGCGGGGGCTATCAAAGAAGTTTTCTACCCCGAATGGTTGGCTCATACCGTTGTCGTTAAGAAGAAGAACGGCAAGTGGAGAGTATGTGTAGACTTTACCGATCCGAACAAGGCCTCGTCCTAAAGATTCGTTCCCAATGCCACGGATTGATCAACCGGTAGATGCTATCGTCGGACATCCTCGACGAGTTTTTTGGATGCCTTCCAAGGTTACCATCAAATTCTCTTGGCGTTAGAAGATCAGGAGAAGACTGCTTTCATTACACCAACCGGGAACTATCATTATAAGGTCATTCCATTTTGGGTTAAAAAATGCGGGGGCTACTTACCAAAGAATGATGACCCGAATGTTTGAGCAGCAATCGGGGAAAAATATAGAAGTATACGTGGATGATATGGTGGTGAAGAGTAAGACGGTACCTTCGCACATGACAACATTTGGCCGACACCTTCCGTATGCCGAGGAAGTATAAGTTGCGCCTTAACGCCTCCAAGTGTTCTTTTGGCGTGGGATCCGGAAAGTTCCTAGGATATATGATCACTCATAGGGGCATAGAGGTGAACCTACAAGGTGTTAAGGCTATTCGAATTTGCAGCCGCCTCGGAACCCAAAAGAGATTCAAAAATTGACCGGAATGATTCGTCGCGCCGAATAGATTTATTTCTCAACCGACCGGTGCCGTCCTTTCTTTCGCTTGTTGAACAAGTGGAAAGGGTTTCAATGGACCGAAGATTGTGAGTCGGCCTTTCCAACAATTTTGGCAATATCTTTCTCGCCCGCCCATCTTATCTCGTCCTGAGGTGGACGAGGTTTTTGTCGCTTATTTGGCGGTGGCTATTCATGCGTGGAGTTTAGTACTTATTAGGAATGAAAATGGAGTGCAGAGACCAATTTACTACGTTAGTAAGTCCTTGAATGAGGCCGAGGTGCGCTATTTGCCCTTGGAAAAAGCGCTCGGCGCAGTCCACGCCACGCGCAAACTTCCCACTATTTTCGGGCCTCATATCGTGGTTGTTTGACCTACCGCTCAAGGCCGTGTTGCGTAGTGCTGATTATTCTCGGGCAAGGTGGCAAAATGGGGAACCATTTTAGGAGCCTTTGATGTTAAATACAAGCCTCGCACTTCTATGAAGGGCAGTCCTCGCCGATTTGGTGGCGAAGCATCGAACCATTGTTAGAAGAAACTTCAAAGGAAGCACACATGGGTGAAAATCGCTGGTGTGATCACGACCGTATCGCCCTCGGCTTGGAAAGTTTATGTGGATGGGGCTGCTAATCATAAAGGGTCCTAGGGGTTGGACTTGTTTCTAATGTCCCCGAAGGGATTGTCTTTGAAAAATCTTTGAGATTGGCCTTCTCGGCTACTAATAATGAGGCCGAGTATGAAGCGGTCTTGGTAGGCATGCGAATGGTACATAAGATGGGTGGCAAGGAAATCCATGTGTTCTCGGACTCTCGTTAGTGGTCGGCCAAGTCATGGGGACCATGGAGGCTAGAGACCCCGGTAATGAAGGACTATTTGGCCCAGTTAAACGTCGGCCAGACCGAATTCGACTCCTTTGCCTTAGCTCATGTCTCTAGGAGTGGAAACACTCATGCGGCATTCTTCGGCCTACATTGGCCACATCCTTGGCTCAAGGTCTACCAAGGGTTATTCTCAGTTGAGGATCCGGTAGAACCTTCTCTCTTGTAATCGCTAATGCACCTCGCATCCATCTAATAAGGCTCGGTCCTAGCCGGATGGATTCGATCATATCTTTTCTTAAAAATGACATCCTTCCCGAAGACAAGGTCGAAGCGTAAAAGGTACGTCGAAAGGCGCCGCGTTTCGGTTGTCCGAGGACTCGTAGAGTTATACAAACGATCCTTTTCAGACCGTATTTGCTTCGTGTGTACACCCCGAATCAACAATCATTGTCACTGGAGGAATTGCATGAAGGAATTTGTGGGAGTCACACTGGGGAAGGTCCTTAGCCCATGCAGCCCCGACTCGTGTTATTGGTGGCCTAATATGCAGTGGAGGCTCAGACTATGCCAAAATGTGATCAATGTCGAGATTCGCCCCTAATATCCACCAACCCGGAGGGGTTCTTAACCCTCTCTCCGCCCCTTGGCTTCGCGCAATGGGGCTTGGACATTGTAGGGCCATTTCCGAGAGGCCGTTGGAAACAAAAGATAGCCGCTCGTAGGACACGACTACTTCACGAAATGGGTTGAAGCCGAGCCCTTAGCCAATATCCGAGATGTTGATTCCAAGAAGTTTATATGGAAGAATATTGTTACTAGATTTGGTATACCGCATACACTTATCTCGACAATGGCGTTCAATTTGACAAAGAACGCCTTTAGCGCATCGTGGTGACATGGGCATCGTAAATAGATACTCTACCCAAGCCTTATCCTCGAGGAAATGGATTGGCCGAGGCCGTTAACAAGGTCATAGTCAACGGGCTCAAGAGGTTGGATGATGCGAAAGGCAGATGGGTAGAAGAGCTCCTCATGTCCTCGGACGATTCGACCACTCCGCGCAGTCCACCGGAGAAACGCCATTCTCTATGACTTACGGAGCTGAGGCGGTGATACCATTGGAGTCTGTTTTCCTACTCTAAAGACAAGTTCTTTAGTCCAGAGAATAACGAGGAACTTCTAGAGAGAGATCTTGATTTACTTGAAGAACGGCGTGAGGCCTATGGTCCAAATGGCTTATTATCGCGAAGCTAAAACAAGGACATGATGCCCACATGAAGCTAAGGCCACTTGCGCCTGGTGATCTTGTATTAAGGAAAGTTGTAGGCACTTCTAAGAACCCGCATGGGGTAAGCTAGGACCTAATCTGGGAAGGCCCTATCGCATTGTTTCAATAGCAGGCATAGGGTCGTATAGGCTAGCTGACCTGGATGAACGAGTTGTACCACGTCCATGGAATGTAAATAATCTTAGAAGGTATTATTATTAATCAAATAAGCTTTTGTCAATTAATGTTTCAAAGTTATGGCTAGCTCTCGTATTTGAAGTTACAATTTTTAAGAATCAACGAAACTTGGTTAAGTGTAGTCCTCGGACCACAAACCTTGTGGAAATTGATGTCTTGTCATTTGTTAAACAGAACCTTAGTTATGCCGGGTCTTCGAACCTCCTACTTTGGGAAAATTAACATTTGAAGTTACAATTTTTAAGAATCAAACAGAAACTTGGTTAAGTGCAGTCCTCGGACCACAAACCTTGTGGAAATTGATGTCTTGTCATTTGTTAAACAGAACCTTAGTTATGCCGGGTCTTCGGACCTCCTACTTTGTGAAAATTAACATTTGAAGTATCAATTATTAAGTATCAAAAAGAAACTTGGTTAAGTGCAGTCCTCGGACCACAAACCTTGTGGAAATTGATGTCTTGACATTTGTTAAACAACCTTAGTTATGCCGGGTCTTCGGACCTCCTACTTGGGAAAATTAACATTTGAAGTTACAATTTTTAAGAATCAAACAAACTTGGTTAAGTACAAATTCTCGACCACAAACATTGAGTAAAATGATGTCTTGACATTTGTTAAACAGAACCTTAGTTATGCCGGGTCTTCGGACCTCCTACTTTGGGAAAATTAACATTTGAAGTTACAATTTTTAAGAATCAAACGAAACTTGGTTATGTAGTCCTCGGACCACAAACTCTTGTGGAAATTGATGTCTTGTCATTTGTTAAACAACCTTAGTTATGCCGGTCTTCGGACCTCCCTTTGGGAAAATTAACATTTGAAGTTACAATTTTTAAGAATCAAACGAAACTTGGTTAAGTCTCGGACCACAAACCTTGTGGAAATTGATGTCTTATCGTTTACAGTTACAATCTTGAAGAATCAAACGAAAGATTGCTTAAGATTTATCTTCGGACTATGACTTTGATTTAACTTAACTTCTGATTGTGTCTGGATGTTAATACGTTACTGTTTATTAAACTCGGACCTTAAGTTTTATATCTCCAATTGTTAAGCAATTTTGTGTAAAGAATGGTCCTCGAATCTTACATCCTACTAGAAACAGTGTTATGCATTGTAAGGGCTTAATCATTATATGAAGTCCTTTTTCCTTTTTAATCAAGGCATTGTTCAAACGTATTAACTATGTCACTTTGTATTAAATCTTTAGTAATATACGCATGATTATGTGGAAGTTATGATTGTGCAATCCTTGGAGTTAGATTTTTATACTCTGAGAAACTTTTGATATGACTTAATGGGAAACTTTTGTGATAAGTACAAAAAAAAGAGTAAAGTAGAAACAGAGAAAATCCAAGTGAAAAGTAAACGAAATCGTTCTTCATTAATCAATTGAGTATGCATTACATATAATTCAAAAAAAAAAAAATGGAAAAAGAGAAGCCCTAAGCTAAGTCCTAAGCTGTTGGAGGAGGATCTTGCTGAGAGGTACTAGTGCCCTCGGTCTTTCTCAACTCAAGCTCAAAAGGAGTCATAATCTGCTTTCCTTTATCCACTGTCGTTGTTGAAAGGACGATGGGTTCCACTGCTCGTTCAAGTCCTTCTCTCGCATCCACTCCTCCTTCCTTCTCTTTATTGGAACCGAAGGTTCGTAGGATCGAATTTGCGGACCATCGAGGTAAAGCGGGAAGAGTCGTCTCGTGGGTAGGAGCAAAGCGGGAGCCTCTTCAATCTCCTCGTATTTCTAGGGGAAGCCAAACGTTCTCGGACTTCCTCAAATCCGAAGATTGGGGAACTCCTGCTGCGTTTAAAGCTTCCCCCCATACTTTTGACAGATTCGCGGCATAAAGCCGCGAACTCCTCTCTACCGCTCTCGGTGGTTGCTACCCCTTCATCGAACCGGCCTCGCTTAGCGCTGAAGAGAGAGTTGGAAGGAGCCGGCTTCTTCCTTCATCGCCGCTGCTTCTTCGCATCCGAGCACTCCCGAGCTCGGGAGAGCTCTTCATCTCTTTCACGAAGGAGCTTTGCGCCGTCCTTCTATCTAGGTCTTCATAGTCTTCAAGTCACTCGACCCCGTTTTTCTCTCCTCCCCGCTACCTCCGAGGTCAGCTTCTCATTCTCGGCAAGGGCTGTGCCCAAGGACTTCTCGCCTCCAACCTTATTTCGAGCTCGGCTTACGGCTACTTTCCGAGTGTCTTCAATAAGCTTTTCGCCCACAAAGACCTCCCGAATAGCCTTGTAACAAAGTACGATGGAGTTAACTATAAATATTATTAAAAGTGGAATCTTCCTAAAAAAGGAGAAAAACTTACCGCGCTAAGTCTCTTTTTAGAGAGAGAAATAGTTGTGGCCGGCCCATCTTCTCCAAGGTCTCCATGTCCTCGGGGCGGCGGGCAGGACGTTCCAAGACCTCGGCCGTGGTGGGCGTGGCCTTGTTGAACCGCCCTTATCGGACTGGCAAGAGATGGAGCGCCGTCCGGGCCTTAGATCGGGGGACCAAGTGGTCGGTGCTCGGCGCACTGGGCCTCATCCCCGATTTCCCGAGTTCAACCGAACGGCTCGCCTTGCCCTTGTCCGCTTCCGCTCGCCGGGGCCGGTGGGAGTTGTTGGCGTGGTTTCTTGGGGTCTTTATTAGTCGTCCCATCATTATCCCCCTTCCTCTTCTTCTTGGGATCCTCGGCTAGCGCTGGGGCTCGACTGAGGAGGAGGAGGAGGTAAAGCCGGGGGAACTCGGGACGTCCCCGTTTTCTTCTTCTCTCGCAACTTTGGCAGCCCCCGTTGGTGAGTGAGACCCTCCATTCGTCCCATGTCTTCTCCTACGTCGTCTTCGGGAAGGGCAACCACAAACCCACAATTCCGCAGGTCTCGGTGGCTTCTTCTTCCTCGTCGGAAAGTACCACAAACCGGTTCCCGCGAGGTCTCTCGGTGTCTTCGAGGTGGAATTGGTCTATCTCGTCGTCAAGTGTGTGAAGAAGACACTCGCTCTTCGAACGACGGTTGTTTGTGAGTGCACGGCGAGTGGACCGCTGCTATCGGCCGGTTGTACAAAATAGTGTTAGTGAGCGTCCGGAGGTCACGGTCGTCCAAAAAATGGCGCCGAGCTACGTTGATCCTCTTCCGTCTCTCGGCCGCCCGCAATAATGGCGTCCTCTATCTCTTGGAAGTCTTTGGAAAGGGGAGTGTATCCGAGGATGAGGTGAGCAGCCCGGAGTTGTAAGTCTTCGCTAACGAACACCTCGGAGCGAAGTACTTGGCGAGATCGGCAACGTTACGGTGACTCGACGAGGACGCACGTGCCGCTTATCCGCAAAAAAGACGTCAAAACAAACAAACCTCGATTAGATTCACACAAATATTTAACAAGTTTAAGTAAATACAAATAAGCATTTTTGTGTGTGTGTTAGGAGAAGTTGTGTTGTGGGGAGATTAATCCTACGGCGTCGCACTCGGATCCCCACCGAATCGGCGGTGGAAGTCATCGTGCCGCTCCTGTGACACGATCAAGTAGTCGTCCTTCATGCCTTTGTTTGATTTGGGCGTACAGGAGATTAGCCTAACGGTGCCTGGACCGAGATTTCATGTAATAACCTACCTTAGAGAGTTTGTGGGACTCATATAGGAACACGACATCGTGCCATGTGAGGTTTAAACCCATCTCGCTCGTTTAGAGCATCTACACTACCTAGAACTCTAAAAACGTTTGGAAGGCATTGGTCGGCACAACCGGTGGTTGCGAAGATACTCCCTCATTACGGGTTTCATTGGAAGGGTCATCCCACCCTCTATGAAGGCTATCATAGGGATGATAACCTCTTCCTCTTTCCTAGAACCCGCCACGGCTGTTGCCGGGCAGTATTCTAACCCTACGTCACTGGGAATATGGTATTTAGCTCTAAAGCCCTCCATCCCAGCGGCGGTATCAACTAGACACTTGAATTTTCCCATTACAGAAAGACGATTGACTAAACTTTAAAAGGGAGAGTGTTTGTATTGGTAGCCGAGGACAAATATCGAGGAGAAAAGGTTAAGAATAGGAGCAAGAACTTACAAGGTTGAAGGTGTGCAAATCTCCACGGTTTTCTGCAAAGTAAGGTATGATGGCTGATGTCTTGATGGGATTACCCCCTGAGGAATTAAATGAAGGCGCGGGTTCCCGAAGCGTCACGACGTGCGAAAAGGCGGCCTCGAAATTATGTCTGTCCCGCCTAAAATTTCGTGGAGTAATGAGAACCGTTGGATGTCCATCTCACCGTTGAACGTGGGAGACAAAGAGTAACTTACAGTAATAAATGCGCGCGTTTTCGAAAATAAAACCGCCAAGTGTCATCTTCTCGGGGACGCGAAACGATTTCCACACGTGCCATCACTTATAAAGTGTGTAGAAAGGTGTTCTGTTTGATCAAAACCCTATTTTTCTCCTCGGACGTTGAAAATTAGAGTTTTCGAGGGGCTATTGTGGGGGGCAAAAAGATCCCGATGGGAACACGGGCCTGGGCCGTGTTAAGGAGGGCCGACCCGACCCCGGGTTTAGAAGTTGTTAATACTATGGGTCGGCCCATGCGCCGAGGATCCGAGGACCCAGCCCGAGGGTGAACTTACCTCGGGTGAGCACCGAAGAACTCGAGATTTCATAGTAAAGGTTAGGGGATGGCACGCTAAGGCCAATGGTTAAAAGCGGGGAAACCCTAGAATGCCCCGTAAGCACCGGTGTTGAAGAAATGTCAAAGATAAAGGCTGCTACCTCCACATTAAAGACCCCGCACCTACCACCCTGGCCGCATTAATGGGGAGGTGACACTTGAACAGTGGAAGGGAAACTTCTAGTTACTGTTCAAAGGCACTAAGAAAAGAAATATCTAGGCTAAGGGAGGAGTTGGGGCAACACGTGTAGAAAGTATTAAAAAGAAGAGTATTTAAGGGAGGACCTAGAACAGAAAGAAGGAGGACTTTTTGTAACCTAACAAGAAAAAAGACAAAGAGAGAGAGATAATATAAGAACAGCTCTCGGCTTACGTCCGAGGAGACCTATTTACATTACTCCTTGCTGTTTCCAAATACTGGCAATCTTTAGTTGTCATTTAATCTTCACTCACTTCTAACCTGGGTTTCAAGCCCACTCTCTACAAATTTTTATTGTTTAAGGCTCATTGGGCCTGAGCCCATAACTGTTCTTGGGTCCAGGTGCAATTGTGCACTTACAGTCACCCTAAAGCGAGTTTGCTCAAAAATTTGCCTTTTTTTAGTTCGATTTTTTTGCTGATTGCCTGCATGTTATTCTGTTGAAGTGAGAGGTCCTTACTGAGAGCTCTCGCTTGCAATTTCAAGAGGAAAGGTAGCATCTGCTGCTAACTCTATTAATGTCAGTGTTGAAAGTTTGAGGAGGGAGCGCTTACTTTCTGCCACGCCTACCCCAAATGACTTTCAAGATACTTTTCTCATTATTGATTTCATTTGATTGTGTTGTGTTGTTGATATCTGTGTCTAGGCCCTTACTCTTTTTTTCTTTTTTTTTTAATCTTCTTCTCTACTCACGTACCCATCTTCTTCTTTTTCCTTCCTCTTTGTAAGGAAAGCGATTCTTTCACCACTTCTTTTATGCATAAACATTTCTTGGTTTTCTCTACTAATTCTTTTTCTTTCATTCAAGAGGTCTGCCACCCAATTCAATGAATATTCTGTGGAAGACCATTCTTAGTCTTTTTATATTTCAAACCTTATGTAGAGGGATCGTTAGCTCATGAGATCATTCTTGATCTCCTTTTTTACGTCTATCCCTATTTAAAGGGAATATTTTCCTCATTCGAGGGCTTTCTTTACAAAATACCATTCTTAATCTCTTTTTCTACCTCTACCCTCCTTCAAAGGGATTATTGCCTCATTCAAGGGTCTTTTTGCAATAGGTCATTCTTAGCCTCTTTTTCTACCTCTACCCTCATTCAAAGGGATTATTGCCCCATTCAAGGGCCCTTTGCATACCTCTACCCTCATTCAAAGGGATTGTTGCCCCATTCAAGGGTCTTTTTGCAATAGGACATTCTTAGCCTCTTTTTCTACTTCTACCCTCATTCAAAGGGATTGTCGATGATGATGATGTGTGCATCCTTCTCTTCTTCATCATTCCTTTGTCTGTTCTTGGTTTGCTTTTTGGAAATTCCTTGTAATCTTGGACTTCGATGGTGGTACCCATTTCTTTATGTCTACGGAAATTCGTATACTTATTTCTTTACATTTCTACAATAGCACATGCTCACTTCTTTGCTTCTACGGCAATATGCATGCTTGCTTCTTTATACCTCTGCTTTCTACGATAATACGTACTCATTTCTTTGCTTCTGTAGGGATAAATACTCATTTTTCTACTTCCGCAGAATATGCAGACACTTCCTGCTACTAGTTTCTCCGCTTCCGCTGCAATACATGCACTTATTTCTCTGTGTTAATACACCTCTTACTCTGTTTCTACTAGAGCAGTGTCTATACTGCAGGAAGTGAAGATTGTAGTAGATTTTGTGGCAGAAGAATTAGGCTTAACTGCTTCAACTAACTTACTTTTGTGCTTTCTTACTTTCCCCACGTATTCCTTAGTATCATCTCTTTATTCTTCCATAAGTATAGTTGCTCTTTGAGAATAGCTAGGAGACACAAATGCCATGGAATCCTTCTTTGTTGGGTTCTTCTTCATTTTGATGTTCTACATTTTCTCATCTCTGTAGAATGCTCAAAATTGGCTCTTTGGATTCTTTGACTCTTCTTTCTCTTGCCAACTTCGCGAATAGTACTTTGCGGAGCAAGGATCCTTCTTACAGTCTTCATTTTTTTTTCTTTTTGCCATGCAACGCCATCAACAAAGAACAACCAAGTTCTTCAAAACTCATAACATATCATGAAAAAACATTCTTAAACAACTTTGTTAGGTTCTAAGAAATTAGGAACTAATGTATTAGAACTTCAATATGTATATGTTGGCAAACCATAATCAAAACGTTTAGTCTAGATTTAGGCTACTCAAAGTGTGTGTTTATGTAAAGTTGGAATCAAGTAATTGCAGGAAATTACTACTCAATTTCTGCAAGGCTTGATCGATCGAAAATTAGACTCGATCGATCAAAGCTCGTGCAAAATGTTTTTCTACAGAATTTTCCAACTCAGCCCAAGCTCATATGACGTGTAGGGTTTTATGTTTTGCCTTAAGTATAAAAGGAAAAACCCTAACCACATTTTGAGGTTGTTGTTTATGCTGTATGTGTGAATCTCTTGTGAGATTTAGAGGTGTTTGCCTTCATACATACTTAGGGTTATCAAGATCGAGATTGATGTTGAGAGCTTGGTGATCGTTTCAGTTGCTGCATAAAGAGCTTAAAGAAAAACAAGTGGTATACTTGTGGATGCTGTGGATCTGAGAAAAAAGTAGTCTGTGGACTCGGAGCTATCACGTGGTGATGGTAGTAAGTTTTCTACTCGAGGTAGCAATAGGATGTTAGTGGTCTAAGTCACTATTGTAAAACTTCAATCCTTTCATAGTGGATTTGTTTTACCTTGATGATAGCTAGGTTAAATCCTCCTCAAGTTTTTACTGGTTTAGTTTTCCTAGGTTATCATATCGTGTGTTATTTACTTTTCCCGCACTCTTTACATGATATGATTTGTTTGTGTTAATCTAGATCTGAATAATTTATCTAAGTAACCACTTGGCTAAATAACTATGTTAATCGACTGGTGTTTTAAGGGGTCTAAAAACTTTACAAACTTACAATTACTTAGTAAGCATTTTCACTCAAAGATGGAGTAAACTAATTATGTGGACCCTCACAGAAATAAACACTCGACTCTTATGCGTTTGAAGGGTATGTGTTTCGCTCAAATTCATTGCAATGGAAATGATCTACCATAGGCTTGCATATCTTCTCATTCTCCACCACTGGGATCACATGCATAACACGAATCATAAGGACTTTTCAAGGGTTGTAACGGGGTTTATGATCAAGGTGGGAAATATTTGGGAATGTAGCTCAAAAGCCATCGAAACTAGTGGAGCAAAAATGAATCAACTCAAGCTCAAATATATAAGACGTGTAAAACCAATCACTCCATTTAGCAGCTTCCACCTTTGTATATATCACGTATAAAAAAACCCCTTTCTTGGAATTTTAGGAGGAATTATGAACATAGACAGTTTGTAATATTAAAAGCAATTTCCTCCATCACTTTCTTTTTCTTTTTTTTCTCTTTTTTTTTTCAAAATTACATCAACAATAGAACTCACAAATTGCGAATGAAGACATGTTCCATTTCACCAGTCATTGCCATACCACAAATCCAGACACCCCCACACTTATTTCTTGCACACCCATACTTATCATAATGATGAACAATGCTCCACTAGCTCTACGGCTTGGGTAAAGGCATTTTTTTTCGAGTTTAAAGCTTGTAACGTGGGTTCACAATAAAGGGAAAAAAAAAAACAATAAAGCTCAAAGGGGTTCAACAAAGGGAAAATTAATTACAAGGTATGATATTTGGCTTGTGTAGCTTATAACAAAGAGGGCCTTAATCATTTTCATGCATGCATGTGTCAATATGACCTCAAAGAGAATCAAAGAAAGTTCTAGAGAAACAAATCAATGGAAGAATATCTCACATGAAAGAATAGTGAGACTGATATGGATGTGTCAGTCTAAAGGCTCAAAGTCTCACCAGCTTTCGTCTACTAAATTTAGTCACTACCATTCTCAAGGAAAATAATGAGACCAATTAATTCTAAGCTGGAAGATCACTTCTTCAATCATGTTACGAATTTTTCAAGCTTAATTGAATCTTGCTCATGACATACATAACCAAAAATCTTTGAAAACCACAAAAACAAAGAGCAATTTTTTTTTTCAAAAATACAAAATTAAAACACAACCTAAATCCCCTCCCCTACACTTAAAACTTACATTGTGCCCAATGTAAGGTGAAATGCGAAGAAAAGGCAAAAATAACCAAAATATAAATGCGAAAATAAAAAGACAGGAAAAATAACTCCCCTTGGGTTGCCTCCCAAGTAGTGCCTTTGATTATTGTCGTTGGCTCGACTTAATGCTTCCTTCTTCAATTAGTATAGATTGGATCCTCAAGGTCTAATTTTGCCACAATCTCTACTTGGAAGCCTTCATAGAAAGGCTTAAGTCTATGGCCATTCACCTTGAACACTTTGGAAATTGCTAAACTTTGAATTTCAACTGCACCATGAGGAAAAACATTAGTAACAACAAAAGGTCCAATCTAACGAGAACGCAACTTGCCCGAAAACAAATGAAGTCATGAATGGTATAGAAGGACTTTTTGACCAACTTTAAACTTCTTCCTAGAGATCATCTTATCATGAAAAGCCTTTGTCTTTTCCTTGTAAATCCTTGCACTCTCATAGGCATCATTGCAAATTTTCTCTAACTCTTGTAGTTGCAACTTCTTGTGTTCTCCACTTTCACCCATCTTCATGCTGAAACTCTTGATAGCCCAATAAGCCTTGTGTTCTAACTCAACTGGAAGGTGGCATGGTTTCCCAAACACCAACCGATAAGGTGACATACCAATGGGCGTCTTATATGCAGTCTTATATGCCCACAAGGCATCATCCAAGCGTAAACTCCAATCTTTTCTACTTGGATTGATAGTCTTTTCAAGGATGGACTTGATCTCTTGATTTGACACTTCCGCTTGTCCACTAGTTTGTGGATGATAGGTAGTTGACACCTTGTGGGTCACATGGTACTTTCTCAGCAAATTCTCCACAATTTAATTGCAAGAGTGCCTCGATCACTTATTAGAGCTCTTGGAAATCCAAATCTAGAGAATATGTTAAACTTGATAAAATCTGTAACAAATTTAGAATCATCAGTCCTAGTAGCTTTAGCTTCCACCCATTTCGAGACATAATCAACAGCAAGCAACATATAAACATAACTGAAAGATACAAGGAACGGTCCCATGAAATCGATGCCCCAAACATCAAAAATTTAGCAAAATAATATGGGGGTTTGTGGCATCTCATTCCTTTGGAATATATTACCTATTTTTTGACAATGATCGCATGACTTACAAAAAGAATATGAGTCTCAAAATAAAGATGGCCAATAGAAACATTCTAGCACTTTTCTCGCTGTCTTCTTAGCTCCAAAGTGACCTCCACAAGCGTAAGAATGACAAAAGGTGAGAATAGAAACTATTTCATTTTCAGGAACGCACCTTCTTATCACTTGATCTGCACAATGCTTCCATAAGTACAGGTCATCCCACACATAGTATTTGGCATCACTCTTGATCTTATCTCTTTAACCCTTAGACAGACCAGGAGGTAACATATCAGTAACCAAATAATTTACAATATTTGCATACCAAGGTAATGTCACACTCATGGAGATCAATTGCTCGTCAGGGAATGTGTTGCAGACAAAGGTCATCCTCCACATGAACTAAACGACTCAAATAATCTGCGATAGGATTTTCTATCCCTCTTTTGTCTTTGACCTCCAAATCAAATTCACTCATGAGAAGTATCCATCTTATTAATCTTGGTTTTGCCTCTTTCTTTGTCATCAAATAACGAAGAGCTGCATGATTAGAGTAAACAATGACTTTAGTACCAAGCAAATAAGATCAAAACTTTTCTAAAGCAAAAACAACAGCTAAAAGTTCTTTTTCAATGGTAGAATAATTTCTCTGAGCATCATTCAAAGTCCTTGAAGCATAATAAATGGCATGAGACGCTTTTCCAATTCTTTGACACAAAACAGCGCCTACTGCATAATCACTTGTGTTGCACATTATCTCAAAAGGAACGTTCCAGTCAGAGGGCTGTATAACTGGGGTAGAAGTCAACAGTTCCTTCAGCTTATCAAACGCCTTTTTACATGCCTCATCAAACTCAAAAGCCACATCCTTTTGTAGCAACTTGCATTGGGGTAATGCTGTTTTGGAGAAATCCTTGATGAATCTTCGATAAAAACTTGCATGTCCAAGAAAAGAACGAACTTCCTGCACACTAGTGGGATAAGGTAAAGATTGAATAATATTAACTTTAGCTTTATCTACCTCAATTCCCTTAGATGAAAAACATGACCCAAAACTATAACCATAAAATGACTTTTTTTAAAATTTAACACAAGGTTAGTTTATATGCATCTTTGAAGAACAAGTGTAAGGTTATGCAAAAAATTATCAAAGGAGTCTCCATAAACTATGAAATCATCCCTAAAGACTTCTATGATATGCTCAATATAATATGAAAATATGCTAACCAAACACCTTTGGAAAGTGAATGGGGCGTTGTAAAGGCCAAAGGGCATGCAACAATATGCAAAAGTCCCAAATGGGCATGTAAAAGTCGTCTTTTCTTGATCCTCTAGAACAATTGCAATCTGAAAATAACCTGCATAACCATCAAGAAAACAATAGTAAGAATGACTAGCTGACCTTTCAAGCATTTGATCAATAAAAGGTAAAGGGAAGCGGTCCTTGCAGATTACAGCATTTAATTTTCTATAATCTATACAAAACCTCCACCCATTTTGAATACAGGTAGGAACTAACTCATCATTTTGATTTTTCATAATAGTTATTCCAGTCTTTTTAGGAACCACTTGAACCGAGCTAACCCAATTGCTATCTGAAATGGGACAAATCACTCTAACTTCAAGAAGTTTGATGATCTCCTTCTTCACTACATCCATCATGGGCGGGTTCAATCTTCTTTGCGGTTGGCGGGAAGGTTTTGTTCCCTCTTCAAATAAGATACAATGCATGCATGTAGACAGGCTAATTCCCTTAATATCTACAATTGTCCAACCAATAGTCGTCTTATGCTCCTTAAGGACCTGCACAAGCTTTTATTCATGTGGTGCACTCAGTCTACTAGAAATGATCACTGAAAACGTTCCTCCGTCTCCAAGGAACACGTACTTGAGGTGACTGGGGAGAGGCTTCAAATCTAGAATGGGGGCCTGCAAAATAAAGGGTAAAGGCCTCTCATTAGAAACTGGTAACGCAACATAAGGAACGTTACCTGACTACTATAACTTTGGAAAATCATTCAATGCTGCAACAGTTTCCTGCAAATCAATACTCAAGGCTAACTCCTCATTCTCTTTCTCAAAATGCTTACTAATGGCAACTTCTATTCCATCTTTTCCATCAAGTTCAAAAACTTCCTATGCTAAAGAATCAATCACATCAATAGAATAAACAGGATTATCATCATCAGGCTATTTCATGGCATCATAAATATTAAATTTAACAATTTCACCATCAAAATCCATGGTAAGTGTGCCACTATGAACATCTATCTTAGTCTTGGATGTCTTTAAGAATGGTTTTCCTAACAAAATAGGAGTAGTTTGATCACCATTCTCCATATCAAGCACATAGAAATCAGCAGGGAAAACCAAATAATTAACTTGCACAAGAACATCCTCAACTACACCCTTAGGACAGGCAATAGATCTATCAACCAATTGAATCACAACACCAGTTTTATTCAAAGGTCCAAGTTTTAAAGAAGCATATATAGAATATGGCATGACATTGATAGAAGCTCCTAACATGCTTTGATGGAGAGTCGAGCCTAGTGCCAAATTGTTGAGAATTGGCCGCCATATTTGTAATCAAGTTTCTCGCGGCCTCGGGAGTTTTATCCACCAAAGCTCCTCCACTAACAACATCAATCATGCTCCTATCAGTGGGTAGAAGGCCCTTATAGAAATATTGGATAAGTAGCTACTCACTAATTTATGATGGGGGCAGCTTGCACATAATTTCTTGAAACGTTCCCAATATTCATGTAGGGACTCTCCGTTGTGCTGCCTTACTCCACAAATTTCTTTTCGAATGTTGGCTGCCCTTGAAGCTAGGAAATATTTCTCCAAAAAAAACTTCTTCATCTCATTCCATGTTTTAATACTCCCGGAGGGTAGATAATAGAACCAATCCTTAGCCGAATCCTTCAAAGAAAGCAAAAAGGCTCTTAATTTAATTTGATCTTCAGTCACCCCCATGAGTTTCATACTTATGCACACCACATGAAGCTCCTTTATTGTAAGGATCTTCACCCGCAAGGCCATGAAAAGTGGGCAAGAGATGTATTAGTCCAGATTTTAATTCAAAAGTAGTAGTAGCATCTAAAGTAGAGAATGTTATGCATAATGGTTATTGATTCAAATCAGGTGCAGCAAGCTCTTTCAAAGTTTAATTTCCATCCATGACTTCTTCCTCTTCTAAATCAGATTTGTTAGCAAACAGGGAATCAAGAGGTAGATCGTGCTCTTCAGAATTTCTCTGAACTTTCCTCCTTAACCTACGCAAAGTTCTCTCTATTTCTAGGTCGTACTACAAATCACCTTGATTAGAAGATCAAGTTACAGTCATTAACAATCAAGGAAACTCGAATAAATCATGAAAAAAAAAATTAGGAAAAATCTATAGTAATGAAAATAAATAAAAATTCTACGCTAAAACATTTTAAAAAAATGCCTAAAAATCCTAGAAAACAGTGGAATCTGGCCTCGAGAGGGTAGGGCTAGTAATCCAAAGGATTAAATAGGTTTGCTCAGAACACCGTTTACCTTCATAAAACTATACTATTAAGCCTAGTTCTACCGCAATCAGAATTCTACAGAAAACTAACGATTTTTTTTTTTTTAAATTTCAAGAACAAAATAAGGATCACAAGAAGCACAAAAATCAACTAGAATCACTCCCCAGCAACGGCACCAAAATTTGGTGTGCTTTCGCAAGCAACCAAAAATAAAACCTTTACTCCAAAAAATATATGTAGCGGTGTGAGTAAGGATCGTTTCCACGGAGAGTATCTAGCCTAGTTTTATGCTACGTGAACAATGATGAGGGGGGGGATTTGAGTATAACGAAAACAATTTTAAGAAAAACAATTCAAATTAAAATATCGAAATCAATCAAAAGAACAAACCTTGGTATAAGTCAACATCCATCACCGGAATTTTAGAACTAATCATCGATGCAAGTATATATCAATTCACACTTTGAATATTCACCATTGGAACTATTTTCCTATCTCTCCTTAGTCGCAGTTAATTAGAAAACAAGCGTTCTAATAAACTCTAACTACTAAACAACCCAAGACAAGTGCCAAAGGTTTAATCTAGTAGCAGCCTTAAGAATTAGAGAGATCGATGAAACTAAACAACACAAGCACAAGCAGTTGTATTTAATTTAGTCGAGCATTCTTCCTAAGATCTAATAATTTTTGAAGCAGCAAATCATTAAATCTTGGTTGCTTCACAAATTAGAGAGATCAAACAATTACGGATTTGATATCTAACCTAGCAATAGATTGCAACGAATAATAAACTAGCAGGCCTCCTAATTAAATGAGAAAATCATGAAAATAGTTACAGAAGAACATCTAATACTCAAAGCATAAATTGAACAGTAAAAACAAATTAGATCTCACAGTTTTATTGATTTTGAGGCTTCCGTTTCCTTCGATTAAGTATAAATGTTTAGCCAAGCCGGGCCATGATGAAAACTCGAAGGAGAAAATTAGAGAAGAGGGGAGAGGGAGGCATGTGTGTTCTCCTCCCCTCTTTTACACGTTAATTCCCCCTTTCCCAAGCCTACAAAATCTCCTAAAAATATTCTAAATAATAATATCTAAATTTGACTAATTAAGGAAAATATTAAAAATAAAACAAAGTCCTAATATAACTAGAAAAGTGGTGTTTTTCAGCTGGAATTTTCGTGCACCATATCTGGAAGCTTCTGAAAATAAACTGCATCAGGTATTAGAATTTTAGGCGAAGGAACATTCCAGAATGTCAACATTGCAGGTGCAACAACTTCAAGCCCGATTTCGACCTTGATTCAGCTAGTATCTCTCAAAAATCAAAACATGAAAATTGTAGAGCTTTTTTTTGGCGTTCCATAGCATCTTAAATCATCTCAATCGGAGCTTTGATGAGAGAGTTATGCCCAGATTATGAAGTGATGTCGAAACTGTCCAAAATCGCCCAATTAGCTACGTTTTGCACTTAATGCCTCCATTTGCATCCTAAATCAAAATATAAGAATAATGAGTACATTTAGGCACCAAATAAGTATAAATTACTAAACATTAAGGGAGAAAAATATGACAATTTGCATTCTCATCAACAACCCTTTTGCTAGCTTTCACTACTAAGACCCATATTTCTTGGGTTTCTTCTTTGCTTGCTTTGAGTATGAGCGTAATTAGATGGAGCTTGCTACATCTTTTGCTTCATGGTTGGCTAGTAATGGTCAAGAGTCTGCGGCTTCTAATATAGAATTTTCCCATGACGTACCAACATCTTCTTGGGACATCATGCTTCTTTATTCCTGTGGTAAGATGCCCTTACAGCAAAAAGCCTTCAATAAAAACCACGTAATAGTTTTCTGTAGCAGTAAGATGAGCAACTCTATTCACAGCAAAATGTGTGTCAGAAATTGATTCTGCTATTTCTCTCTTGTACACAAGCCAAAAGAAGAAGCTTTGAGTTTGTCACTGTTGCAAAGTTCTTCTTGGATGAGACATGGGCATCAATGAGCTTCATGACTTGAAAAGTGGTGGTGGAGTTGCGTAGTTTGTAGTACAAGTGATCTGATACATTCTTTCTTAGAAATATCATAAAGATCATAATCATTGATGCCACTCTAGGCATAAATCCTCTGAGGTGCTTCAAAGAAAGCTTCTCAACTCTTCAAGGTTGTTGAATCGGTTTGATAGACCCAATAATGGACAAAGAGAAGTTTGCAAGCAACTTGTAGATTTGGGTTTCTTTATGGAGAGTACGCAATAACTTAGTGATTGGCCTCATTCCAAGGTCAGAATTTAATTTGGACACTTCACCATCCCGTCAAATGCCTTCAATGTATTCTTCAATTGAAAGCGGATGTTTCTATATCGCCGAATTGATTACTTCTCCCTCGTCCCTTCATTGATACTAATATATTTGCTAATGTAGTAGAAAGAGATTGATTCAGCAAAAGTGAACATGAAAGGCTTTGTGTGCACCTCTCTTGCTTTGAGAACAAGTCTCAAATTTGTTGAATAAGATCTAGACTCAAATTTCTTGTTGTAGCAGAATCATCCACTACTCATTTACACATCTTCACACTGTTGGTGTTCTCATGAATTCTTAATGGGGCAATGATCACTTTTTTTGTAGAAGATAATCATGTTGGATTTGTGGTTGCACTTAGAAAGTTCAAGAATTCAGTACTGAATTTTGCGGTAGGATATTCTACGAAAAGACCTGCTAGAATTCAATACAAAATTTTGCTACAGAATATTCTGCTATGAACAGTCTGCTGAGATATCTGTACTTTGGCTTCTGAAACTTTCTGCCTTGAAATATTTTGCAAATTAGCATTCTACATTTCTGAAATTCAGCAGATTCTGCTATGAACAATCTGCCAGAGGATTTGCACTTTGTCTTCTAAAACTTTCTGCTACAAAACATTTTGTAGATGAGCATTCTGCATTTTTGAAATTCAACAAATTCTACTGTAAATAGTTGGCCGAAGGATCTACACTTTGTCTTCTGAAACTTTTCACCACGAAATATTCTGTTGATGAACATTTTGCATTTCTGGGATTCTGCTGCGAAATATTCTGCCGATGAACATTCTGCATTCCTGAGATTCCATTGCGAAATATTCTGCTTATGAACATTCTAGAACTCAACAAATTCTACTATAAATAATCTACAGAGAGATCTACATTCTTGCTTCTGAAATTTTCTGCTATAAAATATTATGCAGATGAACATTCTGCACTTCTAAAATTCAGCAGATTCTACTATGAACAGTCTGCCAAAGGATCTCCACTTTCTGCTACGAAATTTCTACAAATGGACATTTTGCACTTCTGGAAAAGTCTGCTAAGGGATACTTCATGGGGGAAATAGTGATTCGCAACAGTATAGTAATGATGAAAGTTTTCATTTGGCTTCTATAACTTCATTTTGTTTCTAGCTTTTGGTTCTTGAGGGGAAGTAGTGCTAGAATCACTAGCATGAAAAAAATTATTGAAACCTTGTGAGGGAATGAAGGGATTTTTCTCTTCTAAATGCTGGACCCAAAGGTGGAGATGGAGAGAGTTTAGAAAGTTTCTAATGTTTCCTTAAAAGAAATGAGAGCAAAAATGTGATAAGTGGCTTAAAAAGCTTTTAGGAGAGTTGCATGTTTAAATAAGTGGCTTGACACATGTTTCACATGTATGGCAAGGAGAACAAATGGCATTTAATGGATAGGACCAAGTATTGTTAAGGCCTTCTATTGTAGAGTTCTTAGGATATTTTTGTCGAAGAACTCTATGGTGTTGTAGTGATATTTTGCTATTGCGTTTTGATGCAATGCCATTGAACTCTACTAGGGATTGTGGTATTCTACCACAACATTCTGCTGCAATATTCTACCATAGCATTTTGCTCATGATACTGCTTTGTTTTAACAATGTTGTGTTTGGCCACAAAATTCTACTGCGTACCATTCTACTATAACGTTGCTGCAATGTTCTACCATAGAATTTCACCACACTGTTTTGCTGTAATGTTGCTGTGATATTCCGCCATAAAATTCCGCTATGGTACTGTCCTGCTATAACGTTGCTACAGTATTTTGCCATAGAATTTTGCAATATTGTTTTGCTATAATGTTGCCATGATACTCCACCATAGAATTCCACTATGGTACTACTGTGACGTTTTGGCTACTTTCCTATGTTGTAGCACAAATTAAACCAAATAATTAATTCATCTAGTCTTGATATATGATAACATTTCTTTTTCAACACAATTTTGTTTTTTCTTGTTTTGTTTCCTACGTTAAACTCAATCTGTGTAAGTAACAAGCTAAACTCCAATAACTGGTGAGATTTTTTAAATCATTATTGATAAAAAATAATTATTGTTCAGCCCTCCCTTATTCAACCAAGGGTGGGCAGCTCCATAAAATGGTCATATCAGATTTAGGTGATATTTCTTAAAGCATAATAATTTTAGTAAATTATGATATCATGAATTATTGGGGTACGCCAATTTAGAGCAAAATATCAAAATTGGCCATGTCTTTCAAAATATATTAAAAGGTTAGAAACTTCCCTGTGAGTATAGCTTAGACGGCTTAAGAACATCCGTGTCTTTCTTTGGTAAGGACTTGGAAACACGATTACGGGGGAGAAATATCTCATTCTCCCATCTTGATCTCAACTCCCCAGTGAAGTCGCCAAAAATGTAGAGAGTTCTTTTTATGTTTCTTGTACCTTAGACACGTGTCTTGATGTTATTGGACAACGCTTAGTCTAGGCTTTTTCTAAGAAGGAAGTAGGGTCTGTCGCTCTGCGGAATGGGCTCCAAAGTACCATTTTTCCATTGTCAGTTTGTGCACAAACATTGACTCCAAAGTCCAAGGGAAGACACTGTAAAGTGGGCTTATCATCTGTTTCTGCTGTAAAAGGAACTTTTCTTCAGTTTTCGCCACAAGACTGACTTTTTTGTTGTGCAGTAAAACTTTCTGCTATGCAGTAAAACCTTCTACTGTGGAGTAAAGCTTTCTGTTGCGCAATAAAACTTTCTGTTGTGCAATAAAGCTTCCTTCTGTGCAATAAAATCTTCTGCTACATGGTAAAGCTTTCTACTGTGTAATAAAACCTTCTGCTACTTAGTAAAGCTTCTTGCTGTGCAGTAAAACCTTCTGCTGCACAGTAAAGCTTTCTGTACTTTTCTGCAATATGAATGACTACTTTTCATTTTTTATTGCAGAAATACTTTTCTACTTCCTGCATATAAACAAATCTAAAACCCAAAGAAAATACCCATCAAGCAAATGTTAGTTTACATGAGTTAGCATATTCTCAAATATATACATACATATATTCGCATAAGTACTTATACGTATTCACATATACACACATAAAATATATTTTGCAGAACATGAGATACAATGTATACGTATATATACTTATGGCAGGATAATGATTAGTTCGTGTCAAAAGTAAAACACGTAATAACAAAGAAATACGAAGGCTTCAGTAGAAAAGGTTTAGCTAGTATAATAGTTAACACGGTAAATATAATAAAAAGGTGCTACAGCAGAATAACTAGTATAACAAATAAAGATACCACAGTAGGACAAATGATGTAGCAAACGTAATAAAAAATGTGCTACAGCAGAACGACTAAATACAACAGATATAAGTTTTAACGAGTGAAATCAAATATATTTTCAATTTAAATCAAGTATTGAATCTTCCCATAGAATAAGTAAACCAAGAAGGAACCCAAATCCCAACTTGAACAATCTTGTCATAGGCTTTTGCCATCAAAGTTGTGCATTTTGGAGAATAGACCTAAATGGCTACTAGTTATTACTTTTGGGGAGCTTCAAAGAGTGGGTTTACTAAGAGGGAGGGAAAAAATAGTCTATTGATGCATGCCCTAATCCTGCCATGTTTTCTCTCTTCTTTTTACCATTTTTTTCTTTCTTCCTTTCTTCCTTTCTTTCTCTCCGTTCTTTTTACTCTTAGTTTCTTACTACTCTCTTGGCGTGGGTTGTTCCCCCTTTGGTCTTTCCTTTCTTTAGGTGCCTCCCCCTCTAAGTGCCTTCCTTAGGTACTTACTACTCTCTAACCACATGTTCCTCCCTTTCATCCATGGCTACCTCTTCCTTTTATAGTGAATTGATTCAATGAAATTTCTTCATTTTACCCTTAGGATTTCACCAACAGTTTTTGGCTTGTTGTGGGCATTCCTTCAAGACTGCCCACTAACCCATTGGTTGCCCAGTCACTACCTCTACTCAAAATACGTTTGTTGTTCCACTACTCATTTCATGACAAAGTCTCATTTTGTTTGTTCTTGCTATATACCTCTATCTCTGGGTTCAAATGGATAAGAATTGGGCTACCTCACCGCCTACCTCTATGACATGCATTAGATGGTCCTAGCCATCTACTACCTTTTTTGGGTAAGATATCATCTCAGCAGGGTATATTCCCAAAAGAACTCACGGCTAAGAACCAAATATAGACTCATTTTCTCCCCACCACCAAACCACACCCTCTGAATCTCATTAATCGTGGGCCCACCTTCCTTGTATTGGTTGGGTACAGGTTGACGGTGCTTCGACCCTTGTGTACTTGCTCCACTATCTTTTGTTTTTGTCTTCTTTCGTTCCCACATTGATTCCGCCATAGCAGAAGCTTTGTTTCGCTCTATTGCGTGTCTCTATCTTATATCTTCATCCATTTCCTACTGTGTTTGTCATTTCCTATGGTTTGGCTTTTCTTTCCTTCACGCAATTCCTGCAACTGACACTTCCTGTTGTACCTTGTTTCTTTTCATCGTGCTTCTTCCTATTAGTTTTCACGTCTATCCTTTTATATAAAAGGATTTGGGCCATTGTGAGCCAAATAATATTGATTGAATCAAAAGGGTCTTATTCTACAGCAAATCTGTATTCTATGGCAGATCTGTATTCTGCTGTAGATCGCTTTCCTTTGCATTTCTTTCTTTGGACATTTCTTACTCTACGGTCTTCTTTGTGGGTCTTTAGGCCTTGCTTTTTATTGGGCTTTCCTCCATATGGGCTTTTGAGTCTTGCTTCTTATTGGGCTTTCTTCCTTATGGGCTTTTAGATACGGATTTGCAAAAATGGGCATCAACACACATCTTTCCTCAATTGTTTCTTATATTTTTTTAAGAGAAAATTCTGATTTATTGATAGGAGTTATCTACTTATCTTCAATCCTAAAATTAAGCCACTTACTACAAATCCATAACAATAGTAAAAAAGAGCTTAAATTCAGGATTTAACAATTACATTTAAAACCAAAAAACTCTACGTAACATTTTTTATGGAATAACATTTTTGATGGAAGTAAAAATGGATGAGGGTTTTTTTTTTTTTTTTTTTGAGAAAAAAGGACATGGTTGTTGTAAGTGCACAATTGCACCTGGACCCAAAGAAGATTATGGGCTCAGGCCCAATGAGCCTTAAACAATAAAATTTGTAGAGTGTGGGCTTGAAATCTAAGTTAAAGGTACTAAGAACTTGACAACAGCCTGAGAGTTACAAACACTTGTGAACAACAATTGTTAATGGCAAATAGGCCTCCTCGGATGTAAGCCGAGGACCAACTTTGTATTATTTCTCTTTCTTTCTTACAGGTTACAATCCTTAATTTCTTTTCTTTTTCTTTAGAGAGAGAGAATGAGCGAGAGAGAGAGAGAGAGATCCCCCTCTCTTTTGCATTCCTCCCCCTTAAATACCCCTTTTTCAGATGCCTTTTAGGACCCTGACTAGAAGTTTCTGCCCTACTGTTCAGGGGTCACTTCCCCATTAATGCGGCCAGGGAGGTAGGTGCAGAGTCTTTAATGCGGAGGTGGCAGCCTTTGCTCTAGATATTTTCCTTAACACTGGTGTATCGAGAAGGTTCAGGGTTTCCCCCTTTAACCATTAGTCTTTCTAGAGTGGTGCTTTGACCTTCATAATGAAACTTTGAATTCTCTTGGGCTTGTCCGAGGAGAAACTCATCCTCGGTTGCACCCTTGGACCCTCGGCGTATTGGCCAATTCGTAGAGTTCAATTCTGGAGCAGGTCGGCCCTCCATGCTACAGTCCAAAGGCCCATATACCCATTTGGGTCCTTTTACTCCCCACAGTTGTGTTATGTGTTTATGATATTCCTAAAATGTAGCTACTCAATACAAATCCATAACAAAACAAAGTACAAAATCTAAATAATTTTTATTTATTTTTATTGAAGTAAAAGGATCACTTTTTTTTTTGTTTTAGGTTTTTTTATTATGATTTATTTTTGTTAAAGGAAAGGCTCCAAGATCGACATTCATTTATTTTTTGGTGTTTTTTTTTTTTAATTTTATTTATCTCAATTATAAACTTTTCTTTAATCCTAAAATGTAGTTTTTTAATAATTAAATGTAATTGGTTGTAAAAGGGAAAAAAAACTAAATAAATTAAAAGCATTTTTTTAAGAGTAAAACATGGGAAGTGAAATTTCAATATAATCAGTTGTAAAAGGGAAAAAAAATTGGTAATTGAAAAAGAGGAAAATGTTATTGACATATTGTGGTGGACCTTTTGTGTTGTTGGGCTTCGATCCCTCCTATTATACTACAACCCGTGGGTCTGAGGTAAGAAAGTTGAGACTGGCCTAAATGGAGCTACACTTTAGGCCAGCTTGTGCACAAATCGAGCCATCCCATTATAGACGCATTCCAGTAGAGGCATCATGGGTTGAGTGTATGACGTGCATGTCCACAGCAGGAACAACCGTTAAAGATGTTATAGCAAGAATACAGTGCGACAGAATAATTGTAATACTAAACGAAAATAATGAGGCTAACACCAAGAAGGAAGGTAGCTAATAAGGTTATGGCAGAACAATACAACAAATGGAAATAACACTACAGTAAACAGTTTAATAATTGAACGGTAAACTAATCACCCAATAAGCATGAATAGTAAAAGGGATAGTTTGTCTGCCATAAAAGTAGACTTAGCCTTTCAGCAAAAGCAGACCCAAGAAGGGAGCCAATTTTCAACATGGGTAACCTCAAGGAAGGCTGTTGCTGTAGAAGTTACACACTTTGGAAAAATGGCCTAAATGGTTAAGGTTTCAAATTTCAATTCTTCAAAGAGTGGATCTATCAAGAGGGAGAGAAAAACATAGTCTATTGATGCATGTTACTATTCCTACCATTTGTCTCTCTGGTTTTTCTATGTATTCTTTTTCTTTCTCTGTTGTTCTTTTCTTCTCTTTTCTTTCTACCTCCCTTCCCTTTCGTTCCTCTCCTTTCACTGTTCATAACTGCCCCTTTTTATATTATCTGCTATGATGGGATTTACCAATTTTACCCTCTAACTGCTTTTGGCTCTTTATAGGTGTCCTCACAAGACTACCCACTAGTCTACCGACTCCTCAACCAGTACCATTGCTCTAAATGTGTTGGTTGCACCACTCTCCATTTCTAGACAAAATTGCTTGTCTTGTTTCCTACCTCTCTCTATTTTTCACTTCCCTCATCCGAATAAGGATTAAGCATTTTCATTACCTACCTTTATGGCATGCATCAAGTGGTCCCAGCCCATACTTACCTCTTTTGGGTGAGATGTCATCTCTGCAAGACATCTCTCTGAAAGTCTTGACCCTTGGCCACCTCTCATGTATTGGCTGGGTACAAGTAGGTGGTGCCCTAGCCCTTTGTGTATGCTCCACTCCGTCTAAACTTTGTTTCTTTCTGGCCTTCACACCATTTCTGCTGCCTCTGTGGTTGTTTGATTCTGCTATACGTGCTGGTTGGTGTTTATCTTTTGTGGCATGAAGGATGTGTGGGCTTTTGAACTCATATTCCCTGCTTTTTAGACTGGGTATTGCTTGGTAAAAGCCCTTATCTTCCTACCGAGCCTTTGTTTTCCTTTTCTATGTCCGTAAGCTTTTTGGTTATTGATCCTGCCATATCACTTCATCATGACTGTTAAAGCTTTACCTCTCCTTTAATTGCTTGTTATCCCTGTAGGCTTGTGGATTAATGCTCCTGCCGTACCAGCCCACTTCTTCATCAATCTTTTGCTCAAGACTCCCTAAGCCCACTTTTCACGTCTTTATCTCTTTTGGGCTTTGTTGGCCAGCGTTCCTATTGTGCTAGCCTATTTCATTACTTCATTCCTCCAGCTTCCTCGACACATTTACTTCATCTTTACCTCTTTTACTCCCATGGGCTTTTTACTAGATTTTTTGGGCTTCCTCATCCTAATTACCATACCTTTACCTCTTATTACTTTTTGGGCTTATTTAAGCCAACCCATTGAGTTTACCAATTCATTTCTTGGGCTTCCCTGGCCCATTTACTTCCTCTTTATCTCTTATTATTCTCATGGGCTTACTACTTTATTCTTTGGGTTTCCCTGGCCCATTTACTGCTTCTTTACCTCTTTTTTTTTTATGGGCCTGCTGGCCATCAATCCTGCTATTTCATACTGCCGTGCTTGTTTCCTTATTCATTTACCATTTTTCCCTTCTCACCTTCTCTATATTGTTGGGCTTCTTCTACTGTTGGGTCATTTGTCAAAAATGAGCATCAACACATATTAAAAGCACTTTTTTAGGAGTAAAACATGGAAAGTGGAATTCAACTGGCATTTTTTTTTTTTAAACATATTTATCCTATTAGTTGAAAAACTTGTAAGAGAAAAGATTGAGAGCATTTTGGACATCAAAATTGAGGATCTCAAATAAGTAAAACCCCTTAAATAGTGGTATAGATACAAGATCACACAAGTAAATCCATCCCCTAAATTCTCATTCTATGAGAACCACAACCTAAGGAGCTTGAAAAATGTTTGGATATTCCCCCTAGATAGAGAATCTCATAATGGAGGCTCATATATATAACGATATTCATCACATAGATGGAGAGATTTATACTAAAATAGTTAATTATTTATGGATAAAATCAAGAAAACACAAGAAAATGTGCTAAACACTCATCTTGCCTGTTCCGTAAATTAGTCTCCTACTGTCCTAAGAATTAAGAAAAGTGTTACGTTCACAACATTTCACGACAAATCCTAAATGGTAAATTGTTACTAGTTCTAATTTAGAACTCCTAGTAAAATTACTTTTTTGTCTATCAGTAACAACTAATTAATAACAATATGCCGCTTAGAATTTGTTGTAAAAGTATTATAAATATAGCATTTCTCAAGAATTAATGGTCATATTTAACATCATCTTTAGAACAAGCAATCTCATTCATATACATTTATGTTAAACATAATCATATGAAGAAAAGATGTAAAATAACATGAGGAAACTTCATTTAAATAAAGACAAATTTGCTAGTCCTTGATGGGGAGGGAGGGGGTGGAGTTGGTAGATTTGCTCCAGGTTGAAAATTCAAAATCAAATTCTTTTCTTTTTTTTTTAATTCCTGAAAGAAAATATTTATATCAATTTTAAAAAAAAATTAATAAAAATATCAAAATGGTATCATTTTGGGACCTAGAAAAAGAGTCTCATAATGGAGGCTCATATAACGATATTCATCACATAGATTGAAAGATTTATCTTAAAACAGTAAGTTATTTATGAATAAAATCAAGAAAACACAAGGAAATTGTGTTAAACACTCATCTTGCTTATTCCGTAAATTAGTCTCTTACTCTCCTAGGAATTAAGAGAAGTGTTACGTCAACAATATTATCATAACAAATCTTGGATAGTAAATTGTTACTAATTTTAATTTAAAACTCACCACTGAAATTACTTTTTTACTCCATCAGTAACATTTAATAACAATTTACCATTTAAAATTTGTTGTAAAAGTGTTGTGAATATAGCATTTCCCAAAAATTAATGGTAATATTTAACATCATCTTAAAACAAGAAATCTCATTCATATACATTTATGTTAAACATAATCGTATGATGCTAAACATAATCATATGATGAAGGATGTAAAATAACATGAAGAAACTTCATCTAGATAAAGACAATTTGCTGCTCCTTGATGGGGGAGGGAGTGGAGGTGGTAGATCTGCTCCAAGTTCAAATTTTAAAATCAAATTATTTTCTTCTTTTTTAAATAAAAAAAAATTATACCAAAAATATTTTTATATTAGTTTTTTTTAATAAAAATATCGAAACCACGTCATTTTGAAACATTTAACAATAGACCTCTGACAAAAATTGACCAAAGAATTGATATAATAAAATTAAGTGTAAAATGAAAACTACATTCTTGAAGTTTAGGATTGTTTGAATTTTATACCCTTAAGATTTGGTTTTGTTTACAAAACCTACTCTTAGGGTCCATTTGAAATCTGCTTATTTTACTAAAATTAAAAAATTTTTGTTAAAAGTACTGTAAATAAAGGTAAAAATTAACTGAAATAATACAATGAGACTTATAAATAGTGCTAAAAAGTGCAACAAGACTCATAAATAGTAGCAAAAATAAATTAAATAGAAAAATAAGTTGGCAAAAATAAGCTGATAGGTGTGGTTGTGTTATTTGTTTTTGTTGCCAAATCAGCCCGAAAAAACGACACAGTTGCAAAGACAGCAAAAGGCCTTGCTGCCAGCTTCCAAAATGGCGTCGTCTGGCCCAAAATCGAAAGACACAAATTCCAGGTTGTATTACGACACGATTTTGGAAGCAACTCAATTCTTAAATCAACAGCTCAAAACCCCAAGAACCCATACAGGTTGAAGGACCCAACGAACCCATCCAGCTCAAAACCCAACCCAACCCAACCCAACCCAGCCCTCGGCTCACCGTGAACCCACCCAGCAGGTCCGGTCCAAGGCGACGGTGACGACGACGGTAAGTTTCACATGATTTCTCATTTTCTTCGTTTTGTCCAAGACATGATTTTTTTTTTTTTGGGTATGCGTAATTATATACAATATTGAAGATGACCCATTAGAGAGTTAAGTGTGATTTGGCAACACCTTCAATTCAAATCAAGGTTTTACCTTTACTCATTGTGTTTTTTGATAAATTGTTAAAGGAGAACAGTCAATGCCACTGAGCAACAAGGCTCTCTTGGCCACTTTACTCACTGTTGATATGCTCAAAATCCATATTTACTTTATTACATAGTCGTTGAGAGGTTTATATGTCTTTCATTTTTGGTCCATACTCCATAGCTTCTGCTTCAATATAAAAAAATAATATTAAATAAATAAATAAACTACATTAAAAAAATGGTTATATTGCATTTTTACTTCCTGAAATTTGGGGTAAGTTCCAATTTGGTTCTTCAAATTTAACAAGTTCAGATTTTGGTCCCCGAAATTTCAAGCACTTTTGTGGGGTTTGGGAGACGTGATTGGTCATGTAAATAGAAACATAAATGGGGACCAAGATGTTCTATTTTTTAAATTTCAAGGACCAAAATGGAAGAAACCTTATATTTGAGGGACCAAAAATGCTATTTACACCCAAAAAAACAAAATTTTCAATGAATATTTTCTCTGATTCAGATATCTCTTTTGCAGCAATGGATGATGATAATTCCAACCTGTTTCGACGCATGTCTAGCCGAACTCGTAAGGTTGCTCCAAGAATGGCAGCTGCCCTTGCAAGTAGTGACAACCGCACGCATGTATGTCGTATCTGTTTGATTAGAAATATTTTTTTTGGCTGTGGTTTCTGTACTTTGCACAAGTTTGCAACGGTTGATGAAATAGGAGATTATACATTATCTTAACATTGATTAGTTTCTTGAAAATTGGGTGTTTAGGCTGCTCTTGCTCGCCTTGAAGCTTTAGAGAATGACAATGCGGGAATAGAACAGGTGGAAATCAATGAAGATAGTGATGCTTCTCTTGATGATGATGATCAAGGTCTAATTCATTTTAGCTCTCTAGTGTTTTTTCTATATTCTTTTATGTGCATTCTTTCGTTGTTTTATAATGCTTCTCCAAAACTTTATTTGCTAGAGTGAATGGGTAAATCTCAGCTTTTGATTCTTTATATTATTCTTAGAGCCTATACCCACAGCCATAAAACAGAATTCCTGTATTGAGGCATATAGATTTCTGAAACCAAATCTCTCTCTCTCTCTCTCTCATCACTGAAGTTGATTCGTCTCAGTAATCTCATAGAGGGTTGGTCTGAATGGGATTATTAGGTCAAGTTTGGTGTATGGTTATAACCAAAGTTCCTCTTGATAAGGTAGCACTGAAAATTGCCTGTCTATTTCACCTTGTTGACGGATATATTCACTTTAGTTTATATTTTCATTTTTGGACCTCTTGTTGCAGTATATATGCAAAAGAGGCAGTCCAAGGGCACAAAACGTAAAACCCGACAGGCCAAAGCACTTGAGAATGCCAGGAAAGCCCCAAGAACATTTCTGGAGCTATTAAATGAGGTAATAATGGAAATGCTGATCAACCTGTTTTTAATTTTAAATTGCTTTTAAGTTACTCATTGGTTGCAACTGTAGGCAAACCTGGAATCCTTGCCTCCTCATGTTCCCTCCTATTTGAAGGCAGCAGTGGGACCTCCAAGCTCTACCTCTCGCCGCCATTTCTGTACTGTTTGTGGATATGCTGCCAGCTATACATGTGTGAAGTGTGGGATGCGCTTTTGTTCAGGCCGTTGCCAGAATATACATAATGATACTCGTTGTCTGAAATTTGTTGCCTAACTGGTGGGAGATTTTAACGAGCCAAAATCTGTAAATTCATGAAACTTGATGCTCATTGCTATATACAGAGCTATGTGGATATTGTTACATTCTTCCCCTTTTTAGTTTCCCTAGGAAACAGAGTGTTTTGTACTATTTGCCTGGACATTTTATATTCTTGCAGTTTAGTTCAAGATATAGGGACTTTTCGGATTTTTGCTGTTGATTAATTTTTGTTTTCCTTCAATTTCTTGAAATTACACCTTACTCATGCAACATGCTTGGTGCATATTCCAGGACACTGGCAACCCTGTTTAGCTGATTCTTGCAATTTTCACAGGGTTATAAAATGACTACAGCCAATCAGAATATAGTTGACTCAATGCCAATGGTCATCATCACATGTGAGCAGCAAACTCTACTTCATGGGTGGATTTGTTGAATGATTATCTCTAGCTCCTTACATCTGTTTCATTTGTGGTATGTTTTGTAAACTTATCATGAGAAAGCAGGAATGAAAAATAGATATTTCTTAGTTATGAATTGGATATCCAATTCTTTGATTTTGAAAATAATACACTCAATCAAGAAACTTGACAAATAAGCTGCTCAGTGGAGCAGTACCAATGCTTTGCTTACTACTAAAAAACCAATGGCATCAAATTCAGCTGAACAGGTACTTGTATACTAACAACACTGGAAAACAGAAACTCCATCAACTTTGAAATTAGATGTAATGACTGGTGATGCTCTGTCAATGGTCTTAGCATTGGGGCAGATCGGCTGGTGGAGGTATTACAGTCTGAGATTGCCCTACTCCATTCTCAACTAGGAAAGCCATTGCCAAGCCCCACCTGAGATGTGAGTCTATGTGACAGTGCAATAGCCAAATTCCTGTTTTGGACCAAGTAAACACATGGAAAACATCAGAGCAGTGGATTTATTAGTGGTCAAAGTGAAGCAGACTGAGACATATTTGTGTATTTTTACTTAGATTTAGTATATTACCTGGATTATCTGCCACAAATCGAATGGCTACCCATCCACCAGGGTTTGATCCAATGGTATTCCTTTGTGGTGGGTCGAAGAAGTTGAACTTTGCTGTATCTGTGCTTGGGTTGAAGTTACCAAAACCTGATCCAACAACGTAGAATTGATATCCATGAAGATGAATTGGATGGTCCTCTGTCGTGACAATACTGGTATCCTGAAAGACAATTTGTACTTTGGAACCATACTTCAACTTATACAGCTTAGTTCCTGGAACAGGTTGCCACAGCCCACGGTTCACGTTGCCTGTATAATTAAATTGTATGGGGGGGACAGGCGGAAAGTCTGTGGTGAAGATACCAGGTACACCTTGGTAATAGGCTTGCATTAGGGAGTTGATTGTTGGGAATACAAAAGAAACGTTATTTATGCTGGCAGTGAAGCGGGTTCCATTTGGTCCTTGACAACGGGGGCTGTTAGGACGTGTGCAATTGTTTAGTCCTAACCCCACTGTGAAAAATAGGTTCTGGTCAATAGTTGTGGGGACATTGACCTGAAAACGGCTCTTAAGCCCAGCGTTGAAAGCAGTTGCAGTGGCTGTATCATTGTAGGCAGGTAGTAGTGGGAGGATTGGTCTTGAAGATTGCCCCTTCTTGGTACTGCAGGAAGCAGATTTGTATTCAAGGATTGCTGTGGTGGTGGTGTTGTCAAAGGGTGCGTTCATCGCAGTGTTATAGGCACGTGCTGCTATGTAGTAGTGAGCTGGGGGCTGATCTGCAGTGAGGAGGACATTGGTTGTCTGACCAGGTCCTATCATGACTACCCTGGTTGGGAAAGGCTTGGTGTATGCTGCATCGACACCAACAACGGTCATTTGGTGGTTGGCAATGGTAAAGAAGAGTTCTTGATTGAGTGCAGAGTTGACGATTCGTAATAGAACTGTCTCGCCTGATTCTATCGGAATTCTCACAGTTTCTGCATTGTAAATTTAGTTATATCATCCAATTCATGTTATTCTAATAAAAACAAAATATAAAAGTCTTATCACAAAATATAGTGAGGTTTGCTCTATGGTTTCATCTTCGTTATAATTGCACAGAAATATTAGGAACACAACATTTTTCATTACTTGTTAAGGTGGCAAATTATGATTGGATTAACATCATTTTTCACCGATATTTTTATTATTATACCAATTATAACATGTTAGGTTAAAATTTGTGAATAATTTTGTGTCCCCAAAGTTTGATAATCTCAGTATTAAAAATCAGAGTTTGAGGTCTATCATATTCATATATTGCCACTTGACTCAAATTAATCTTCAATATCAAGAAGGGAGCAAAAGAAGTTTTTTTTTTTTTTTTTTAACTTCTTTTCCTTCTGTAAATTTTAAGTTTTTGGCTACAAGTAAGGTTACTCCATACCTTTGCTGGAGCATCTATACAAATCACCGGGTTGACCATTAATGGTATATGCATCAGAAACATTAGGAGCTGCTCCTGTGAAAAGTGCCTGCTTCAAGACATCCATGGGGTTTCTATCGAACCATTCTCCTGATAAACCATCATAAACCATTATGGTTTTATCATTTGCTCAAAAAATTCACTGACAAGACTGAACAAAATCTAGAGCATTAAAGATTAGTAGTGAGAGCCATGTAGGAAAAACTAGAGGGTTTAGTAACAGGTCTTTAGTTGTTACCAAGAAGAATGGTATATTCTTGCTTGGGCGTTGAGAAGGGATATGGTGAGCCCGATTTGGGATGGACGTTGAGAGCTCCATAAACAGTGGCTCTGAGCCATTCACTATGAGCATGCCACCACAGAGTACCCTCCTGGTTTATGATTGTGAAACGGTATGTGTAAGTTGCTCCCGGTCGGATGGGACACTGAGTCACATAACTAGGACCATCTGCCCATGGATTTCTTAGCTGTCGAATTCCATGCCTGAATGATAAAATTCAATTATTCACATCAATGTTACAAGCATCATGAACTTCAAGTATGTATGCAGTGTTTGGTATTAGATTGAGCATTTTCTACGAAGTTTCTCAAAAATAAAAAAGATTGTAAACGGGGGGAAAATAATTAGGCAGTTAATAGACGTGTTAGCTGCTGTTATATGTGTCTTAGGAATAAGCTACATGTGTGATATTGATGTACATAGAAATTCTAATCATTTTACCAGTGGAGGGTAATGTTGTATTGGGCACTGTTCACTACTTTGATCACAAGGGAATCTCCATTTCTCACTTCCAAGGCTGGCCCTGGGAATTGTCCATTTACAGTAATTATGTTGTGAATTCTGCACAGCCTCTTCACTGGTCTTGCTTGAATCTATATCAGTCACACAAAAAAAAAGGAATTTATAACCAACTACATTCCATTAGTGATAATAATAATAATAAGTTCATGAAATGAAAAAAAAAAAGACGTACAACAAATTCATGGTAGTGAGTCTCAGCATTTGCAAAGGAAGAAAGGAAAGTGATCACAGCAAATAGGCCAAGTAATAAGCAAGAGCACCATGGCTTAACAGTGAGATTGTAAGCCTCCATTGCTTTCTCAGCCTTTGTTGATTAAAGCTTGGAGTGCTTGTGTGAGTTACGACCATAAGAGAGACCAACTATTTATAGTGTCAAAAAGCGGGAAATGAGAATGATAAAAATCATTTTTTTATTTTGAAAGCGAGACTATTTCCCAGATTTGGTTTTAAGTCAACAGTGATACATGTTAAGATATTAAGGTTTTTGGACTTTTAGTCCAACCATAAAGGGGATTTGTTGCACCCACTAGGCCCTTCACTCGATCAAGAAAAAACAAAAGGGAGAGAGATTCTGTACCAAATGCAAGTTAGGAGAGCGAAAAAAAATTGTGCCAATCACATATTAATGTTAGGGATTGCCCAGCTTAAATTTTTGTCATAATTTAATGTCCTGGAATTCTTATCAAAAGCTAGTATATGGGATAGAATTATAGATGTATTTGCTTCCTAGATTATCCCCTAAAGCACCTTCGCGCACCCTTAATGCGGTCGTCACTCCACAAGTATAAGTGCTTGTGGGGTGTGAGGGGCAAGGACCAGGGTTCAAGTTTCCAGAAAAAAGCTTCACACACAGATACACTTAAATTAAGCTAGAGTAGAAATTCTATCTTATATCAACAAAAAAAAAAAAAGATAATCTCCTAAAGCAAACATTCTACAACAAATCTGTGGAACTTTAGCTCATTCAGGATTTTGTTAGTTCATTATGTAACAATATGTTCACAACAAAACTTGGGTGAGAAGTTGTTAATAGTAAGTTAAAAAATAATATTAGTAATGAGTCCAAATGAGAACCGATAATAGCTTGTCACCTACACTTTGTTTTGAAATCGTTATGTCCATAACACTACTCTTTGATGATTGAACTATCTGGTTAGTGGTGATCTCTTTTTGAATGGTAATGTGAAATCTTGTCCATCCTCTTTGGCCTCATTGATAACTGCAGTGTCTCTTCCATTGATTTTCTTGTAGAATTTTATTATTTATTATTATTATTCCTCCTGAGAAACTTCTTGTAGAAAGCTCTACTTGTATTCAAGGCTCATAGTCAAATAAAAGACTTTGTTGTTTTCTCTAACCCCCGCCCCGGGTTGATTCCTGTTTTGTTGAAAATTGATTGAGTATTTACACCACCAAATTGTTCAAATCAGGAATGGAGTTAGAAATATATTTTTGAAATAGCCAACTTCTAGGACCAAAATGAAATAATATGAAACTCAAAATGCTTCTGCATGCACGTACATAAGCATGCTCACATGTAATTATGTATGTGTTTGAAAACTTACTTATAACAAAAGTTATGTATAGTTGTATACGTTTTTTATTTTGCTTGAATAGATTACTAAAAGTTTTTATATTTTGTTAGATATAAGTTATAACTAAATTAAAATTACAAAACAATTCTTAATTTGAGATATGTTTTCTATAAAAATTAAATTTAAATTAAATAGTCATATGGTATCTATAATATATTTTTAGCTTTTTCATTAATTATGAGATATGTTTCTACTTTATTGAAACTTTTCACCTCTTAAACATTTAAATTTAAATCTCAAAAAAAAAAACTTCATTTACCGCTCTCAATAATAGCAAAACTTGTGCAATACATTAAATCCCAAGCATATATGACAATTATGACTCACAAATATCAAAGCAATAGCCAATACACCAATCAAAAATCATTTTTAAGAAACTAACATTTCAATCAATCGCTCAAAAAAATTACTTAAAAAACAAAATCTCTTTAAAAAAATTCGATTTTCTTTTTAATACATCTCATGTGACTTTGTCCTCTTTCTTGTCTCAAAGATCAACAAACTTAATACTAGAACAATAAATTTTATATATATATATATATATTCCACAACTCTTTGTTGTGACAGACCGAAAATAGTTGCCTATTATTTACATATGAACTCACAATTTTCATTTTTTAACGCTCATACTTTGTCACATCATAGTTGTGGCAAAGAAGTTGCGTAATAGTTTATGATACTATATTAATTTGTTTTGTAATTGGATATAGTAAATGAGAGCTTCTACCTCACTGTACATTAGGTTGTGTTTGGTAAATAATTACTTGCCCAAAAATAGTGTTATAGTAAAGAATTGCAAGATGCATTGTTAGCTCAACGATCCACGATCCTATGCTCCTTGTGGACCAAGATGTTATGTTATCTGAGCATTAGTTGAGTCCACATTCGATTTCTGTAGCAGATTTGTATTTGTATATATTGAAGTATGTTATACAAACCAAGGTATGCTTATCCTTATCAAAGAACAGTTAGGGTAAAGGTTGAATTTTGGTTAGGTTAGGTACGACTTATTTTAGGAGGCAGAAAAGAACAAGTGTATTTCTTGTCTTAGCTGTCCACTATTCCGTTATTGGAATGAATTCAATAGTTCCACACCATAAAGTCCTTTGGGTTTGACAACGTTAATTAATTCTTCACAAAATAAAAACACAAAGTCATCAGCTCCATTATATTTGTTTTAATAGTAAGGATTTGCAGTATTCTATACGAAGAGAGCTTGACCCTGAGACAATTTGAGTAAATTAAGTGCCTCTTGATTTGTTAGCTAAAGCCTTAAGGATTAAAGATTTAAAGTCTATTTATCATTCTTTTAAACAAGCCCTTCAAAGTGTATTCAAGATTTTGATCAAGGCAAAATTTGATGCCATGCAGATTTTTCACTTGTTAAGCAATCTTTATTTGAAATGAAATGAAGTTTTAGCTCTATACGTTCAAAGCAATGAAATGACTCCAATTGAGCTTCCTATAGCAACTAAACATACCCTGCTTACAACTAAAATCTTCGAGTTCTAGGATAAATGTTAACAATAAGGAGTAAGGACAGACACTAATATGGTTCAGTCAATGATAGATTATAGATGATTAAAAAAATTAAAATTAAAATTAATTTTATTTCCCTTTTTATTGCCAAATAAATTGTAGGTGTTAGAATTACTGGAGTTTGTAATTTTATTTCCCTCTCAATTTATGATAGATAATTAAAATAATAAAAATCAAAATGAAATTTTATTTGAATTTCTTGAAATTTTATTTGAATTTCTTGAAATTTTTGGTAATAGAAATTTAGTTGGACTAGAATTTTAAGTTTCTTAAAATTTAGGTAATATTTATCTAAATTAAATCATCCTAATAATTAATATCAATAGAATTTTAGTTGGAATAAATTTTTTAATTTCTTGAAACTTAAGTAATAGAATTTTACCTAAAAAATTTAACTATCTAACAATTAATTTGATAATTAAAGAGATTATAGCCACTTTGCCAAAACATAGCTTTTTTTTTTTTTTGAGGAAAACCACAACTTCTAGTTTTAGGAGCTAATTTTATTAGATTACAAACGTTTCTATTGTTAAAATATATATATATATATTAAAAAAATTAATAATTCATAAATTAAAGCAATATATGTGGCTATTAGATTGAATATTCACTTGACGCAATTACTATTTTTAAGCCCTAACTTTTATTATATCGTATATGATACATTAGCAATGAAATAATATTTGCTTGGAGAGAAAAGGCAATACTTGTTATATTTTTTATTATCGTCACCTAAAACAAAAACAAATAAGAATTTGTTTATTACCAAAAGGACAAAAAAATAATAAAAAATAAATAGGAAGAAAAATGGAAATTGGTTTAGTGGAGTAGCATCGAATCTCTGAACAGCCTCACCATCGTCGTAGTCCATAGTTTATCAACATAAATCAAAATTGTTTAAACATCAATCAAGGCACTGATTCAAATGGCAAGTAGTTTTCTACTATTTTACGTACAAAATATTGGAAATGAAGGAGGTTTGATAGGTCTCTCCCAAATTTTCTATGGAACTAAAGTGATGGTACTTGAGACCTACTACTCTCTACTATATATTGCTTAAGGTGAATTAGGTAGCCACCCAAATGACTTAAAAGAGAAGATGCTATCATCATTTTATTAATGTTATTAGTCTATACCCAACACGTAAATGTGGAATATGAAGTATCTTTTCATTAATACATACCCGTAGACTTCTTTGTTAGAACTGTTTACATTTCATTTATAAGGTCATTTTCATTCCAATGGTTTTGTCGCGGTGTCAACAGCACAATCATCACACTTAACAGCTTCACTAACCACTGGAAGCTTCTCCTACTAACCACTGGAAATTAATACCTTGACAAGGTTGAAGTAGATTATAGAAAATACAGTCAAGGATATGGCATCACATAACTGCCTTGACTGAGGAAATGAAAAATGATATCCACATTGATTCATATTTGACAATATGCATAAAGATTAGATAACAACACCAAACCAATAACCCACCAACCCAGATTCACAAAATATATATATATATATATATATATATATACACATGTATGAATTATAAAATCTAGCTACGATAAGTGAGCATTCGGTACTGCATTGTTCTATCTTTTTGATAATCTATCTTAGTCAGCTACATTGCTCTCGTTCTATCTACTATCACATCACCTTAGGTTTTCTTTTAAAATAGTTTTAAAGAATCTCTTTCAACCCATTATGTGACAATTTATAACACTTAAGAAGATCATGTGACTAAAAATACATGTTATGTAAAATCCTCTAAATCAGTTTGACGGTAAAACTTTCTCAACAACCAATTTCCTAATCATTAAACACTGTACAAAGCATAACTAATGATTTTACCATATTCCAAGAGTAGAGTAATTACAACAATCTACAATTTTTTATCCCCCTACAATATGAAATACCAATGAAATGGATGATACATTGCCAAAATTTACGTTTAAAATACAATGCAACAAGCTACGAGAAACATGAAACATTTTGGGAAAAAGAATGTGAGTTTATATGGTGTACACTATCAAACAAATCATCCAGGAAAATTTTTAAAACTATTCATAAACCAGTTCTCAACCAACTTCACCACACAGAGCTGGCAATATGGAGTTCTCCAGATAAAAGTTGATTCAGAACAGTGCATTAACAACAGCACTCAGAAACTATTCCACCAACCTCTTGCTAGGATAGAGTGTTAACCGTTGGAGGATGAAATCATCCGATGCTCAATGTTCAAAGTTAAATGCATGAATCCAACTTCAGACTTGAGATATCTGCTGTTTCAAGGTCTTTAGTGACTTAAATTTTGATTCACAAATTTTAAGAAACTCGGATAATACTGTACACTTCCCGGTTATTATTTTTCTTGCAACATCAGCAGGACTCCAAGACTTCACTGCTTCAGAGATCCGTTCACCAAGTTCTGCATCATTTACAGATGATAAATAAGTTTCTAGAATCTTAAAAACCTGCCCAGGCCCCTCATTCTGTCCTGTCTTCTGAACAAAGGACAGTATAGTTTCCAAATTTTCATCCTCTGGCCTTTTGATCTGTTCTCTTAACCATTTCATAACATCTTCTACAGTACCATGTAAAGATTGGATTGACTCTCGTATTACATGAGTCAGAGGAGAGTTAGACAGATCCAGTCCACCTTTCTTTTTCTTCTTTCCAGATGGAAGAGATGACCGGACACAAGACTGGAGTACAAGACTATGCCAAGCCAAGGGTTCTGTAACCAATTGCACTAAAATTGGAAGATCAATCCAAGGAGCACAAATTATGGGATTGATAGATCTGACCACCTCCGAAATGTACTTCTCCAGCAGAGAATCCACAATGTCCCAAGTACCAGGCCTATGTCCTTCTCCATCTGGCTGTGCTAGTTCATGGGAACTCAAGTTCCATGCATTCAAAAACACAGCAAAATTTAACCAATCGATCAAGTCTGGAGCTATAGCCTGCAGCAGATGCAAAATTTTATTCTACATAAAATTTTATAAACTTAATACAGTTAGCATAGTCCAATTTCATTCATGGAAATGAATATTTGTTATTTGTATATGAAGTCAAAACTGTGAACCCAAAAAGAAAAAAGTAAAAAAACCTTTCCTCAATGTTCATCAAAACCGCAAATATTGGGACAAGATAACATGACTAAAAAAATTAAATATTTCCATTTCTCACATGAATTATAAGATACAATGTGGTGTTTAAATAAAACATAATTAATTTTTTACATTTAAAGAATGAAATGATTTCTAAATGTACAAAGTTTAGCTACAAACTTCTTAAGCTACAACTTCACTTAATATTTTTTTATTGGATTTAAATTTTGATAAATCCAACATTGAATTACATTTGCTTCTTATATCCTCCATGCTTACAAAATTTTCAGATGATCAAAGATCAATAACTATGTCATCAATCAATTGTTTAAATTGCAAGTTTTTATAGTCTAAAATTATGCATAAAAAATAAGTTCATGGATCATATAGTAAATAACATCCGAATGACACAAAATTTGACGTGTATTAAGAGTGTAAAGAACATACAATCCTACGGCTAGATTTCCAAAATATGTAGCAATATTAATTTTTTAAAAGAGTTTTTAGCCTTAAACTACAACTAAGTTTGTAGTCAAACTTTGTCCTTTTTATATATAGTCCCAAATTTCTTTTTTGATAAGTAAATATAGTCCTAAATTTCAAAAAGAAAAGGTCACAAGCTCTCAAATTTCAAACACACATCCATACTCATTAAAATAGAGAGATAAATTCATGGGTTTCAGTACATGTTTGTACAAGCCACAGCATATTATAATGTAAACCAAACAAGTGTCCTTGCATTTGATAAAGAAAATTTATATAATGACTGAAAATGCTTATGAAAATAAAATAAAAATGTAGCTTGATTGTAAATAAAATCATACCGAAGAAGGTTTTAGGCCACTAGAAACACCCACAACCACTTCTATTGCATCACTTAAAGATAATCCCAACAATTTTGCATATCTTTCAAGCAGAAACTTCAGTTCCGAGGAAATTTTAGGGTCAGAAACAGATCCATTCACTTCAATATTCTCCTTGAGTAACGTTGAAGCACTTTGTATAGACAGATATACCATTCGAGGAAGAAGAGACTTCCTCTCAATAACTCTCCGTAGATTTGCTTCCCGTTCCTTTGTCTAGTTTCCACGCCAGAAGAAAAGGAAAAATCCAAAATTAAAGAAGGCAATTAAATACAACAACAAAATGGGACATTAGTGATATGAAAAAATCTAAATTGAAAGACAAGTTCTTTTCACCACCAAACATTATATGCAAATTACAGACATAAGGGACAGAAGTTTCATACCAAATTTTCTCTAGGACAATAAGAGATTCCTTCAAATGGACCTGATAACAACAAACATCAATTTAGTTCATGAAAATATCATTCAATGCAAGTATAGGATGAAGTTGTAACTTCAACCGTTCAACAACTGGAAACAAGATGCATGTTATACTAACCTAAAAGATAGTTTTTTTCTGAAGTTGGGGTCCACCAAGGACGGGACTGCAAGTCTTCATTGAAGGTCAAAGATTTGGATCCAATCTCATTAGAGAGCTCAAGGAAGTGAATCCCACATTTCAAGCTATCAAGAACACACTGAAGGAACATACACATAATATATCATCAAATGCATTAACTGAGAGTAGGTAATGACATGTTAAAGTCGTAAAAATAAAAAATACCTCTGCTTCTTCAACATTATCGGCATTCTTCTTCAGCTGTAGAATGGGTGCTTCAACCCTAGCCACTAAATACTGATTTGAGTGTTGCAAACGTTCTTTAAATTGAACAAATTCAATAACCTGAAATAGGACAAAATATGGCATAATTGCTTCATTCTATAGTCACAATCATAAACTGCATTGTGGCAACAAAATGGAGAACGACAGCTTAAGCAACAAGAAATATATAAAGTGAAGCATATATGTCCTTGTGCATGCTACAAATTACCCTTCTAAATTCCACATGAGAGACAGAGTAAGATAATGCAAATAATGGCCTCATAGAGTTAGATCTTTTGGAAGTCAGTTGCCCATCACACACAAATACGTATTGGATGAGTCCTGAAAGCATAAATTTCTTTCTTTCTTAATGTTTTTAGCCACAGGGAGGGGCACTGGTGTTCAATAGAAGGTACCCTTGACCCTTTCACATTTGTTTATCTACTAGAAACAATTTTTTCTAAAATTTGTATTTTAAAATGTAATATAGACATGCTGAACTCTCAGTGCAGATAAGAATGCAGCAGACACAAGTATAAACCTGAAAGGATTTGAGAGAGAGTTCCTGCAGACATTTTAAGAGGAGAAACATGGAAGAAAAACAAATGCTGACAAACCACGCCTTGTCTAGTATATAAAGTAATAAAACATATATAAAGGAAAATAATAAACCTATCACTTCCAGTAAATCTTTGAACCATGTAACACATGTTATATGCAGTAAAGTAGGTCCCAAAAAAAAGTATACTGACAATTTGTTCGTACTTTTGAGTAATTTCTATGGCGATATGCAAGAAATGTAAGATCTGCAGATTCTCTGAAGTGGTCATCCATAAACTTGAGATAATCTTTTAGAAGATTATTTAAATCTACCCAAAGGGGGGATACCAACATCTGGGGTAAAATGTGGTGTGAAACACTTTCCATCAAGATATTCTTCACATCCAGAGATTTATACCTAAAAGGAGGAAACAGATGCTATTATACTTAAAGAATATGAAAAGGGACTGCATAAGTGTGTCACATGCTCATCAAAAGTAAGCCCAAACATATAATCACTAACTCAGAATAAGAGCCGAGTGGAAGATAATGCTATCCAATCAACTGACATGTAAAGTCATATCAATTTAATTACTTTACCATTCATATGCTAATGAGAGGGCACCCATGTGAGAATACAAATGTAACAACAAGATCTTGTACTGCCATACAAATCTGCCACATTTGAGAAAACCAAAAAAAAAAAAAATGTTAATCTTTGAAATAGAGAACTCCCAAACATAATACAGAATAAAATAGCTTCCAGACTGAAAGTGATGCTATACTAAAAAAAATGCAAAGATTGTATGACATACAAATCTCTCTGTTGTGTAAAAAAAAATAATAATAAATCAAAAAAAAAATAGTATTTCAATGCCATAAACCACTCAATGAATGATACCAATAGACGATAGTAATCAAGAACTTGAAACAGTTCCTGACCTTCGGATGCTCAAACCAAACTCCAAAACCATAATTGCCTCCACAAAATAGCCAAGATCCCCAGTACGCCAAAATAACTAAACCAAAAAAGAACTCAGTATTAGCATTAACCACGGGGAAACTCTTAATTTATAAAAATCATTACAAATTAAGAATGAAGGACCATGCTCCTAACATCATATTTTTTAAGAATAAAGTACACTTTTGGCCTTTTGGGGTCATTTTCATTTAGGCCTTACATGTCAAATTTTCCATTCTAGCTGTTCATGTTTGATTCCGTTTTCATATTGGCCCTACCATCCATCTCCGTTAGTAATCTAACCATTGAGTGTCAAATGAGTGCTTAGTAATATGACCATTAATCCAGCACATAACGGTCAAAATACTAACGGAGATGAAAGTCAGGGCCAATATGAAAAAGGAATCAAACATAGAGGGCCAAAGTGACAATTTTGAAACATAAAGGACCGTAATGAAAACAACTTCAAACTTTAAAGGCCAAAAGTGTAATTTAGTCTATTTTTTTATATTCCACCAAAAAAATAAAAACAAACAATTTAATCAAAAAAGAATCATTTCATTCATGAACCTAAAGTTTTACTATGCTATGATAGTAGTTATTGTGCCAATCAAAGTGAGTAACAGGCAAGGACTTTCTAAAATCCACCTATGAACATATATAAATAAGCTCTAAACCAATTTGTAAATACAACACAGGAATGACTTTCTGGATGTAGCATGTGATACTTTTTTTCTTTTGATAGGTAATCAAAGATTTTATTTCATAAAAAGGACATCATGTTCACGATGGTGAACAATCAGAACTTAAAACGAATACAAGTACCTCAGGAAGAGATACGAATAGAAAGAAGAAAATGTAGCATGGGATACCTGAACCAATATATTGCACACCATAGATAGCAATTCTTCCCCATGCATACTCTCTTGTGGATCCAAGTCCTTTGAAAGTGGAAGGTTTTTACAATACATCTCCACCATCTGTACAGCAGAGCCCTCAAGTTCTGGAGAGGAACAGCTCCAGGTTAAGCAGAAACTCAATGACAAAGTTCACACAGTAAAACACAGCATACTCCAATAAGCCACATATAAAAAAAACCTTTATTATTGGTAAAAAAGCTTCCCAGCCATTGATATTTACTAATAATATGTGTGTGTGTGTGTGTGTGTTTAGCTTGGTTATATATAATTCACTGTTAAGATTCAGCACATTGACCATGATGAAGCATGACAATGCAACCAAGCTAAACACCAGCCACAACGTTTGACAATGGAGTTGTGAAAATATGTGGTCCAATCATAGTTGATCTTAGCTGGCACTAACAAGCCCCCCCCCCCCCCTCCAAAAAAAAAAAGAGGGTGTATGATGGTATTACCAAGGAAAATGAAATTGCAGAAATTTAAGATTAAAAGGCAAGAGACCTACCATTCTTAGGGAGCCTGTACATCTTCCCAATCAGTTCTTGAACTTTTAAAAGGGTAATTGACTTCCCAAGCTCTTTGGTTGGCACTGCTGAATTAGATTCAGAGTTTTTCATTAACTTCTCCAAAAACTCTGTTTTCTTATCATGAGTCAGGACTTCAAGAAACACCTCAACATCAGAAGTGAAGCAAGCCAAGTGACCAAACCTGTGTTTAACAAGAAAAGAAGCTCCAAAAGATAGAATCAGAACTGTCGCATTATGAATATTGTTCACCAACAAAATAAAAGTTTATAACATATTAAACACAACTAGAGCGGAAAACAAATTGACAGACTTTTTAGAATTTACTAGGTAGATACAAAAATAATTAATCCACCCATATGCATCAACTTGATAATCCTAACTGTGATGAACACCACAAAGGAAGCTGATAAATTAATAGAATCAACTATTATAACATAAAAGAAACTTACAATTAATACACACAGGAAAGCAACCAGAGATGGCATATTAACAGACCACAAGATAATATAACCCAACTCAATTTGGCCTTATAAGTTCACAAGATATAAGAATATTTTTTTTTTTTGATAAGTAAGAATGATATATATACGAAGGTTACTCTATGCCTGAAAAACACAAAGCAACCCAGAAAAACAAGAAAAAGAAAACAAAGAGAAACAAGAGAGAAAACCAAACAACAGAGAAATTACAAAAAGAGAAGGGAACAAAGAAAAGAAGGGAGGGAATCACTAGACGTGAGTCCCCACGCCCGAGACCAATCAAATAGAGTTCCACAAAAAGAAGCAAGCAACTGATCCCTAGAGCTATCCAAATCCTCAAAAGTCCTCCGGTTCCGCTCCTTCCAAATACACCAAAGGATGCACAACGGGACTAAATTCCAGATCTGAGACGAATGCTTCCCCAACCAATTCCACCATCCAAAAAGCAAGTCTGGAACCGAACTAGGCATAACCCAAGCCAAGCCAAAAGTTATAAAAACAAAGCTTCATAACCGATAGGCCACCTCACAATGAAGAAGCAGGTGATCTACCGTCTCTCCACCATGACGGCACATAATGCACCAATCCACAAAAACCAATCTCCTCAATCTCAGATTGTCTCCCGTTAGGATCTTATTCCAAGCTACGCACCAAACAAAAAAAGAAACTCGCCTAGGGGCCTTAACTCTCCAAATAGCTTTCCAAGGAAAGATAGTTGAAGGAGAATTTCTTAATTTGTAATAGTACGACCGGATGTCAAAAGCCCCATTACGCTTCAATTTCCAGCTCATCCGGTCACCAACATCCATAGGAGGGATTATAGCACCCAACATACGAAGAAACCGCAGCCCTTCATCCATCTCCCAATCATTAAAAAATCTACTAAACCGAACATTCCAAGATCTTCTATCCTCCGCCCCCTGCCTATGCAAAGAAGCTTCAACAGAAGCCTCCTTATCAATGGCAATGCCATACAGCCTAGGAAAAGCCAACTGAAAAGGTTGATCCCCATACCACCCATCCTGCCAAAACCTCACCCTATTCCCCAACCCAACCACAAATTGACAATTTTTGAAATCCTCCCAACCCATACGGATGCTTCTCCACAAACCACACCCATGAGCTCCCCTACCCAGCTTTGAGGTCCATCCCCCCCACTCTTCCCCATATTTTGAAGCTACTACCTGCCTCCATAAACGACCCTCTTCCTTACCAAACCGCCACAACCATTTCCCCAATAGAGCCTTATTAAAGGTAGTAAGTTTCCTTATCCCTAAGCCACCATTGGCTATAGGCGCACAAACTTTGTCCCATCCTACCAAGTGAATCTTGCTATCTCCCCACAGGAAATCCCTTTGCATCTTTTCAATTTTATTAGCCACATGAGTAGGAATAGAGAACAACGATAGAAAGTAAGTCGGAAGACTAGAAAGCGTACTCTTGAGTAATATCAAACGACCCCCCTTAGACAAGTACAACTTCTTCCATCCAGATAATTTCCGGTTAATACTTTCCAAAATTGTGTTCCAAATTGAAGGGGAGTTGTGAGGAGCCCCCAGCGGCATGCCAAGATACAATATAAGAATATATAAGAAGACGTGAGTTATATGGGCTTTATGCCACACCACTTCGGAGATTGAAACAAAAGAAAAGTGATGCAGAATTACGAGCTTTGATACCAAATTTGACATAGAACTAAATTCTCTATAGAAATTTGCAAGAAAAACATAGATAAAAATTTAAAATTTAAAATAAAAAAAAATAAAAAAAAAAGATAAACCTAGTAATCAACGCATAGGGAGTCAGCACCAGGTGGGATAGAAAACCTAAAAATCAACAGAGTTCATTGGAGTCAACACCAGGCCAATAGAAAATTCCAACTGAAATTTTAATCATCATTAACTTGTCTTACATGAGTTCAAGAGCATGCTTATGTAGATATGTAGGACTAAACCCCTAATCCTAATTGACTTGTATCAAATCTCAATTATTGTAATAACAAAATAACCTTGACTCACAGAAATTTAGGAAAAAAAACTAATAACCTAATTAACTAATAAGACTTAAATTAAATCCAATGGACCAATACTAAAAAAATACAATTGACTTCTAAAATAAATAAATAAAAACTATATTTGCACTCCTTGCAAGAAAAAGCCTTATAGGTTATCCTATTTTGGTGCATGGTAAAGATCCCTTATGCCTGTCTTTTTCAGGAATAGAGTATAGGGCTGGGTGGGATGATTTGAAATAGAGCAGTTGCCAATTGAAATGCAAAACCAAACCTGAAAAAATATTGCATCAAGGCCTCCATTATCTTGTCATCATCCCCCTTTCCATATAGGTGCTTCCTCCTTTCAACTTCAAGGTTTGCCAAGTATGGACCCCTTAAAATGTTATTACTGGTGTCTGCTTGTAACTTTTGTATAAAAGCTACAGCATTTGACATACAAGAATCAAACTGCATTAAAAATTTGAGCAAATTAAATTCTGCATAAAAGATTGCAGCAAAGTGCCACTTGAAATATGTTAAATGACTAAACATATAAAGACACATCAGAATTCAAGTGTATACACACACCACTTCATCTGCCAAGTGTGAAAGCTTGCAGTCAATGAATTTTGGTGGATGAATTGGATCATTGAGGACCCCATTAGACCAGTTACTATCATCCTCCAGCAAACAGCCTAAATAATGTAAGAAACACTCCCAATCATCAGGGCTGCCAGAGGAGAGAAACATGTCAGAATTGCAATCCATACTACCAAATATAGACAAGTGGAGATTATTTGAAGAATAAATTTGAGCCGAGATGTACTAGAAGTTTCAACTCAATTTAGCAATGCACTGAAAAAGGAGAAAACAAGCCATTTCAAACTCCATGGTAATAGTAACAAACAAAGAAAAACCTTCATAGGTGAAAACAAGGACAGGAAAAAAGAGGGAGAGGGGGGAGATGGGAGGTCTAACTAGCAAATGAAATGTGCATTTAAGAACAATTTGACATGATTAAATGATAAGAAAACCTTCTTTCATAAGTAAATTTTAATAGAAAAAGAAGAGACCTCGAGTACAGAGGAAGTTTACATAGAGATCCCATCAATCAATTTATGCAAGGATGAGGACAAAAAGACCCAGTGATCAGTAGTCAGCCATACATATGATAGGCCACAATACAAGGGCAGATCATAAGCTTTGTCCCACAATATAGCAGCACAGAGTCCTAACCTAAGTCAAATTACAAGACTACAATTCCACAAAAAGAAACTAGCAGTGGGAGCATCAAAATCAGTTTTCTAATACCTAAATTGCCAATTATAAACTAAAGAATATAATTTGTAGGTATCTATTCCTTTACATTACCATACCTTCAAATTAATTATAAATAAATAAAACACCAGGGAGCCATACAGGGAGCACTAGCTAATCTTAATTTATATGTTTTACCATGATTTTAACACAAGTTTATGGCAATAAATCACACACTATGTATATACCCTTCTGTTTAATGCCCATTGAACAGCTTATAATACTGGCACCGTGCAAGTTTCCACAAACATACCACAATTCTAGGATTTTCTGAAATATACTGGCAGCAGCAGCATAGTCACCTGCCCGAGCAAGAAGCCTCCCCTGTCAACTTAAAATCAAAGTCCAAAAGTTGATAAGGAAAGCAAAAGGTACTAGATGAGTTTCAACCATCCATTTGAGCCAGAAATGCATTATATATTTGAAATTTTGAACAGTAAAAAGGGTTCAAATAAATTATTGAATTACATGCAACATATTTCATGCCATAGAATTCATGCAAGGGCGGCAACGTGATAAAATAAAACCAAAAATAGAGAAAGTAAAAGCATAGCCAACACTAGAACAAGAGCAAGGGAAGTCATTCTGCAAGCTTCACTAGTATTGAAGGTAATCATAAGCAGGCAGTAGTGTATCAGCTCATCAACAATCACCGAATTACTAAAGCTAAGTATTTATTTACACAACTAAGAAACAAACTTGTTTACCATTTCCAATTATTGACATGTTTGGCCTTTCATATAAAGCAAAAATAACTAGATAAATTCAAACACTTTTATCCAGCATTGCAAAAGCCAATTTGTAACGTTCTTTCTCTCCATTAAAAAAATCAATCTGTAAATTTGTTGAAATTTTGACCTATATTATTTCTAGTTTCCAAAAAAATTCTATCAAAATAAAGAACTCCTTCAGAGAACAGAGAGATACCCATTTCAATTGGCTAAATTGAATTTATATATATGTGTATATATATATATATGTGTGTGTGTATATATATATATAAGGTATTAAACTTTCAATGCTCAAATTTTAAACATCATATTTGAGCATAAAATATAGATGGTGCATCAATTCAGTAGCATACATCCTATAATTAAGTAACAATGCAAAGAACAAAAAATCCCCCTATATTGGTAATGCCACATTCCATAAATGGCAGCAAGTTTGGGTGTCATGCAGATTTTTTATTGGTAAGTTACACATGTACTGGGGTTTTTAAACCAGCAACTCACTCTCCATCCATTTTTATGGCAGAAGGAAGTGCCATTTGAGCTAGAGATCATTGGCAGGTGTAACATACATCAATGTACAGTTCATTCATAACAATGGCATCTCACATATCTTCCTAATCATAGAGCATCTAGAAGGCCAGATGTAGCCTCACTAAGCTTGTGTTTTAGACTGTTAGCTGCCACACCTTCTTTATTTAAATAAATAAAATAATATAAAAATTAAAATAAAAATATATAAATATAAATATAAATAAAAAAACCTTGAACATAGACGTAGGGCTTCTGAAGATGCCAGTATGCATAACTGGAAGTGGACTTTTCGAATAAAAATTAAAAATGTTAACTGGATAGTTTGGAGCGTAAGAAAAGTGGAAATCAAAAAAGACCTACCAAAAAATAAAAAATGAGGAAAATAAGTTAAAAAAATTAAAATTCCTTAAAATGAGACCACACATCATTTTCCTAAACAATTAGTATACTATCTCTATTAGAAGTGTAACTGCTTGAGGTTGTAAAAAAAAAAAATTTCTACATGGTTTAATTTTCTTTAATTCTTTAGTAGTTATTATCTTCTTCAACTGTCATCTCTTTGTATTGCATAATACACTTCATAAAGAGAGAGAGAGAGCCTATGAACAAGTGACTAGTGAGTGAGGAGGCTAGTCTATTTTATGTCCTGCAATCTTCTTCTCAATCTAGCCTTCCTCTAGGACACCTCATTCATTCATCTCACATCCATCTTCTCTTCTTCTTTTTTCCCTTTTTACAAAAAGTTCTGCTTCTTAACCAAGTCCTCTAAAGAAGAAAAATACCAACAAAAGAGTACAAAAATATACATATATATACATGAAAACATTTAAATTCATAAATTACATGATACTAAAGCTAAACACTAAAAAATGAAAGCTAAAGAAAGTACCTGTATGCGCAGCTTATCTACTTCGATCATTAGCAATGATCCTAATTTCCCAGAGAGAATTTCTAAAGCATCACCATACTTAGCTTGCTGCTCCAATACGGAAATGTAGACAATAAGAGCTGAAATAGATTCCAATCATTTAGTAACGAAATTAGCCATTCTTATTTCAATTCGAAGCTAAATAGGGAAGGAGAAGAATTAACGAAACCTTCAGGCTCATGCAAGCTATGGGAGGCAACATGCTTCTTGATTAAACCTTCAGCTAAGAGCAATAACTTCTCTCCCCCATTACCACAAAACACCTACCAGAAGTTCAGACCCCATAGAATCAGTTGCGTACATAGAAAGCAAGGTATAATTTGTGGAGAAGAGATCTAACTTCAATAGACAAAAAATATGAAATCCAAAAGATCAATTGGCATACACATTAACTGGACAAAAAATGAAAGAGAAAGCTGGCAGAACCTGTAATTGAATGCTACAAATTGCCCATAGCAAAAACCTTTCTTCGCCAACAAGCTTATACATTTTGATAGCTGTCTGCCAGAAGAAAAGACCAGAATAAGTAAATTTTTCAGTAACTTTTTGTCCCATAACCATGCATTAAACAAATGCTCAACGTTACGATAAGTTGATAAATTTTAAAACAAAAAACTAAATATATTACAAAAACACCAACCTGCTGCTGCTTCACAAAAGAGTACTCGCGAACATAGCAGTTGAAAAGGCCCATCATTAGCTCTAAATTGTTTGAAAATTTCCCACAAGCATATTCATAACAGCTCGTAGCCAAGTCCACTGATTTACACAGAATTACGAGATAACTCTAAATAAATAAATAAATGAAATGCATATAAACAGGTTTACTTCAAGCATCAAAACAAACACTGACAGTGATCAAGTCGTTGGAAAACAATCTGCAGCGTGCTGAGAGTGAGATCGTCCATCAAAACAGAGTCATTCTTATACAACAAATCTTTGGCACTTAAGCAAACAGTTAGCGCTTCATCGGGTTTCCCCATCCTTTCTAAAATCAGAGCTTTAAGCGCCTGCAGAACCGGAAACAATGCCATCACAAATGACATTTCAACATTACCATTTGTACATTGTCTTTTTATCTACTTTAATGAAATATCAGATTAAAAAATTCATCGACCTCTTCGAGCCTAGAAATTGATATTTGAATGTTCCAACTTCAATCTTATTATCTCTCAAGTTAAACCAAAACAGCAAAAACTTGTAAACGGAAATTAACACACAGAAGATAATCCACATTGCTAACAAACTCCAAGCAATTTTAACAATAAAGTATAGCATTGCAACTTGCATAAATATATACACACACCACGAGCTATAACAGTACAAAGAGCAAAAAAAAGAGAGGAAATGAAACATTACGAGAGCGTAAGGTGAGTTAGGGAATTTGGAGAGAAGTGTGGTGGATTGCTTGAGAGCATTCTTGAACTGCCGCGAATCGATAGCGTCCCAAATGGGTCGGACCCTTCGCTCCGGTATCCCACCCGCCAAGCCAAACTTGGACGCCATTACCGGGTCAAGGTTAGTTAGGGTTTGGGCACTAGTAAGTAATTGTTGTAGTAGTAGTAGTATCTCTAAACTGTATCTATCTATCTATATCACTGTAATCAATCTTTTAGGGCTTGGTGGCTGTTTTTAACTCTTTGGGTCTGTGAAAAAGGGTTTTTTGAGAAACGGAAACGGGGAAGAAAACCTAATCTGAGTGTTTGGAAGCAGGTATACGTAAGTAGTGGATCGCACTCGATTGAAAACGAGTCTGTACCTCGTCCGAATTAGCACGCCATGTTTTAACTTTTTAAGGGTTGACTTGTCATTTCCCTGGCCGCGCTTCCTTATTTTTGGCTCAGATTTATTTTTAACTCACCATGTAATTTTGTTTTAGGGTGCGTTTGTTTCAACAGTAAAGCAATTCTGAAAAATGTTTTCAAGAAAGGAAAATATTTTTGGGAAAAGAAAATATTTTTAGGTGTTTGGTAACATTTTAAAAAATATTTTGAAAAATATTTTCTGGTGTTTGGTTGTCATCTTAAAAATATTATAGAAAATGCATTTTGTATTTGTTGCTCACATTTTCTCACATTTTCTCGGCTTCCAAACAAATATCATGAACAACAAAACCAAAAAAAAAAAAACTCATCAAATTTTCTTAACACAGCTCAACAAAACCCAAAAATAAAAAAATCTCATCATCAATTTTTCTCTAACAAATCAACAAAACCCAAATCAGTTAGAGAAGAACGAAGACAGAGAGAGAGAGAGAGAGGCAACTGGCGATGGCGAAGGAGAGATCGTGCCGGCGCGGCGCGGCGAAGGCGAGATCGTGATCGGTGATGGCGACTGGGTTCGACGAAGAGAGAGGCGAAGGCGCGATCTCGCCGGGACTGGGTTCGGCGACTGGGTTCGACGAAGAGAGAAGCGAAGGCGCGACTCGCCGGCGCGGGTTGGGGCGCAACTCGCTCTCTCTACTCTCTCTTCGTGCTCTCTCTCTCTCTCTCTCTCTCTCTCTCTCTCTCTTCGTGCTCTGTCTCTCAATTTTCTAGAAAATTCCTATTTGAAGGTAAAATACAAATGGAAAAGAATTTCCGGGTCAGATGCCGTATTTTACAGTCAACTGTTTGCAATTTTCCGTTTGACCAAAATTTCAGCACCTGCCAAACACCCGAAAATGCGTAAAACAATTTCCTGAAAGCGTTTACCGTCGAAACAAACGCAGCCTTAAATGTACAATTATAAGTGGTAATAGATTTTAATTTTCACATTTTATTTACGCTCTATTTGTTTTGATGTAAAATATTTATAGAAAAATATTTTTCAATTTTATGGTGTTTGTTTTTGCAATAAAATATTTGGTCAAAAGTAAAATATTTTCAGTCAACCAAATCAACATAAGCAAATTTATGTAAAATATTTTACACTTAAAATTTTGGTAAAACATTTTACATTTGCTCACTCTTTTGTACCCCAATACTCATCATTCTTTTTTACTCCCATAGTTACTTTATGCTCAAACTCTGCCAAATCAGCTTTCTCTCCAAAAAAAACTCAGCCACCTTCAGTCCCCTCTCCCACCAATCCCAGGCTCTAAGGTCTGAGGCACCACCGGCCAGCTTCAACTTCTGTCGTCGCTGCCTATTGCCAGCAATAACTCTCCCTTTCACTCTCAAGTTCTCTCTTCCCCACAAACCAAAGCCACCAAGGAGCTCATCACTCTCAGGTTCATCGGGGCTCTTGCCATTCTCTCTTACCTATCTCGAACAGACAAAGAAAGTCACAAAGAGGCTTCTTGAGAGGTGATGCTGGTGGTGGTCAAGGTAGATTTTCGGCATGATCTGGTAGCGGCGGTCAAAGGAGGTGTTGCGATGGAGATCTAGGTCTTTGCGGGTTGGTTCTGAACTGGGTTCTTTTTTGTGGGTTCCCCCCCCCCCTCTAAAATAGAGATCCGATGACAATATTTGGGTTTGTTTCGTTGGTCTTGGGTGTTTGGGTTGTTGATGATGGTGGCTGATTGGATGGGATAACAGTGGGTAAGTGGATGATGGTGGCCGATTGGATGGGATTATGGCGGGTAGGTAGATCGTAGATGACGGTGAGTGTGGTGGCTGGATTTGTGATGGTTGCCGGCTGCTGGCTTTGCAATGGTTGGTGGTGGCTAGGTATGGAATGGTTGGTGGATGACAGTAATTGTGTTGGCTGGGTTTGGGGTGGCTGGCTTTGCAATGGTTAGTGGTGGCTATGTATGTGGTCGTTGGGTTTGTGATAGCTGTCTTTGCAATGGTTAGTGGTGGCTGGTTTATGTTTGCATTTTCAAATGTTTAGGTTACATCAAACTCTTGCCAAACACTTGAAAATAAAAATATTTTACTTTGAAACAAATGAAGCGTTAGTTAGTGAATGACATGAAAATCTCTCATTAAAACAAAAAGAAATTCTAGTTAAATGTACAATGATAAGTGGTAAGTTACACCTTTTTTTTTAATGTTTTTTACTTTGGACAAAATTATTTTTTGGCATAGATTGGGTTTTTATTTTTAAACTTTTGTTGGTGTTTTGTTTATTTGGATAATTGTATAGGAATAAATATCCAATAGGAGTGTAGGATAGAGAAAAATACACCCTCTTACAGATGTATATTTCCTCACATTCACAGCTGGTGGGACCCACACAGCTGTGAGTAGGAGGAAGTATACACCCATAACAAGGTATACTTCCTCGTAGGACCAGAGGAGGATGGCTTTGTTTAGTTGGATAATTGGATATCTATCCAAAAAATAAAATTGGATAATTTGATAGTATAAAGATCCTTCCCATGCACACTTTTATCAGAGAGACGTTTTATTTAAGATTTCAAAAAAGTTGTACATGAAAACTAAAAAACAAAAAGCTAACTTATAAGTTGTGCCTAAACACAAACTTAGATCATTCACACCAATCTATCTATATTCTATAATACAAAAATTAGTCAAATTTACACATTCTTCCCTAAAAACTAACTAAATATGTGGGTGTATAAATGTGTAAATATACACATTTGCTATAATAATCTTGTAAATATATATGGTAACTGTAACAATTTAAATCAATTTTTTATTTTATTCTTTTCTCTCTCCCTTCCATTGGAACCCTCCCTATCACTCTTTCTCCTTCTCTAATCTCAGACTCTCTCTCTCTCTCTCTCTCTCTCTCTCTCTCTCTCTCTCTCTCTCTCAAAGCTTCCATGGCCGGTCATTTCTCACCACTGCTCGCTGCTACCACCATAGTTTTCCTTCATTCTTCATTGCGAAGCCTCTCCAATCTCATCCACTTTCATTCATCTTGCAATCTTTGTTTGTATTACACCAAGTTTAGTCACAGCTGAACCCCAATGACCACAACTACGATGGTTTTATAGCAATGGTTTATTGATGCTCTTCTTATATTTTCACTTTATTTGATCTAGGGATTTAGGGATTTAGATTCTTTTTGCTTAATCTATGGATTTGAGGATTTAGATTTGCTTGTTAAGATCTGATGTTGCTTGCATGTGTTTGGTTTGGATTTTGATTTCAAATGTATTTGAGTTATGTGAATCAAAAATTTGAATGGATCTAGTGGATTTGGTTTGAAATTTCCTTAGATTTGTTGTTTGTGTTGTTGTGGGTGTAAGTAATGGTTTGGGGTTTGCTTCAACATGTCTAATGTGGTGCAATGTGTCATGTGGTGGGTGTAGTGGTGGTTGTGGTTATGGTCATTGTACAGCTTGTGGTGGTTGTGGCAATGCCCAGTGATAGCTTTGAGAGAGAGGTGGAGAGAGAAGGTTGAAAGAGTAATAAAAAATATTGAAAAATGAATATTATATTGAAAAAAGTTTTAGAATAGATAATCTTATGCAATTATTTTTGAAAAGTGATTGTGTATTTTTTTTTTTAAATAGGTTTTTATGCTAAGATAAACATAAATTTTTAAGCAAATCAATGCAAATGCTCTTGGTGTTTTGTATAAATGGATAGTATAAATATATAGTAGGAGGCTAGTGGCCTAGTAGTATTTACAGGAATGGAGCTGGACTTGGAATTAGGGAAGGTTGAAGTATAAATTAATAAATAAAAAGTTATAATGAAACTCCCAATAAGCATCCATTTATTATTAACAAAATGTTTAAAAAATATATAAAAGGCTTGGGCCATTTGTTTTTGGTAAAATTGGTTAAGTTGTTGGGGCTTACTATTTTTTTTTTTTTTTTGATTTTAGATCCATCAAATTTTGTCATGGTCTTTAAGTTTAAGAGGGAGAATGATATTGTTAGGAGGGGGGCTAAGTGTATATATGTAATTCAAAATAAATAAATAAATATTAAATGGCGCAGGCCAAAGCATGGCTCCATCCATAGATATTAAGCTTATCCCCATGAGATTTGGTGGATTGTAGTCTTGGTGTCAAATCCTAAAATAAGAAGGACTTTAATTATTTTCACGACACGAACCAATTGTCCACTAATTCCTTTGGTGTGGCCAAGTCAATCTATGACTCAATCAGTTCCTTTATATTTTAAGAGATGTCCCAACAAGTAAAACACTACTATGATTATGCTTACAAAGGGAAGTCACCTTCAATCATCCCATCATACCCTTTTTTATTATAAAAAAACACTTATGATGGGGGGAATTGAACTACAATCCTCCTCTTAAAAGAGAGTAATAAATGTTACTAAGTTATGAGATTCTTGAATGTTAATGTTAAATTTAAAAAGTTGCAATCCATACAAATCTTCATAATAAAATCTTGAAATATTTTTACAACATGATTATAAGAGCGAGAAATGCTACGTACATGTAATTTTCACAACACTTTCATAATAATAATAGGTGGTAAGTTGTAGTTTTAATTTGAAATCACCATTGAAACTACTTTGTTTCCTACCAATAACAACAAATAACACTTGACACTTAAAATTTGTTGTGAAAATGTTATAGATGCAACATTTCTCTTATAAAGGCCTCTACTATGATGTTAATTAATTTTGCAAACAAAATTAAGTAGTACCTTCCAATATTGCCATTGATGTTAATAAACTTTAGAAACAAGCCTCATTATAATTAAAAAGAAAAGGGCTTTGATCTTGATATTTTTTAAGGGAATGCCCTTAATGTTTTACATTCAAGCATATTAAATGTATAAGCACCATATACAAACATGTGAAATTATCAATTGTTAAAAATTTAATGTCTAAGCAAGATATAAATTTTAAACATAGACAATGATTAGAAAAAAAACTGTAAGGACCCAAAAGATAGCCCAAGCCCACTTAGAATAGTGGTATCCACTATTTTAAGCCCAACACAATTAATTTGTAAGAGAGTGGGCTTTTCAAGTCAATTGCAATACTAAGTAAGATCCAAGCTTGAAATTAAAAGAATAAGACTTATACTGTGAACATAGGAGGACAAATTTAGTATAAACACTTCCTCGGGCTCGTTTGAGGATGGATTGTTCATAAAAAGTCAATGTCTGTCTTTACAGTTTATACTTAATTCTCACTTGTCCAGTTTCTACTTGCCAAATCCCCTCTCTAGAGGGGTTCATTTCCTTATATAGTCTTTTCTATTGCATCTCAGCCCTTCACCTATACGTATAGGGGAATAATTTGGATGTTTGTCCTATCAGGACCATTCTGAAGGTGGTAAAGAGTGTTGTGAGCTGCGGAATCATTGTTCAAGTGTATTTTCCTCATAAATGTAGCAAGCTCAGTAGGTGTAGAGCATTGAATGTGGAGGTGATGGTTACCTTCTACAGACATTTCTTTTCTTCTTTATTTGCACGTCTCTGATATCTTCCATGGTGTCTTGCTTGAGGGTGCAGGTGGAAAGTTGGGGCATCTCGAGGTGCTATCGTTCCTTGGGCTCCTCAAATAATGGATCCGCCCGTATCTCATCCTCAGACCTCTACTCGCATATTTAGCCTGAACTAGCATGTTTGATAATGGGTCCGCCCGTATCTCGTCCTTAGATAATGGGCTCTTCATGTTTGACTTCCTCAAACTTTGTCTACGTGTCAAGCTTTGATTGGCACTTGAATGGGCCTTTGCCTTTCCTTGGATTAGACCTATGGACTAGACCTATGGACTTCATTTTTTGTTTGGATCCCTCCCTTCTACAAAAACTTATAGATAGTGTAAGGTGTGCGTGGGTCAATACATTGGGAGTCGAATAATTGATCGACACAAATAATTTACGATATATGGATTGAAAGTCTACAATAGGAGAACTAAAAAGCTTATCAAACTACAAAACCCTGAAGTACGATAAGACCAAATAATAGGAATCTACTTTTATTATATTCTTTGGACTAAATGCAAATGTGACTCTTGTTGGATTTAGGCGCTATATTTTTTTTTTTTGGTAATCTGGAAATTTCATTAACAGAAACTAAAGGGAAACAACAAGCTCAGGGATAGCCCTATTACAAAACATACCATCCTTGTCCAAACTAATAAGCTCTAGAAGATCCACAGGTGGATCTTGGTACAAAATAAAATTACAATCTTGAAGTGCACCTTTCCTACCTAAGAAGTCAACATAAACATTTGCCTCACAATAACAATGCCCAATTTGGACTTGGCCAAACTGGGAAAACAGAAGTCTGCAATCATCAACAATAGGCATAACAGACCGGTTAGTATATGAGGGATTACTAAGAACATCAACAATAGCTTTCACATTTATTTGAATATCAACAGCGTGTAGATGTATGTTATGGCAGAGGGTAAGGCCGTTGCAGAAAGTCCAAAGCTCTACTATGAAACTTGCAGTGACCCCAATGCTTCTAGAGAATCCTCCAAGCCAATATCCATGCTCATTCCGAATGATGCCACCGCAACCAGCTCTACCTGGATTTCCTAAAGCCAATCCGTTCATGTTTAAGCAAAACCACCCAGGTGGAGGCTTCTCCCATCTGATCCAAATCATCCTTCTGCTACCTGAAAATTTGGGATTCAACACACAATGCTGAAATTCAAGTGCCTAGAACACAGCTTCATTGTGAATACTAGACCGAATGTTTTGGCCTATAAACACAGCATTATTCCTTTCTTTCCACAACAACCAAATGACAAAAGGAAAGAGAATTCTCCATGGTGGTTGATTGGTCACTCTGCACCTATTATTCTTGCAGTCCTTCTTGAGCCAATTGTGAAGACTCTTCAAAAAACCTGGTGTTAGGCCGAATACCCAGGCTGGTCCAAGTTGTCTTGGCCATCTCACAGTCCCTAAGTTTATGGATAATAGTCTCAACTTCCCTTTGACAGATGGGACATCTTTCCGACTCACTAAGGTGCCTTTTGACAAGGCATTCTCCCACACTAATGCTATTATGCAAGCATTGCCACATGAATGTTTTAATTCGAGGTATAGCATCCACCTTCCAAACCCAAAACCCAATGAACTCCTCTTCCTCCTCCTTGCATCTAGTGGCTATTGAATAGGTTGATTTAAGCTCAAAATCCCCTCGATTATCATTGATGAGGGATGAAGGCACTCAGACCGTCCCTGGACGGTCTGCACCTCGGCAGCCGTCCAGGAGTTAGCCTCAAGATGGCTAACGCGCAAGGCCGTCCTTGGGTGATAGCAAAGCTACATCCCTTGTCCAAAGGATGCGCGCAGCCCACCTCGAGAGGACTCGTCCACGTAAAGACTCATGGACGAGGCTTTTACACTTGGAACTATTAAGCACATTTTACCATTCCGTAATACACGCATAACCTCCAATGACCGTTGTGTGAGAAAATGCAACGGTTAGATGGTTATGGGAGTTATCCAAGAACCCCGGACCTCCTGAAGTCCGAGGGAGGTTATAATTTCAATAACTGCCCCCAAGACACTATATAAACAGCCATTCAGACCCATAGAAGGTACGTTGAACATTTTCCCAAGAAATTGGAACTCAAAAGATATATAGAGAAAACTGACTTTACCATCGGAGGGTTTTTGGCCGGTGATCCCGGTCACCTTTGATCGTTTTCCTTTGTTTTTCAGGCCATTAGGGAGCGAGTGGTCCTTTCAAATCCAGAGCATCCAGCCTACTAATTTTTCTAGCGGTCAGCTGATCTCCTTGTACTTGGCCTACTCCGTGCTCGGTTGGAAATTTGATGGACAAGTGGTAGGTAGAGGTTACCGCCTTCCAGCTATTCAAAGTTGGCCTTCCAATAATTGCATTATATGACAATGCACAATCAACAACGAGGAAACTTACCTCCTTGGTTATCTGCTGTGGATATGTTCCAACGACCACTGGTAATGTGATGGTGCCCACAGGTTGCACCTTCATTCCTCCGAATCCTACCAACGGCGAGTTCACTGGTCGAAGCTGATCTCGTCCTAGCCTCATTTGTTGGAATGCGGGGTAGTAGAGAATGTCTGCAGAGCTGCCATTGTCTATCAACACCCTCCTGGTCATGTAGTCAGAGATGAGTAGGGTGATGACTATCGCATCATCGTGTGGGTGGTGAAGTCATCCTGCCTCCTCGTCCGTGAACGTAACAGCCTGCTGGTCTACTAGAATTGGGGTGAGCATGGAAGAGGGGGCAAAGCACGCTTTGATTCGGTTTCTGAAGAAAAGCCTCGATGTCTTTGCATGGAGTCATAAGGACATGCCTAGCATTGATCCGAGCGTCATTACCCATAGCTTGAACGTGTGTCCCTACTCAAAACCAGTGCGTCAAAAGAAAAGGATTTTCACTCCTGAGCGAGACAATGCTATTAAGGAAGAAGTACAGAAGTTGGTCGCCGCGGAGTTCATCCGAGAAGTTTATTATCCAGATTGGTTGGCGAACGTGGTCATGGTCAAGAAAGCTAACGGCAAGTGGCGAATGTGCGTGGACTTCACTGATTTAAACAAAGCCTACCCCAAGGATAGTTACCCATTACCACGCATTGACCAGTTGGTTGACTCGACGGCAGGTCATAGAGTACTTAGCTTCATGGACGCTTTCTCAAGTTACAACCAGATATAGATGGATGAAGCGGATCAGGAGAAGACCTCGTTCATTACGAGCCAAGGGTTGTATTGTTACAAGGTAATGCCCTTTGGTTTGAAGAACGCAGGGGCAACTTACCAAAGGCTGGTTAACCATATGTTCCGTCCTCAAATCGGGCGAAATGTGGAGGTTTATGTAGACGACATACTGGTAAAGAGCCAGGACGAGGGCAAACATCTAGATGACCTTCAAGAGACTTTCAATACATTGCGACGGTACAACATGAAATTGAATCCAAGCAAGTGCGGTTTCGGAGTTTCGTCAGGAAAATTTTTGGGGTTCATGGTGTCGCACAGAGGAATTGAAGCAAATCCGAACAAAATCCAGGCGATACTGAATATGGAACCACCAAAAAATATCAAGGAAGTCCAGTCTCTTACCAGACGGGTCGCTGCCCTTAACAGGTTTGTCTCGAAAGCTACTGATAAGTGCTTGCCTTTCTTTAAAGTCCTAAGGAAGGCATTTGAATGGACGGACGAGTATCAAAGGGCCTTCCAAGACTTGAAGACGTATCTCATGACAGCGCCGCTATTGAGTCCGTCATGCACAGGGGAAGTGTTGTATTTGTATTTGGCGGTGTCCCCACACGCGATAAGTTTAGCGTTGGTCGAGAGAAGAAGGAGAATCAGGAAACCGGTTTATTATACGAGTCGTGCAATGAGAGGAGCGAAGGACGATACTCGATGATGGAGAAGCTAGCCTTTGCAGCGATCACGGCTTCCGGGAAGGCGAGGCATTACTTTCGGGCTCACATCATCAACGTCCTAACGAACCATCCCGTAAAGAAGGCAATGAGCAAGTTGGAAGCCCTGGACGGCTAGTACGGTGGGCCGTTGAACTTAGCGAGTTTGATATCGAATACCTCCCGAGGAGTGCGATAAAGACGCGAGGCATTGGCGATTTCATCGCAGAAGTTCACCCCCGGCCCGGGATGAGGCTGGACAAGGACGAAAGTGTTGAGAAATGGGTGATCAATGTCGATGGGTCGTCCACACTTGTATGCGGGAGGAATTGGGGTTATGCGAAGTCCCCTTGAGGGTGACGGGCTGGAGTATGCGGCCGTACGCGTATCAAACTACCAATAACGAGGCTGAGTACGAGGCTCTACTCAAAGGATTGGAATTGGCTAAGTCCTTAGGGGCGGAGTCGGTAACAATCAGAGGAGATTCTCAGCTGGTCATTAACCAAGTAAATGGAATGTGTGATACTAAGGAAGATCGAATGAAGAAGTACCTCAACAAAGTGAAACGACTTGTACGAAAATTTTCGGCTGTAAGTTTTGTTCAACTACCAAGGGAGGAAAATACGGAAGCGGACGCCTTGGCAAAAGCAGCTTCGGCAGGGGTTACAGACGAGTATAACAACATCCAATATATGCCGAGCATAGACATCCCTGACATACAGCAGATAGAAGGAGGAGAAAATTGGATGAGTCCAATAATGATTTATCTCAAAGATGGAAGGCTTCCCGAAGACAAGGATGAAGCGAGAAAGTTAAGGGTCAGGGTAGCCAAGTACGTCCTCATAAATGAAGTATTGTACAAGCAAGGTTTTTCCCAACCTTACTTAAGGTACTTGGCTCCTGACGAGTCAAACTATGTTCTAAAGGAAGTTCATGAAGGAGCATGTGGAAATCATTCAGGAGTGAGGTCGTTGGTCCATAAGATCGTCCATGCCGGCTACTACTGGCCTACAATGCAAGCAAATGCTAAAGCCTATGTCAAGGTATGTGACCAGTGTCAGCGCTTCAACAATGTACCTAGACAGCCATCAGAATACCAGACCCCAATGATGGCCCCATGGCCTTTCACACAGTGGGGACTGGATATCTTAGGCCCTTTCCCCATGGGAACCCGGCAAATGAAGTTTTTGGTGGTAAGAATCGATTACTTTACCAAGTGGGTAGAAGCCGAGCCTCTTGCAGCAATCACTCAGCAAAACATGAAAAATTTTATATGGAAGAATATTCTATGTAGGTTCGGAGTACCCAGGGTATTAGTATTAGACAACGGATGTCAATTCGACAACGCACCCTTTAGGGACTTTTGCAATCATTTTGGAATCAAGAATCACTATTCCTCACCCTCCCATCCGTAGGCAAATGGACAAGCAGAAGTAGCAAACCGATCCCTGCTGAAAATCATCAAGACTCGGCTCGAGGGGGCAAAAGGGATATGGCCAGACGAGCTACCAGGTGTTCTTTGGGCCTATAGGACGACTGTACGAACTCCGACAGGAGAGACCCCCTTTAAACTAGCCTATGGAAGTGAAGCTGTCATACCCGCGGAAGTTCATATGGCTAGTCACCGAGTGATGGAGTACCAGGAGAAAGAGAATGGGGAACAACTTCATCTTGACCTCGATCTTATTGACGAGGTAAGAATGGATGTGGAGCAAAGGAAAGTAAGGTACAAAAACCTTATGGCCAGACAACATGATGCCATGGTGAAACCTAGACGGTTCAATGTGGGGGACCTTGTCCTCAAAAGAGTCTCCTTGGCGACCAGGAACCCAGCTCATGAAAAATTGGGACCCAATTGGGAAGGACCCTACAGGGTAATCAACTGCAAGAGGCAGGGGTCTTACTACTTGGAAGTTTTGGACGGGCGGAAGTTAGAGCATCCCTGGAACGTGGAACATCTGAGGAGGTACTATTAGTGATGAGCAGGAACGAGGGAAGCCAGTGGTAAAGTTACAGCTATGATTTGCATGTTCGCTTATATTTATTGTTGTGTTCTTACTACTATTATGGTGTGTCGTGAATAAAAAGTGCACTACTTCTTAAACTTTTGCACTGCTTACAGACCAGCTTATGAAAGACGAGGTTATGTATTTCTCTTAAGTATTTTAATAGGGCACTAGCTTATAAGCATGTGCCATGCTTGTGAACAATGTTCATGTAATAATATGGTGTGGATTTCTTATGTATTTGATGCATAGATCTAGTTTCCATAATAATACCCACAGAAGGGGCGGGCAAAAGCCTAAGACGAATAGAAATCTTCGGACGCAGAAATACTCGTCCAAGGCTTTCCTTTAAATAAGGATAAATCAAAGAGAAATAAGCTAAGGCATACTCGTCCAAGGCTTTCCTTGAAACAAGGATAAAGCATAGAGAAAAAGTTAGGGCATGCTCGTCCCAGATTTCCTTTTATTGAGTATAAAGCAAAAAGAAAAGGCCAATGCCCATTTGTCTAATAAAGAAAGTAGGCATTAAGGCATAGCATTCTAAAGACGAGTAGCTAGTCAAGATGAGTAAAACAAACGTTATGAACTCCTTGCGAGAAGATGAGTAATAACGCCTAAAGGACGAGCAAAAGTAATGCAGTCGTCATTATCGTCCCAAGTGGGTCGTCCATAAAGAAATCGTGTAGACGATTATTCAACACTTAGAACATTGTTTTTGAAAAAAAAAAAACTAGCATAAATGGTGAAAACAATGTATAATATCGTCCATGAAACAACGATGACAGATGAAAACAGATATTAAGAATTAAAAAGGGTAGACGACCACCGTCCAAAAACCCTTATAAAATACGCCTTTAAAAGGAAATTGTCAATAAACTTGTCCAGAATACTCTGGACGAAGTAATTGTACTCTAATACATTTCAAGAAAAAAAAAGAAGAAGAAGAAAGGTCCGAAAACAGCGGACCAAAAGAAAAACAACATGAACTACAAAAACACTAATTTAAAAATTGTCAAGAAGGGGGAGCGTCAACGTTGGGGTCGTCCTGGGCTGGTTTGGTGGAGGCGTCGTCCTCAATATTAACGTTGTTTGAACCTGTTTGGAGAAGGGAACTTGTAGCAGTGCCAAGATTAAGTTTGATGGAGCTAAAGTCAACTCCAGGAAAGTTGTCTATAGCATCCATCCTAAAATCCTCGAACCCTGCTGCATAGTTAGTGTCCAGCAGGTCAGTGAACTCTTTCGACGCCTTGAACTCCTCCACTGCCTCGTCCTTAGCTTTCTTGAGAAGGAGACTTAGCTCTTCATTCTTCTTTTCAAGAAAGTCGAGACGGTCGTCCTTCCTGGCAGCGTCAGATTTCAACCCTCCCACCAAAGCCTTCAACTCCTCAGCCTCGTCCTTGGCCTTGCTTGCCACCTCGACCCAAGTCCTGCAGTCGTGTTTTTTGTCTTCTATTATTTTTTATAGAAGGATACACCTCCCTGCATCTCGCTTGCTGGACGCAGCTATGAACTTCGACATTGCCTACATGGAAGATAAGAGGGTTAAAGAGACAAAAATAATGTTGGATAACATGGCCAAACCAAGACGAGGCAAAAATGGTTACCTTAAAGAGATCATGGACGCCGGAGTGCTCGAACTCCTTCAAAGACATGTCATAGCACGCAGCCACGTCCTCGCCTTTTACAGCCTCTTGGAATCGCTCCCAAGCCAAATCCTCATTCTCCAGCAAATTTGTAGAAATCCTTTGAGGAGGCTGGGACGAATCAGGGGCAGGGGACTTGGACGGAGTAATGCTGACAGGCGTGGACGAGTCAATGTCGACGACTGGGACGGACGGCTGGGAATGAGGGTTAGGCCTAGCAGTTTTGGGCCTGGACGACCCATGCTTGGCCTTTTTTCCTCGACGACTGGGTAGGCTAGCCAAATCCAAATTTTTGGACAAGCTCTTTCTCTTGTCTCCAGAAGCAGGACGAGCTTCAGGTCTGGCCACTTCCTCGACCACCTCTTTTCCCTTATTTTCCTTCATGGTTGCCATTCCTAAAAATAAAAACAAACAAATGAATTATATATATAAAAAATATATAATAATAATAAATAAAATAAAATAAAATACACACGTCTTAGAGGATAAAAACACTCACGTCTACGGACGGTTAGTTCGTGTGCAAGGGCTTCGACGGAAGGGTCAGGGCCAAGTCCCCACCTATGTAGACGTTGAAGGGTCACCAACGAATGAAAATCTCTCTCGGGGTGTAGACGAACCCTGTGGATGCGATCGCGGTGGAGCTTACTTAAAGAAGGACGCCTAGCAGCTGCAAAAAGAAGAGGAAAATTAAGATTAGACCACTGTTTAAAGATAAAACACAACAAAGTCAATAAAAAAGAGTGAAGGAAAGACATGACATACCTTCTTGACGAAGGTTCCCTAATTCTCCAGTATAAGGAGGGAATGTATCTCTACCAACCTCAATAGGACGCCCCGCCTAGAAACTAGAGACGAAGAAAAATTCTGTCTTCCAGTTTCTGTTAGATGAGGGCAAAGACTTAATCAATCTACAGTCAATGCCCCTAGCTGTAAACTGATAGAAGCCTTGAGATTGACCTATCTCAAAGGGTTTATAGCAATACAGGAACTCGTCCACGGTGATAGGACGGTATCCATCAAACACCTCTCTTCACAAGACTTGCATAGAGACAATAAGTCTCCATGCATTGGGGTTAAACTGGCAAACCCCCAAGCCCAGTCTGGTAAGCAATTCCCTCGTAAAGGCATTTAAAGGAAATCTAAGCCCCCATAACAGGTAAGCTTCGTAAACACCTATCCCGAAACGGGGTTGACAACACCATTCCTCTCGGACGGCTAACCTAGGATTCAGATCATCTGGAATCTGGAACCAACTCCTAAGAGCGTCTAACCTCTTCTCGTCCGTCTTTGAAGGAATTCCCATGGCACAACTATATACTGTTTCCTCTTCAGGAGAGGACGATGGAATGCTCGTTGAGGTATCAGCCCCAGAGGCTGTCCTCGTCCTAATACTCTCTTGAAAGGTTTCTACAAGAACTCCAGGAACACCAGATGTGTATTCCTCAGTTATGTGACCACTACTACTACTATCAACATTGGAGGTACTATAACTAGAGGAGTCGTGATACTCGTCTATGGCCTTGACCACATTGTCGCTAGACGAACATGAGGCTATTGAGTACGTCCTAGCACTTAAAAAGGAAGGCTTGAGTTAAAGTAAAGAGAGTACCTGGCTCTAGACGAAGGATTCTAAGGACGCTGGGATACTCTTAGACGAAGCGACGGACGAGAGTGTCAAAGCAGAAAATTTGAAAAAGTGAAAGGGGCATGAGAGGGAAACCACTATTTATAGGTAGAAAAGTCTCGGTAATCGCAATGACGGAACCAATGAAAAAGCGACACGTGCCATATGCCTCGAAGAAGTAAACCTACATGACCAACCCCCTATGAATGTGTGACACGTGGAATGCTTCTAAAATTAAAAAAAAAAAGAAAGAAAGAAGAGAGGGGGGGGGGGAAGAAGAAGATCGTCCTAAAGCCTATTGATACTCTGCATAACCCCTGGACGAGGGGGCAACTGATGAGGGATGAAGGCACTCAGACCGTCCCTGGACGGTCTGCACCTCGACAGCCGTCCAGGAGTTAGCATCAAGATGGCTAACGCGCAAGGCTGTCCTTGGGTGATAGCAAAGCTACATCCTTCGTCCAAAGGATGCACGCAGCCTACCCCGAGAGGACTCGTTCACGTAAAGACTCATGGACGAGGCTTTTACACTTGGAACTATTAAGCACATTTTACCATTCCATAATACATGCATAACCTCCAATGATCGTTGTGTGAGAAAATGCAACGGTCAGATGGTTATGAGAGTTATCCAAGAACCCCGGACCTCCTGAAGTCCGGGGGAGGTTACAATTTCAATAACTGCCCCCAGGACACTATATAAATAGCCATTCAGACCCATAGAAGGTACGTTGAACATTTTCCCAAGAAATTGGAACTCAAAAGATATAGAGAGAAAACTGACTTTACCATCGGAGGGTTCTTGGCCGGCGATCCCGGTCACTTTTGATCGTTTTCCTTTGTTTTTCAGGCTATTAGGGAGCGAGTGGTCCTTTCAAATCCGGAGCATCCAGCTTACTGATTTTTCTTGCATCATCAATCACCATTCCAAATCAACCTATCTTCCTCAAGAGATGCTCCCAAGGAATAAGACATGACATTGATTTCCATAAGAATATTATTTGGAACTTGGATAGAAATTTTTGACCAATCCCATTCATGAGGACCAAAAACCTCTTTAACTTGGAACCTCTCTTCTTCTTCAAGAAGTGGACCTTGGATTAAAGTTCTTAAAGGGGCCTTTGCAATCCAATTGTCATGCCAAAGACTCAAACTATCATATTGCCCCAAGATCCACCATATGCCTTTTATTGAAAACCTCCCTCCCCTTTTGAATTGCTTTCCACACTCTAGAGCAAGGGAGCTTGTCCTTGTCTCTAGCATGTAATCTTTGGCTAGTGCAATACTTGCTGCTTAGCACCTTTGCCCACAAAGCATCCTTTTCCATCCAGAATCTCCAATTAAGCTTGGCAAGAAGAGCTTGATTCCTTTCCCTTGCCGATTGAATTCCAAGTCCCCCTTTTTCTTTAGCTTTGGTCACTTTGTGCCAACCCACCCGATGCGTTCTTTTTGAAGATTCCGAAGATCTCCAAAGAAAATTATGATTAATTCTATCAATATCAGTCAACAACTTCTTGGGTAAACTTGTGCATTGCATGACATATGTAGGAATAGAGGATGTGGAGGCTTGAATGAGCACCGTTCTGCTTGCAAGGAATAATAAATTGGCTTTCCACCCTGCCAACTTCTACTTGACCCTTTTCAAAATGAAGTTGTCCCCTTCTCATCATCCTGGCATTGTTTTGCAGAAAATAATATTGTCGGGCTAGAACTTCATGTTTTTAAATGGGCTCCAACCTTCTTTTCTTACAATGTCTAGATGGTCCATCTCATCAATACCTTGGGCCAGGCCTGTCACCTTGTTCCCTTCTCTTTCTTCATAGGCCAAGGGCCTATGCGCTTTATGCATAGAAAAACAACCACCCACCCCAAGGTATTTTGCCATTGTACTCAACTGTGAGATCCAAATTTAATGTTCTAAACCATTATATCCACCAAATAGATGAAGAAGAATAGTAGTGTAGTGGGGTTGGCAAATTACATATAGCCGGCTATAGAACCGGAGACGCTGATTATCAGGAATTGATGGTCGTTAATTACATAAGTGAAACAAAAGAAAAAAAAAAAGGCTGTGGGCTGTGAGTCGTCAGATCTAGCGGCTGGGTGGGACCGATGGGAACAAGTTGCAGAAAAAAGAAAAACGAAAACGGTACAGAAAAAACGTGTCACTAAGATGAAAAGGTGGATACACATGCACCCAATCCTCTCCAAAACCAAACCAAACAAAACTAACCTATCCAATTATCCAAACCCAAACAATACAAACAAAGCCCACACACACACAAAGACCTTTAGAAACTCCCAACTAAAAATCCACATTAACCTTCTTCACCTCTTCCACGTGCGTTTCTTCTCTCTCGATCTCTCTATCCCCATACCCCCAGCTATGCTCTAGTTGCACGTTATCACCACACATGATGATATGAACCCATGCCTTCTCACACAAATCAAAAACCAAAATCTGTAATAACTCTCTCTACAGCTTTCAGTGTTTGAAGGAAATGATGGGCTCGGAGAACGAGGGCTTCGAAGAGGCCCATCTCTACGCTTCCAGAGAAGAGATGGAAAATCTCGTGCTCGACGACCCTTTGAATAACAACGACAACGACAACAATAGCAATAACAACAACAACAACAACAACAATAACAGCAGCAATAGCAGCATCAACGGCAAGTCGTATTCCGCTTACCGCAGCGCCATGTCGTCGCTCTCCGATACGCACCACCCTCTCTCTTCGCCGATCCTCGCTACTTCGGCGGAGTCCGATCCCTTGCTATCGCCTCCGCGGTTTCGCGATCTCCGAAACCCTAACGCCCCCGAGAGCTCCTACATCGAGCCGCCCGCTTACTCCGACGTGATTTTCTGCCCCTTCGAAGGGGATAATGTCAGCGACGTCAACGGCGTGGAAAGCCCTAGCCGGAATTCGGATTTTTCCGGCAGGTTTTCGAGATCGCCGTCTTCGTCGTCGTCGTCGACGAGTTCGGAGTATTTGAAAATCACGGTGTCGAATCCGCAGAAAGAGCAGGAGAATTCGAACTCGATCGTGCCGGGCGGGAATACGTACGTGACGTATCTGATCTCGACGAGGACGAACATTTCGGATTTCGGGGGATCCGAATTCGGCGTCCGGAGGCGGTTTCGTGACGTGGTGACGTTGTCGGATCGGTTAACGGAGTCGTACCGAGGGCTATTCATACCGCCTCGGCCGGACAAGAGTGTGGTGGAGAGCCAGGTGATGCAGAAACAGGAATTCGTGGAGCAGAGGAGGGTGGCATTGGAGAAGTACCTCCGGAGACTCGCGGCGCATCCGATGATCAGGAGAAGCGATGAGCTGAAGGTGTTTTTGCAGGTTCAGGGGAAGCTGCCATTGCCGACGACGACTGATGTGGCTTCGAGGATGCTCGATGGGGCGGTGAAGCTACCGAAGCAGCTGTTGGGGGAGAGCACCGTATTGGCGCCCCACGAGGTGGTGCAGCCGGCTAAAGGAGGGAGGGACTTGTTGAGGTTGTTCAAGGAGTTGAAGCAATCCATGGCTAATGATTGGATGGGCTCCAGACCAGCCGTGGTAGAGGAAGACAAGGAGTTCTTGGAAAAGAAAGAGAGAGTGAATGATCTGGAGCTACAACTCAGCAATGCTTCACAGCAGGTTGTATTATTATATATTTGCATCTTAAGCTCATTATGGATTTTTTTGGTGGCATTCAAATCTAGTTTTAGGAATATGAATGTATGTATTAAACTAGAGTTATTATTGGATTGATTTGGTATGGTATTTTATGTCATTTATTATGTATGGTATGGTAATATCTACACGTCTTGCGAATTTGTGCAAATTTGTATTTATGTATAATTTACGAAGCACCTGTTCTGGACCCGTGAAAAGTGGGAGCTTTGTGCAATGCGACTTTTTATTTATTTATTTATTTATGTATGTGATTGTTGGGTTGTTTTCTCATGTTGTGAATAAATATATATTAGGCTGAAGCACTTGTCAAGGCTCAGCAAGATATGGGAGAGACACTGGGTGAATTGGGGTTAGCATTTATTAAGCTGACGAAATTTGAGAATGAGGAGGCGGTGTTCAACTCTCAAAGAGTGCGGGCTGCTGACATGAAAGGTTTTGCAACTGCTGCTGTCAAAGCAAGCAGATTCTACCGGGAGTTAAACGCTCAGACTGTCAAGCATTTGGTAAATTGCAAAACCTTTGTACTAGAAGATGATTCAAAGTATGACGACTATGTTAAATTGTCCTTATATGTTATTTTGACGAAAATCTTGGCAATTGATGAAGAAGCTGTCCTTAGTGATTGCATTAGTCCAAGCCATCTGTCAACTTTATGAGTAATAATAAACGTTTCTGTTTAGGGTCTTTTGCGCAATAGGAAGTCTTCCACTGTTTTGAGGATTTTTGTTTTTACATATTGCAGGATATGCTTCATGAATATCTAGGATTAATGTTAGCTGTCCACAATGCATTCACAGATAGGTCCAGTGCGTTACTCACAGTGCAGACTCTTCTATCAGAATTATCTTCATTGGAATCAAAGGCTGAAAAACTTGAAGCTGCATCATCTAAGATATTTGGTGGTGACAAATCAAGGGTTAGGAAGATAGATGAGTTAAAGGATACAATAAGAGTCACTGAGGATGCTAAAAACGTTGCCATCAGAGAATATGAGCGGATCAAGGTATCATTCTATCACGAAAGGTTTTTCAACATATCTTGATTGTGGCTAATCTCTTTGACTTGGTGGAATTTATGAATATCTTCATTTTTACTCCTATTCTATACATTCAGTAGATCATGTTTTAGGCTTTCTGACCTGACATTTTGAATTCTAATGCATCCATCAACAACTACATTTTAGTATTTCCTATTCCTAACAAGGGAAATTAGTCTTGTGGTATTTTATACCGTGCTTGCATAAATCCAATGCTAAACTTGTTGAAAGTGGAAGCAATTCATAAAATATGGTAACTAATAGGTTATTTTATCTTTTCTGTTATTGGCCGTGAAAAATATGATGGCCGATAGATAGTAAGGTGACATAGGACAAGCGGGAATAACAAAAGCTGATTTAGAACACCAGGGGCAGATCTGGTATAGCTTAGGTTTTGAAGAATTAGGGTTACGTTTTGGTGGGGAATAGGCTAGAAAATAATAGGGATTATAGGGTTTACCAAGGGGACAAGGATTTGTAGGGTTTCGGAATGAAAACAAAGGTGAAAATCAAGATTTGGGTTGCTGTGAACAGTAACCGTGAATAGTAAAATTAAAGAAAATAGATAAATTCTAGGCATCACACCTAGACTTCCTAAGCATCACACCTAGGGTTCTTTGGCATCACAATTTGGAGAAGGTTGCATCACACAAACTATAAAAGAAAGTTTCATAGCTCTTAAATTCTGAAAACATTCATTATTAACCAACTCAATAGAAAGTACTACACCTCTTTAAATGAAAAACTAATACCTAATCCTAGTTGATCTAGGATTTCTTAAAACCCTAATAAGACTTGGACTTGGACTCAGGCTTTTACTACTAAGCCCAACTAAATAACCAAACTGAAAATAAAACTAAAGTAAGACCCAAAGGATTATAAGCACAGCCCATTCCAGAGTATTATGAAATTACATAATTGCCTTTGATACATAAAATCAAATAAAATATAATAAATCCTTCTCGCTGCCTCCTGCATCATAAGGTCTCTTTCATTTGAGTAGGTTACATGGTGCTAGTTGATGAGTCACTTAACCTTAAAGTTGTGGAGATATTCCTTGAAGGAATATCAGAATCAGTGAAATTAATATAACAAATTGGGCAGGGGTTATACTTCGTCCATAAGTTCTGAAGGACATTTATCATATGCTACCTTAGCTAGATCATCCAATATGGTTGTTGAAATGATAGTCAAGAAATTAGGGGAGAGGAACAATCCTTATTTTTCAGATAATTATTATGGTGTCTCTATACATGTGTTGTGCCATAAGTTCCACAGTTATTGTCTGGTTATTGTTTTAATTTTCTAATTAATAACCCATTTTTTCATTGCATTTCACTTGATCAATGATGTAAAGTACAGCCAGACTTTTGCAAATTGCACTTGCATATGGCTACTGTTTAGTCTTGTTAATCACAACCAATAAAATTTTCAAGCTATGGCAAGCAGACACGCATCTGATCTGGAGGCCTGGCTCTCTTGCATCCTGTTTTACTAATTTCTAGCTAGGATTGAATTGTACCAAGATTGATTTTTGCTATTTCTTTCTGGATGTAAGTTGTTAGTTTGTCATCAGGATGAAAGAAGTTGGTTTTGGAAGCTTTAAGTTCTGTCATGGATTATCCAGTTGTTTCTTGTCACTATGATTTTGCATGGTCATATAATTCCAAATATGGAAGTGAAGCTAATTACAGATGTGTTGAAAAGTTATGAGATTAAATAATCATGCAATGGGAACTCTTAATTTCACTTCTGTATGTCTTTTCATCTTGTTTTGATCTATTGTTCACTTATTGGCATATGGGTTGTTTCAAGTTCAGCAGTGTCCTAAAATCTATCCTTTATTTGGTTAATATTGGATATCCTTTTTCCAAATGTGTTCTAAATCTCTATCTTTAATTGCCTTCCCATTTTGAATCACATGATCTTGATATTGACCATATTCATGTTTTTCCATTGTTGATTAAATCATTTCCATGGCTTAATAATTATATAAATGCACTTATCAAAAAATAATTATATAAATGCAGGAAAACAACAGGTCTGAACTTGAAAGGCTTGACACAGAGAGAAAGGCTGACTTCTTGACTATGTTGAAGGGGTTTGTGCTTAATCAGGTAAATTAATTTTTTTACTGTACATGTAGGATGATTGAGCTATATGGGAACATGTTGTCTTTTTCTTGGATGAATGAGTGATTTCATTTCCATAGAAGAATGGATAAAACAATGAACTACAACCACCAAGACCTGGCAGCATTCAGCCGCAAATTACTAACCTTACACATCTGCAATAATAATACTTACATCTTACGTTTAACTACTCTAAACAGGGAACATAGTGTCTCCTTGATCATAATCGTCCTCCCCCCCCCCCCCCCCCCAAAAGCCCAATTATGCTTTACTATGTGGATTAGTTTTGTTCTTGCTTGAATTCATCTGTTAAGAGAAATTTAAGCTGGTTTTTGGAAAAATGTCTCTCTTTTTTCTTTTCTTTTTCATTTGACCATTTTCTTTCAAAAATGTTTAATTTTATAGCTAGTAACCAGTGGCATGTAAGCGTAGACTCCTTGATACATTTAGCTTCTGATTAGAGCTTGGGAAGCTTGAGTAAATGACAAGAACTTTTTTTTTTTTTTTTTGGGTGAAGAGGTGTTCTGCTTATGGTCATGAGGATAGGTTTCTTGGATGTTTTAATTTATGGACCTTTTTGACAAAATGCTGTGTGTTCTGTAGTTTAGTGGAGGGTTAGGAAATCCAAATGAGAGTCCAACAAGAGGTGCCCTGGGACGTGAAGCATGTGCATTGCTTCATAGTTGGATACTTTAGTATCAATATATGTTTGAAAGAGAAGCTTTTATGGAGGGAGCATATCAATGAAGTTTCCTGAAAAATCAAAAGAATGCTTTAGCGGGCAGATTCTAGTGCAGAGTTTTCAATCAGATTCTGTTTATAGGGATTGAATGAGAGGTAATTTTTTGAAGATAGATAAATATCTTATAGATTTAAAGAAGCTATCAGGTGAGTCTAAGAGCTGGATTGCATATATGTTGGTGACTGACTGGGTATATGCATACAGACACACCACATCATAGTTGGTAATATATGATAAGGAATATATATGGTAGTAAATCTGTATGTGTTTCATTAAGTTCAAGGTTTAAAAATATTCTAAAAATGAGAAAAAGTCCTGGGACCGGATGGAATCTCCATTGAAGTTTTGAAGTGCTTGGGTGATGTGGGTGTATGTTGGTTGACAAACATTTTCAATAAGATTTTAAGTGTTAACAAAATGCCTAGTGAGCTGAGGAGAAGTACTCTAATACATATATGCAAGAACGAGGGAGATATTCAAAACTGTACAGTTATTGTGGAATCAAATCTATGGACTCACACCATGAAACATTGAGAGAGAATGATTGAACATAGGTTAAGACACGAAACAATAATATTTAAGAATCTATTTGATTTTATTCTAGAGTGATCTACCATGGAATCTATTTTGTACTTAGATGCCTAATGAAATAAATATAGAGAGGCCCGTGAAGATCTTCATGTGCTTTTTATTGAACTTGGGAAAGCATGTGATAGGGAACCTAGAGAGCTTATGTGGTAAGTTTTAGAATAGAAAAAGAATTCCTCAAAGTATATTAAGTTGATTGAGTATATGTACAGTGAAGTTTTAACTAGTGTGAAAACAAGTGGTGGCATTGCAAGTCAATTTCCTATTACTATAAGTTTCCATCAAGGATCAACATTAGGTCCATATCTCTTTATATTAGTGATGGATGGGCTCATTAAATGGATTCAAGAGAAGTCCCCTGGTGTATGCTTTTTGCATATGATATAGTGTTAGTGGATGAAACTAGTCATGGAATTAGTATCAAGCTAGAAATTTGGTGAGGCGCTTTAGAATCTAGTGGCTTATGGTTAAGTAGGACTAAAATAGAGTACATGGAATGTAAGTTTAGTAAAAGTAGAAACAAAGATGGAGGGGTTGTAAAACTTGATAGTTAAATGATATTAAAGAGTGACAGCTTTTGATATCTTGGATTAATAAGTCATAAAGATGGAGAGATTGAAAGTTATGTGAATCATAGGATGAGAGTAGGGTGGATGAAGTGGAGAAATGCATCATTAGTATTGTATGATGCTGAACGTTGGATTGTTAAGAAGTAACATATTCATAAATTTTTTTTTTATAAGTAAGAATGATATATATACGAAAGGCTACTCTATGCAAGAAAAGCACAGAGCAAACCAGAATATTACAAGAAAGAAAAAAGAAAGCATGAAAAATACAAAAAAAGAAAACCAAACAGCAGAATAATTACAAAAGAGAAAGAGAACTAAGAAAAGAGGAGAGAGAATCACTAGTCGTGAGTCCCCAAGCCTGAGACCAATCAAAAAGAGTTCCACTAAATGAACCACGCATTTGATTGAGATGAGAATGTTAAGATGAAAAAGTGGAAATGCAATGAAAGATATAATTTGAAATGAGAAATTTCACTTAAAGGCAATGGAGACCCCAATTGGTGAAAAGGCAAGGAAAAGTTTTTTAAGATGGTTGATCATGTTCAATTTGAGAGGATGAACAAAGGTAGAGGAAGATCGAAAATAACATTAATAGAAGTAGAAAAAAAAAAGATACTTGTAATAAAGAAAAAAAAAGGACATGCTTATAAAAAAAAAGAAAAGAAAGTAAAAGGGCATGTCAATTAAGAAAGTAATAAAAAAAAATATAATAAAATGATGGAAAAGAATACATGTAGCTAACTGTCCCAAAATTTTGGGATTAAGGCTTGGTTGTTGTTATTGGAGGTAAATCTCATGGGCCAGCTTATATTCTGTTCAGAAAATGATTGTTATATTGCACTCAGAATATAGTTTTTGCTTTTCTGGGGCAGAATGGTCAGTGTGGTTCTGACTTTTTTTTGATAAACAAACATTCCATATTATTAAACAGACAAAGAAATAGAATTTACAAGCAGCATGTCTCCTTTCCAGGCATCCAACACATCAGGGGTTAGGGAGTAATTAGTACACTTGAGAACAGGAGAAAGGGGAGAAACAGCCTTAGCTAGAGCGTGAGCTACAGCATTTTATTCTCTCTTTACCTAACAAAAACAACAATTAGCAAAATAAACTTTGAGCTCCACAGCATTGTCCAACAAGGTCTTTGCATTCCAGTGACAGTTCTGGACATCCCCATTAATTGCATCAAAGCATAGCTTTGCATCTCCTTCAATCACAATGTCTTGGATTTTTCCTCCATAGCTAGATTTAGAGCCCATACAATGGCAGCTGCTTCTGCTACAATTGGTTCACATTTTGGTAGTGTCCTAGCCCAAGCTTTGACAATACCACCAGCCTCATTTCTAGCCATAACTGCTATGGAAGTACTGACCTGGGACACAGCTGAATCTACATTTAACTTAATAAAACCAGTTGGTGGTTTTTTCCAGCACAACTGTCTTTCACAATTACTGACCTCCTTGCATCCTACATCCCCAACAGCTTCAGCAACTCTGACCTCCAATGAACTAATGATTTTGGCAAGATTCGCCTCCTGGACATTATTGTGAAATACCTCATTTCTCAAAAACCATATGGCTTCTAAGGTGTGGGCTATTTTAAGTGAGATGTGGTCACTTGGATGGGAGTGCCCAATATGTGGAGTCAAGGTTTGGGGTTTTAGGACAGTTTATAATATCTTCAGGGCTATTGATTTGGGGATTGTCAGTTTTAAGACTCCAGTTACAGCCAAACCAAATAGCTCTAGATACTTTGCAGGTGGAAGAACAGATGCTGGGCTGTTTCAGTGCTCTCCTTACGGAGAACACAATCAGTGTCGCAATACCCAATCTGTGGTGTAGATTTTCCTTTGTAGGCAACACATGGACTCCAATTCTCCATAAAAACATTTTTGACCTCTCTTGAATTTTTAAATTCCAAGTACCCTGCCAATTTTTTTAACGTGATACTTGTGCTCTGTGGTTGATCTTGACACAATCTGTAGGCTGATTTGACAGAGAAGCAGCCCTTATGATCCTTAATCCACATTAATCTATCTTGCCTTGGCCTAATGGGGATTTGGATTCTTTTGATAGCTTCAATGGACTAATCATCAAATAGCTCCATTAGCCTATTCTCACACCAGGATTTGGTTAAAGGGTTGATAAGACTTGAGACCATAATGGGAACTTGGATAATTGAGTCATCTTTAGGTCTGGGTTTGAAGTCTTCGAACCAAGGAACCCAAGGATCTAGCCAAATATTAACGGACTGACCGGCACCAACATGAAGCAAGCACCCTTGACTATGATTTTCTTTTTTGCATTCTCAATACCTTTCCAAACTTTAGATGCACTCTTGGGAGGTTCCTTTCTTAGCCAATCCTGCCCTACTTTGTATTTACTTCTCGAAACCCTCATTCACAGGCTATCACTTTTAGATGCAACCATCATCCATGCCAATTTGGCAATGAGGGCAGAGTTGAAATTCTCTGTTTTTCTAAAACCTAAGTCTCCCTTCTTCTTCCGTTGACACAGATTTTCCCAAGCCTTCCACACTAAGGGGGTGTTTGGGAGAGGAGTTTGAGTTATGTTGTTTGGGTGTTTTTGATATACGTGTGGGTGAAAAAATGTGTGGAAATGCGTGTAATTTTATTTAAAATGTAAAATGATGTGTTAGAACTAATTTATCAAACACCCCCTAAGTATCTAGAGTTGTTCTTTTATGGGCTCTGGTTCTCACTTAGTGAAGCAACATCTGACGTATTTTCGTGCTACTGCTACTGGAACCATTTTGTTGAGGGTGGTTCATTTTTCTGACTCCGTGTTATATTAGGTTAAAATAATGCATTTTCTCTAATGCCTCTAGTACTGGCTTGTCACATGCAATGTATATTTACTATTTTTATTTAAAATCTTTGTCTCAACTCCTTATGTACAAGTCTTTATTGTCAATTTTATAGGTTGGATATGCTGAGAAAATTTCCAACGTGTGGGCAAAGGTTGCGGAGGAGACCAGTGGGTATGAAAAGGAGAGCTCTTGAGCTGCGTGGCTGTAAATTCAAATCTACAGTTTTTTTTTTTGTTCTCTTTTCTTTATATTTATTGATGTCCAATTTCAGGAAATAGCATTACATTTAGAGCAATAAAGAAAAGGGAGCATTTGGTAGGTTAAAAAATTTGATTTCCCTCAAGTTGAAGTTGTGACTGTTAGAAAGGTTGTAAACACGCCTTGAAACTTTTAGATTTCGCGTTGTAAATTGCTTGTTACTTTTTTTTTTTTTTTTTTGGAGAAACAATTGCTTGTTACCTAAGTAAAGGTAACTCTTTTGAGTTGATGATATTGCATATTGGGATCACATTGCGACCATTAATCATGATAGCCTTTTTTTTGGTGGCTACTATCCCCTTCTCTCTCTTTTCATTCATGTTCCTTTATGGATGGCCAAATTTTGTTTTTGGATCTGATATTTGCTTGTATAATTGTACTTACCCAAAAGGGGATTTGATATTGGTTACTCTCAATAATCATATGATATTTTGGCATAACTAATTTAAAGCGTGCCTTTTTAAAAATCATCCATTTCTTTTTTTCTGTTTTTTTTGAGGAAACATCCATTTCAATAATGTTTGAAAAAAAAAAAAAAAAGATAAAAAAAGCAAATTGGAAAAAATCTTTAATCATGCATTTATGATCCTCTATAATACAAGCTCTTCTCTCTATCCAAATATTTAGTCTTATCTCTCACTGCATGGATTAAAAATCCAGAAGACTTTACTACAACAATCTGTAATAACAGTATGGGATCTAAACTTTAGCACAATATCGAATTTGTATTCAAATTCAAAAATAAAAACTTCTCAAGAAATAAAACAATTACCCAAACGCTAAAAATAGAAATACAAAAAGAAAAAAAGAACTCTTTAAAGTTCAATTAATGCCGCGCGTAGTAGATCTGGATCTGTCCCAAAACATTAAACGCAGATCTTGGCGTTCAAACGCGCGACATCATATTAGGACCTCCAGCTGCAGCAGCAGCGGCGGCGGCGGAGGAGGCGGCGCCACCAATGAACGAGAAGAGGCCAGGACCACCCGACGTTTCTTGTTCGTCGAGAAACAGATCCTCAGGCATCCTGAACGAGCCGTGAGCACACACGATCCCCATCCCAACCATCCCGGCCGTTATGAGCAACGACCCCACGCTCGTGAGAAAGATCACGATCACCGTGACCGTTACCAAGCAGATGAGAGTTTCGAAGTCCGAGAACGTGCGGCCCATGATGACGAGGGGCTGATCGGACGGCCGGAAAGAGTAGAGGAAGAGCCAGGCGGCGAGGAGGGAGAGGAGGATTACGAGGGTGAAAGGGTGGGAGAGGAGAGAGACCGCGAGTACGAGCGCGAGTAGAGTCAGGTAGTTCACGCGGAAGTAGGAGAAGTTCTTGCGTACTCGCGACGCGGCTTCGGTGAGCGACTCCGGTCTCGAAAAGGCGGTGCGGTCTACGAGCTCGATCCAAGGCCGACGGTTCGAGAGCGCGTGGCGCGTGTAGCCAAGGAGGCGCGTGAGGAAGGTTTTGACTTTAAGGTATGGCGATGGCGATGGCGATGACGGTGATGATGTTGTCGTTGTGGACGGCTGCGATTCGCCGGTTGATTGTGGATTTGAGATTGGGAGTACGGCTGGAGAGGCCATTGATAATAGAGGAAGGTAATAACTACTTTTATCTTAGGTGGTGGTAATAAAAGCTTTTCTTTCACACTTTTAAGAGGCTCGGACTTGGCTGAGCCAACGAGGAAGAGAGAGAATTAAAGTGCGGTGTGTTTTTTTTCTTTTTTTGCTGTTTATAGAAAAAACGGAATTGCAAGGGAGTTTTTGGAGTTGTGAGACGCTAGATATGGGATGGACGGTGCTGATTGGATTTACGATTTTGAGAGATTGATGAGCCGTCTGTTTTAAATTGAGATCCAAAAAGATTCCTTTGCTTGTTTCATCAGTTACTCTAACATGGGCCACGGTGTAACGGACGAAATGAATGGAGAGGATCCGTGAGGCGCAGGCGCGCAGCATCCCCCAACAGCGAGTTTTTACTTTTTAGCTTTGCTTTAATTTATAAAACGAGTTGATGATTGAAATTTAATAGATTTGTATGCTCTATAATTTAAGGAATTTATAGTTCCTAAAAAAGAAAAAGGAATTTATACGAAGTGGCCACTGATCGTATATATGAAGTTGCCACTTAATTTAGCTTAAGATAGAGAGAATTAAGAAAATTCTTAAAATTATATTAAATAATACAATGATACTGTATGTATGGGGCAAAAACAAACATGTAAGTCCAAGCAGGATGGATGGGTTTAGATGTGAGCCCACTACAACTAATTTGCAGAGATAGCAATAGCGGACCAATACTTGGGCTCCCTATTTAATGGGCTGAAGTCTAAGGAAGAGTCCTGATGGGAAGAAATAGCAAGTAGATTGATAAAAACAATGGAAAAATATATTGATTCCTTCGTTAGTCAGCTGAGGATGCTTATTACACTCTGAGGTATACAAGTTTAAGTCTTTTTCTCTCTCTAATTTCCAAATTCTGATCCCTGTTCACTGGGATCTCTCCCGCTTTTATAATGGCTACCCTTTCATTTGCACCTTCCACATGGAGGATGGTTGATTTCTCTTAGATACGTGTTTCATCCCACCTTTGGAGGAAGTGCTGAGTGAGCTACATGCTGTCCTTACACTATTTAGGTGTCATTCAGCTATTAATGTAGCTGATAATATTGGTATAATGCATTCAATGCAAAAGTGATGGGTGCTTCCCTAACAAGTTTCCCACCCTTTCTCCTTCTATACTTGCTGTAGTTGCCTCTCTTGGTTCATGCTTCCAAGCCAGGGGTGGGGCTCCTCTCGTTCATCTTGGGACGGTCACGTTTGAGATAGTTCCTCGGGTCGTTAAGGGCCCTTTCCCAAACCCTTCTTTCAAGTTATACCAGGCTTCCTAGCCCAAGGCTTGCCTACTGGGCTCACACGCTTCTTGGACGTGGCCTAGCAGAGGTGTTGTCCTCGGATTCCCTATAGATACTAAAAAAAATTTATTTATTTAAGAAATACAACGATACCTTCATTGGGAGGTGGAGGTCCCAGGTTCAAATCCTGTAATGGGAAGTGCTTGGGAATAAAACTCTATACTCTCGGCTCATGCTCACTAGCCTCCCAATGGGGCTGGGTGCACAGTTATGGCTCATTCGGATCCCTTATTCCTGCAAACTTAAGTCTAGCGAGTAGGGTATCACTATGGTCATGCTTAGGTAAAAAAGTCAACTTAGGTTGCCTCCTACACATTTTTCCTTTCATAAAAAAAAAAAAAAATCTAGAATTAAATCTACAAAACTTTATATTGGAGATAGGTACAACAATTTGTATTTTACCTAATTCTTTTGATTATTGTTCAAATTTAGGATTTTAGTACGTTAACCTACATTTGATCTTACATACTTGACATATATATATATACACACACACACACACACACACACACACATACACACACATATATTGTGGGAGCAGGAGATTTGAGCACATTCGAGCACAAATATATTGTGGCTTATTACACTCTGAGGTATACAAATTTAAGTCTTTTTCTCTCTCTAATTTCCAAATTCCGATCCTTGTTCACTGGGATCTCTCCCGCTTTTATAATGGCTACCCTTTCATCCTGACCTTCCACATGGAGGATGATTGATTTCTCTTAGATACGTGTCTTATCTCACCTTTGGAGGAAGTGCGGAGTGAGCTACAGACTATCCTTACACTGTTTAAGTGTCATTCAACCATTAATGCGGTTGACATAGTTGGTGTAGTGCATTCAATGTAGAGGTGATGGGTGCTTCTTTTGCAAGTTTCCCACTCTCTCTCCTTCCATACTTGCTATTGTTGCCTCCCTTGGTTCATGCTTCCAAGTAGGGGTGTCCATGGGTCGGGTTTATGCCCAACCCGCAACCGACCCGCTTACATCGGATGGAGGATTGAACGACTCGCCGTTGACCGTAGATGACCTCGGGTCGAGTCGGATTGGTCTCCGGTGGACGACAGTCAGGTCAGTTGGCCTTGGTACTGAGGTAAACCACCGAATCTTCGCGGGATTTAAGCTCAAACCCACTATACAAGCCCATATTTCAGAGAAAATCACAAGATCTAAGCAAAAATTGAAGTAAAAAGCACTATATCAAGCCTAGATTTCAGCAAAAGCACCACATCAAGCAAGAATCGAAGCAAAAATCAAGCCCAGATCAGAGCAAAATCGAAGAAAAAGCACCACATCAAGCCGGGTCTAAGTAAAAGTCGAGCAAAATCTTCATCGCACCATCAGATCTAAGCAAGAAAACCAAGATCTTCATCGAATCTAACCAAAAACTTCAAACTTCTCACCGGAATATCAATGAACCTGAACAAATCTAGATAAAACTGGCGTTCTTTCTTCATTTCGTCGGTCGAATTGGGTATATCGGGTTTTGAAGAAGAAAACCCATCGTCTGACCCGCCTAAATCGGTTTTTGGTGGCGGAGACCCGTCTCCGACCGTCACCGGCATCGGGTTAGCCAATTTTCGGGTCGGCCTGAGCTGTTTGGGCAGGTGGGTCGGTCTCCAGGTTTTGATGGACACCCCTACTTCCAAGCTAGGGGAGGGGTTCCTCTCGTTCATCTTAGGACGGTCACGTCTGAGATAGTTCCTCAGGTCGTTAAGGGCCCTTACCCAAACCCTTCTTTCAAGTTATACAAAGTTTCCTAGCCCAAGGCTTGCCTTCTGGGCTCACATGCTCCTTAAACGTGGCCTAGCAGAGGTGTTGTCCTCGGATCCCCTACAAATACTAAAAAAAATTTTATTTATTTAAGAAATACAATGATACCTTCATTGGGAGGTAGAGGTCCCAAATTCAAATCCCGCAATGGGAAGTGCTGGGGAATAAAACTCCATACTCTCGACTCATGCTCACTAGCGTCCTCAATGGGGCTGGGTGTACAGTTATGACACATTTGGATCTCTTATTCTTACAAACTTGAGTCCAGCGAGTAGGGTACCACTATGGTTATGCTTAGGTAAAAAATTCAACTCAGGTCGCGCCTACTCATTTTTCCTTTCATAAAAAAAAAAATCTAGAATTAAATCTACAAAACTTTATATTGTATTTTACCTAATTCTTTTGATTATTGTTCAAATTTAGGATTTTAGTACGTTAACCTACATTTGGTCTTACATACTTGAAACACACACACACACACACACACACACACACACACACACACACACACATGTATATTGTGGGAGTAGGAGATTCGAGCACATTTTTGGGCTATGGGCCCTGTCCAAGGATGATTAAAGATCCATGTGCACATAGATAGGAATCGAGGAGAAAAGGGGAATCGGTGCGTGGACCAAGGTTCCCGAGGAGTAGAGGCACCTCGGGAATACTTAGGTAGTCAACCATACTGGAAAGAGGAGCTCCAGGGAAGGTAACAGAGCCATGTAAGCAACGGAAAGAAGAAATATCTAGGAAGGTGACTACCACCTCCACATGTAATGCACTGCACCAACTGAACTGACCGTATTTATGAAGAAATGACATTTGAACAGTGTCTTCACAGCTCACAGCCCCTCCTACCACCTCCAGAAAGGTCTTGATGGAATAAGCATCCAAAGGGTTCCCTAGAAATTGTACAGATGGAAGGTTGGGATGTAATGGAGGGAACTATATAAGAAAGTGACCCCCACAGAAATGGACATGCAATCTTGGAAAAAAGTGAGAGAGAAAAGAAAATACAAGAACTCATTGTAAATAGATCATTCCTGATCAATATATGAACAATTGGTCCTTAGACTTGCCCAAGGAAGGATTTTATGTTGAATTTATATCTCTTACCCTTATAACTTAAGCCCAGTCATTCTTAAGTCTGAACTTATGTGGCTTTGTAGTTTGCTTATAAAATCCACTCTTTAACAAATTTATTGTTTTGGCCTTATTGGCTGGCTCACACTATTCTAGGTGGGCTTAAGCCACAATTCAAGTCCTTAAATACACACACACACACACACACACACATACACACACACACACACACGCACGCACGCACGCACACACACATATATATATTACACCACTCAATATTTTTTAATTGGATGTGAATTTTCAAGGTGATCAAAGATTAATAGCCATGTTATCAATTAATTATTTAAATTCAAGTTTTTGTAATTTAAAATAATGCATAAAAAATGAGTTTATTGATCTAATAGTAAAGAACATCCAATTGACATGAAAATTGATGTGAATGTTAAGAACATATAGAACATGTAATTCAACGGTAAGATTTTCAAAATATGAATTTTATAACAAGTTATTGGGTGGTTGATAGGCCAAAATGTATTGACCCATTGTGATGAATTAACCAATTAATTAACCAAGTGAATTAATTAGGTTCAATTACATGCAATGAGCGTGGTAGCACAAAAAAATCATCAAATAACTAAATGCAGCGAAGATTAAATTTGACACAGTGATTTGTTTACGAATGTGGAAAATCTCTAAGGTAAAAATTCCACCGGGTGATTTTAAGGTCACCACTCCCAAGAATCCACTATTATCAAAATAAACGGTTACAAGTAAAAGAATCCCAATACCTTATATCCACCTACAGTTGAATCCTTACCCCAATACCCAATTGGACTTGTTATGTAGTGACAATCTCTCCTTGTATTGTATGGCTCCCAGTACATGACTAACCAATTGCGCGGATCCCAGTACGGGACTTCAATCACCAACTTGAAAAAAATGTTGGCTGCAAAGTTCTTCTGCTCTTCAACAGATGAAGATTGTGAAGTTGCTTGGTCACAAAATCCTATGGTGTACAAACACAGTAGCTTTTTCAAGAATTAGGGCAAACTAGGTTTTTGGTCACACTTATGGAGTTATGCTCTTGTGAAATTGTGCTCTCAGCTGTGTAACCTGAAACGACCCTTAAAATAATCCTTATATATGTTTAGGGTTGTGAAAAAAGAAAACCTAAACAAATAATCACAGATTAGATGAAAAACAATCCAGAAAAACTGAGTTTCATAAACCTCGACAGATACTCTAGCTGTCGAGCTACGGGCTAGAACAGCTCTTTAAATTTTGATAGATGCTAGCTGTCGAGCTTTAATGAATAACGCTTTTCACACTTGAATCTTAGACAGACTTGCATGACTTCAATACTTGGACTTAAACTCTTGTTCCTTGAAATATTAGACACATCCTAGATCTACCAAATTACAAGTAAAGTGCGTTTTGTCAAAGGATTAGCCAATTACATAAGATATTGACATATATTCCTAACATCCAATCACATATGTCCTAACAGTGGTGTTACATTACTTACAGTTATACCAGGTGTAACTTGAACCCAAATCATTTAATATAATTGAAAAAGCAATCAGAATTACTAACATACAAACATTAAACATATATATGGTGTGCAAGAGAGGGGTTATCTAGCGAAGAGCCCAACTTAATGCTTATATTATCACCATGGCTTTTTATTTGTTTGTTTGTTTGTTGTTTGTTTGACTTCACTATGTTTGCTTCTCAATCATATGCACAGTTTACCAATCAACATTATAGGGGTGTTCACGGGTTGAGTTTGTACCCAACTGACATGGGAGTGTGCAAAACTGAGCCAATAGATCTTGCCTTTGTATTTGAAGCTCAATAGACAAATCTTACCATTTGAACTTGGAGACCTAAATCCAACCTAATTATTCAAATTTGGTACTACAGGTCAAAGCCGATTAAGGCTAGTCCTACAACATTAATTTAGTCAACATTTTTGATCCTATGCATTTAATTAGTCAATTTAGAAATTTGTTATTTATGGGAAATCACTAGCCATTTATTTTCTTTCAATTCTCTATGTTTTAGGAATCAAGTCCTCTTTTAATTTTCCCATGCTCAAAGGGATGTTCTAAGCACTATAATATGTGGTTGGTTGGAATGATATATTCAAAGTGTGATTATTCAGAATTATTGTTTTCTATTCTTTGTATCTCTGTGGGTGAATACCATTGAGTGGTGAGTTTATTAGCCTTGTATCTTAAGCAATTTCCATTGGGTGGTTAAATTTTGTATCCTGTTGGATTTCCCCTTAATGGTGAGCTCAATTTAATTTTGAGAGAATTCAATGTGCTATTTACTTCAAATCAAATTGTATCCAGGTATCACTAACTCACAACTGACCTAATTAGGTCAAGTGAAGAAGTTATAGACTCAATGCCAATTGTAAACAACCACGGGTCGAGTTAGATAGGGCTTGAGTGGACAATAGTTGGCTTCAGTTTCAACCAAAATATAGAGATTAAACACTAAACTATGAAGTATGAAGAACATGTCTATAACCTAAATAGCAGTAGATCACAAATCCAAAGAACATAACAAAAATAAAGAGATATGAAATAAAACAACCATTATCAAAGGGCCATGAGATTGAACAACGACAGCTAGAGAAATCGAACTTGAGAGAGAGAGAGAGAGAGAGAGAGAGAGAGAGAGAGATAGATAGATAGATAATTGTAGATCTAAATTAATGAGTGGTGACATTAGCGATGGAGATGAATCAGTGATGAGGACAAGCTAACGACATTGTGATGGAGGTACTAATCATAGATCTGCACTAAAAAGTAAAGAGATTGAGAGAGGAAAGACTGAGAGTAAAGAGATCAAGAGAGGAGAGACTTGGAAATGGTTGAAAAACCGTAACATATATTATATCATGGTCAATTTGGGTGGCTCAAGTTTTGGAAGAGGAGACCCACCACTTGAACTGCCGACATAGGTTTTTGAAGGCGGAGAATTGCCATCGATTGCTAGAGTGTCAGATTTGTTGGTGAATGAATTAAGTCTAGTTAGGTGGGTTGAGTAGGCGGGTGACTTGAATAGCTCTAATCAACAATTACACTATGTTTTCAAAATAAAATAAGTCTAAAAAAGATGTTAAAGAGAGACAATGGTACCAATTTAAAATCATTATTTGTAATTTAAAAAGCAAAAATCATCAAAATCTAAAGTTGAGCTACCGTTTAAATTTTTGGACCAATTTAATATTTGATATGGCACGTGGTTTTTTGTTCTTTAGAACATTTTTTTTATTCAGAAAGTAAATAGTGAATTCTAACTACTAGTTTTACAATCTAGATCTCCATATCAATTTGGTCCTTTAAACTTATATATATATTTTTGCCCAAAGATTGTAGAGTGATTATTCTAGCGTCTAGATCCTAATTTTAACAACTATGACCATTATCTCATGGTGGAGGGTGTTTGGTCACCAAGTTTGATCCGATGGATTGATTATAAGTCTATAACTTTAGAACATGGAAAAATTTGTCTTGAAACCAACAACCAAGGACAAACTCATAAAAGCAAAAAAAAGGAAGGAATTCCACTAAAAAACAGGAGAAGACAGAATTAACAACGTGATGAGGACCAAAAAAAAGAAAAAAGAAAAAGGCCCCAATTATGGACAGAGGCCCACTGAATTTGCAGATTTTTGAAAAGGGCTTTAGGTTCAACAAGATATTGCGAAGGGCCCATTGTACTTGGTCTCCTTCCAAGATATCTTCCACACTCTTATTTATATTACCGTATAAAATGGTTTAGAAACTAGAAAGTAAAGTCTCCGCTTCAAAAGTTCAACCTAAAAATCCACTGTGTGTACTCATATAATTTCGTATGCAGTTTCCATCCATTCAATTCAACCTTCTTCTATAATAATAAATTATTTTTAAATATTTTCAAAGTTGGAATTATAATAATTTTCCCAAAAGGCATTCAACGTTCCTGTCCCTCTAGTCTCACACACACAAACAAACAAACAAACACAAACTCATCCCTTCTTCTCTACTTGTGTACTGACTGTTTCTTCTTTTTATATATCTCTCTCTTCCTACTTTATCCTCTTTTACTTTTCTTTTTATCTTTTGTCCACTCTCAAGTCACAGCCTCAAACCGCGTTTCCACAAAGGACATTTCCGTAAATACAACAAACTTCCCTGTCCCTACTTCTCACCCCCCTTCTCCTCGGTTTCCTCAATGGCCCATCTGCACTAGTTAGCGCCTCCTCCTCTTCATCTTCTTCTACTTAGCTTCCTCATTCGTATTTTCATTAACCCCACTGTCCACGATTTTTCTAATTCACGCTAATAAAATCAAAACCTTATTACCTTTATTTATTTATGGCTGAGAACGGTGAGGAGAAATTGCTAGCCATGGCGCGACACATAGCGAAGACGCTAGGCCGAAACGATACCATGGCGGACGATATTTTGCAGATTTTCTCCACTTTCGACGGCAGGTTTTCTCGCGAGAAGTTGTCTGAGAAAGACGGGGAGGAGGACTCTAGAGTGAGCGCCGCTCTTGAGCACAGCCTCAAGTTGCTGGACCGTCAGATCTCTCAGTACGTCGCGGCGGAGCATCCGATCTGGGCCGACTCCGCCGACTCCTCCGCTTTTCTCGACGCCATCGACGAGTTGATAGCTACTATCAGAGACTGGAGCCCTATGGCCGGAGAGAAGTCCGTTGGCGCGTGTATTGTACGCGCCGAGGACCTTATGCAGCAGGCTATGTTCCGCGTGGAGGAAGAGTTTCGGTCCTTGATGGATCGCGGCGGCGAGTCGTTTGAGCTCAGTCGCGAGTACGGAAGCGGCGAGCCGATTGACTCGGACGACGACGAAGACGAAGACGAAGATGGAGGAATAATAGGAGTGATCAGAAACGATGAGGAAAACCAAATTCCTGTGGCGCAGCCAATCACGGACTACAACATCATCATCGATGTTCTTCCTTCAGTCACGATCAACGACCTCCATGAGATCGCGAAGCGAATGGTGGCGGCTGGGTTTGGCAAGGAGTGTTCACATGTGTACAGTAGCTTTAGGCGCGAGTTTCTCGAGGAGAGCTTGTCGAGGCTAGGGTTGAAGAAGCTGAGCATTGAGGAAGTTCACAAAATGCCATGGCAGGACCTCGAGGACGAGATCGAACGCTGGATCAAAGCTGCTAATGTCTCTCTTCGCATCCTCTTCCCTAGCGAGCGTCGACTCTGCGATCGCGTCTTCTTCGGCTTCTCCTCCGCTTCCGATCTCTCTTTCATGGAGGTCTGCAGAGGATCGACGATTCAGCTCTTGAATTTCGCCGATGCTGTCGCTATCGGAAGCCGGTCGCCGGAGCGGTTGTTCAAAGTCCTCGACGTGTTCGAGACTCTGAGAGACTTAATGCCAGAATTCGAGTCTGTGTTTTCCGATCAGTACTGTGTGGTTTTGAGGAACGAAGCTATAACGATTTGGAAGAGGTTAGGTGAAGCGATCAGAGGGATTTTCATGGAATTGGAGAATTTGATCCGTCGGGACCCGGCTAAGGCCGCCGTACCAGGCGGCGGTCTCCATCCAATAACTCGATACGTGATGAATTATCTCAGAGCCGCTTGTCGATCTTGCCAAACCCTCGAACAAGTCTTCGACGAGAATGTGGTTCCATCAAAAGGAGTGTCATCCTCTTCGTCTTCTTCGTTGTCAGTTCAAATGGATTGGATTATGGAGCTGTTGGAGAGTAATTTGGAGGCAAAGTCGAAGATTTACAAGGACGCTGCTTTGTCCTCTGTTTTCATGATGAATAATGGGAGGTACATAGTTCAGAAAGTAAAGGATAGTGAATTGGGAGCCTTATTAGGAGACGATTGGATTAGAAAACACAATGCCAAGGTGCGGCAATGCTACTCGAGCTACCAGAGAAGCTCGTGGAATAAGGTTTTAGGAGCATTGAAAGTAGACAGTAGCTCGTTAGCTCCTAATGCGGCCTCAAAGACATTGAAAGAGAAATTGAAATTGTTTAATGTTTACTTTGAGGAGATATGCAAAGTTCAAACTAGTTGGGCCATTTATGATGATCAGATGAGGGAGGAGTTGAGAATCTCGGTAACTAAGATATTGTTGCCTGCGTATGCCAACTTTATCGGGCGGTTTAAGAATGTACCTGAACTAGGAAAGAATGCGGATAGACTTATTAAGTATTGTGTGGAAGAAGTGGAGGCTCGGATTAGCGACTTGTTTCAAGGTCATGGTGGCCGGAAATGAAGGTAGCCCACTGAAAGCCGTGTTGTATGTATTTATTTAGTGCAGGTTTTGTTGCAAATTTTTGTGTTGTAGTATGAATGTAGTCCAAATGATTTGGGACTTTGTACTAGATGCTTGTATGTGATCAGCATAGCTTTTCTTCTCTTTTCTGTTTTTTTTTTTTTTTTTTCAACCCAACTTGTGAATGAAAATCATGGGACAGATTAATCAGAGTGTTTCTTACAAGTTTAGTTTTCCAAATGTTGTATTGGATACTAGTGGATTGGGAAATTAGTTTAAACTCTTGCTGGAAACTATTGAATTTGGAAATTGATGTTTAAATTAGTATTTTGGTTTATTATCTGATTCCATAATTACTAGATGCCTAAAATAGCATAGAATCTTAACTTAAATTTTAACAGACGTTAACAGCTCACTTCCAATAAATCCATTTGCCTAAAAAAGGAAGATGATAACAACTTGATATGAACAAGATAAACTCAAAATTTCCATAGCTTATTTTGTTTATTTATTAAGTGCAGCTTTCTAAAACTTCAAAATTTTCTAGGCACAATTGTATTTTTATACAATAAACAAGATAAACTCTTTTTTTTTGGTGCTAAAAATATAAACGAGATAAATAAGTTAAGACGATGAAAATAAGCTCATTCAAATGCACACATCAACAAAGTTGATTTTACCACATGCTTAGGAAACAAAAGACTAATGCGCAGTGTATAGTGATATAACTATGGAAAATTCTTTTGTTTATTTTAGTGTTTTAGAAAACCAAACAAGTGCTCATTCCCCTTTTTTAGTAGGTTGATGCTAGGAACTGATGTCTATTTTTGGGGTAAGGCTTGGCTTCATTGCTCCAATGCACACAATTTAGACGGTGTATTGTGTCAGCTCCAGTGTATTGGAGCACTGGAGATAAGTCAAGTTTTTTTTTTTTATGCAATGGAGCATATTCCAGATTGTCAGGATATCTACTTACTATCTAGTGGCAAGTTTGATTAGTCACTCTTACCTAGTAGATTTTGCCTTTTGGGTTTATACAAGTTTGATTGAAGTGATTTAAAACTAAATATATTTTCTTGCCCGTTGGGAGGGCAATTAATGTCTAATATGGTACAAACATGAAAGAAAGGATCTTTATTATTTAACTCAAACTACTTAAAGTGGGAAATAATCCCCACTTCTAACAGTGATTGTCCCTTCCTTTTCTTTTGCTTCTAACCATATCTATTAAGCTTGATATGGACAAAAGGAAGATATATTTCCATTAAATTGTTCATTTGTATTATTGAATATATCAAAGGCCATGATGTTTTAACAGGAAGGGAAGGACTGTCTTCTTTAGGTACTTAGCAACATGCTGGTACCCTGCTTGGCTTGGATGTACACTATTCCAAAACAAGAAATGGGGAAGGTTTCCACACAGTGGAGTGTTTATGTTACACAATGAAGCTGTTTCCACAAACCCAGTTCCACAACAGCCTCTGTTAGTTTCCACAAAGCCTGTTGCACCCAAAAAAAAAAAAAAAAAAAAATTTCTCAGTCCTAAATTACACAATAGTACAAGTTTAAAAAATTATGTGAGAGTGCCTTACCATATTTTTGTGGATTGTGGATCATGTCCATTAGCGGCTTATACGTATCTGCGTATAAGAGTACACTCCCTGGTAGTGATTTTTGGAGTTTAGGTTACAGTTTAGCTAGCTTCTTATTATAATTTTGAGAATCTAAATTTTGATCCTGCAAACATTTTCTGCCATTGAAAGATTTACATCTTGCTGTTATTTGATTGGGCAGACAACCCATTGGAGGAAGCCCACCTATAAGCATATAACGCAATCCTAGTTTATAAAGTTCCTATAAATTTACAAAACAAAGAAGAGTGTAACAATTAACATCAGTAGAATAATGTTGGGGGAAATTATGTTCTTAAATGAAAAACATGATGCATGTTTTACCTTGACAAAGTCTTTCAACTTTTCCAACACAAAATTTTGGTACTAATTAATAGTGAACTGCTGACTCCTTATGGGAAAAGTATAGAAACTGATACCGAAGTCATTAGTTCCTGCACTAATAGAGACCACGGAACCATGGATTATCTTGGAAGCCTTGTCTTCCCCTACAACCCCTTTAAGCCTCAGATATAATTCTTGAAGAGTTTAATCTGTGTTGAAATTGGTATGACTCCAGATGCAGCAGTCGTCAAATCATCAAACCCTGATCCAGCCGATGCAAAACAGACACTGGCACGGAGTTCATCATTTGATAGGTTTGGATTTAGAAAGGGAGGAACACTCTCTTGGATCCCTAGCATGTTTGCTAGTAGATCAGAAGGCAGTTTTCCATCAGAAAACCTTCCTGTAGGGACTTGACCAGGAAAATTTATACCATAAGGGTAATGATTGCTCTGAAAGATGGTGTTGATATAGTTGTTATTACCAGTATCTACTGATGAATCACCAAATATTAGAATTGCTGGGAATTTTGGCAAGGTTGAGGCTTTGCATGTGTTGGTAGTAATGGTTAAAATTTGAACAAATATGATGAAGAAAGGCGGTAGTAAGATATGCATTTTTATTTGAAATCTGAAATACCTTGCGTGTGGTTTTTGGTGAATGACCTTTCAAGTTAGATCAATATATATAACTTTGGAACATTTAATTTTTGGCCAATTTAAATTTAATGAACATATTTGCACTTTAAAATGTGACCTAGATGGCAAGTAATTTAATTTTATTACTACAAGCTTGAGTCCTAGTCAGGTGCAGAATTGAATTCGTAAGCATTGTTTTGAGTTTTCCTTTTTGTTGGCTTTAAATTTTAAACCCAAGTTATGGAAGTGGAAATTTTAAAATAAGTTTTTGGGTGTTGGTTTCACTGTTGTTAAGCCATATATGGTAAGGTAATAAAGTTTATTTAGTGTAGTTTATCGTAAAAAAGAGTTTAATTTAATGGATAATACTAGAAAAACAAAATTTTTTACAAAAATATTTATATGCTAGAAAAACAAAATTTTTTACAAAATTTGTTATAAACCGTTGATGTGGTGAGTGATTATTAGCAAATGAAAAAGTGATGTTAATGGTAGATTTAGATGAAAACCAACAAAAAGTTGGTCACATCAACAATTTGTAAAAATATTGTAAAATAGTTTATAGCTGTAGCATTATTTTAATTTAATTGCCAACTTTTATGAGTAATAATGAAGGCAGAAAGTAATAAAAATACATCCAACTGAATTTGTTTTAAGTTAGTTTTTTTTTGTTTTTGGGGTTTCGATTGATTGAGCTTTAATATCTAATAGTTGTCAATTAGTAACTTGAAATAAATGTCAAGGAGAAACGATAAATATAAATTAAATGGGCATTTGACTAATCATAAACCTAGTTGAATTTTAATTTTAATTATTGTTATTATTTTTACCAAAGACCAATTTGACTTATGGGTTATATATATGGAGAGTACCTTATTCAATTCCTAAGACTTTCACATAAGTGAGATTTCATCTTGGGCTTCTTATTTAAGGACAAAAAATTTAGCAATTATCTAAAGTTTTATTTATATTATATTATATACTTAACTTTTACTAAGAACTTTATAATTCAATTGGTTGACAACTTCTAATATTTTCAACATCTGTTCAAATCTACTTTCTCTAACTATCAAATTATCAAAATATAAAAAAACTCAACTTTTACAAATTACACATATTTTCAATTCAATCTTTTAACTTCATTCTTCTCTAAATTCCTCCGATTTGGGAGAATTAAAAAAAGATGAATTAAGAATGTAAGATATCCTTCCAAACCTCTCTTCCTCCTCCTTTGAAAAACAATAAAACAAGGTTCATTCAACACTATCCCTTCCCTTCTTTCCTCCTCCTCCTCTCCATCCAAGCAAATTGTAATACTTGGCTTAGCCCGACTCATTTATAACGCTACACTTGACTAGTAATTTAGGCCAGATTATACCTTTCCATTTGGTTTAAAGAGTACCACTTACACCAAAGGTTTAATGGCAATCAATAATTTAGATTATATATTATGAATATAAAAATAAATCTATTATCGCTTCATTTAAGATTTTAAACAACTTGTAATTCTTGTATAATGTTAACCGTAGGAAATAAAATCCGTAAAAGGGGTTCTTTTCGTTTCAAATAAAATGGATAGGATCTTATTTCGATCCAATGATGCATATTGCATACACTTAATGAAGTTCTTACTCTCTAAAATTTTGTTCGGCAAATTTCTTGGACTACATGGCAACTACTTTAAAGTCTTAAATGCCAAAACTCATGAACTAAAACACAAATACGGCCCAAGTCAATTAGGGCTTGGGTTTTAAGGGCCCAATTGTTACATATGGATGTGACGTTTGCTAATGGATTACTTGCTTCCACATGACATTAGCACACAGACAAACAATTGGAATGCTCACTGTTACTGCTAACCGCAGCAGGGGCATCGCTCCAAACTAGACCATGAACCCAAGCCCATATGCTAACATTAAGGGAATGAGAAATGATATGGTCATACGATTTTTATAATATTTTTATATCAAATTTTAAGTATTAGGTTGTTACTAGTTGTTATTATTGAGGTAAAAAAGTAATCTTAGTGTTAGGTTCAAATTTGAACCAATATTGACTAACCACCTATGATTTGTTGTAAAAATGTTATGGACGTAGCATATCTTTTAGGGGAAAATATCATTTCCTACTCAATTCTTTGGGAATCATTCTAGCTAGGACTACAATCAATTCTACATCCATTTTCACAACTATTTTATATTATAGATAATCTATTATTTTTATATGAGTTAACTACTCTTTTTTTTACCGCTCACAACCAACCATATCAGATAGTTTTAAAAATGGGTATGAAATTAGTTGTAGTACCATAATTTTTTATTCTTTTGTACCGAAAGTATAATCTATTAAACACCAGTAACTTTGCTCTAGCGGCCCAAAGGTCCTCCACTCTCACATTCAACATCACAACTCAATCTTTTTCTTCCTCTGTCACTTACCTCCTATCACTTTAAATCTTTTAACATTAAGTATTGATTAAGGAGTGTTTTTTTATTGATTTTAAAAAATAAAAGGGGTACAATTACGGTTAGAGTTTTTTTTTTTTTATTTTTTTTTATTTTATATCTAAAGTTTTAAAAATTTATATATAAGTCAAATAAAATGAAAATAAGCTCTCACAAAGGAACTCTAATAAGCCTCTAATACACTTTAAAAAATTCTCATGTTTTTTCTTAGTTTTCTTATGGTATTCTTATATATTTTCGTAAGACACAAAAGCACACCATCAAATATCATTAACTCATTTACTAACATCATTGTTTTTATCTAACAGAACGCAATTGTATCTTGTGCTCATTTAAAAGTTCAAGGACTAAAATGCTTCCTTAGTAAACTTTAGGGGTAGATTAGTCATTTCCGTAAAATTTAGGCATTTTTTTGTTTGTTTTAATTTGAAAACTTAGAAAACCTAAACTAGGTTGTTTTAAAGAGGCCTATCTGCACCTTCTTAAAAAAAAGGGAAAAAAGAGGGGAGGGGGAGGGAGGGGGGGGGGGGGGGGTATTGGCACAATTTGGACCTACACAAAAGCACTAAATTGAAAATTAGATAAAAGTTAAAGGAATGAAACGCGAAAAAAAAGTCAATTACAAAAATAAAAAAAACCAAGTGCTCTTTTTAAATTTTTACTAAAAGCTTTATTAGTAATTTTGCATCTCAAAAAGCAACAACATAGTTATTTTAAATCAAACAAAATAAATATAGAAAATAAGTAAATATTATTTGATTGATTTCATATATTAAATATAAAAAATATAGATTGAATAAGTCATGATTGCGCCAAATATATATCCTATTTAATTGCCATGTTTTTGTGTCAAGTGTATATTTTAATTGGGCGAAAATGGGCAAATGCCCAATTTTCCAAACTAATTAGAAAAATGCCCTTCTCAAAATCGAGTTAAAAAAAAAAAAAAAAAAATTTCTGGAGCCCTATAGTGGCGCTATAGTAACGTTTTAAGGATCTATAACGGCGTTTTGTAACTCGAGCTGGAGCTCGAGTTTCAAAACGTCGCTATAAGCTCCTTAAAATGTTACTATAGGCTCCTTAAAATACCACTACAGAGCTTAACTCGATTTTAAGAAAATCGAGTTTCAAAAGAGGGGTATTTCCCTAATTAGTTTGAAAAAGGGGTATAATGCTGTTTTTTTATGCGTGAAAAGGGCATTTGCCAATTTTGGCCATTTTAATTGCCTCATGTAAAGAGGAAAAAAGAGAAGAAAGAAAACTAAATTAGTTAACTATTCAATAAGGTTACTACAACTCATAAAAAGGTTTAATTTCATTCTTGTCAAAAGTTATATATACCTACAATCTAATCATTTTTGATTTTTCTAGCGAAAATGGGCTTTTGCATATTTCGTGCAAAAAAATTAGCATTTTGCCCCATTTTTCAAATTAATTAGAGAAATGCCTATCTTTTGAAATTTCTGGAGTGGCGTTTTTAGGAGCTTATAGTGACGTTTTAAGGACTTATAGTGCCGTTTTGGAACTCGAGCTCCATGAACTCGAGTTACATGCAAGTTTTTTATTTTTATTTTTGAGTTCCAATACGCCACTATAGACCCCTTAAAACGTCACTATAGGCTTCTTAAAATGCAACTGTAGGGCTTAACTCGATTTTAAGAAAATTGAGTTTCAAAAGAAGGACATTTTCCTAACTAGTTTGGAAAAGGGGGCAACACACTAATTTTTTTGCACGAAATGGACAAAAGCCCCTTTTCGCCTGATTTTTCTAGTTAGCAGTTGATTAAGAACTACGTGATGAGTACCTCGCCTTCACTGACCTTTTGGTAAGTCTTTTACTCTTTTTTAACACTGCTGACAATTAATTTGGGAATCGATGATACATAATAAATTATATAATAATCATTCATTTAATTTTTATTTCTAAATTATATAAAAAATAATTATTTCTAAATAAAATTACATGCTTTCTGTAGATTCATGGTTAAAACCTTGCAACGCAGAACCTTCAACTAACTTATAAAAAGAAGTTCCATTTAAAATTGTTGCTGAAGACATGCTATATCGTGTACATGTGAGATGGATTATGGACAAGCTCCTTGGTAGATTGAGGAAATAGAAAATCAGCTGATCCACAATGTTTATCTTACTACATGGTTTAATAAACAGTGGACTACCAAGGGGTACACAACTTAAATACTTGTAACACAACTACTCATTCAACTGACTGATTTTAGCCTTTTTTAAGAATTAATTGTACATGCAATGAAAAATATCCCGAACCATTGGGATATATATATATATATATATATATATATATATATATATATATCTATATCTTGTGCCAAATTTGATTAAAAATTATTTTGTTGTGGATTTCGCTTTCTTGATGAATACAAGTTAGATTGAGGTGATTTATAGAATGGCACAATTTCTTTCCCATTACGAGCGCAATAAATGTCTAATATGATACACACTGAAAAAAAGGAGGAGAAGGAAATGATATTTATTTATTTTGTCTAAATATAATTCTATTTATTTAACTTAAACATGACTGTGAAGTAAGCCTTGACAAATTTGATACAAAATAAATGAAAAGATTCCCAAAATATATGTTGTAAATTTTTATGGTTGAATAAATCAACGGCTATGGTGTTTGATAGGAAGGGAATGGTGTTTTACCAAGATGTGAAAGGATTTTCTTAACCAGGGCATTACTAAGGTACTGGTACCCTGCTTGGCTTGGATGTATGCAATCCCAAAACAAGTACTGGGAAGCATTTGCACATAATTTACTATATTCATTACATAATGGACCTGATTCCACAAACCCAGTTCCGCAGCAGCCTCTATTAGTTTGCACAAAGCCTGTTGGACCACAAAAAACTTAGTCCTAAGTTACACAATTGCACATATTAAGAAAACTTTGAGAGGGTGCCTTACATACCATATTTTTGTGGATTGTTGATCATGTCATTTAGGGGCTCATACACATCTGCATATGCAAATAATGTCCCCGGAAGCGATTCTTGCAATTTGGGCAACAGTTTCACCAACTTTTGATTATAAGTTTGAGAATGTAAATTTTCGCTTTCCAAACATTTTCTATCATTCGGAAGTAGTTTAAATCTTGTAGTTATTTGAATGGGCAGACAACCTATCGGAGGAAGCCCGGCTATAATCATAGTACGCAATCCCAGGTTGTATAGCTCCTATATATAGATATACAAAACAAAGAAGAGAGTAATGCTTTAGTGGCAGTATAATAATCATGGGGGAAAAATAACCCTAATGCTAGGCGCAAAGCATCATGACCTGTTGTGATCACAACATACCATATCAATAGTTTTGAAAAAAAAAAAATTGTAAAAAATGTTGTGTCTCTAAACTTATTCGGCAAAAATATGTTCTTTAGGTACATACAACGTACCAGGAGGAAGGACGGATGCATGTTTTACCTTAACAAAGTTTTTCATCCCTTCCAGCAAAAAATCTTGGTATTCATCAATGGTGAACTCTAGCCTCCTTGAGGGTATATCATAGAAATTTAAGGCAAAATCATTAGTTCCCGCACTAATAAGGACCAAAGAACCATTGATTATCTTCATAGCCTCGTCATTCCCGGCAAACCCTTTTAGCCTTTCCATATAATTTTTGAAGTAGTCAATTTGCTTCATCACTGGGATGACCTTTGATATGTCAGCTGTCCAATTATCATAACCTGATCCAGCTGATGCAAAACAAACACCAGTGCGGAGTTCATCATTTGTTATGTTTGGATCAAGGAAAGGAGGGACATTATCTTTGATTCCTAGCAAGTTTGCTACTAGGTCAGGAATCAGTTTCCCATTAGAAAACCTTCCTGTAGGGACTTGACTATCTTTACCATATGGGGCATGATTGGCTTTCAAAACGGTATGAATGTAGTTGTTATTCCCAGTATCTACGGTTGAATCACCAAAGATTAAAATGGCTTGGAATTTTGGCAAGGTTAAGGATTTGCTTGTGGTGGTGCTAATGGATAAAATATGAATGAATATGATGATGGAGAATGGTGGTAGTAAGATTTTCATTTTTCGAGTTGTTTACATTATCCTATAAAGTAGCTTTAGTATATATAAAAGTGGAACATGTAATTTATGGCCATTTTTAAGTTGCGAGAACATTCATATGTCAAATCTTGTTAATTAAAGAAAATAATCTCCCCATGAGGTGCATCATCTTGATAGATATCAAGTTACTTAATCTTGTTAATTTAATGAAGTTAATCTCTAATCGAGGAGTATAATGTAGTTAATAACTTGACAAATTATCGTTAGCCAAAAAGTTGTCAAATTACGAAACATTGTTGGAGAATTAATTAAGGTATAAACAATGAAAGAAATAAGAAAATTTAATGACCGAATATGAAAATTTTAATGAATTGGAAGCACAAATGAATTTCTTTCCTTAGACAATATTTGTCTCCAAATAAGTGTTGTTAGGGGTGCTGAACCGAATAATTACTAATTTGTCTACTTATTGTAAACCAAAGCTGTCAAATTACGTAACATTGCTGGAGAATAAAGGGTAACAAATGAAAGAAGGGAAATGCTAACAAATGCCCTTAGGGCATTGTTTAATAATCTATTTAAAGAAAGTTTTTATGGAGAAAGAAAAAAAAACAATTAATGTTTTGACAGTTTTTTTCATTTCCCATAAAAGTGATGTCAAAACTTTCCTAAAATGGATTGTTAACTAATGCCCTAAGGCATTCGTTAGCATGACCCATGAAAGAAAGAAGGAAATTTAATGAACAATATGGAGATTTTAATGGCTTGGAGCCACAATATAATTTCTTTCCTTACACAATATTTGTATCCATGTAAGTGTTGTTAGAGGTGCAAAATTGAGTTACGCTCTGTTTGTTCTAGCATTAATGTTTTCTGGCAAATATGTCATTTTTTAGAGAGCATTTTTTGAAAAATTATCTTATTTTTCTATGTTTGGTAATGACCTTGAAAATGAACTTGATAAAGTTTTCTAGTGTTTGGCATGCACAATTATTTTTTATAAAATTTCTTGTATAATTTAAAACATGTATAACATGTGTATTTTGTAAATCAACTAATGTAGTCACTATAAATAAAAAAACCAATTATGAATATGGGTTTTAAACTAAAAATTTGATAATGGATACAATCAAAATTAGTTGTCTAATTTTCATGATCTCTACCACTCATTTTGCTTATATATATGAATACAACGCTATGTTAGTGAATACAACAACGGTAGTGGATATAACGCTCAAATTTGTTTGTTTAATTTTCATGATCTCTACTGCAATACTAGTACATGTTAATAAATTCCAAATATTTGGGCAGACTAATATGAAAGCACTAGATGAAGGAGAGACTCACATGTGAGGGAGAGATTGTTAGGTTATACGTGTGAATGATGTCTCACGTTGAATAATAATGAGAAGAATGAATAGTTAATATAACATGATTGAGCACATATCTATTGGGGTTAGGCCTTTTGAGTTAAAGTGTGTCTCTATATGTTATATTAATTACTTAAAAAGCTTTCCAAGGCGTTTATCTCCTCAACATTGTGGAATGTGATGCATAAATGACCACTTTCTGTTGTGTATAAACTCTAATATGCGATTGAAAAGATTAAAGTTTCCTATTTTATTAAAAATATAGCAATCTTATGGATATAATCAATCCCTACAAAACTTTTGAAATGTATAGTTGACTCCTAATATTTCACCCCGATTACAATATGCTACCAATAGTTTGTATTGATATTAGAATAATGCTAAGGACACATAATTTGACATAATTTTATACCACAACTTGTCACGTGATGAGTTGTGATAGGAAAAATGTATCTCCACATGTTCAACTAGTATCACACTTTAACCAATCTCAACTTATTACGTTATGAGTTGTGGCACAAAATTATATCTAAATATGTGTCCTTACTCCTTGGCATTTCTCACCGGTAATGAGACTGATGAAAACTATAAGAAAGTGCAGGACATATGACATTTGGAGCCACTGAACTAGCTGGCTAGACTCTGCTATTTAAAATTAAAAGACAAAATTAATCCTCCACCAATATGTCCTAACCAACCAAACAGACTCCACTAGATTTTTTTGGTTACCAAACAAAATTCAATACTCCAAATCGAAAAAAAGAAAAGAAATAAAGCCTATTATTGAGAGAAATTAAACAAAAATATTTTCTTTGAGACAGTGAAGCCATCTAAGGTCTCAACTAACTGATGGAACACAAAGGCCACAAGTCTGCTGAGAAATATGTCAATTTTTGATTTTTTTCACATCAAAATTAATTTGGGATGACAATTAGTTGTGAGTTGGATCCAGAGTAACGGTAAGATGAAATCATGTGAAAGAAGAGTAAAAAAAGAGAGAGAAGAAATGTTGGACAAATTGCAACAATAAACTGAGAAATTAAACAGCTAAAAAGTTAAGAAGAAAAATTAATTTGCATGTGACATGGCACAACAAATTGTTAGTGACATGATAGCAGCAAAACTAAATACAAAGCCTCTATTGTTTATACTTAATAATTTAATAGTTACAACAACATATATAAAAAGAAAAGATTTGAACTTAGATTGAAACAAATTATATCACTAAATTATAAAACTCTAATTATCTTGAGAAGCCGCTGTATTCCTATAACAACTTAGGAATGTCTTGTTTTACAATGTTTTTAGAAATGTAGTGATGGGTCGCTAGGATGGATGCTATAAAAAAATAAGTATTGTGAATCCCTCTCACAGGTTGGAGTCATTAAATTACAAAAGGGAGCCTCCACGTACCCGGTACCATAGCACCCTTTCGAAGTTTCAACAAAGCCTGTTGGGCAACACACTCTATATTATAAGTTGTCTGTATGAAATACTCAAACAAAATAGCTATATCTATAAGTTTGCTCTCATGAGAAAAAGGCCATGCACTATAGCACCTCTATCCGTAAAATTTTGAATTACTAGTTGTTGGTGCAAACACAATGATAATAGAAATAACACAAAGAGAAACTGAATAATACTTCTTAATTTTATTAATTTAAAGAGAGAAATTACACAACACTATTTGACTGAGGTGCGACACTCGTTCTCTTTAAAGAGATTCAAGCTTTTGGTTGGCTAAACTTTGTAACCGGTGCAGACCTTCTCTGACTTGTCTCCCCTAAAATATAATAGTTTAACAAGTGTCGTATGACTAGAACAACCTCTGCACAAAGTGTTCAAGCCTAAAGCTCCACTAAAAAGAACACACTTCCTTGCCAAGAACCTCTCTATTTTTTTTATAGTGTATTTTTTTTTTCCAGTAACATGGATTGGGTCTGAATGAGTCTATTTATAGGCTCAATGGGCCTTACGAAATTATTATCCAAATAAATCTAATTATTTTGGTCCATTATTTTGATGTAGTGGGTGTTACAAGATTAATTGCTGGATATTAATCTGATGGGTTGGAGTTACACAATTAATGATGAGATAACGAGTTTCTGAAGAATGAAAATGCCCAAACAGATAGTTCATTAAGTGGGTTAATGACTTTTTATTTTCCATAATAAAAATGGAGTATTAATTCGGGCCATTTACTCACCAACATATATGGTCATTATTTTGAATGGGCTGTTAAGTAGGAGGATCCAAGATACTGATTCATTTCCATTTTTGATACTTCCACCATTCACCTTCCCTTTGCGTACGCATCTAGCCCAATATCTGAGACAATTCATGTTAGTCCATTAATCACCACAATTAAAAAGAATAAAATAGTCTTTCTCATTTTCAATGTGGAATTAAACATTTTCACTAACTCCTCATTTTTCATATTCACTCCCACATCTTTACATTTATGTTGTAACATTTATTCATTTTAATTATTTAATATTAAAATGCTTCAACAATCCCCCACTCATTTTAATATTAAGTTTTAGTTGAAGAGAGATTACCAGGCAAAGACAGGTCACTATGCATCATGAAGGTGTGCTTTGCATTGAACATTCACTTAGTAAAACAACGATCTCAACTCCAGAGTCATAGTAGTATTCGACTTGAACTAAGACTGCTTTAGCGAAATTAAGCGTCACTGCTTACACATAACAACCCAGGTGTTGATGTGAGCTTTTATAGCTAGCACTTTACGGTAGTGTGTTGATCCCAGTTTCATAAGTGTATTTGAGATTAAGTCCAAATCTCGGAGTGGCCCCCCCCTCCCCACACTCACATAGGTGAAATTTTGTCAAGAATGCTCCTGTAATTCCGACACCCACTCATACGAGTTACAAATTTCATTTAGAGACTTTTACTCAACCTCTCCACATTACAAGATAAATACACTTACATCATAGGGATTGTTGGGAAATTTAGACCCCGGTTGATAGATTTAACAAGTTTTAAACCCAAGTTGTTAATTAGGTTTATTATGTATAAAACTTGTTGAAACAAACAAATATCAATATCATGTCAAAATCATATGTAGGGGAAAAGTAAAAAAGACAAGATATAATGATCTAGGAAAACCAATAAAACAAACTAGTTTCACAATAAAAAACCTGGGGGAAAACCTTCCCGAAAAGCAATCCATTATAGTAAAGAGAAATTTCAGATCTAGTACAAAACCTTTGCCCCTAGACTCTACAATCCCCGTAGTTGAATTTACAGCAGAAACCTTCTACCGCTTCAGAACCTCTGAACTCTTTAATATATCAACGTCACCCTTTTGATGCATGAATCCCAGTACGTGACTAACCAATTACGCGGATCCCAGTACGCTACTTAATTCACCAACTTGAAGAAGATGTTGGCTGCAAAGTTCTTCACTTCATCAACAATGAAGATCAAGAAGCACTTGGTTACAAAACCCTAAAGTGCAAAGACGCAGTAGCTTCTTTCAAAGAGAATAAGGCTTCGGTTACCTTTTGCATATGTTTTCCTTGTATTCTCTTATGTGACAGCCTTTAAAATAAGCTTTATATCTGTCTAGGGTTGTAAGAAAAGAAACCCTACACAAATACATAAGCATGAGCCGAAAATCAGATCTGAAAATTTTGATTGCCGTAACCTTGATAGATACCTCGATAGATAGTATTTGTTGAGCATTATTAAACCTTGATAGATAGCTATTTGTCGAGCATGTGTCGAGCTATCTGTCTACAGGTGTCGAGCTATCTGTCTAGTTTTAGTGAATAACTTTTCTTCACTTGTTTCTTGGTCCAATCTTCATGGTTTTAATACTAGACTTGAACAACATGTTCTTTGAAGTATTAAACACATCCTAGATCTACCCAAATATAAGTAAAGTGCGTTTATAAGTAAAGTGCGTTTTGTCAAAGGATTAGCCAATTACATAAAATAATGACATATGTTCTTAACAAGTGAACCACATATGTCCTAATAGGGATGAACAATTTAAAAAATTATTTACAAAATAAATAATTAAAAAAATAAATAGTGAATTTCTTACCACCATCGTGTGATTCGTTTTTCCCATTGAACCTAATTCTCAGGATCTCTGGTCCTTGAGTTGGGTATTCTCATACATGGCTCATGATTCTATGGACTTTAGTCCCATCCTCCTCGATGTGTTCTAGACCCTATCTTTTGCCAAGGCCTTGGTAAATGAATCTGCAAGATTATCATTAGATTTAATATAATCCGTAGTTATGATGTCACCACTTAAATAAGATCATACGGTACTATGCTTTCTTCTTATAGGTCTAGATTTACCATTGTAGTAACGGTTTTTAACTCTACCAATTGTGGCAGTGTTATCACAATGAATTAATATAGGTGGAATTGACTTTTTCCAAAGTGGAATTTCATATAATAAATCTCTAAGCCAATTTACCTCTTCACTAGCTGAAACTAATGTTATTAATTCAGTTTCCATTGTTGAATTAACAATTATTGTTTGCTTTTTAGATATCCAACAAATAACACCACTACCTAAGGTAAAAATATAACCAGTGGTAGAGGGAGAATCACCTGACAAAGTATTCCAATCGACATCACTAAAAGCTTTAATCACAACAAGGTACTTTTTATAAAATAATCCATAGTTTTTGGTACCAATTAAATATCTCATGACTCGCTCAATAGCTAGCCAATGATCTTTACTAGACTTGCTAGTAAATTTGCTAAGCACTCCTATTGCATATGCAATGTCAAGTTTAGTACAATCAGTAAGATAACACAAACTACCAATGATACTAGCATAATCGTTTTGATTAAAAATCTCATCATCATTATTCACAGGAAATAAATGAACACTAGAATCAAAAGGAGTAGTTACACTTTTGTGATCATGAAAATTATATTTTCTCAATATTTTCTCAACATAATGTGATTGATCAAGAAATATTCCATCACATGTTTTTGTAAATTTTCATGCCCAAAATAAAATTAGCCTCACCAAGATCTTTCATATCAAAATGACTTTTAAGCATATTTTTTACCTCATTTATAACATGCATATTTGAGCCAAAAATCAACATATCATACATATAGAGGCTAATAATAACATATAAATTATTCCACGATTCAGAATAAATTTTATCACATTCATTTGATTTATATCCATTCTCAATCATGTAGAAATCAAACTTTTCATGCCACTACTTAGGTGCTTGTTTTAAGCCATATAGGGATTTAGTTAGCTTACATACCTTGCTTTCTTGTCTAGGCTCTACAAAGCCTTCGGGTTGGTCCATATAAATCTCTTCCTCTAGGTCCCATTTAGAAAAGCAGTTTTTACATCCATTTGATGAATTTTCAAATAAAAAATTGCAATAATAGCAATTAACAATCTAATAGATGTAATTCTTGTTATCGGAGAAAAAGTATCAAAGAAATCAAGATCAGCTTTTTGTTTAAAGCCTTTCGCAACAAGTCCAGCTTTAAACTTATCCATTGATCCATCTAGTTTCAATTTTTTTCTAAGGACCCATTTACAACCTATGGTCTTACAACCTGATGAAAGATCTACTAATTTCCAAATTCTATTAGAAATTAGAGATTCCATCTCATCATTTACAGTCTCTTTCCAAAATATAGCATCGGGTGATGTTAAAGCATCTTTTAAATTTTGGGAATTTTCCTCAATGTTAAAAAACATAATAATCATGACCAACATCCTTTTCAACTCTAGCTCTTTTACTCCTTCTAGGTTCCATTTCAAAATTTCTTGATTTTGTAGAAGTGAAGTAGAAGAACTAGGTTGTGACAAAATATTTTCTTCACCCCCACTATTTTTCAATTTAAAATTAAATTTTTCTTCATGAAAAATTGAATCACCATATTCAAAAATTATTTTGTTCTCCAGATCAAAAAATCTATAGGCTGCACTATTAATCGCATAACCAAGAAAAGTATAGGTAATAGCTCTTATACCTAATTTAAGTATTTTAGGGTCAGTAAGCCTTACATAAGCAAGACAACCTCATACTCTCAAATATTCCAAATTTGGCTTATGTCCTTTCCATATCTCAAAAGCTGTGGTATGTGACTTTTTATGTGGCACCCTATTCAAAACATGAAGTGCAGTTAAAATAGCTTCACCCCAAAAATGTAAAGGTGCACCAGATTCAATTAACATGGCATTTGTTAACTCAATTAAAGTTCTATATTTTCTTTCAGCCACACCATTAAAAGCAAGTGAATATGGTGCAGTAGTTTCATGGATAGTTTCCAAAGACTGAACAAATGAGTTGAATGCACTTGATTCATATTCACGGCCTCTATCACTTCTTATTCTTTTTATTTTTCTACCGAATTGATTTTCAACTTCTTTTAAAAAATCTTGAAATTTTTCAAAAGCATCACTTTTATTTTTCAACAAATAAATAGTTGTATATTTTGAGAAATCATCAATAAAAGTAATAATATATCTATTTCCTCCACGAGTTAAAATTCCCTCAAATTCACATAAATCGGAGTGAATTAACTCAAGCAATTCGGTATTTCTTACAACACTTTTATGAGGTTTTTTTGTAATCTTAGCTTGATTACAAGTTTCACATTTTTCAAAATCTTTTGACAGTCTTAGAATTAATCCTAGATTACTCTTGATTTGTTACAGCCCAGCCCAATAGAAAAAAAAAATGGATCAGATTCTTAAGGAGCCACACTTGTGACCCCACTTACCACCACATATTCTCTCAAAATATCTCCCTCTCTACCTCTTTGGCCGGTCAAAGTAAGTGTCCCTCTACACTTTCTTTTCTTTTCATTTTCCTCACAAACACTCACACTCCCGTATTCTCCCGCTGGTACCACTCCTCACCTCTTCCACCACCATTTTTCCCGCAAGATCACCGGAAAACTCTATAGGAAAAAGGTAAAGCTCACTCACCTCTACTATTTGAAGCAAAAATTTCTAATATTTTTGTGGGTTTATATGCTTTTGCTTGAGGTTATGGTTATCTACGCTTTAATAATTTTACCTATGTGATTTATGAGCATTAGAAGTGATATTTATGTGTTTCTATGTATGAGTTTTGGTCTTGGTGGATGTATTTGATGAGTGAGTTTATGATTTTTGCAATGGTGGTTAGCTAAGTGGTGAAGATTTGGGACTTTTGGCTTTCTAATGTGATATAGATGATGAATCTAATTTTTATTGTGTATTTGGAGCTAGTGGAGGATTTACATTTGGGGTTTGTAATGGTGGGTATTGTTATATATGTTGTTGTTTTATGGGTCTCTTGAAAATGACATGTATATTGAGGAAGAAATTCATAAAGTGTTAGGGTCTCTTATGGTAAAGGTGAAGCTTTGAATGACATGATTATAAATTGGAGTCTAAGCCTTTTAAATGAAATTGTAGAGAAACTTTGAAAGTGAAATACATTATTTGTGAGGTTAAGTACTTAGGCTTTCCTAATTAATTTCTTATCTAGCGATTTATAATTCGTAGCTAAATACAATGTCAATCCTTATGCTTATTGTGATAGGGTTGTTTGGTAATGTTTAGGTCTTAGCTAATCTCCTTTGGGGCTTGGAGGATTAGGCTTTTGGCGGGTTGCGAGGTAAGTAGCTTTTAATGGGATTTTTGAAAAATAACCATGTTTCATAAATGTTTTTTTGTGGGTCAAACACATTTTGAAAAATTATATATTGATATATTGAAAAATAACCATGTTTCATATATGTTTTCTTAAAAGTGTGGTGTTGGGACACTATTATATATGACTATTTATGAAAAGTGCATCATATTTGGTAATGCAAATGGGGAAATGCATGATTTGTTAGCTTGGAAAAGATAAGCATCTTTTATAAAATTCTTGGGAATGAATTTTATAAATTTATTGCATTATTTGCAAATTCTAAAGATGCTTTATCTTAACTTGTATTATTTGGAAAATTTATGCAAAATACTTATGACAAGAAATTGTTTTGAGGGCCTTGAGAATATTATGGATATTTGGTTATTGAAATATTTTATGAAACTACTTGGAAGTATACTGTATATTTCAAATACATTAACTTGTGAGCTTTTAATGTGGATTTGTCATTGTGCCATGATATTAGTGATAACCCTGTCTGTGTGATGACCTCGTCATGTGATTTTGGGTGAGGTTTCTGGTTTTGAAATGGTATTGGATATACTTATGGCTCATATTGACTAATATGTAGTTTCATAGTTACTTTGGGAAGCTCGGTGCTACAATATATCTATCATTCTTGTCATGATATTAAGGATATTTAATTTGCAGAATTCAAATGGAAATTCTCAATTTATAGCATGTTTGTAAAATGCTCATTATCATGAACTTGCATTTCCCCCACCCCCATTAATTATGCTACTTACTGGGCCCTGTCTCATTTCATTATTTTACAAACTTTTTTAGAGTAGGCAACTATCGTTTTGAAACAGTTTTTTGGTGGCTAGCAGTAGTTAGACTAACTGCTGATGGAGGCCGACTTTTGTGATGGAGATAAATGATGATGTATAACTTAGAGTAGGCTTGACCCAATTCTTTTGTATCTAATAGTGGTTATGCCTTTGTTTCCACTAATGTGACAAGTTGATGATATATAATTGTTTATTTAGATTTCCATTCTTTTGTGACCAATGGTTATTGTATTCATTGCATAGAGTTCTGACTTACTTTTGGAGTATATTTAATGGAATTATTTTGATAATTCTTGATGTTGGTACTTGATATGATTTTATTTGGATTGAATTGTCAAAAGGAACAAAATCTACAGGTATCGTTGAGATGTCTTTCTCATGCTTTGGACCCTTTCGGGTTTGGGGCGTGACATGATTCCCACATATCTACTATTTATATGACACATACAAGCATGCCAAAAATTAATAGAAGAAAGCATATAAACTGAACTAGTAGATGCTTTATTAGATTCCGTAGTTTGCTTGAAGCCAGCCTTATTAAGCAAAAAACTTGACATCAAATTCTTCCTTATGGACGGAGTGTAAAGTACATCTTTCAATGTTAGCACACGTCTAGAAGTGAATTTCAAATCAACCTCACCACTCTCAAGAACCTTGGTTTTGCTAGAGTCACCAAACATAACGGTTTCTTCTTCTTCAAAAGGAGTGTACAACTTGAAGCAATTTTTGTCATAGCAAACGTGCCTATTGGCACCAGAATCTGCCCACCACCTTTCAACATATTGCACCATATTGATTTATGTAATCATAGCCACTAAAGGCTCTTCGGTTACGTTAGCCTGTGGGACAGATTCACATTTCTGAAATTTGCAAAATCGAGCAATATGCCCACTTTTGCCACAAACAAAACAGGATCTATTAAATTGATCTTGCGAAGGAGGTTCTTGGTTCTTATTGTAATTTTTATTCGGGTTTCCCCTTCCTTAAGGTCTATTATTATTTTTAAAGGCTCTTTTTTTAGGCTTCAATTGATCATTTATAGAAAAATGATTTTTGGACATATTATTATTGGCTGAAATAAGGTTTATCTTTGTGGTGGAATTACCATTGCTCTCTTGTGTCATGAGTGCATCTTGTCCTCTAGCCTCCTCCTCCATACAGATGTGTGTGATCAAAGTCACCAAGGATGTCTCCTTTTGTTTGTGCCGCAAAGTCTTTTGGAACTCCCTCCAAGGTTGTGGTAGTTTATCAATTATGCTAGCTACCACCAAATTGTCTCCAATCTTTATGCCTTCGGATCTCAATTCTGCCACAATCATTTGGAAGTCTTGTGCTTGATCCACCACCAATTTTTCATCCTCCATTTGGTAACGGAAAAATCTATTAGCAACATACTTCTTTGCACCAACCTCCTCGGTATCATACTTGCTTTGTAAAACTTTCCAAATATTCTTAGCAGAATTATAAGTTGTATCATAATAATCATTTCGATGTCTCCTTTTGTTTGTGCCGCAAAATCTTTTGGAACTCCCTCCAAGATTGTGGTAGTTTATCAATTATGCTAGCTACCACCAAATTGTCTCCAATCTTTATGCCTTTAGATCTCAATTCTGCCACAATCATTTGGAAGTCTTGTCTTGATCCACCATCAATTTTCCATCAAACATTTGGAAACGGAAAAATCTATTAGCAGCATACTTCTTTGCACCAGCCTCCTCGGTATCATATTTGCTTTGTAAAGCTTTCCTAATTTTCTTAGCAGAATTATAAATTGTATCATAATAATTATAGAAATGATCGGCAAGACAATTCAAAAGATAAAAACGACAGTTATATTCATCTTTTGTATATTTATCTATTTTTTCTTGATGGAGACTATATTCTTCCTCACTCATTTAATCGGTAGAAACCTTTGATGGATTATTGTCAGTGAGTTTAGTGTATTTTTTTTTTTTGGCAGTAACATGGATTTCATGTTAGCCCATTAATCACCACAATTAAAAAGAATTAAATAGTTTCTCTCATTTTCAATGTGGGATTAAATATTTTCGCCAACTCCTCATCTTCCATATTCACTCCCATATCTTTACATTTATGTTGTATCATTTATTCATTTTAATTATTTAATATTAAAATGCTCCAACACCAGTTCTGGGTTGGATCAACTTACCATACTTTTGTGGATTATTGATCATGTTTATCGCCCGCTGATAGATATCTGCATAGGCAAATTTACTCCCTGGAAGAACTACCTGTAATTTGGATAATAAATTCACCAGCTTGTGATTATAACTTTGAGAATCTGCATTTTGATGCTCTATGCATTTTCTATTTGTTGGTATCGGGTACTTCAAGGTTATCTGGATGGGCAAGCAACCAACTGGAGGAAGACCAACTACCATCATTTAACGGCATCCAAGATCAAATAGTTGCTGCAAGTTTACATGCACATGAAAGACGATATAATCAGTATTTTTATATTGGTGGATGATCAACGTTCAACCAAAAGTTAAACTAGTGCATGCATGCACTAGGTTGCTATAAAAAAGCTATTTTCTATGTTAACATAATTGGAATATACCACCGCATACCTTTGGTGTGATGGTTACTCTATAAGTATAAATGTTTGTGGGGTACAGCAAGCAAAAGTTGGGGTTTAAGTCTTTAGAAAAGAGTTTCACACACATATATACTTAGATTAAGTTAGAGTAAAATTTCTATATTGTATAAAAAAAGATCATTGAAACATACTATCTGAAGTATTAATCTATGAAAATGAATCTATATAAACCTTATAGGAAATAAAATCTCCATATTTCAAAGGACATGCCTTGCAGTCATACCATTTTTTCGGATCAAAACATTCCAAATTAGGAAATTTTGAGCTGTCCTTGAAACGAAAAGTTAACGCTCGTTTGTGGGTCATAATTTGACAGATTTGGATCCTAGAAACGAGGAACAGTTTCTTTTATCCCCAACATAGAGGCCAGGAAGTCTGGAACCAGTTTTCCATTAGAAAACCTCCCTGTTTGAATATGTCCTGGAAAGTCTTTGCCATATGGGAGATGGTTGCCCCTAGCACTCGTTCTAAAATAGTTGTTGTTACCAGTATCTACTGTTGAATCACCAAATACGAAAATGGCAGGAAACTTTGGTGAAATTTTGGGCTCTGTGTCATTGCATGCGATGAAGAAGATAATAGAAATATGTACACATATAACAAAGAAGGTAAGGGAAGCCATTGTGAATTAATTTCTTAGAGGATGGTGGAGTGGTATTAATTCTGTGTCGTGAGCTCGGTGATGCTAGTAAGTGTCTAAATATAACTTTCGGTTGAATCATAAAAGAAGGTAACTGAGACCTGGAAGTATTTTATTTATTGTTTTGGGATACTAAACAGCTAATAATATCTAAATTGGTGTTTCATGTCTATTTATTTTAGACGCCTTGGAATTATTTAGACTAAAAGAGTTCCATGATTCCATCCACTACACTTTCGGCACAGACAAGTGTATGAGTTCTACATTAGGAACAATATCTCTATTAATTTAAAGTGAAATAGAGAGATTAAATTATTAACGAGGATGTTAGGTTATAGATTGACTCCGGTTAATTAATTCAATTACCTAAGCTAATTACTTAGATCAAGTTACATGTAAATTGTGAGGCACACACAAATCACCAAAATAAACTAAAGTAGAGTGAAAATTAAATTGACACGGTAATTTGATGACAAATAGAGAAAAACTCTTGCAAGATAAAAGTCCCACCGAGTGATTTTTAGGTGGAAGTATTTTATTTATTGTTTTGGGATACTAAACAGCTAATAATATCTATATTGGTGTTTCACGTCTATTTATTTTAGACGCCTTGGAATAATTTAGATGCCTTGGAATTATTTAGACTAAAAGAGTTCCATCATTCCATCCACTACACTTTCGGCACAGACAAGTGTATGGGTTCTACATTAGGAACAATATCTCTATTAATTTAAAGTAAAATAAAGAGATTAAATTATTAACGAGGATGTTGGGTTATAGATCGACTCCGATTAATTAATTCAATTACCTAAATTGATTAATTAGATCAAGTTACATGTAAATTGTGAAGCACACACAAATCACCAAAATAAACTAAAGTAGAGTGAAAATTAAATTGACACGGTAATTTGATGACAAATAGAGAAAAGCTCTCGCAAGACAAAAGCCCCACCGAGTGATTTTTAGATCACTATTCCCAAGAATCTACTAATAAATAATCAAGTGGTTACAAGTATAAGGAATTTTAACACTACCTTGATCTATCCCAAAATACTAACTTATAGTTGAACTCTCACTCTAATACCCAATTAGACTTGATATTGTAGAGAGTTCTTCCTTTGCATAGATCTCAATATGTGTCTGACTTCCCTGCAACCGATGTTTGTTGATAGATGCAAAGTTCTTCAATTTAAAGCATGTTGAAGATCTGGAAGCATTTGGTTTCAAAATCCTAAGGCGTACAGAAACGCATTAGCTTATCTTAAAATATATGAGTTTTCCAATTTGAGTATTTGTGTCTTTGATGACTTTAAAATAAAATTTTTATATGCTCTAAGAGTTTAGTTTACAAAACCTTAGCAATCCAAGTCATCATGGGCCGAAATTCTGAACTGAGAATTCTGGATTAGCATAGCTCGATAGGTTAAGAGTTGTCAAGCTAGTGTCGAGAATTTTTCATTAAGTCTCGATATATGCTAGTGTCGAGCTTCACTGTGTCAGCTTTCCTTCATTTGTTTTTTGGTTCAATCTTAATGTCTTCAATGATATCACTTGTTTTGACTTATCAATATACTTCTTGGTATCCTAAACACATCTTAGATTTACCCAATTACAAGTAAAATGCATTTGTTAAAGAATATGCCAACACATAACAAATATGACCCTAACAGAGAAGCCTCTCCTTTTGAAATGGATTCATTTTATAATTCATATTTCATTGGCTAATAATATCCAAATTGATGTTTCATCTCTATTTAGATGCCTCAGAAATATATTTAGACTAATTTAGAAAAGTGTGTATATGCACAGGTACAATTAAAAACAAAAAAACACACACGCACACACACACACCATATATATAAGTTTCTACCTAATAAATAACAAATGTTCATAGTCTTATGTAAAAAGTTGATAAATTTTAATTATTTTTAACTAGACAAACAAATCGTACTAGAAAACGTAATCTTTCAAACTCTCTCTTCTAATTTTAGATATATAATTGAATTTCTTGTAATTCATTTATATTAAACTTTTTGTATTTTCCATTAAATTAACTCACTTGATAGAAAAATTTAAAATTTTAGATGGGACACATGACATAAAATTAGACTCCGATTGAATTTTAATTTGGATTTTTTTTTTCCACCGTGGATATCATGAGCACAATAAAAGATGTCAACCGGTTGAGCTTTAAGACTTTTGGCATCATTTGATAAATTAATATATTCTAATAATGAATTTAACTTCACTAGTTTTGTAAATTGTACTAATTAAAATGGTCGAAATCAACTTTTAATGTAATCTTTTCATTAATGTGGTAAATCATAGCATTGTGAAACTCGCTAGAAGATGCCAATAAATTATGCTACTGTGAGTTGTGTGCTGTGTAGGGTGGGTGTATGCTAAAAAAATGTAGAAAAACAAAGTCAATTTCGTGGGATCGGGTGAAGGGTGGGCAACCTAAGTGCTAGCTTCCTAAGACAACCTTATTTTGTGCTTCGAATTCGCGTAATTAGTGATAATATTTAGTAATTATCTCCTAATAAAATTGTATAAGGGTCTGTTTGGATACCGCTTATTACTAAAAACTGAAAACATTGTAGTAAAATAATTTTTAAACGTTCCTCAATTTAAAAAAAAAAATGTGAATAGTGCTGTGGAACTTAGTTTTAAAGTTGTTTTTATTGAAAAAGTACTTGCGGGTTCCGTGAATAGTGTACAAAACTCACACAAAAAATGCAGACTCACATCTGCTTTCTTTTTCAGTGCAATCCAAACATGCACTAAATATGAATTTTTTTTGGTGGATATGGAACCAAAATGCTAATCAACACTAAGGTGCAATATTGTTAAAAGCATGCTTAAAGCTCAAAATCCAAAACCCTAAGACCTGAGCACTTCGATTGACAAAAAAGCTCATTTAATGAAGCATACTGTAGGCATGCTTTTTTTTGGCACTTTTTGAAGGAGGGCAAAGCGCAGTACGCTTTTTTTTTTTTTTTTTTTTTTTTAAATTTTAATTATTTTTATAATAATTATGATTGCTAAAAAAAATATGAATCATCAAAATAATTGCTTGATCTTGAAAGAAATGACATGGACCAATGATTTAATATACAACCACTATTCTAAAGGTGTTGTATTACACAAACGTTTTTATTTATTTATTTACATGTCAAAAGATACGAACAAGATTAATTTACTATTCTTGTGCTTTTTGGTCTCTGATCTTTAGATGTATGTTGATTGAACCATATATTATTAACTATCATGGTTATGCATTTTTATAAATCACAAAAATATTATATAAAATGCTATGTTTAAACTTTCTACAACTAAATTATTACGATATTGTCCATTCATGATTGTTTCAATTAACTATACAATTTTTTTAAGAAACTTAGGTAAAAGTTGAACTTACAAACATTAGAGCACTAGCATTGGGAGGTGTACACCCCCCAGTTGCTATTTTACATCCGAAACCTCAAAAATGTTGCTCCATCTGGGTATGGGTTTTTAAAATTGTTTAGAACTTGTGAACAGTTGGTCCTTATATATAGAAACAACTGTTCAAATGGATGTAAAAAAAAAATACTATTATTTTAATTGAAAATATCTATGTTCTCTCTTCTCGTTCACTCTACACGGCTACAACACCCTCATCTCACTCATTCTCAGTATTCATTTTCTCTTTAAACTTTTTACCTCATTTATAAAATCACACATAAGAATCTTAGGGGAGACTTTCATTACCTTGTTAAATTCCTCAAGACTTCCCCATAAATCCCTTCTTAACACCATCATTAGACCCATATATGAAGGACCAAACCAGCTACATTTCTCAGATTCACATTTGATCTTGCAATGCATAACTTGAGATCTTATTATAGTTTCTTCCAAATATAAAGTAATAGAGTATGCTTTATCAAATATACATCTGACTTGTGTAAGTCAAAGTTGATGTAAAGACTAGCCAAAAATTTTCTTTTTTAAAGAAAAAAAAAAAAAGGAAGACGATGATGACTTTAAAATTGTTTAGTCGTGCTTAGCTCGATTTGGAGGTGGTTGTGCTCAATATTTCTGATCGTACTTGATGCAAATTCCAAATTAATTTAGGTGCAAGAGCATTGCAATCTTGAATCTATTTTGACACTGATAAACTCACGGATATACATTAATTTTATGAGTATAACACTAATAAATTTTATAGTAGAAAATAGTATCGGAAGATCTTATCTGATGCCCGGAAACATGAAGCAAACATATAATCTATAGTTTTAAACCGGTGGTTACAATTTTGTGCTTGAGTTAAAGCTTAACTTTTTGTACCAACATGCAGAGCCATGCATATAAATAATAAAAATGAGACGGTATATCTCACCTACTATAGATTTTTACTCGGAAGATTTCATATAAAATATACAGCAAATCTGCAAATATCTTCACAAGTTCAATTGCGTTGTCCTTATTTCCATAGATCCTTTAATTAAGTTCCCAACATATATACCGGTAGAAGGGTTGCGTGTTATTGTTGCGTAGGGTTTGTGTCTGTGTAGAAATTTCTATAGTTAAGAAGTTTGAAATTACAAAAGAAATTATTCTGTGCATATGGCAGGAAGGGGTGCAGTGTTATTTGTTACAAAACATGCACGTTTTTTTTTTAAGTGTCCCAATTTTTATTTTTATTTTTCTTTTTCTAAACTCTAATCTTTTGTGGAATGTCAAGTAAAAATGACAAATTTCTGTTGTACATAAATTAGTGAAGTCGATACAATACTGGTACTGGCCGTACTGGCCGATATGTACTATACCGGTATGTATATTGGTATCGAAACAATAATGTTTCGTACCGGTTTAAATACCGGCCGTACCGGCTGTACCGGCCAATTTCGGACAATACCGGCCAGTACAGAAAAAAGTTTTTTTTTTAGTTTTGTAATTTTGGAATTTTTGTAAGGACATAATGATAACTTATTTACATTAACTTATTAGTATTATTTGTTTTCTTAGTATGCAATGAACAATTAAGCTTTTTATTTTTTATATTTTGTTTTTATTTTTTCTTTTAATTGATGCTAAAGTCTAAAACTATGAATAATTTGTTCTGAATTGAGATAATGTTTTATGATAAACTTTTATATTTATTATAATATTAGTGAAATATTATATGCTTATAAACATGGTTTTAGAGATTTTGTGTGTGTGTGTGTATATATAAAAAATAGCGGTAAACTCAAAACGGTACATTGGTATTGACCGGTACCCAAAATATATCGTACCGCTGGCCAAACTGGTACAACCTCCGGTATGGTATTGACTTCCTTGACATAAACTCTAATATGCGATTGAAAAAAGTTTCCTATTTTTTTAAAAGAATAACAATCTTATGGATATATTCAATTATATTGTCCACCCTAATATTTTATTCCGATTATAAAGTTGATGTCCCTGCAAAACTTTTGAAATGTTGATTCCTAATATTTCACCCTGATTACAATATACTACCAATCGTTTCTATTGGTATTGAGATTGATGGAAACTATAGGAACGTGCAGGACAAATGACTTTTGGAGCCACTGAACTAGCTAGCTAGACTCTGTTATTGAAAATTAAAAGACAAAATTAATCCTCCGCCAATATGTCCTAACCAACCAAACAAACTCCACTAGATTTTTTTGGTTACCAAAAAAAATTCAATACTCAAAATCGAAATAAAGAAGAAATAAAGCCTATTATTGAGAGAAAACAAGAATATTTTCTCTGGTACTCATCAACAAAATAATAAATATGGAGTTCTTTTCACTCTAGTTTCCCTAACTTACTGATCACTTTACTCTGGTTCTCATTAAAAATCCATTTGCTTTTACTTTCAATCAATTTCTCATCTACCAAACACTAAAATACAAACAAATTATTTGAAATAATCAATCTTGTACAGTTGTGATTTACAAATATGTTTTATGTTGGTTTTAATTTAGTGTAAAATTTGATTATAATTTTGTTTAATCATTTCCCTGTATCTTTGTGGAATTTTATGTAAGGGTTGTGTGTGACAGTTTGGTGAAGAATCTGTGAAGAAGTGGATTTTGCAACTTGCTCGCGACTGTCTCATGACTACTAACTCATGAAACAAGCCATGTGAGAAGTACATGCTGGAATTTGAAGTCCATGATAGACTGAATTTCATGAGTGACACGCAACTCAGGCCAAGTCGCGAGTGACCCTTGAAACTCACTGCTTGAGTGCTTTTTGAGTGTGACTTTTTCCATTCTTTTACCAACACTATATAAACCCTCATTATCCACGAAATGTAAGAAGAAGGAGTATTTACAAGAAACTTTTGAGAGAGAAAACCCTAGCCAAACACTTGTGAGTTAGAGATTGTTCACCCACAATCCTCTATATCATTTCTCTGAAGTTTCCATTTACTCCCACTTCTCTATCTACACATCCTTGAGAGGTTATTAGCCCAAACACTTATCTCACCCATTCTAAGTGTTGAGAGAAGTTTTGGTGCCTATGAGAAGCATTGAAAGAAGCCATTGAGTGGCAGATGCAATCGTACGGAATTACAAGATCCGGATAACTAGTGAAGACAAGATTTCAAGAAGTCCGTTGGTAGTAGGAGCTTGGAAGGTTTAAGTACATTGGGTAGATTAGGTTTGAAGGGTTTTTTTGATATTTGTGTACTTCAATTTATTCACTAGTGGATCGATTTCGGCTTGGAGGGTTGCGGAGAGGTTTTTCGTCGAGTACTTCAGTTTTCTCTTCGATAATATGTCTTTGTGTTATCTTGTACTTGCATCTCTTTTCCCTACTCTTTAAGCTTTACATTTATCACTTATTGTACTTGCTTATGGCTTAGAGTAGTGTTCTGGTTTATTGCACTTGATATACTCTTGTTCCACACTTAGATAAGTTAGAGTAAAAGCAATTAAGCAGAAATTTAAAATGGGGGGGGGGGTCTAAACAAGCATTAGTGATTTCACACTAATTAAGCTTTCAAATCTCAATCAATCCGAACTAGCAAAATGCTATATTTCTTTTCATTTTTGTAATTTTCTCGGGAAACAAAAAATGCATATAGAAAATTGCAAGGGAGAAAGAGAGAAGAGAGTGTGTAGGAGTGATATTGTTTGCCAGAAAATAAACAGTATTGGATGATCTACATTGAATTTATCAGACTTAAAGACAATAAAGCCTTCCTCCACCTTTGCATTGTTCTCCTTTCATGTTGCAAGCGTTGAGCCTTTCTACCAAGCCATCTTCATGGAAGCCATTTTCTTATTCCAACACACTTACTCTCTCTCTCTCATGTGATGGGTTCAACTTACTTATTGTCACGTGTCATGCATGTGCGAACAAATTTTCTTAGGCTTAATATCAAAACAAATAACAAAGAGGATATCAAAACAATGTTATAACATTGGTCGGTCAATTTTGCATTTCGAAAATTTGGGGGACATTATAATCAAGGTGAGATATTAGGGTGAAAAAGTATAATTTGCTCTAAAATATAGCAATATGACTCATTGGTTAGTGGAGTCATATAATTAATTCAGTTAGGGAACTTAAGGTAAACAAAAGCTCGTGTCCATTCCAATAGTCTATTTATATCATCAATAAGCTAAATTTGCCTCAACCATTCTGTTATCTAAACAAAAACCGATAGCATTTCAGTAAACCCAACATCCCAAACACAATGTTTAAAATAGTAAATTACGAATTAAGGTCCTCTGAGTCTCTAAAGTTTTAGGGTAACTCCACTCTGGAATTGTTAAAATACTACTATTTCACTATAAACCCAAGTAAGCTTTAAGCACTACTAATATTCCTCTACTACTAAACACAAATTCCCAATAGCTAACAATGATACCCAATAGATCCGTACAGTTCAAAGTCACTCACCCACCAAAGCCAACAAGTTGGACAATGTAGATTGAAATAAAAACACACACACACACATGAAGAGAAAGAAAACTAAATTTGAATACAAAAACACACTTGACAGAGCAAAAATGAAAATTAAATTCCTAGTTATTGAATGTGCAAATTATATTAGGAAATAAATCAAGGCTTACAGTGTGTCTAAAAGCACATTTCCCACACAACCAATACTAGCAATCCCTTGGATTGAGCCTTGCAATCTCATTGTGCCTATACTCATAATAAAAAAAAATCAATCAATATTTGTATGAAAACTGTAAAGGAAATAGACATTATGATTCGAAATCGAATAATGAAATTGCAAAAGTCGAACAATTAGAAATCGAAATAGGGAAATCGATGATGAGCTCAGTTTTTTGAGAAATGTGAAATGAAAATCATGGGAAAATTGATGAAAAAGTGTGGGAAACCAAAAACAAAAAAATTAGGGTTTGTGATTCGTACCTAATCGAAGCTAAGAAACACAACGCCAAGAGAGATGAAGAGTCACAAAACTGAGATCAACTCGTACCTAATCGGATCTATGCAATTATGTACCTAATCGATGATCATCGAGCTTTATGAGGTTTCCATGATCATCGAGCTCTATGAGATTTCCATGAGCTCTATGAGATTTCCATGATCAATTCTCAGTTTTAGGCTTTCAGCGAGAGAGTGATATTGTATTTGTTGGTTGCATTTTGGGCTATCTTTTTAAATTTTGTTGTTGGCAAACAGGGTTTCCTTGAGAGATGGAGGCTTGGAGGGTAAGGGCTTCAGAGATGGAGGCTTGGAGGGTGAGGGTTGAGATCGGGCTTGAGAGATGGAGGTTGATGTGCGATTGAAGAGGCTAGGGTTGAAAATGTTTTTAGTTTGGTATTTATACAAAGCCTAAAGCCATGTTTTTAACCTGCGGCTATAGGCAAATTTGAAGCCGCATTTAATAAACGCGGCCACTTCCTTCTCTAAAGTTGCGTTTTATACATGCGGCTACAGACACAGCTTTAAATTTAGTCTGTAGCCACATGTATAAAATGCGGCTTTAGGCAAGCTAGAGCCTCATTTTTTAAATGTGGCCATAGTTAAGATTAATATAAAAAAAGAAATATGCAGGTCCTATAGCCGCGTATTTTAAATGCGGCAATAGCTCCACCCCTAAAAATGCGGCTATAGCTCAAGAAAATGCAGCTTTAGACGCATTCTATGGCTGCATGTTTAAAACGTGGCTTTTGTTTTTTTTTTTAAGTTGCGTTTTTTAAAAACGCGACTTTAGCCCGTCTGTAGCCGCGTTTTTGCAAACATGGCTTTAAAAAACACGGCCTAAGACCTGTGAGTTTTGTAGTGCTGTATTTTATTCATTGTATTAACTCTTGAGTTCTAATTTTTCTATTTTTCTAAATAAGCTTCCCCCTCATAACTATTTTGTTAGGCCACCATTTTATTAAATAAAAATTTAGATGTTTTTTTTGGTTACATTTCTTCACTTAACACAATAATTCTAGCATCTATTATGGTCCGTAGCTATCTCTCTTTGCATTGAAAGATTATACATCAGTTTAAGAGAGGGTTTCATTAATTTTGTTCATACTTTTCTGAATTCTGAAAGATAACAAAAGTATTGTGTTATTATCCTAGTGTCCTATATGAATTAAGTGTAAGGTTAACCATGTGTTTATAAACTTTTAGGCACCCTTCCATTACAAGCCAATTTTCAAGGGTGAGTTCTACCTATAGGTTCTTAACATATGGTATCAGAGCCAACCACCATCCTGAGTAATCAGACATAACTCATTGAGTATGAGATCAAATGAGTTGCGGCTTAATGGTTGGATCTTAGAGGGGGTGACCTTGAGATTAAATTAAAATAACTGATAGGTGAGTGAAGCCACCAAAAGATAAATGACTACCATCGGGTCAGTGTCGCTAGAGTGAGTTGTCATGGACATCGGTTGTAGAGCATGGTGGAATGTTATGATCCTAGTGTTCCACATGGATTAAGTGTAAGGTTAACAATGTATTTATAAGCTCTTGGGCACCATTTCCTTGCAAGCATCCTAGTATCCCACATGAATTAAGTGTAAGCTTAATAATGTAGAACATATAGTACATGCCTTCTTGGAGCAACTAGCGAGGGCACTGGAAGTCACAACTCAAGATCAAAGGAGGGTGCTAGTAGAGGCCATCAGGGTAACAATGTCGGAATTGCATGAAATTTGACAGGCTGAAGGGAAACGACATTTTGATCCAAACTCATGATAACATGAGCATCGCTTAAATTTAGGAAAATTCCTTTATTAAGCCCCAAAAATAGTGTTTTTGCTATTTATAGTAATATTTGTTTAATAACTTTTACTTTAAAAGTCAGAATAATGTCCCGTCTATTTTGGAACATCTCTTAGAGATAATATTTTCAATTTCTGTAATTATCTAAATTTTGCTATTTTTGGCAAAAATCACTATTTGCCCACCTAATTACGTATTAGTGCGGATTAGGGTTTTTGGGCATTTTCATAGCTGCCCTAGAGTTTCTATTACTATTTAAACATAGTTTAGCCTTAAGAGCAATTTAGTTTTCAGATTTATAAAAATACAAACTTTGTCTATTTCTCCCTGGTGGATTCCTGGACCTTCAAGGAACCCCTCGTGGATTCTAGATTAAAGGAATGGCCATAGGAATGGGCGCATCATGACATCGTAAGATGTCTCGCCCGAATGAATTAGTTGGTAACTAAATACAACTCCATGAATGAGCAAAATGGACGTCCAATCTGGGGTTAAATAAAGACAAAGGATATGTCAGTGACCAAAGGCTGCTTTCGGTTGGTTTCATAAAGTGGTTGTTCACTACAAGCTATCAGCGCTGTCTTAGATTGAACACGGCAATAAGATAAGTCGACGTTCAATCTCTAAGGCGGGTTTCCGCTGAGAACGGAATAGTGTTCGTGTCCAAAGGTGAACAACGCCCTAGCTTATGAGTTGCTATTCGATCGTAGATCGGGTTTTGGGTTCTTCCCTTGAACTCCTCGAGTGGTATTTTGTTTTTCCTTGGCTTATCGAACCAGCGTATTCCCATTCCTCCTTATGATGACTCCCAGTGAGAACAATTGAGAACAAAGTGGCAAACGAGTGTGCAATGAGTGGGAATTTGCCGAAAAGTTTGGGCCAAATCCTAAAGAAAGCTAAAAAGTGCTGTTTGATGAGCTCGCGTAGTATTAGGTAGTAGGTTAGGTAAAGGCTGACCAAGCCAATGATGCTTAGCATCATCATGTTGGTTGATCAATGGGCATCTTTGACTTTATTGGGACGGAAACCCCTTGTATAGGTTGGGCGTTTCTGTGCACCCAGCATCCTGCGGCAGATATAGTAGAGCGCATGCAAAATGGAGCTTAAAAAGTAGACAGCAAAAAGTGAATTGCCTGCCATATGAGACAGACAAGCTGCTCCTTCACTATTGCAGGGCGGCTTTGCTCTTTTTTATTCAGAAGCTAACTTGTTTAGTTTCTTTTTCTATTCAGAAAGTAACGTGTGTTTTTTTTCTTGTAGCTTCCACAACATCACTTAACCATGTGTTTATGAGCTCTTGGCACCCTCCCCTTGCAAGCCAATTTTTAAAGGTGAGTTTTACCCATGAGTTCCTAACACATTAAAACATGTGGAATAGTATTCCAACTCATCAGTTTTGGTGTTTAATAATGATATCTCAAATGATAAGATCATAGGAATCATTGTTTTTTAAAAAAATGAAAAAAGAAAGAAAGAAGAAATTAGAAAGGCAAAGAAGACAATATTGTACAATGGTGTCTAGTAGGACTCCGTGGAGCTCTTATGACCACTTTTTGTTGTTCATTTAAGCATTTAAGGCATGGCTTTCCAGCCTATATACGTATACTGATTTGGCCTTTCTGCTCCTTCTTATCCTCATTTCTTTTCATGCATATTTCCAATTCCCCCCCCCCCCCCTTCCTATTTCTCCATTGCTTGCGGCATAGATTTTTGTTACTCTTCCCTCCACTTCCCAGAAAAAGGTTCTCGATTTGTATCTCTTCAATATGTTTTTTGATTAATGTAGTTGGGAATGTTAATTATATTAATCTTTTTTTTTTTTTTTTTTAAAATTAGAGTTTATTAAATTTGCTGTTCAACCTACAAGCATACGACAATGTGATTTGAAATTGCAAAGATTCCGTATTAGTGAACAAAAGGAAATACCCAAAATAGAAAAAGGCTAGTCTATAAGGAAATTAAACAAATTTTAATCCCCTGTGTTAGAACATATGTGAAACTTGTTATGAGCATATGTCATTTAGAATTGACTAATCCTTTGACAAAACGTACTTTACTTGTAATTGGGTAGATCTAGGATGGTTTAAGTCTTCAAGCAACATAGTGTTCAAGTCAAGAGTTAAAACCATGCAAATTTGTTCAAGAAACAAATGAAGAAGTGTTGTATTTTATAGCTCGACAGATAGCTCAACAGATTGTATCTATTGAGGTGTAAAAGGGAATTTTAGCCCGATACTCGACAGCAGCTCGACAGATAACCTATCTATCGAGATTTATGAAACTTAGATTTCCAGATATGTTTTTCACACATATCCAAGCTATTTGTGTAGGGTTTCTTCTCTCACAACCCTAGACATATATAATGATTACTGCCGTCAAAGGTGATGCAACACGATGCAACTTTATGCAAAGTGATTATTCACTCAAATTGTGACTAGAGACAATTTTCCCTAGTTCATCTTTCTCTTGAAGAAGCTGCTGCGTTTGTACACCGTAGGGTTTTGTAACCAATGAGCTTTTTGATCTTCATTGTGTCGATGAATTGAAGAACTTTGCAGCCAACATCTTTCTCAAGTTGGTGTGTTAGTCACGTATTAGAATTCGTGCAAAGAAGTAAGCTGCGTATTGGGCCGTCAAAGGTGATGCAACACGATGCAACTAGATGCAAAGTGATTATTCACTCAAATTGTGACTAGAGACAATTTGCCCTAGTTCATCTTTCTCTTGAAGAAGCTGCTGCGTTTGTACGCTGTAGGGTTTTGTAACCAAGGAGCTTTTTGATCTTCATTGTGTCGATGAATTGAAGAACTTTGCAGCCAACATCTTTCTTAAGTTGGTGTGTTAGTCACGTACTGGAATTCATGCAAAGGAGTAAGTTGCGTATTGGGATCCGCGCATCGATTAGTTAGTCACGTACTAAGAGCCGTGCATTGAAAAGAGAGATTGTCACTACATTACAAGTCTAATTGTGTATTGAGGTAAGGGTTCAACTGTAGGTTGGTATAAGGTACTTGGATTCTTATACTTGTAACCGTTTGTTTTGATAATAGTGGATTCTTGGGAGTGACGATCTTAAATTCACCCGGTGGGGTTTTGCCTCGGTGGTTTTCCTCATTTGTAAACAAATCACTTGTGTTAAATTTATTTTCTGCTGCATTTAATTTAGTTGGTGATTTGTTTGTGCTACCACGCTTATTACATGTTAAATTGACTTAATTAATTCATTTGGTTAATTAATTGGTTAATTTACCTAAGTGGTCAGTACATTCTTGGCCTATCAACCTAGTACCCAATTACTATGGATTCTATAATCCCATTTTTATGAATTATTAGAGATTCCTTGACACCCCAAGCTCTTGATGACAAAACGCATATTAGAATGGGTCCATGAGAAAGATGAGCCATATGGTGGGGGTTTATCAGAGGGACCATTCCAGCTCCAGGACACTGTTCTTACCAACCAACATGATTTATAGAGCTTTAGATGGTGCATAAAATGAGGCCTTTACACAATTTGATACAAAAAGCTTGACATTTCACCTAATTCTCTAGGGGCCCATTCACAAAATTTGGTGACCTTCCAAGAGAAAGAAACAAAAACATTAATCTTTACACCACGCGTTAACGTTTATCATTTTCATTGGATGCTATGATGCTATATTCATGTTAGATATTTCCTTGCAAGCCCAAATAATTATTTCAGTTGTCTGTATGTGTCATACCAGCGTTCCAAAAAACCCCAAATAATAATCTAATCCTCGAACGTATGGTAATTTTAAAATGATCTTGATTATCTCCATTTTATTTGAAATTGAGAGAGTATATTTCATAGTTATGATTTTATTTTTTAAAACTCATAATATATAAAATGTCACGCTATTTAAATTTTAAATGATATAATATATATTTTTTGATAATATTAATAATTTAAAATATGAAATGAATCTATTTCAAATGAGGAGGACTCTAATATTTATCTAAGGAAGTTACTCTAATGTTCACAATTTAATTAAATGAACATGTTACTCCTTAATGACTTCGTATAATTCAGATTCTATGTACTGCTTATTGGACCATAACTTGGATACACTGAATTGGCATGGTGTTTAATTTAAACTGATATCAAATTAACTTTTAAGCAACAATCTCAGGGTGCCAGCTGTAAGGGAAAGTGTAGGGTTCAAGGCAAATTGTGAACATAAATTTGATCACTGTACCTAGAGATAATAACCACTTAAAAAGTTATGATCCATTATATATAATTAATTAAAGTGGAATCCATAGAGGGAGAGGGGGGGAGGGGGGGTGGTGGTGGTGGAGCAAGTACGAGAAGATTAGGCTTAGTAGAAAAGTACCACGGTAGAGGGTTAGAGCTTCAATCATACTCTAATACAAATGATGATATTCCATGAGAAATACATAAACAAATGCAAGCTTACACCTTGGATTTAGTGTAAAGACAGACTCAACTCCATGTTATTCAATTATGGGATGGTTTTTTTTTTTGTTTTTTTTTTTATTTTATTTTTTATTTTTTATCATCTTCGTTTTGTTTAGATTCAATCTGATATCACATTAGGAATCTTATTGGCACACCTCGTGCGTTTCTTTTTTGCCATAATTGTTTCTGTTTTGTTGCTTGTTGATTAAAACCTTAATTTTCAGATTTCCATTGCTATATATGGTCGGTGCCCGAAACCTCCGAGACATGCACGAAGCTTCGTCCCTTATTGTGTACCGGTGGCATTTCAATAATGGGTTTATTCGCACACACGAGCTGACAAGTACACTAACACTAAAATAGGTAAAATGTTTTATTAACTAGGTTAGTTTTTTGTACTTATATATGTGTCCACTGCTAATGGATAAATAAGAAAGACGATTGTAAAGTAAAAAAATAGAGATTCTGAACATGGACATACACTCCTCACAAGTCACACCGACCTGAGCTTTTTAATTATTAGGCTTACTCAAGGAGCATTAAATGCTCAGATTCCATAATTTTATTCACTTTTGTAGTTTTTACTACATCAATTTAGTTTAAATGAGTTTCTTTCATATTTTTTTGTGGATATTTTTAAATAAATGTGTATGTTCATGCTGATTTTTTGGTTAACATTTGTGTTCCTTTGTTTCTTTAATAGTTTTTTAGAGGTAATATATTTAAGTTTGCAGTTGTGAATAGTGATACTGATAGATACAATATATTACTCCTGCAGAGTCCATGATGCCAAACAATAAATACTACAGACCTTGAATTAAAATTGTTTCTGTTTGTTCAGGAACCGCGTGAAGAGTTTGATTATTCATTATTCAATAGCTACCTACGTATTTATGATCCTGCATAATGAAACTTTACACATATTCAACATTAAGAACTATGTTGTTGAAGACAGCTAAGACTTTTCGGAATTTAGTACAGAGCATAAGAGACAGAGAGCATAGACTGTTGAACTTATTAGCCAGATAGTGTAGTAGTTATCTTGAACACCGAACAACAAAATCTTGGCACTGCCCTGGAATAAAATTAGCATTTCCTTTTTATTTATTTTTTAGGTAAGCCTCTAAACTGGAAAACTAAGCAGTTATCTCCTTCTTCTTTTTTGATGAGTATCTCTTTCTTTCTTTCTTTTTTTTGGTAAGTAATAAAGCTTTTAAAAGGCATATTGTAGGAAAGGGCTTTTGAATAGTATTTTCAAATGGAATTTGTTGTACAAATATTATGTGCTTGATAAATATTTTCAAAACATATAGTAATAATTAAGAAAATCCAAAAAAGAGACACAATCACACAAAAGAGTAGATATCAAAGATTTACGTGGTTCAACAATAGTTTACATCTACGGGTAGCAATAAAAATTAAGTTTTACAAAGCATCTTATATCGAGAGTTGTAAAAAAGATGAACCAAGTATTGAAAATTCAGAATTAATTTAATTAATTTTATTTCAAACATGAATCGAGATTGAGCGAATCTCAAAGCTAGATTTCATGTTTAATATTAGTTCATTTTTCTTCTTTTCCTACTTATAGTAATTAAACACCACAGAGTAATCTTTTTCTACCTCTTTGCAAATCTTTAAAATAAAATGCAATGAAAATTTTGACTTTTTATTCTTATCATATTGCCGCATAAGTTTTTAAAAACTAATTTTTTTTTCAATCACCATTTTAATATCTATATTTGTTTGGTTTTTAAAGTTGCAAATGAAGGGTGATAGATTGTGAACATACCTAAGAACAGTGGATAGATGAAGCAATGTAGGTGTATAGAAGTAGAATCTGTAACACACAATTGCTACAACTTTTTGATGAGAATGCAAAATGTCATATTTTTCTCCCTTAATGTTTAGTCTTTTATACTTATTTGGTGCCTAAATTTGCTCATCAGTCTTATATTTTGAAAATGGATGCAAATGGAGGCATTGGTAGGTAAAACAATAGATAAAACCTCTTAAAACAAACTTGTTTATATAACTACATAACAACAATGCACTTCCCTATAAAAAGTATATATGTAAAATTTCTTCTATTTCTTTTAGAAAAAGAAATAATAAACTTACTTCTACTGGAGAAAGGAAAAACTATTTAACTAGGGATATAAATTAAAATCCTAATTCAAGTAGGAAAAGAATTTCAACTCAACTTGGAAAAGCAAATAAATTCTAATTCCATTGGAAAAGAGAAAACAACATAAAATATAAAATATATAGGGTAAATTTCATTAACTACCCTTGAGGTTTGGACAAATACTAAACAAGTCCAATTTTTTTTAAAACTAACCAACCTGGTTCCTAAACGGTGTCAAGAACGTAAATCATTCTTAACTCTCTCTTCTTTGTTGCTTCTCTTGCCCCTCTCTCATTCTATCTCAGAACAAAAAACAAAACCCCCACATCCCACAAATCTACTTGTTGAGACCACAACCACCACCTCAGTACCTCACCACCATCGCTACAAAGCCACGCTCACAGCCACCCAAATCAAACCAATCTAAAAATCTACGGCTAAACCAAACTACACTAAACCAATTCCAGCCATCTAGCCATGCAAATCTGAAAGGACACCCACCAAATTCAAACACAAACAACATCCAAGTAGAAGAGAGTCCAGGTTTGAATTCATACCCACAAAGAATTGTTCAAATAATAGGAAACACATAGCACCCAAACAACATACAAATCTTTCATAAGCCCACACCCAGAAACACCAGAAATTTCAACAAAATGCAACTCTTCTCAAACCTAAACCCATCATTAACGAGACCCCCAAACAGAAAACTCCCACCACCATTTCAAAAAGAAAAAAGAAAACCAACCCATAGAGAAACACCAAATCAAACACAGCAACCAAACTCAACAAATACCCAAGCCAATCCTCAACCATAGAGTAGAGAAACCAAGATTCAAAGCAGATCATGGTGGCAACTGGCAAGCAACTCTTGGCTTAACAACCTTGTGGAGACCATCGTTGAAGTCCATTGCGGAGACCATCGCCCTCAAGCTCCTCTTAATTGCCTTCAAGAACATTGCCATGGTGTTAGGCTCGGTGGAGAGTGGTGTGGAGGACCCGATGGATGACTTGGTTGAACAAATTTGTGATCCAATGGTGGAATACGTGAAGGGGCTTAGGGATGATTTTGTGGGTTTTAATTTTTGGTCTGAGATCCATGAGAGAGGGACGATAGATAAGAGAGGAGAGAGAAAAGAGAGTTAGAGAGGGAGTAACATCCTTGTTGACACCGTTTAGGACTAAATTGTGCTCAGAGACCAAATTTGTTAGTTTTAAAAAGTTTTGGACTTGGTTGGTATTTGCTCAAACCTTAGAAGTAATTAATGAAATTTACCCAAAAATATAATTTTCTCCCTTAACCAATCTCCATCCATAGGCAATAGCATTTATCACTTACTATTTTGTCATAGGTGTCTACTATGCAAATGCTCTGTCTTGAAAGAGGTCAACAAACACAAGGTTCTTTACTAGTGTACATGAAATTATTATTGTAGTTTTTTTTGAGAATGAAATTATTATTGTAGTTGATTATAAGTTTTGCCAATGAAGATCAATATATACAAGTCCCTCTTTATTGAGCTTTAGTCCGTTTGAATTGAGGGGGAGTAGAGTAGAGTAGATTTAGCCAAAATTTAGCTTATTTTTAGCCAACTCTATTTTACTTTTCTCTACTCCTCCTCCATCCAAACGTGCCCTTAATGTAGCAATATCAAATACTATGATCATTTTGGAATCCATACTTAATCTATTCCTTCTCGAAAAGGTTGTGGTTCTAACAAATTTAAAAAACATTAAGCAGACTTTAAACCCTCAATTCCTTTTATAAATGTGGATGTAAATATAATTTTTTTTTTTTTTTAGATCGTAAAAAAGATTAGGATCTTACCAGATCCTACACTCCATATTGGATCTTGCAAAATTCCTACACGTTTTAGATTTTACTTAAAGATTTGAATCATCTCGAACTTTTAGATCATAAAATGTAAGATTTTAAGATCTAAATTGGGATTTTAATTAGTTGTGTTACTGTAAAACCACATCTCAAATAGCGGTGCGATTGAGTCCTCAAAATGAACATTCAACTGACAATGCTTTACCACTAGATTGAAGGTTTTGTACAGTAGAATTACCACTTAATTTAATTAAAAGGGAAAATTAAGAAACCTTAATTTTCAAGAATGAAAATTCTTGAAAATTCACATAATTGTTTCAAGAATGAAACTAAAACCAAAAGTACATACCTTTGGTCCTTGTTACAATCTTAAAAGAAAGATTACATTACTTTTGTTCCTATAGTTACACTTTAAGAAAAAGGAAATTAAGTCGCCTTGTTTCTTAATTACAATATAGAAAACAAAAATTACATAGATGAAATATTTAGAAATTGACATCCAATTTTGTAAGCTAATAGGTTATGTGTTAGACTTTCATTTTGTTCAATCCAAAAGTTGATCTTCTAGAATTTTATAGTCATATCGTGTCATACGCAACATACATCCGATCACGTCATAATCATTCAATCTTATCACTCATCCTATGAAAGTAAAAGTCAAGTTCATCATGTGATCAAAACCATTTTGTATATTAAATGCATGTCATGATCATGATTTAATCCTAACACGTGCTTATCACGTATATCATTTCATCATCTTGCATTTTATCATGTCAATTTTTGACAAAGTTGCATATGTGAATATTTACCCCATGTCATGAGATTGAAGCATGTTGTAATTAAAATAAATTAGTACAATAAACTATAGGGTTTAAATATTTACTTGCATGCACACGTGCTTGTCACATATATCATTTCATCATCTTGCATTTTATCATGTCAATTTTTGATAAAGTTGCATATGTGAATATTTACCCCATGTCATGAGATTGAGTGCCTGTTTGTTTCAATTTTCTCAACCCAAAAAACACGTTTTGAAACTACAAATATAATATATGCGTTTGGTTAGGTATAAAAAGCAACTTTTTGGAAAAAGTTGCGTTTCAGTTTTGTGAAGAGAACGTGCATTCTGTGAATGGAGCTGTGATGAGCATTTTACCAAAGCTCCTGCGTGTTGATGAATCTATCCGTTGGGTTATTGGTTCAGTTATCAAATTGCCCTCATTTTTACTTAAAACTCTAACTTTGCCCTTTGGTAAATCAACAATCCATTCTGGGATAGAAAAAGAACATAAATCAACAATCAACAATCCTTTGCCCTCAGTTTCCATTAAAAAAGCACAAATTACAAAAAAAAAAACAAAAACATAAATCAAAGCCTTGTTCATTTATTCAAGGTACTACCAAACACAGCGTTGAGATAAATAGAAAAAAAATATTAATAAATTTTTTTGAAAACTTGTATTTTCCGAGATGGAAAAAGAACTAGTTGTAGCGGCTGGAGAATTTTTCGTCGATGTTGACAGAGAGATCGGAGTTCGTGAGCGATGGAGGGAGGTGCCGTACCACCACCTTCGTCTTCTTCGATGGCTCTTTCATCGATTTCGTCCCCAAATCTCTCTCTCTCTCTCTCTCTCTCTCTCTCTCTCTCTTTGTGTTTTCTTTTTTCTGTGTGTGTGTGTTTGTGTTTTGGAGCGTTGTGTTTGTGTTTGGGTGAGGAAGAAGACCTGAAGAAGAGAAGAGATAAGATAGGGAGTGGAGGAAAAGTAAATATATTTGATGGGAATGGGGGAAGAAACGGGTGGATGAGACAAAAGGGAAGCAAAAAGAAAATAATCAAGAAGATGAGGGTGAAGAAGTGCATGGGTGATACAGACAAAGTGCTAAGAAAAAAAAAAAAAAAAGAAGAAGGAAGAAGGAGAGCTATGGAATGTTCTGAGTTTGGAGGAAGTGGTAGGCAAAAAAAAAAAGGAAAGAAGGAAAAAAAGAAAAGAGTAAGGGTACGTGTGTGGAGGAGAAAAAAAGAGGGGAAAAAAAAAGAGAAAAAGAAAGAAAGAAAGAAAGAAATGCGGTACGTGTGTGGAGGATAAAAAAAGAGGAGAAAAGAGGAAAAAAAGGAAGGAAATGTTATTACAATATTTTCACAATTTTTTTACAATAAATTTTAAGTGGTAGGTTATTATTAGCTAATATTGGTGAGAAATTTTTTTTTTTTTTAGAAAGAGAAAAAAATAATTTTAATAGTATGTTCAAATTAAAATCAGTATCAATTTTTATCACAATATTTTTACAATACTTTCACAATAAATCTTAAGTGGTAGGTTATTATTAGCTAATATTGATGAGAAAAAAATAATTTTTTTAGAAAGAGAAAAAAATAATTGTAATAGTATGTTTAAATTAAAATTAGTATCAATTATCTGAATATTTTCACAATAATTCTTAAATGGTAGGTTATCATTAGCTAATATTGGTGAGAAAAAAATAATTTCACAATATTGATTTAAGTATGAAATAAACTCATTTATATATATTTTGTCGTTTTTGGTAATTTACCACTCAAACCACCACTTTTATAAGTGTTAACCAAACACTCAGCTTTTTTTAAAAAGCACTTTTTAACAGCTTTTATTAGACACTCAGCTTTTTGAAAAAAACACTTTTGATACTGCACTTTTTGAAAACTCCACTTTTTCAAAAAGCCTAATTTCAAAAAGCTGAATCAAACTCACTCTGAAACATGTTGTAATTAAAATAAATTAGTACAAAAAACTATAGGGTTTAAATATTTGCTTGCATGCACTACCTGTTGCAAAAGAAGTGGTGGTGGATTATTTTCGGTTCTTAAAGAAAAGCTGGTGCCCTCCCCTCCTATTGATCCACGAGTTATTCTCTTGTTTGGATGAGAAGTTGTAGCTTGGAGGTATTTGATTGTTGATTGTACCTTGGAGTTATTCTCCTATCGATTGAATTTTTTATTTATTTATTTAATTTTAGGTAATTATTGGGTACTTCTAGAGTATTATAAATGCGTACCTTCACTCACATAACTGTAGGTTTCACTAATTAAATTTATGGTGTGACCCACAATTCGTGTGAGATGGAGGAGTACATATTTATGGTACTCCCAGAATATTTAATAATTTTCTTTTTACTCCAATGAAATCTAATTAATTAAGATCAATTCATTTAAGAACTGTTCAAATTTAATTAAATTTAATCACATGGATTTAACTATAAGTTTTAAGAATGCTTTTTAATCGTTGAAACTTCATATGGATTGATCTTTTGAGCTAGTGGTTTCATTTTACCATCTAGTATGCCATTTTGATCATTATGAACTTTGATGTAATTTTGAATTGATTACTTGCTCATCTAGCAGTTTAGATGATAGTATTACCTTGACCACCATGCACCCTTGGTGTGACGGTCACTTCACAAGTATAAGTGCTTGTGGGGTGTGGAAGGTAAGGACTGGGGTTCAAGTCTTCAGAAAGGAGCTTCACACACATATATATTTAAATTAGGTTAGAGTAAAAATTATATTTTGTATTAAAAAAAAGAAAAGAAAAGAAAGTATTACCCTGTAATTTGTAATGGTGAAATTAATATTTTACTGATTTGTGAACCAACTCTCAGTTGGAAAAATGAGATGTCTAAACCTACAAATGGTGCTAAATTATGTTATTTTAAACTTAAAAAAACGTTAATTGAAACTAATTAGACTATAGTTTTTGTGGATAAAGTAACTTAACCCAACACTAAATAGATCCTGATTAAAGAATCTATCTTCTCAAAATAATTCTAATTAAATAAAATTATTTTCTACAGTACAAATTCTCTAAGTTGCAGTTCATTAGTTAATACTTATTAAATATATAGGTATATAAATACTTTAATTAAAATTTTCCTCATTACATGGGTTAGCAATATGTTTATTATAATAATTAATAACTAAATTATAATTGACATTCCATTATTTGAGTTAATTTTGATTATAAAATAGACAATTTATATTATCAATAAATTACAAATAGTATTTTTTTTTACAAATAGTAATTTGATATATCATAAATTTATATACAAACTTACCCAATCTAGTCTCAAGTATATATAAATATTTTTTTGTAGACATGTAAAAATATATATACTTTAAGCGAATGTCATGCTCACAAGTTTTTTTTTATAAATTATATTTACTTTTAGTTTGTTTTAATAGTTAAACCTAAACTTGAGATTAAACTAGGGTGGTCGATACCGTACCGGCCAGTGCACCTGTACCGGTACACTTTTACTTTGTACCGAAAAAAATACCGGCAGTACCGGCCAATTTCGGGCAATACCGGCCGGTACCGGGCGTACCGTCCGGTACAGAAAAAAGTTTTTTTTTTTTTTTAGTTTTGTAATTTTTGAATTTTTGTAAGGGCATAATGGTAACTTATTTACATTAACTTATTAGTATTATTTGTTTTCTTAGTATGCAATGAACAACTAAGTTTTCTCTTCTTTATATTGTGTTTTTTTTTTCCTTTTAATTGATACTAAATTCTAAAACTATGAATAATTTGTTCTGAATTAAGGTAATATTTTATGATAAACTTTTATATTTACTATAATATAAGTGAAATATTATATGCTTATAAACATGGTTCTAGAGATTTTGGTATGTGTATAATATATATATAATAGCGATAAACCTGAAACGGTACACCGGTATTGACTGGTATCCAAAATATATCGTACCGGTGGCCAAACCGGTACAGCCTCCGGTATGGTATTGACTTTCTTTGATTAAACTTAACTGGTTTTGTTTTGTTTTGTTTTTGTTTTTGAGAATCACTTAACTTGTTTTGTTAGGTAAAAGAACATAAACAAGGTTTGTTTGTTTGGTTTGATTTTTTCCCATAAAAGAAAAGAGAAAAAAAAAAAAAGATCAGGCCTGCGAGATGGGTCGTATGAGATGTTACTTTGAGCTATGGATGATGGATGTGCTCGCTGCGGGCGACATATAATGAATAGAAATAAAACTCCCACATGTAGTCATGTACTCTACAATTTCCATTCCGTACCTAATCAATTATTTTCAGTACAAGCCAGATTTCTTTTATTTAATTTTATTATATTTATTAACTTCAAATTAAAGTAATCCAAACTTTTAAAAGTATTCCTGTTATACGATGCGGCGATGCCTATATTCGCGATGACTTGACGTGGGGTCATGTTGTGAAAGGCACATTAAAAGCCTAAGATTGATTAAATTATTGTTAGCACTTTATTTAGTATTATTTTAATTTTAATTTTATATAATGCTCTATTTATTGAACAATGCTTAATTTTCCATGCTTTGCCAAAATTAGCCTTGCCGTCAATGGATTCAGATCCTCTAGATTTCCTAGGGTACTCTACCAATAGATTTTCTTAAATCCTAACCATTCTTTAATGATTTAATGGTATAGATTCTGCCATGTCAGCATTCCACTAACAATAATCTTAATTATTTTGTTTGCAACATTATTTTATTATTTTAGGAATATTGTTAGTGGAATGCTGACATGACAAAATCTATACCATTAAATCATTAAAGAGTGGTTAGGATTTAAGAAAATCTATTTGATAGAGTACCCTAGGAAATGTAGAGGATCTGAATCCCCATCAATTGGTTCCATTCTTCCAATACAGTTAATAATGATGTAATTTTTTTTAATGCTCTATTTGTTTAGGTGATAATATTTTTTAGAAAATGAGTCATTTTTCAAAGAGTATTTTCTATAAAACTATCTTATTTAAAAAAAAAAAAAAGTTTGATAGCAACTTTAAATAAATTGAAAAATAATCTCCTAACTTTCCTTATTTAGCTTACTGTGAAATAGAATTGTTTTTCAAAAACATTTAGTAGAAAATAATCTCTAAAAATAAGCCTTACTTTTTTTATTGACAAAAAATAGTTTTCCTTTGAATAATTTTTTCCGATGATATCAAATACAGAAAACACGAAAACTATCTTTACACAAGACTATAAAAACTAATTTTATTTTTAAATTGGGATGATGAATTTGAATTTGGATGTTTCATTTGGAGATATTAAGTTTTCATTTGGGATCCGTTTATTTTGCTGAAACTGAAATTTTTTTGCTGAAAGTACTGTAGATAAAGATAAAAGTTAGCTGAAATAGTACAGTGAGACCCATAAATAGTACGAAAAAGTGCAGTGAAACCCATGAATAGTAGCTGTAAAGTTGTGATTTAAAAATATTTTGTGTTGACTTTAATTTCGTGCCAAATTTGATTATAATCTTATCAATAATTTTTTCTTGTATTTATGTAGGGTTTTTAATTGTAAGGGGTGTGTGTGTGAGAAAGTGTGAAGATTCAAACTTAAAGTGAAGATCAAGTGAATTTTGTGAGAAGCTCGCTAAAAACTATCTTGCGAAGTAGCTACATGTAGAGCACATGACTGGAATGCGAAGAGTCAAGACAGCCTGGAGTTTTCGCGAGTGTCTCGCAGGTAAGGCCTTCCTACGAAATATTCGCGAAACATTCTGTTGGCTATTTTATCATGTTTGCTTTACAAAATCTTTGCCCACACTATATATACCCTCATTACTCACATATTGTGAGGAGTAATTTTCAGAAAGAAAACCCTAGAAAATGCACTTGAGAGTTAGAGATTGTTATACCCACAATTATCTACACATTTCCTTGTGATTTTCCTCTACTCCTACCTCTCCATATCCAAATCCTTGAGAGGTTGATAGCCCAAACACTTACCACACCCAATCTGAAAGTAAAGTAAGGTTTTGGTGCTACTGGGAAGCATTAGAAGGAGCCATTCATTTGGCAGATGCAATTGGGCTGCATTACGGGATCTAGGAAAGTTAAAGAAAACAAGGTTTCGAGAAGCTAGTTGGTAGCAGGAGTTTGGAGGGCTCAAGTACATTAGGTAGACTAGGCTTGGAGGGTCTTTTGTTATTTGTGTAATCCAACTTATTCTCTAGATTTACCGTTTGGAGGGAGGTGGAGCGGTTTTTAGCCAAGTTCTTCGATTTCCTCTTCGATAACACATTGCCGTGTTATCTTATATTTGCATCTTTCTTCCCTACTCTTTAAGCTTATCTTTTATTGTTGATATTTCATGAATATGGCTTAGGGTAGTTGTTTCGGTTGTTTGCGCTCATTTACTCTTATTCCGCACTTAGCTTAAGTTAGAGTAAAAGAAATCTAGTCGTAATTTTTTATTTAGGGGTCTAAACAAGTTCTTGTGTTTCACACAAATCCGAGCCTTCAATTAGTATCAGAGATGGTACACTTATCAGATTTCACTATCCTAGTGTGATCCTAGACCCCAAGTGAGATGGATCGATCCCAATCTCTTAATGCTCCTCCATTCTTCGATGGGAGTAATTATGCTTTTTGGAAAGTACATATGAGGGCATTTCTTTGTGTTGTTGATGAGACAGTATAGGATTCCGTTGGGAATGGGTATGTTAGACCCACTATTGCCAAATCCCAATGGGATAAGGCTGCTCTTGCTTTGGCTAACGCCCCTAGCAAAACAATTAATGCTATTTTTTGTGGTGTCTACTAATGAGTTTTACAGGATTTCACATGTGAAGACCGCAAAGGAGGCGTGAACCATTTTTGAGACTACCGACGAAGGTACCAAGAAAGTTAAGGACACTAAGCTTCAAATGCTCACTACTCGATTTGAAGAACTAAAGATGAGCGACAATGAGTCATTTGATTCCTTCTATGGGAAGCTTAACGAGGTAGTGATTGCCAGGCTCAATCTTGGGGAGGAGATTGAAGATGCTAAGGTGGTGAGAAATATTTTGAGATCCTTACCAGAGAGTTTCCGTTTTAAGGTCACAGCCATAGAAGAGAGAAAAGATTTGGATGAGATCAAAATTCAAAAGCTCATTGGATCTCTCCAAACATATGAGCTTGGACTGCCTTCTCACATGTCCAACAAATCACTTGCTCTCAAAATTATAAATGAGAGAGTGGGTGACTTTTTCGATGAAGAAGACGTAGAGAAGGAAGTGGCATTTCTTACGAAGAAATTACAGAATTTCTCAAAATGAAGAACAATGGGAAGTCATTTGGTAAAGGAAAGTTCTCATCCTCTAAGAATGATAAGAGAGAGTTTAAGAAGAAAGATGGGAAGGACTCTCAATTCCCTCAAGGAATCGTGTGTTATGAATGCAACAGTCATGGATATCCCAAGCAAGAATGTCCAAACTATTTGAGAGGGTAAGGGTAAAGTGTTTGCCATTACCTTTAGTGATTTCGAAAGCTCAAATTTCGATATGGAAGGAGAGTGTGATAGTGACGGAAACTATAGGGCCTTCATGGCAATTTGAGGATGATTTGAGCAATTTGGTTAATGAGTTTGGTGTGCATTTGGACAGTGAAGAAGTTGAAGGTTCAGATGATGAGGATGTGTACCTCAATGAAGGTGAGAAGAACCTTCAAGAAGTCTATGATACTTTGCTAGAAGATTGTGGCAAATACGCCAAGGTTGCAAATAATGCTGTGAAAAAGATGAAGAAAATTGAAGAAGAGCATAGATGCACCCTTGTGCAACTTAAGGAAGCAAAGTGTAAAGTAAAAAGGCTTAAGGGAGAATTGGTGGAAGCCTATTCTAAAATCAAGTTTCTTGAACTTGAAATTATTCAAACAAATGTCAAGGTTGAACGCATTTCCACCAAGAAACTTAACAACATGCTATCTTCATAAAAATCTTTACATGACAAGACTGGTCTAGGCTATACTGGTGAAGCTAGCTTAAGTAGCGAACCCAAGAAGAAAGTGAGGTTCGTATCGGCCAAGAATGTAGAGAAACTCAAAGAGGTGAAGCCTGAGATTGAGACCCCTGTTGTTGCAAATAGAAATGTTGGTGCAAAATCAAGGGATAAAGGGAAGTTATTACCCAAAAGTCAAAGGGGATCTCAAGTGAAACATTTTTGTCATCATTGTGGCATGCGTGGGCACACAAGGCCAAATTGCTTCAAACTTTATGCACTCAAGAGAACTGATTCTATGTGTGGCCAAGAAAATTCAAGAAGGATACCAAAGGGAGCATAAGCTAAAGGAGAAAATGAGGGACAACTCATTGGAGATGTTATGGAGATGTTGAAGAACATTTCATTATGCCTTACTAGCTTCACCCTGAGGTTTGAAAGTTATGTCGGTCGTACCCCTCCATTGAAGGATCTCAGCCAAAACACTCGTAAAGTGTAGGTGAAGAAGGTTACTCATGCATGATCACTCACTATGCCTATGCATCAATACTTCCAACGTATTAGGGTTTTAGTTTCATGCATCATGACATATGCAATCTTCTTGTGTCATTGCTTTCGGTTATAACATGTTTCTTTTTCAAGTTTGTTTTCTACTTGTTGTTTTTGTTGATCTTACTTTACATGTTTAGTTTTTGAGTGTGTTGAAAAACTCAAAAACCCATAAAAATTGAAAAATCTCAAAAAGTTTGATCGCTTGTGTGGTGTATATCTCATGTAAGTTTGGCCAAGTACTTTCGTACTAATGGTGTAGTACATTTACGAGCTTAGCTTGTTATGTATGAACATTTTGCTAAGTGTAAGTGATATCTAGAAATCTACATTTGATTGTTGTAAATAGATCTTCATACTTGTCATTAATGATTGGTTAATAGTCTTGTTTGATCTTGATACATGTGTAGACCTGTGTCTATATATCTCCTCACATTTTCTTTTATGTTTTTGCTTATAGCTCAACCATTATCAAATCTTGAAAAGAGATTTTGAGCTGCAAAAGTCGTCGCATACACTAGTATTTGACTAAGAAAAAGGGAAAGCGACTTGTATTGAAATGTATGGTGCCAAAGTCAAAGGCTAAATTGTCAAAGTTCATTCAAAATGTTTATGGCATTGCTTCTCAAATTGAGTTGTGTTTGATCAAAAGTATGTAAAATGGAAGCAAATCAAAAGGCTTTCAATCAATTGTAATCACATTGGTGAAGGGTCATATATGTTCATTTCTACAAGTGAAATAAGTTACTTGACTTCATACTAGTTGTGTATGACTTGATTGAATTGATCATTGAAACTTCATACTAGACTATGGATAAGTTCATACTTGATCCACACACACAACACATAAAACTAATGTTCAATGAATGCTTATTTCATTTGTGTGATTGTACGTGTTCAAATGTGATGTGTATACTCAATTGCTTGTCGATTAAACCCAAAAATATTTTTGAGTGTTTTATTTGTTTTTGAAATTGATTTTATGCTTTTGTGAGTTTAGAGATTTTCTCCAAAGTGTTCATTTCTTATTTTTAACAAAAAACTCTTTCAGAGGCATTTTCGCGAGAAACTCGCGAGTTAGCTCTTCCTGTGAAAATGAGGATGACAATTTTTTGGAAAACATTGAATTTCATACAAAAACTTTCGCGATTGGCTCGCGAGTAAACTCTACCCGCGAAACTGATATGAGCTTCAGTGGCCATTTTCGCGAGTAACTTTGCGAGAAGCTTACCTGTGAAAAAAACGTTTTTGCAGTTTTTAAAGGACATATGTTGACAGTTTTTCAAAACCTTCTCATTGCCTCCTCCATGCGTCTCTCAACCCAAAACACACTTTTCTCTCAAAACTCACCCAAAACTCAAGATCAATCACTCCAAAAACTTCTTTAAGGTATGTTATAACATCTTTTTACTTGTGAATCATTTGATTTTTCCTTAGATTATAGGATTGTTAGGGTTGGGTTTATTTTTGAAAAGGGTTGGGGAATCTTATTTTTTCTACAAAATTTTTTGTTTTTCTTGATTGGGCTTTGTCCCATTTTGATTGTTTGTGTTTGTGTTGGCCCCAAGTGGCATTTTAACATGTATTTAGACAAGATTTTCACATGTTCATGCATTGTTTTACATATTAGTGGTTTGTATGCATATTAAGTGTTTGATAAAATGCCAAAATGACATTTTGTTGTTGTTTTGGACTCCGATGAGTACCAAACTTTGGGGATTACCATGATTATGCATCTTTATCATGTTTTGATCTTTGGTTGTGTGTTTTACACACTTTGACCCAAGTGTGCTTGGTCGTGCCTTGATCATGCATTTCATATGCACATCACATGCACACTTGATGCACACACTTGATCACTTGTCATGATTTGCACTTCAATCATGCTAGATAAGTGTTGTTACACGTTTAGCACTTAAAACATGATCTTGTGATATTAGGTTTTATGTTTTTATGTTCCTTTTAGGACATTTGGTTTGTGGACTAACTTGGACTAATCAAGTTTGCTTCCGGGTTTTTGTTCTTGTTCGTTTTTTTCTTTGTGTGGGTGTTCCTCTGTGCAGATGTATCGTCGATCTTCTCGCGGAAAAGAACAAGTGATTGACCTCACGTCATCCCTTGCTTCAAAGAGGATACGACACTCGTCAAATGACTTTGACATCAAAAGATTCAAACCTCTTGTGGATTATCTGTCCTTCAAAGATCACTTTGCGAGTGCACCTATTGTGGTGGAAAGAATTGTTTATTTTGACACCTTGGGATCCACTTTTATCCCCAGGATATTTGCGGATAAAGATTGGGCAAACTTGTTTGGAAATTTTGAGGATCCCGTTGATGAATTGGTATTGCAAAGTTCGAACCAAAGGCACATCCTCGGAGCTGATCATGAGGTCTCCGCCAAAGGCACATCCATTATTATTGCAAAGTTCGAACCAAAATTGAAGACTCTCACATTGATCATGTTCTCTAATCTCTATCCATTGACCAACACTGGATTTATCAATCTTGGACGAGTGCAATTCTTGTGTGATCTCATCAAAGGAGCTCAAATTGACATTTGTGCTCACATTTTTCAGACCACGGGGAAAACAGCAGGATGTTGTCATGAAGATCATGGTCCTTAAGGGAGTTCATCCACCAAAAGATGGCATTATCTTACTTCGTCAATGACCATTCGCCTCAGTGTCTCTCCAAAAGAGCAAGAGTCACTCCTCTGCTGAAAAGGGAAAGCAAAGTCCCTCCAAAACTCCAAAGAGCGACTTTTCCCCTCATGCCACTCCTTCCGAACATCCCTTAGCTACTAGCACTTAACTAGGGCAATCCAGCTCTCATTTGGATAGGTTGACTACCTTGGTTGAAGGTCTTCATGAGCGTATTTATGGTCTTGCTAATATCATATACTCCATAAAAAACCAAGTTCAGACTTGTCTAACCAACATGGAGACACAGTTGGATGAGATTTAGCGTAAGCTAGAGGCTATCCTTTGGCTATTTCGTGCCAAAAAGGTGGAGAGCACTTAATGTGGATTGTGAATATGTTTGACTATAGCATATAGTAAGGGGGAGAGCATCACATGAAAGGAGGCGTGCATATTGAAAGGGGGAGTTTATTGGGCTCAAAAGAAGGAAGCTAACCTACAACCACACACACTTTTGGATAGTCTAACCATTGTTATGGCTAGTCTAGTTTTGTAGTTTATTTAGTTTACTTTCTAAAGTTTTTATAACTTATGGATATTTACATTGCTTTCTTTTAAAGTTTTAAAGTACTTTAGTTTAAATTCCAGTTTATCTTTAGTACTATATGTGTATCTTGGTTTTTATAACCTTTTTGATGCTTGTTGTTTTCTATTGCTTTTAACTTTAGTTTCTTTAATGCATCATGCTTGTTGGACATGCAATTAATTTTAGCATTGCTCTTAATTAATTGCATTGCATGTCTGGATGATCATTTACTATATAAATGTTCATTGTAGTCATTCATTAATGACTATTCATGTTTGATTAAGTTACGCTTCATAGATTATACCTTGCTTAATACCTTGATCGCATTTGATTTGTTCTTATACGTACCTTGTGTTCAACTTGTCATGAGCTTAATGAAAGTTTTGTTTGTGTGTGAGTGTTTCAGGATACAAGTGTATATGGTGTAAGTGCTTCACAGCTTCTAGAATTAGGTGTGAGTGAGTTTTTCCTTTGTTCCTAAACTCACGTTTAAGTCTAGAATCTGTTTAGGGCTTTTGTCATGGAATAGCCAAAGGGGGAGATTGTAAAATTGTGATTTACAACTATTTTGTATTGGCTTTAATTCCGTGCCAAATTTGATTGTATTTTATTCAATCATTTTTCCCTGTATTTATGTGGGGTTTTTAATTGTAAGGGGTGTGTGTGAGAGAGTGTGAAGGCTCAAGCTTAAAGTGAAGATCAAGTGGATTTCACGAGAGGCTATCTCGCGAAGTAGCCAAGTGTAGAGCACATGACTGGAATGCGAAGAGTCATGATAGCCTGGAGTTTTTGCGAGTGTCTCGCAAGTAAGACCTTTTTACAAAATACTCGCGAAATATTGTGTTTGGCTATTTTGTCATGTTTTCTTTACCAAGTATTTATCCACACTATATATACCCTCATTACCCACATATTGTAAGGAGTGCTTTTTAGAGAGAAAACCCTAGAAAATAAACTTGAGAGTTAGAGATTGTTATACCCACAATCATTTACACATTTCCTTGTGGTTTTCCTCTGCTCTTACCTCTCCATATCCAAATCCTGGAGAGGTTGATAGCCTAAACACTTACCACACACAATCTAAGTGTAAAGTGAGGTTTTGGTGTTGTTGGGAAGTATTGGAAGGAGCCATTCATTTGACGGATGCAATCGGGCTGAATTGCGGGATCTAGGAAAGCTAGAGAAGATAAGGTTCTGAGAAGCCAGTTGGTAGCAAGAGCTTGGAGGGCTCAAGTACATTAAGTAGACTAGGCTTGGAGGGTCTTTTGTTATTCGTATACTCCAACTTATTCTCTAGATTTACCGCTTAGAGGGTGGCGGAGAGGTTTTTTGCCGAATTCGTCGGTTTCCTTTTTGATAACACATCGCCATGTTATCTTGTGTTTGCATATTTCTTTCTTACTCTTTAAGCTTATCTTTTATTGTTGATATTGCATGAATATGGCTTAGGGTAGTTGTTTCGATTGTTTGTGCTCATTTACTCTTATTCCGCACTTAGCTTAAGTTAGAGTAAAAGCAATCTAGCTGTAATTTTTTATTTGGGGGTCTAAACAAGCTCTTGTGTTTCACACAAATCCGAGCCTTCAGTAGTAAAAATAAGCTAAATAGTAAAATAAGTTGGCAAAAATAATTTTTGCCAAACGCACACTAAAAGGAACTAATTGAATTAAAAAACTTTTAGCATGATCAGGTAATGGCATTATTATGGTAGGATCGTATCATGAATTTAATTAGTGACATAGAATATGTGAGAATTAGAAATATATCATATCGTTGTACTTTAGAGTTTTGAAAACTGAATAATTACTTATATTTTTGAGTTTTGAATATTGAATGGTTACTTATTTCCACGCGTGGTTGTTATTTAGTATAGAGAAAAAAAAAGTTGTACTCTTGAGATATTGAATAATTATGTATTTTTCCATGTGATTTTGTTATTTAGTAGAGAGGAAAAGAAAAAAAGACTTGTTATTATTAGCCTACATTTTTATGTGAAAACAAAATTTGGTTACAAATTTCGTTAATATGACTACGACTCCTATTAATAAAATTAATATGACTACATACTTTAAAAATTTAACTGTTTGGATTGCATCTTTTTTATGTTCTTAACACATATGTCAAATTTTATGTCAATCGAATGTTATTTACTATTCAATCCATAAGCTTCATTTTTATGCATAATTTTAGAGTACAAAAACTTGAAATCTAAACATTTGATTGATGACATACTATTGATCTTTAATCTTCCGAAAGCTTTATAAACACAAAGGACATAAGAAGAATATGTAATTTAATGGTGGATTTATTAAAATTCTCATCCAATAAAAAAAAAATATTGAATAGAATTATGACCTTAGGTTACAATTAAATTTGTTGTCAAACTTTGTCCTTGTTGTGGTTTTTCTATTCTTTGTAATATATTTTTTATTAACTAAGGTTTCAATATGGGTCCTTCTCCAATTTCTTACAGTAGCAGTTTCATTCTACCATTTACAAATAGTTTATTGTCAACTTAAGATATTGCCAATACCGATGATATTGAATATTAAAAGAATAGATTTACCCTAGTATTCTTTTGTTTGTTACTAGTATTATTTAATTTCAGTGCAACAGGCTCGAGTTCATTTTACGTTTTGGTGAAAATGGCCCGAGTTCAATTGTCCGTTTGTGACACTTTCTTTCTTCACTACAAGTTTGTGATACTTGTTTAATACTTACAATTCAGTTTCATTGGCAACACTTGGATGCATATTATAATAAATCAAGGTGTCGGTGTATAGGAAATGGTGTGTTGTTTTTGTTTGTTAAAAAAATAACTCTCGGTTGATTACTTGAAATAAGAAATCGAGGAATAAAATAAAACTGGTAAATAAAGTACGATAAGCACTCCTAAGTCCCTAACCCCATCTTGAAAGTTTTTAGGGTTGTTTTTTTATAAACATCTTGAAAGTTCCCAAACCTTCTCCATATATCATAATATGAAAATAATAAGGCTACAATAATCACTAATTAATAATAAGGCTACAAGCTAGGCTACCTCTTCAAGATTCGACTAGTGCTAGCAATTTATTACCCTATCTCGTATTATTATTATTTTTTGGGTAAATTATCTTGTAGTATTAACATGCATATAATATGAATTGAGACACCATAACGAAAATGTGACATAAATAACTCCTTCCCTAGAAATGTGTCAACAAGTAAAGAAGGAAGTCCGCCTCTATATATAGACTAGAAGCTGCCATGCATGTCATGTGAATTAACATGTAATATGAATTGAGATACCATAACAAAAATGTGACATAAATAACTCCTTTCCTAGAAATGTGTCAAAAAGTATACAATATAGTCCGCCTCTATAGACTATAAGCTTCCATGCATGTCATGTGGGAAATTTCATTTTTATTTATATAATAATATATTTGAAGTAAAATTAAATTATAAAATAAACCCCACTAGTCTTAAAGATTATTTACAATTGCAGTCATATAGCATTACGAGGCGGCTTAAGTTAATTAGATTACACTTAGAAGGAAGGGCATCATATTTAGACCAAATCCAATATTTTGAAAATCACTCATAGGATACTTTGGTCATTTTGCAATCCATTATAATCATATACTACACTCTACTTTGTGTTCGTATGAGTACGGTTGTTCCTATATATATATATATATATATAACACATTGTCCAGCCTTTGGTCACATTCATATTTCATTTTCATCATACCAAGAAAGAAGAAAAAGAGAGTCACAACTCACAATCACAAAGAGTTTTCCCAAATTCGATCAGTTTCTCTCTCTCTCACACACACAGGAAATTAATCCATAGTCATGGGTAACAGTCTAAGGTGTTGCTTGGCTTGTGTTCTTCCTTGTGGAGCTCTTGACTTGATCCGTATAGTCCATTTGAATGGCTACGTAGAAGAGCTTACAGGTCCAATCACGGCTGGTGAGATCCTTAAGGCAAACCCAAATCATGTCCTAAGCAAACCATGCTCTCAAGGCGTTGTACGCAAAATCTTAATACTCTCACCAGAGTCTGAGCTCAAGAGAGGAAGCATTTACTTCTTGATCCCTTCATCTTCTTTTCCAGAAAAGAAAAAGAGTGGCAACAAGTCCTCCAAGAAGAGCAAAAAGTGTCAAACCAACAATGATGTCTCAGAAGACTGTGATCGTTACCTAGAGAATGTCATATCAGAAAAGAAATCCTCAGGTAGAGATCGTAGAAATGGCAGAGTTGGAGTTTGGAGACCTCATCTTGAGAGCATCTCAGAAGACTAGTATAGTCTTTAACACTAAAAATTCTTCTTTTTTTTTTTTTTTTTCCAGCGATAACCAAAGTGGGTTCAATCAAGCAATGGGGTCGGTTTTGATTAATGTACGTGGGTTTATTGGTTTTTGTGGATAAGTTTTAATTACTTTCTTTGCCTTTTTTGTGTGTGTTTCGGTCTGTGTATAATAGTGGCAGATCGGGATTCCACAATTCATGAGGTCATGAATCCGTTTGCTTCGCGAGAAAAAAAAATTATGATGGAGAGAGAAATCTTTGTACTAAAAAATGAAATTGTATTTTACACACCCTCCAAAAGTTGTAAGTAAATATGTTTCTTTTTTTTTTCTTCTCTTCCTACAAATTTATTTCCTTGAGCATGAGAAGAAAATAATTGGGGGGACTCTTAATATATTAGCCCAAATTGAGTTGAATTTATATTTGTTTTGTTGTATCTGTGAGATGGTTTGTGTTAATTTCTTTCTTCTTTGCCTCATTGTGATTAAAACCTTTGGGTCCTGAAATAAAGTTTAAGCAAAAAGTTTGTGTTGTGCTTGATCAATAATCATTGATAAGAAGGCGTTAAGCACAGAATGGTTGTAATAAAAGTCACTAGTTCTGTCCCATGTGATTTTATACTTCTGTCTCCTAGTCTTTTCTATGTTTTCATGTTACTATTACAAATTGATTTAGGCTAGTCTTTCACCCCGTTTTATAGCTGGCATATGAAATTATGTATAATATTTCAAAAAAAGAAGTGGGTTGAATTACAATTTACGTATTTTTGGTTAAGAATTACAATGATGCATTTATTCTAAAGAATAAATATATATCTTTTTTTTTTCTTTTGCTGAATGAATAAATATATATCCTTATTCCTGTAGAAAACGACAATGACATGAAATGATTCCATTCATGATTTGTCAAAAACGAAACCTTAATTGCTCCTCTAATTTCGTTGGTTAATATTGTAAACATGATTTATGGTCAGTTCCATTTCAATGATTGACAAGAGTGTTAGCCTAACAATTAAGTTATTATTCCTTTGACTTTAAACCTAATTTAATTGTCCAACTAATAAGCCAATATTCAATAAAAGAGTTTAAGAGCAGTTCGTTGATTTTTCATAAAATATCAATAACTTGTCCAAGCTAGTTGACGAAGTGACATGCCATTAACGGTGATGGTGGGTCCAGAAGTACTATTGCTATTGGAGAAATTAGAAATATGAGTAATGGGGTCAAATGCTGAAGCTTAATTATAACCCATTTTGTTAGAAAACAATTAGAGAGAATATAGGGCAGGCATTTCTAAAATAAATAGAATACACAATAAATTATTATATCTTAAGGCTAATGATTGTGAGAATTATGCCTATTCTTTTTATATAACTGTGGAAGTTAAGTTAAGCCAACAACTTTTGAAAGAAAATCAACATTAATAGCTGCAACCTCCTGCATCTTCACAGCTGGACAACCTTTGATTTATTTTACCATATGATTTGACTTTTTGATATTCATCCCATGATGACGAATTTCCTTTTTATATAGGTAAGATTTAAGTCTAATTTTTGTATTCAACAACGATAAATTTTACCAATTAAATTAACTGAAATCCATGCACTCACAACAAAATAACTTTGTTGTTTCTATTTATGGCAGTCTATTAATCTTAATAAATAGTAAAGACAAAAATAAAAAAGGATAATTGACACAACTGAGGATTAAGTGACTATCAATTGAATTAACTATTTATTTGATCATTTGAAGGAAATAAGCTAGCTAATTGGTGGAAAAATTTATTTTTTCTTTATATATATTTTTTGTCGAAGGGAATATGGACTTGCAATATTCATGGTGTAATTGGTGGAGAATAATATAAAACACTCAAAGTGGATAGATGATTTTTATTCGGTGAAACATATGAGAGAGAGAGAGAGAGAGAGGTGCTTAGGTTTGATGGAGGGCAAGAGTTCCAACCTCCAACCCCCCTTGTATTACGAATTGGGTAGTTTATCTTATTAGCATAAATCCAAAGTTGTCAAATAGCGACATCTCCAAGCTACATAAAATAAATGAGAGCAAGCTGGCAAATCTTCCTGTACATATTTCGTATAACTCAGTCCTCACATGGATTCCCTCTTCTCTCTCCCACATTATACATTAGACAATACTTGCACATCCCTTTCTCAAACTCCACCCCCCTCTCAATTTTTTTAATCTTTTGGACCACAAGCCTACTTGGTTTTAGTTTTGTAGATCAGATACTTCCATTTTTCGATTTACATTTTATAAGTAAAATTATCAAATAGAAACAATGACTTTATATTTATATAGGTCGTGTGCATCGTACGAACCACCATTTTATTGGTTTAAGTAGAAGGTCACTCATGGTAAAATCAATCTTAGATACTTCATTAACATACACTATGAATTTAAATTAATGAGTAGTTGCCATGCATAATCAAACACATTATCTTTTTCCATTACTACTTGATTAAATTTTAAAATAGTAAGGTGGGAGATCCCCATGAACTTAGCATCGAGCCTCGCACATTGATAGGACAAAAAGGATCGCGACGCTTAGTTCACGGGTTCAGTCGCCAGTTCCCGGAGTAGAACTTGGCTGAATCTCTCTAGATCGGAGACATCCAGTTATTTGGATGACTTACTATGTGGGGGATGATCATTAGTCAAATAGAAGTCTTCTTCATGTCTCAATGTTTTTGAACTTTGCATAATTATTTTAGATACTCTCAACTTAACTTGCCTCAACATATATACTTTAGATCCAGTACGCATCTTCCAGCAAACTGCAGATAAATAACCTTATGGTTAATCAACGAGAAGTACTTTAACTATGTTCACAAAATTTTTACAACACATTCTAAGCGGTAAGTTGTTAATTTGAACTCATTACTAAAATTTACTTTTTTGTCTACTAATAATAGTTAGTAATAACTTATCATTTAGGATTTATTATTAAAATGTTGTGAAAATATTGTAGATATAACATTTTTCTTAATTACATCAAGTTTCAAATTTTAGAAAGGCAATTGTGATTTGATGTTCCATAAAAAATGGAACAAAAGATTTATATTCATTATATATCTAGGTTTACCCAATGAATTATCATCATTAGATAAGTCCAATATCTTTTCCAAAAAAGAAAAGAAAAAGAAGATAAGCTCAATCTAATCCTCTATAGATAGGGCCCTTCATTACCCCCTTTTGGACCGTGACAACCTTTTAAGGTCCGTTTCTCAATCATTAGTCATGCTGCCCATTATGCCTTGGTGTCATGCCCCAAACCCAAAAAAGGTCCAAAGCATCAGAAAAACATTTCAAAGGTACTTGTAGATTTTCCTTTAGGACAAATCAATCCAAATAATCCATACCAAGTACCAACATAAAAAAAAAATTATAATAATTTCATTAAATATACTCTTAAAGTAAGTCAGAATTCTATACAATAATTAGAAGGATCATTGACCACAAAAGAATGGAGGTTTGAATAAATATAATTATACACCACTAGCTTGTCCCATTAATGGGAATAAAGTCATCACCACTACTATTAGATGTAAAAGAATGAGTCAAGCCCATGCTAGGATATATATCTAAAGGTCACCATAACAAAAGTCTTGCCTCCATCAGTAGTTAGTCTAACTACTGCTAGCCACAAAAACCTATTTCAAAATGATCATTGCCTACTCTTAAAAAGTTTGTAAAATAATGGGATGAAATAGAGCCCAGTAAGTAGCATAATTAATAGGGATGGGGAAAATGCAAGTTTCATGATAATGGGCATTTTACAAAACATGTTATATTTTTGGAATTTCCATATGATTTTTGAAAATTTGATATCAGTAATGACATGACAAGAATGCTTGAAACAACATAGCACAAAGCTTTTTGAAATATCTCAACGTAAAACTACATAAGTATATATTTCTCAAAATATCTCAACATGAAAAAACATAATGTATATACTGTGAGCAATAATAAAACACCATTTCTAAACAAAGAAAATCTAACATAAGGCCACATGACAATGCTGTCACAAAGACGGAACTCATCGTCGACACACATCTGGAACTAATTTTCCATGACAAAGATGGAACTCAACACTGTTACCAAGACAAAACTCATCGCCATCACAAAGACAGAATTCAATAACCATCACAAAGAAGGGTGCTAAGATACCAATGTCACACAGACTAGTATCTAGCTAGGTAATCATCGGGTAATCACACTTCAAAGTACAAGGGTAAAACATAAAGAGCTCACAGATTACATAAATTCAAAACACAGTTCATTTCCAAGTAGTTTCACAAAACCTTTTAATATCCAAAGATATTCGCAAGCTTCTCAAAGCCTTCAAACTCATTTCTTGTCAAGAAGATTTTGTATTAACTCTCCAAATTATCAAAGCATCTTTAAATTTTGCAAATAATGCAATAAATACATAAAATCCATTCTCAAGAATTTAATCAAAGATGCTTTTCTTTTCCCTGCCAAATACTCATGCATTTCATGCAATATTAAACATGATGCACTTTTCATAAATAGTCATATACATTAAGGTTACAACACAATAATTTTTAGAAAGATATAGTTCCCCAAATAATTTTCCAAAATGTTTTTAACCCAAAAATAACGTTTATGAAACATGGTTATTTTTCAAAAATTCCTATTAAAAAGCTACTTACCTTGCAACTTGCAAAAAGCCTAATTCTCCAATCTCTAAAGGAGATTATCTAGAACCTAAACAATATCAAACAATCATAATAAGCATAAAGCTTGAAATTGTATCTGGCTACAAATTAGGAATTCTCAAATAAGCAATTAATTAGGCAAGCCTAGTATTTAACCTCACAAATAATGTATTCCACTTCCAAAGTTTCTCATCAATGCAAAATACATGGCATAGACTCAAATTTATACTCATAATTCTTTCAAGGTATTATCTTTAACATCAAAACCTCCACACTTAATAAGTAGTTCCCACAAGATTTGTATAATATCTTTATGGGACCCATGGCACCAAAATCATAATATTTTCCAAGACAAACAAGTTGAACATTTAACTAGCTCTAAATAATCAATAAAAATTATATTCACCATGTATTTCACATTAAAAAGCCAAAACCCCAAAATCTTCATCACTTAGATAACCACCATTGTAAAAACTATAAATCCACTCATCAAATAATTCCACCAACACAAAATCCATACATATAAACACATGAATATCACTTCCAAAGCTCATAAATCACATGGGTATCATTACCAAAGCTTAGATAAAAATAACCTCAAGCAAAAGCATATAAAATCCACCAAAAAGATTAGAAATCTTTACCTCAAATAAAAGATGTGAAGATTTAGAGGTTCCTAAGAAGGTTTTACGGTGATCTTGCCGGAAAAATGATGGTGGAGATGATGGTGTGGAGTGGGTGCCCATGGTAGAGTGTGAGGGAGAAGGAGAGAAGTGTGTGTTTGTGTTTGTGTGAAATGAAAAAGAAAAGAGGAAAGAAGAGTGACATAGCCGGCCAAGAGGGAGAGAGTGAGATATTTTGCAAGATGTGTGGTTGGGAATAGTTAGGGTAGGTGGGGGGTCACGTGGGTCTAAAAAAAAAAAAAATCTAACCACCTTCTTCTTCTTTTTTTTTTTTTTTTTTTTTTTGAATTGGGCTAGGGCGTTACACTTGGTATGTCCAAAAGATGGTAGGCACCCATTGTAAGTGTACAAAATGAGGATTAACATTAGAACTCTTACAACAATTTGGAATGTGATAATACATTAGGCTTGGGCCTTAATTGTGAAAACTCAAAAGGACAAAAAACTTTTAAATGGGGTTAGGTGAGAGAGGACCAAATTCCCACATCGTCTAAGTAGAGGGAGGTCTTGCGCCTTATTTGGAGATCTTGAACTCTAATTGGTATGAGGACTTATAAAACCTTGACTAACGAGTCTATGTGGCACTCCAAAAAAGAACAATACCATGCCAATGATGAGTTGGGGTGTGACTATGATAATACAACGGGTTTGGACCTTCAACCCATATATCTAACCTAAAAAGTGCTAAAATAATAGCCAAATGATTAAATTTATGTTTTCTATTGTTTACTTTGATATATTAAGCTATTAAGCTAAAATAATGATAGCTACTTGTAGCTTAGGTAGATAGCAACTTCTGTAAAAACTTGTCTTCACAACTCTACATCTGTATTACTTTGCATCTACACTTGGATCAACTACACCTGTGTTTACACCAACTCTTAATACTCCCCTAGAAAGGGTTTGTTTGTTTAGACCCCTTAGAGCAGATTGCTCAACCTAAAATATTAGCCAAGTGATTACCTAGATTAATTATGAGATCTAGGTTAAACAAGGACAGATCATATCAATGAAACAACGTAAAATAAAACAACAGTTTCAAGGTAAAAACCTAGGAAGGATTTGACTTAGCTATCCTCAAGGTAAAAAAAATCTACTACAGAGAATTGAAGTTTTTACAATTAGATTTAACTCTAAATCTATTGCTACATCTAGTAGTAACTTACTGACGCGACCATGTGCAAGTTCAAAATTCACGGACTCCTTCTCTCTTGGATTTGCAGCACACAAGCACCCACACTTATGACTTTCAGATCCCACTCAAAGGTTTCAGATTACGGCTTATTGATCTTTGCAGCAACTAGATTTTATCAGCACTTGATTGTAGATCTTGTTCCGGTAAATGCTTGTGGAGTTAGAAGGTATAGAACCTCTTAAATTTCACAGGAGTAACTCACAAGTCTTCCAAGAGTCTTCAAAACGAAGTTAGGGTTTTCCTTTTATATGTAGAAGTGTTAGACTGAAACCCTAAACATTTTGGCAAGCTTGAGCCTGTTTAAAATTCTGTAGAAATTCTTTTTTTGTGTTTTTCGATTGATTGAGCTTCAAAATTCAATCGGTTGAGCTTCATAGAAAAATAATTCTTATTCTTGCAGTTTGTGCATTCTTGAGTCATGACCTGTACAAATTTGAGCAATGTTTAACACCTATTCTAAACATGTTTTTGTTCTTGGTTTGCCAACACATACAAGTTGAAATTCTAAACATTTAATACTAAATCTTTAGAACCTAACAATCTCCCCATTTAGAAATCCGTGACAAAACACATTTTAAAAAAAAATTGCTCAACTCAAGAATTAGCCCAACTTGCACATTGTTGCCCAAATACAATTCCATCACAATCTAGTAACTATTAGTTTCTAGAATAGACAATAGATGAGAAAGAATTAACCTGTAGATTCTTGAAATACTCAAAACAAACCATAAACACGTGTGGAAATTACAGTATAAATCCAAAATATAAAAACTGAACTTGAATTCACAAAACATAAGTGATAGATAGAATATCAAATGAATAAACATCAAATAAACTATCATAGTCAATAAACCAAAAATGTTTGTGAAACAAGTATAATAAAAGAGAAAATACATCAAAATCAATGAGAATAAGAATATACATCAAAATCAAAATCTCTCATCAGTAACTAAACTACTCCCCCTGAATACAAAAGCTCTCTACTCTCCCTCTAACTACAAAAGTTCTCTACTCTCCCTCCAACTACAAAAGTCTATCCTAAACCTACTCCCCTTTTTTGTTACACATCGCCAAAGGCAACCATCAAGGGTTAGAGGGTGGAAGAGGTGGAAATGCACTCCTATACTCAGTAAAATTTGCTCTCAAGGCAGCAACTTCAGTAAGTAGTTCATCAATGAGTTGTCCATGAGTTGCCTGAGTGGTCAAAAACATCTCCATCATGGCATGAAGTGAGAGAGGAGGAGCAACAATGGGATTAGCAAGATCATTAGCAGTAGGATCCACATGAATCTCCTCTACAGCAAGCTGATCACCAGAGGCAGGAGCAGCAGTAGAAGCTTCACCTCTTGGTCTCTTTGAAGTTTCAATGCTTGGTTTAACAGTTTTCATCTGAGCTTGTTGCTGTCTAAGAAAGGTGGCTCCTATAGGGAGCAGTAATATGTATAAACTCAAGGGAAGGAAAACTGTCTAACCCTAAAAAGAGTAAAACCCTATAGATAAAAACAGGAAAGAACAAATTATATGCCTTGGATTTACTTCTATACACCTCAACAATGGTCTCAATAAAAAGGGAAGGAAAACACATGGACCCATCTGTGATGAAGGCATACAGAAAAACACATTTTTCCAAAGGATGTGAGAGCTAGGAAAGATGTTATGACAAGCTATCCTAAAGAAAAAATAGTTAGCTTTAGTCAACTCACTTGTGTTTATTCTTGGTTCAGATCCCCAAGAGTCTGATTTACCAGAAAGCAAAGACATCATATCATCAATAGAAGGAGACTCAATGTCTAGGAAAGTAGGTCTATGAACTAGAGGTACACCTAGAGCTTCAGAAATTACATGTTTAGTTATCTTATACTCTTTACCTCTAATCCAAGAAGTCAAATAATGACCACATGTAACCTCAGAATATACAGAGAGATTCGAGTAGAATTCTCTGATCAAGCCTATAGAAGGGGGATGAGAAACATCACATAAAGAACCCTAGTTCCTAGACACTAGATTCCTACGGATGGAAGGATCTAACTCATCTAGGACTAACTGTCTTTCCCCCTAAATAGACCTATATTTTGTTAAAGTCTTAAAAATTTGCTTAGATTTGGCTATAAGAAACCTAACCCTATCAACAAGAGCAGAAGAGGATGAGGAAGCTATGTTCCTATTGGCTTTGGTCTTATACTTTTTACCAACCTTAGGAGTCATGTCTAAGGGTTAAACAAAAAGGAAAAACCAAAACAAAACAAAAACCAAGGGCATACTACATCAAATAGAGTTAAAACAAAATAACATGAAATTTTAAAAACTATATGATGCATGATGCAAGGACACATATGATGCATGGTCTAATGCACAAAAACATTTCAATTTTATCTCAATTTTGAAAATTGACCAAAAAAATTAGAAATTTAGCAAAATCCCCAATTTTGAAACCCTAATTTTCAAAAAATCCTTATATTGATCAATTGAACAACACATCAGATGTAAAACATGTTATAATTACTCAATTAAACAATATTACAAGTCATTTTTACTCAATTTCATCCAATTGAACAAAATCCCCAAATTCCTCAAGAACACATAAATCCTAATTTTGAAAATTTGCATAAATCATGAAAATTTTGAAATTAAAATAGAAGAAATATGTTTATATGATGCATGAACAAAAACCCATTCAACAAAAGTGATCAAAACACCTAGAATCAACAAAAACCCCAAAATTTCTTTAGTTAAAATTTTTTGAAAAATTTGATGAAAATGCTTGAATGCATGTAATATAATAAAAAAGGAAGGGTAAAAGAGTCTTACCAGATGTTTAGGAGGAAAACCTTTGAAGTTTTGACTCAGAAAATCACAATTTTTTTTTTGACTAGGAGGAATCGAGAGGGGTTGAAGAGGAAGACAAAAGAATGACGAACAAGGTTCAGATTCCTCTTATTTCTTTTTGAAAAACAATTTTCGATCAGTCGGGAGGAATTAAGCCAGGATTGAAAATATTTTAAAAACGGGTTCAACCGATTGGAAGGAATCGAAGGAGAATTGAGTCAGGCTAAGAGTTTTAGCCTTAAAAACTAGATTTTTCGATTGGTCAAAAAACAAGTTCGATCAATCGAACCCTAAAAAATCAGAAAATTTTGAAAACTTGGAAATTTTCTGCAGGCGCACTTTTAAACCAGTTTTGATGATATGAAATGCATGTCAATGATTCCAAATGTTTTCAAAAACACTTTCTCTTTAATCAAATCAATTTTTTATCACAACAACTTTTACCCTAAACCCCAAAAAGTATTAATTATTTCAAGAAGCACAATTTTGGATGGCTACAAAAATTAGCACACAATCACATATTAAGAGTTTTACAAAGATTTGCTTATGGTGTGTGCAACTAGTAAGTGTATGAGATACATAAAAGGTGATATGTAAATAGAAATTAAACACAATTTCTACATTATCAATCACATAAGTTTGAAAGTGACTATCATCTAAAGAGTTACATCATATAACTCCCACATCTCCTAGAAAACATGCTTGCAATCATGTAAAAACATTTTTTTTCTTTTCTTTTGAGGCCTTTTTGTTTTCTTTTATTTTTATTTTTCTTTTGAATTTTCACATTCTTTTCACAATTAATAGCTTGTTTAATCTTACTGTGCAAGTGTTACACGTTACCGAGCATGGCTTTTATGAATTGCAGATAGGTGTTCATGATTGGCAAGTAACAATGGTAAGATGGTTATTTATACATTTCTTCGAGTAACAATGGTAAGATGGTTATTTATGCATTTCTCCTAGGATTTTTTAGTCTTTACAATCAAAAGAATGTGACTTCAAAATTAAAAGCATGTGTTTAAAAATCATAAGCAACTCACACAATATAAGCAAACTAGCAAGGTGCAGAAAAATAATTTATCTAAGCCAAAAAGGAACATAGTCATGAAACGTAAATTTCATAGGCCAACCTTAATTACACACTTGACGATGTGTAACACACAATTTTTTTAAACTTAAAAACATCATAAACAAGCCTAGAATGAAATACATGAATGTAATGCAAAAGAAAATCCTAATGAAAAACCTTTTGGTCACAAAAGATTGAAAAAATTAGCACAAGGACCATGTCTGACAGACTCACTAAGACTTAATCTTTTGCATCCACACTCAACTCCTGTATTGGCATAAAGGTTAAGAACCTTTACCAATTCATGAATAAGTGCCATAAGATCTTGTGCTTTTGGCACAAGCTCTTTTTGTTTGGTTGTTTGTTTTGAAGCTTGCAACTTAAAACAATTTGGGCGTGTATGCCCAGCTCCACCACAAAAATGACAAAACCATTGAGTTTGTGTTGTTTCTTGCTTCCAGGATGATTTGGTTTCTTGGGTTTTGATTCACTTAGATCTACCATAATTCTCCTAGTAGCTAGATTTTCTTTCTTAGGTACCTTAACTTAAGGGGTAGAAGTAGATGTAGCAGGAACAAACTTAGGACGATGAACAATAGAAGTAGAAACACTCTCTACAATCCCTAACCTTGTCTTATCTGATAAAGATTTTTGAACATTTAACATATTATCTAGTTTAGAAGTAGAAGTCCTATGAAGTCCTCTAGCAATAGATGATTCAGATTCTAAACTTTTGACTTTCTTAATCAAAGACATGTTCTCAACCTTAACAGAAATTATGAGTTCATTAGTATCAAACTGTTTAACCAACATAATTTTTCTTTTCTTGTTCAAGAGTGTTTATCTTCTTCAAAGCTATGTCAACATTCATGGCATCCTTCATTGCAATCTTGCAAAGCTTGTTATAGGCCTCTTGCAAGCCAGCATTGAGAGTTTCCCATCAGAAGGGTTATCCTCAACAATTTCAGACTCACTTACTTCAGCAATAGCAGTGAAGAGATCTTACAAGTTCATCAATAAAGATGGTTTCCACATCCTTACTTTCTGTTATAACAATTACTTTAGCTCTAAAATCCTCAGTTAAGGATCTAAGAATCTTCCTAATCACTTTAGGTTGATCATATACTTCACCCAGATTAAAAGCAGAGTTCACTATGTCATTTAGTTTGGCGTAGAACTCATCAAAGGTCTCATTATCAGACATCCTGATGCTTCCAAACCTAGAGGTCAACTGCTGCAGTTTATTAATCTTTACTGCCTTAGTGCCTTCATGAACAATTTGCAAAATATTCTAGACAGTATGGGCAACCTTAACATTAGAGATCCTTTTAAATTCTTCCATAGAAACAACATTGAATATATCATTCATAGCCTTGCAATTAAAGCTTGTTGCTTCCTGTTGTGCAATGTTCAATTTAGTGACAGGAGTGGTTGGTCTCTCCCAGCCATTCTCAACAGAGAGTCATACTCTCTCATCTGGAGATTTTAAAAAGGCTTTCATCCTAACCTTTTGATAAGCATAGTTATTCACATCAAAATGGGAACGGATCATAAGAGAGTGACTGTATTCCATGATAGCAAGGGTCAAGGATCAACTCAAGGTAAACTACCCAAATAAGAACTAACCCGCTTTCATACCACTTGTTTGTTTGTTTAGACCTCTTAAAGCAAATTGTTCAACCTAAAATATTAGCCAAGTGATTACTTAGGTTAATTATAAGATCTAGGTTAAACAAGGCCAAATCATATTATGCACAGCAGCGGAAAATAAAGAATGCAACGATATGATGACCTAGGAAAACCAATGAAACCAACAGTTTCAAGGTAAAAACTTGGGGAAGATTTAACATAACTATCTTTAAGGTAAAACAAATCCACTATAGAGAATTGAAGTTTTCACAATAAGATTTAACCTTAAATCTATTGCTACCTCTAGTAGTAACTTATTGAGACGACCATAGGCAAGTTCCAAATCCATGAACTTCTTTCTTGGATTTGCAGCACATAAGTACCCATACTTGTGAGTTTGAGATTCCACTCAAAGGTTTCAGATCATAGCTTGTTGATCTTTGTGATGACTAGATTCCACTAGCACTTTATTGTAGATCTTGTTCCAGTAGATGCTTGTGGAATTAGAAGGTACAGAACCGCTTAGTTCTCATAGGAGTAACTCACAAGTCTTCTAAGAGTCTTTAAAATGTAGCTAGGATTTTGCTTTTATACGTAGGAGTGTTGGATTGAAACCCTAAACGTTTTCGCAGGCTTGGGCCTGTTTAAAATTTTGTAATTTTTTTTTTTTTGTGATTTTCAATCGATCGAGCTTCACAATTCAATTGGTCAAGCTTCACAGATTAATAATTCTTTTTCTTGTAGCTTATACATTCTTGAGTCTTGACCTGTACAACTTTGAGCAATGTTTAACACCTATTCTAGACATGTTTTTGTTTTCGGTTTGCCAAAGCATATAAGTTGAAATTCTAAACATTTAATCCAAAATCTTTAGAACCTAACAGAAAGGTTTTAATCAACTTAGCTGGTATTTTTCTCTCACAAGATGGCAGTCTATCTCCATGTTTAGTTATTTTGTAACACACAATATTCGTAGCTATGTGCAGAGCTGCTTGACTATCACAATAGAGAGAGACAGGTCTTGGATGTATTATAGTCAAGTCTTCAAGTAATGTCAACAACCACAAAATTTCATAGGTGGTGACTACCATTTCCTAATATTCAGCTTCAGCTAAAGATCTTGAAAGTATGTATTGTTTCTTGGTTCTCCATAATATTAGAGAGTGTAAGGAAATTTAGATCCCAGTTGATATAATTAACAAGTTTTAAATCCAAGTTGTTAATCATATTTATTATGAACAAATCTTGTTAAAAAAAACTAACACCAATATGATGTCAATATCATGCACAGTGGAAAAGTAAATAAGATAAGATATGATGACCTAGGAAAACCAATAAAACAAACTAGTTTCACAGTAAAAAACCTGGGGGAAATCTTCTTGAAAAGCAATCCACTATAATAAAGAGAAGTTTCAGATCTAGTACAAAACCTTTGTCCCTAGACTCTACAATCCCTGTAGATGAACACACAGCAAAAACCTTCTACCGCTTTAGAACCTTTGAACTCTTCAATATATGAACACCACCCTTTTGATGCACGAATCCTAGTACGTGACTAATCAATGATGCACGACTGTCAGTACGTGACTAACTCACCAACTTGAAGAAGATTGTTGGCTGCAAAGTTCTTCACTTCATTAACAATGAAGATCAAGAAGCACTTGGTTACAAAACTCTAAGGTGCAAAGACGCAGTAGCTTCTTTCAGAGAGAATAAGGTATCAGTCACATTTTGCATGTGTTCTCCTTGTATTCTCTTATGTGACGACTTTTAAAATAAACCTTATATATATATCTAGGGTTGTGAGAAGAGAAACCCTACACATACATGTCAGCATGGACTGAAAATCAAATCAGAAAATCTAAATTTTATAATTCTAAATAGATACAGCTGTCGAGATATTTGTTGAGATTCATTAATCCTCGATATATATTATCTATCGGCAGCTGTCGAAAATCTGTCTAGCTTTAATGAACAGCTTTTCTTCACTTGTTTCTTGGTCCAGTCTTCATGGCTTTAATACTTGACTTGAACAACATGTTTCTTGAAGTTTTAAACCATCCTAGATCTACCCAAGTATAAGTAAAGTGCGTTTTGTCAAAAGATTAGCCAATTCTTAACATGATTCACATATGTCCTAACAGAGAGTCTCCTAAAAATACACAATACCCTTATAAACTTCCAGGCATCTGGACAAATGTCTTGTCTTATTGCAATAGATTGCAAATATTTGACAAAAATAATTTGAGTTAAGCTATTGTAATGATATCTTTATTCAAAGTTATTCTTTCATGTTTTTCATTTCAAAATAATTGATAAAAGTTATTGCAATGATATCTTCATTGCAACAGGCTATCACTTCAAGATTTTTGGAGTAATACATTATAAAAATAATTTGTATCAAGTTATTAAAATGATTTCTTCATTCTAAGTTATTATAACTATTTTTTTAATGTAGTCAGGTATTTAGGCCTCTATTGCGACAAAAAATTATAAGTTATTGCACTAATTATATACAATTGATTCAATAATTTACCACTTTTAAATTACTATTGCAACGAATTTTAAATTACTATTTTTTCATTCTTAACGTAATTAGCTTATTTTGGTATAGTTATGAGTTCTCAGCTCATGAACAAGGCCCTAGCTATAATTATTGAAGTACATAGGTTGAGATTTAAGCTGGGCCTTGGAAAAGATGAATGGTCTCTAGAAATTGAGGCTTTCCAAGTTTTGAAATTATAATCATTTGTTAAAATTAAAATGAAGTTAAAATATTTGTCAATATGCCCCTGTTTCCAAACTATTTAGGTTTGTGCCCCTGTTTTGAAACTCGATTTTATTAAAATCGAGTTCAATCAAAAAACTTGATTGGTAGAAAATCAAGTATGTGGCAATTAAACTTAAAAAAAAAAATTGAACGGAACTCGAGTTCATGGAGCTCGAGTTTCATACCTATAGCTGCGTTCAGGAACACCTAGAGTGGCGTTTTAAATGGAACTCGAGTTCCATGCAATTTTTTTAAAAAAAGTTTGATCAGCCCAAAACCTATAGCTGTGTTCAGATCGTGATATAGTGGCGTTTTAAAGGGAACTCAAGCTTCATGAACTCGAGTTCCATGCAATTTTTTTTTTTTTTTTATAAAGTTTGATCGGGCATAACTCGATTTTAAACCAATCGAGTTCTTCATTGAAACTCGATTTTGAGGAAATTGAGTTTCAAAACAAGGGCATATTGCCAAATATTTTAAAAAATAGGGGTAAAATGCTAGAATACCCTTAAATTAATTGATAAAAGTTATTGCAATGATATCTTCATTGCAACATGCTATCACTTCAAGATTTTTGGTGGAATACATTATAAAAATAATTTGTATCAAGTTATTAAAATGATTTCTTCATTCTAAGTTATTATAACTATTTTTTTTAATGTAGTCAGGTATTTAGGCCTCTATTGCAACAAAAAATTATAAGTTATTGCACTAATTATAAACAATTGATTCAATAATTTACCACTTTTAAATTACTATTGCAACGACTTTTAAATTACTATTTTTGCATTAACACTTAATGTAATTAGCTTATTTTGGTATAATTATGAGTTCTTAGCTCATGAACAAGGCCCTAGCTAGAATTATTGAAGTACATAGGTCGAGATTTAAGCTGGGCCCTGGAAAAGATGAATGATCTCTAGAAATTGAGGCTTTTCAAGTTTTGAAATTATAATCATTTTTTAAAATTAAAATGAAGTTAAAATATTTGGCAATATGCCCCTATTTCCAAACTATTTAGGTTCATGCCATTGTTTCGAAACTCGATTTTTATTAAAATCGAGTTTCAATCAAAAAACTCGATTGGTAGAAAATCGAGTATGGAGCGATCAAACTTAAAAAAAAAATTGCATGGAACTCGAGTTCAATACCTATAGCAACGTTTTAAATGGAACTCGAGTTCCATGCAAATTTTTTTTTTTATTTTAAAGTTTGATCAGCCCAAAACCTATAGCTGCATTCAGATCGTGCTATAGTGGCGTTTTAAATGGAACTCGAGTTCCATGCAATTTAAATTTTTTTTTTTTTTAAAGTTTGATCAGCCCAAAACCTATGGCTGTGTTCAGATCATGATATAGTGGCGTTTTAAAGGGAACTCGAGCTTCATGAACACAAGTTCCATGGAAGTTTTTTTTTTTTTTTTTTAAAGTTTGATCGAGCATAACTTGATTTTAAGCCAATCGTTTTCTTCATTGAAACTCAATTTTGAGAAAATCGAGTTTCAAAGCAGGGGCATATTTCCAAATATTTTAAAAAATAGGGGTAAAAGGCTAGAATCCCCTCAAAATAATTGATAAAAGTTATTGCAATGATATATATCTTCATTGCAACAGGCTATCACTTCAAGATTTTTGGTGTAATACATTATAAAAATAATTTGTATCAAGTTATTAAAATGATTTCTTCATTCCAAGTTATTATAACTATTTTTTTAATGAAGTCAAGTATTTAGGCCTCTATTGCAACAAAAAATTATAAGTTATTGCACTAATTATATACAATTGATTCAATAATTTACCACTTTTAAATTACTATTGCAACGACTTTTAAATTACTATTGTTGCATTAACAGTTAATGTAATTAGCTTATTTTGGTATAGTTATGAGTTCTTAGCTCATGAACAAGGCCTTAGCTAGAATTATTGAAGCACATAGGTTCAGATTTAAGCTGGGCCTTGAAAAAGATGAATGGTCTCTAGAAATTAAGGCTTTTCAAGTTTTGAAATTATAATAATTTTTTAAAATTAAAATGAAGTTAAATTTAAAACTAATTAAACTATATATTTTTAGTTGATGTAGCAATCCATATTGCACCCTAGGTAGTATAAAAACAATTTTTATTTATTTATTTTGGCTATTAATCACTGTAAAGTTGTGATTTACAACTATGTTTTATGTTGGCTTTATTCCATGACAAAAAGCGTTGTAATTGCTTTAATTTTTTTCCTTGTATTTTGTGGGATTTTATTGTATTGGGTTTAGTATTAAGTTGTTGAAGAATCAAGCATAAAATGAAAAATTAGTGGATTTCGTGAGTGTCTTGCTAGAAGCTAACCCGCGAAAGAGTCGCGTGAAAAGCACATGCTAAAAGCTGAAGAGTCATGCCAGCCTGGAGGATTTCGCGAGTGTCTCGCGGGTAAGGCCTTCTCGCGAGATACTCGTGAAACTTTCTGTCTGGAGGATTTTTAAGTATGACTTTCTTACGCTTCACCCATACTATATATACCCTCATTACCCACAAATGTAAAGGAGGCCATTTGGAGAAAAAAATCCTAGATAGTTTTTCTACAACACACACACCCATCTTTTAGAGAGAGAGCTACTCATCCTTAGTGAGAATCATTCTAGCCTATTATTTTTCCCTCTCCCATTGTCATATCTTGAGAGGAGATTTTTACCCAAACACAACCCACACCTTTTGAGAGTGTTTTGGAGCTTGGGAAGCTTTGGAGATTTGCCAAAAAGAGCCGGTGAGGCTTGGCGGATGCAATCAGGCGCATTGCGGGACTCGAAAAGCTAGACAAGACACGGTTCTAAGAAGCCTTATTGGAGTAGGAGCTTGGAGGGCTTAGGTGCATTGGGTAGATTAGGCTTGGAGGGTCTTTTGCTATTCGTGTATCCCAACTTATTGTTTAGTGGATCGATTTACCGCTGGGAGAGTGGTGGGGAGGTTTTTCACCAAGCTATTCGATTTTCTTTTCGATAACACATCGGCGTGTTATTTTTTATTTGCATTTTTCTTCCCTTACTCTTGTACTTTACTTTTATTGTTTGTTATTCATGTTTATGCACTAGAGTAGTTATCGGTTTATTGTGTCTCATTTACTCTTGTTCCGCACTTAGATAAGTTAGAGTAAACGCAATCTAGCCGTAATTTTTTAATTTGGGGTCTAAACAAGCTCTTGTGTTTTAACATAAATCTGAGCTTTCAATCACGTTAGTATTTTCCATTAATCATTTAATGATAGAGACTAAACTAATAAATTTAAAACGTTAAGGATCAAATTGACATATGAAAGCTCGGATTTGTACTAAAATACAAGAACTTGTTCAGACTCCTAATTAAAAATTATGGTTAGGTTGCATTTACTCTAACTTAAGCAAAGTGCGGAACAAGAGTAAGTGTGCGCAATAAACCGATAACACTACCCTAAGCCATATTCATCCATCATCAATAATATAATGAAAGCTTAAAGAGTAGGGAAGAAAGATGCAAACATAAGATAACACCAAGATGTGTTATTGAAGAGGAAACTAAAAAACTCAGCAAAAAATCTCTCAGCGACTCTCCGAGTCGAAATCAATTAACTAGAGAATAAAGTTGGAGTACACGAATAACAAAAGATCCTCCAAGCCTAGTCTGCTCATGTACTTGAGCCCTTAAAGCTCTTGCTACCAACGGACTTCTTGGAGTCTTGTGTTCTCTAGTTTTCCTTCCCAACCCAAAACTGATTTTTTCCCTTCGTTTTGGGCCAAGTTTTAAACTATTGAGCTGATTTTTCTTTATTTTGGACTAGCTTTCCTAATCAACACTTGCTAGAGTTATTTTGTTTTGTTTTGAAAATTAGGGTTATTAAACTATTAATAATATATTTAATATTAAAAAAATAAATATATTAATATGTAGAGAGGGTGCGGTGTGATATAGTTTTCTCATTATAAAACCGCAAATTGCACTATACCATGCAGTGTGGTGCAATATTAATTGAGGAGCAATGCGGTGAGTGTTTTTTTACGATTTATGCGGTTTGGTAAACACTAAACACCTCTAATTAGGAGAGGCCAATGGAGCAACCTGAAGTCAACATGACTAGCTGTAAAACATTCACATCCAAGTGTAATCTAGAATCTACAGGCAAAATATAAGATTTGAAGCTATACAAATAGAATTTTTTCATGTTCATTGACATGGTCTCACTAATTAATTTTGGAGGTGCTCTCAACCGAATACAGATCCACTTTTTGTTCCACCAATTATAATTTACCAAATATTTATTTGATTTTTGTTATAAAATTGTCAAAGTTTAAAATAGAAAAAAAATTGAACACATAGTAAATTGTGAATGGTAGAATACATAAAGTAGAACATAAAAAGTGGTACAAAGTTATCTTCCTTTCAATCCATGATTTAAGGGAAAACTTCAAATTGTCTTTTAATATTATCTTTTATGGGAATACTGTGAATTTTATTCAATTAAAAAGCTACGATTACATCTTAGCAAAGAGCTTCTTCTAACTGAAACAGAAAAATCATCAATCCCCAAACCATATTTTGTTAACCGTGCCCTTTATCCTATGTTTGACTGTTTCAGGTTTCAAATGGTCTTGTGGGGAACTGGGCCACAATTTGGTATCGCTTGATGTACTTCCGTTTACTGAGAATGCGTCTTCCATAAGGAGTTTGAAGCTTTCAGGTATATCTTCACCTTCAAATGTTTGTTGTTGCACCACCATCACTGATACCTCCCAATCAGACTCTGATGACACTAGCATGTCCCCCAAGTACCCTAGCTCAGGATACTCATTCCATAAAGTAAGTCCCATGAACAATGGTGAATTGCTTTCATGCCGTCTTCCTACCAAAATTAGTTCATAATGATTTTCTAGTAATTTAATCACATTTATCATTTCCACACTGTCTTTCACAACTTCCTCTTTATATATATGGTGCTTTTGTTGGATGTTAGACATCTTAAACCGTTTGATCATATCACAATCAAGCTCCGTACTCTTTTTATTAGGCTGAACCAACCGAATAACTGTAAGGCTAACATTGGGGTGTTCCGCCATGCGCATAGCATATGCTAATGCTTCGCGATCATCCGGCCCTCCCACAAAGATCATTCCAATACTGTACAAAGGTTTGCTGCCCCCTGAATTCCTCCCAGATAATGTCTCTTTATCAACCAAGATTCCGACTGAGCATGGGACATTCTTAAGAATTTTGAAGTTGACAGCTTTTAAGGGGTTGTCACACTCCTCTGAACCATGCAACGTCCAATGCTTATGAAAAGGGATAATCACCATTGATACTCTCTTCTCCAAAGCAAGGTTGCATATCTCATCATGCATTGTGGCATACGGTGCAATGGCTGTAAATGGATGCACCGTTACCTTACCAAGATTATGTTGCTCGTATAGCCGGAAAGCGTTTATTATGTGGTCAGAATGATTGGAATGAATAGAACTCCTTTTTCCTTGTTGATGCGCTACGAGAATTGGAGCTGATCTGCCTTGTAGCTCCATGAGATGGACAGCATAAAAGCCGATGGGGCTTTTGGTCATCGGATTGGAGACTTCGAGAAGATTGATGAGGGAAGGAGTACTGTTTTGATGGAAAATGCAGGCCAACAAACGGAGCTCTTCATTAGGCATTGTATGCTGGATAGTCCTCCTCCTTCTGAAGCTGATGTATCTCTTGGATGGTTTGTAGAGTATTTTCACTATGGGAGCGATGATTCCCGTCATCAAAATGAAGGTTGCAGTCATTGCATTATATGATTCGGCGTCAATAAGCTGCAAGGCAAAAGCAGGAATGCCGTCATGTTAACACGAGTTGGTGGGCAAATTAATATTAAAGATGCAATTGGGATTTAGGAAAGAATGTGGGAAATAAAACAAAAACGTTTCAGTTAATTATATCAGTGTTGTATTTTTTTTTTTTTTTTTTGAGTCTTTTGGCTTATCTGCTTATTTACGTCTTTTTAAAACCTCTTTTTTTTTAAAATTTTTTTTTTAGCACAGCTATACTTCAATTAATTTTCATAAGCAAATAAGCAACTATATATTTTCAATAAATAAGCAAATAAGCTCTCAGCAAAATTCTGCATTCAAACATATACTCATTAATTCCTTGCTCAAGTATTTCATAGCAATTTTTTTTTTTTTCTCCTTTTTTGAATGCAAAATAGATGGTTTTTGGGAAATGAAACCAATTCCTAGTTCTTTTTGCAGAATGCAACTAAATATATATGTAGCAGCATGAGAAGCATGAATAAACGAGTTGTTGTTCTTACAAAGAGGAGAATCCCGATTTGTACATTTATAATATCAGTAATGCCTTGGGAGCTCATGATGAGGCCTAAACAGAGCGAGTCCATGATGGGCATTTTGCAATAGAGCGAAGGCAACATGGTTCCCGTGACCTTCCCCAGAAAGCTAGATAAAGCCAACAACTCTACAATTCCAGTAGTCTTCAAATTTAACGAAAAAATATCCAAGCTCCCGCAGCTGATCACATAATAGGTTGGCAAGAGAATTAACGAAACGAAGGATTCAAGCTTATCGACTATTGCTGATCCTAATGGCCAACCATCTGGTAAAGCCAATCCTAAAATCATAGGCCCCAACACGTAATGTAGCCCAGTGATCTCACCAAAGAGGGAACACGTCAATATCATGAGAAAGATGGAAATCATGTAACTCTCTTTGAGTTGTTTTCTTTTAGTTGTTTTTCTAATCATCCATAATGAGATGGGCCTCATGATGCATATTATGATCAGCAGCATGACGACTATGCATAATGCTGCAAGTGGGAAAGTCTTTTTCTTGGTCATTACTACGTTTTGTCTCACCAAGAATGACAGCGATAACCAAATCCAGGAGCATATCCCACTAACCATGGAAGAAGAAATAGCCAATCGGCCAAGCTCTGAATTGAGAAGATTTAAATCGGCTAAAAGGCATGCAATGACATGGAAGGAACTTGCGGATTGAAATACAGCAATTTCAATTAGGCTTTCATATAAATTCGGCTCCAGGGTAATCTTACGCTTTAAAATGTAAGCCAAGCTTGTGCTTAGCATTAATGGCCAAAAGAAAGCACATATGCCAATAACCAGTGCCTTTTTTCCTGATTTTGTTACCATACTCAAATCCATTTTAACTCCAACGATGAACATGAAGAGCATGGATGCGAAGGCCCCAACTGTTTTATTTATATAGATACTTCTTCCGGGGTAGATCGTATCAACTAAGACTTCGTCTTTTCCCAGAATCGAAGGTCCCAGTACAATACCTGTCTGATCACATTCAAAACCAAAAAGAATGAGATAAAATAAAATGCAGAAATTACTTAGTTTATTTTTCCTGTTTATAATTTCATATATCTCGTTATGATTGAATAACGTGGAAAGGATAATAATATGATTATTGCGTTGCATAATATTTATATATATAGACACACACACTGATGTACATGGAAAAGGTTTGGGATTCACTGTTAAGTATCATTATTTATATGTTTATATTTCCTTCTTTTTTAATTGAGGGAGAATTGAAATCAGGTACTGTGTTGAATTACATTAGCAAGAATGAAAAGCTTACCAACATTTGTGAAATAAAAGCACTTTCACCTAGTGGGGTAAGAATACATTTTAAGGAGGCAGCGACCAAGGCGGCCATGGATAGCTGTGTGTAAAGGACTGGAGCTGAGAAATCAAACGGATTATCTCCAAAAAAGACACCTTTACTTGTTACATTTTCGTATGGAAGGCAGGCCCAGGTGGCATTCCGCAAAATATCCTGCACCATGTTCCAAACTCGCAGAAGTTATGCTTCAAGGCCTCACCGGAAGGACAAAATTGAGAGAGAGAGAGAGAGAGAGAGAGAGAGAGAGAGAGAGAGAGAGAATGTATCAAGTCAATATGTCATGCAGGGTTGAAATGAGAGTGAAGAATTAGAAAAGAGAATTAATAGACATGCATGTGAACGGTGTGGGATGGTCAAACGCCTAATTCAACTCCCAGTGTTCCACTTTGTATTCTACAAATTACGGCTACCAATCAATCATTCATTTGCTGTTTCAAGGAGTAGGTATTTGCAATTGGCCAATATGATATTTTTGTGCACGTATTTTCTTTTTATCATGGTAATAGTTAATTGAAATAGGACATTGATTTAGGATATATTTTTAGAACTTTTTATGGAAAAAAATATTTAATTTTTTTAATATTTTTCAAAAAAGTAATGTCAAAACTTTTTAAAAATATTTTATTAACAATTGCCCTAAGAACATCTATTAATAAAACTTTTTTTATTATTGGTTAAAAAGGATTTTGAAAATTCTAACAAAGCACTATGCTTCATAATTTGTTATTTAAACAATAATCCCTATTCATACCCCAATACCATTACAAGTCCTTTTAACCCCCATTAATTTATATCAGATTCCACAAACAACTACCATAAAATCCTAACAAGAAACTACGTATCACCCTCGCCTGTAATTGTACACTTGCACCATGAGAAGATGAATGGATTTATATTTTATATTTGTGAAGGCAAAAAAAAGGATGAGATTTAAGAACCCCTAGTTATTTTCTAGGTTGCACACATTTTTGCCAAAGTACCGGTAAGACTCGCCGGACTCCGGTGTCCGAGTGGTATCTTTTTTTTTTTTTCTTCTCCAACACGATGCCAACACGACGGGCACGCTAGTAGTGAAAAAAAAAAATTTAAGATTTTGACATATGGACAAATCCTTACCGTTGATTTTGTGATATACCTAAAACAAAAAAGCTAGAGTGAGAAGTGAGAAGATTAAATTAGAAACCCACAGGCCACAACCCAATCATTGACTTCCCTGGCTGCTGCCTTCTTCCCTCACCAGTGCTAGATCGGGCCGCTCGGCGACTGCGAGTTGGCGAGCTCCCTCTGACCTTTGTCCCTTCCGATCTCTCTCTCTCTCTCTTGGTGTGGACAGGTTTGAGCTTCTCCTCTCTACTCTTTGTTTCGCGATTTTTTTTTCTTTCTTTTATTTGCGCTTTGGTTTGGTGTACAGTACTATGGCGTGTTATATTTATAACACCCAAAGCCTTTTTTTTTAATCCCAATCACTGATTCTATGACTCATTGTGATATACTTATACTGTAAATATATATATATATATATATATATATATTAAAAATTCTTTTTGTTTCTTTACTCAACCTTTTGCTTTATAAATTATGAATTTAGTGATTTTTGTTTTTGTGTGTCCTGTTATAGTTTTATTTATTTATTAAAGTTAAATATTGTAGGTGATTTTACTAAAATGAGTACTCAAAGTGGAAAATTAACAGAAAAATCAAATGAGTCATGTAACACCCCAGCCCAATCAAGAAAGAAAAAAAAGGGGGGGGGGGGGGAAGTCTGATTTCTTTTAAGGATCCACACATGTGACCCACCTACCTCTTATTTCCTCACCACCATATTCTCTTTTCTTTTTTTTCTATTTTTTTTTTTCACACAATATAAACACTTCTCTCTCACACTCCCTCACTCTCCCACCGGCACCTTAACTTCTCCTTACCTCCACCATCTTTTTCCGGCAAGATCACTAGAAAACTCCATAGGAAAATGGTTCTAGCTAATTTCTTTTGGAGCTTGAAAAATTAGGCTTTTGCGGGTTGTGAGGTAAGTAGCTTTTTAATGGAATTTTTGAAAAATAACCATGTTGCAAAAACGTTATTTTTGGGTCAAACACATTTTGGAAAATTAATGGTGGAACTATGTTTTTCTAAAAAGTGTTGTGTTGTGACCCTACTATTTATGATTATATATATGAAAGTGCATATTCTTATTTCATATGGGGAATTGCATAATTTGTTAGCATGGAAAAGACTCGCATTTTGATTAAATTCTTGAGAATGAATTTTATGGATTTATTGCATTATTTGCAAAAATATAAAGATGCTTTATCTTGACCTATGTTATTTGGGAAGTTAATACAAAATCTTTTTGGCAAGAAATGAGGTGAAGGCTTTGAGAACCTTGTGAATATCTTGGACATTCAAATATTTTATGAAACTACTTGGAAGTGAATTATGTATTTTGAATTAAAGGTAATTTGTGAGCTCTTTATGTTCTACCCATGTGCTGTGATGTGTGATTACCTGATGATTACCTAGCTAGATACTATAGTCTGTGTGACATTGGTATCTTAGCACCTGTCTTTGTGATGGTTATTGAGTTCCGTCTTTGTGACGGCGATGAGTTCCGTCTTTGCGCCGGCATATTAGTCCTGTCTTTGTGACGGCATATTTAGTTTCGGCTGTGTGTCGGCGATGAGTTTCATCTTTGTGACAGCTAATTAGTTCCGTCTTTGTGACGGCGATGAGTTCCGTCTTTGTGACAGCATATTAGTCCAGTCTTTGTGACAGCATATTAGTCCCGTCTTTGTGACGGCATATTTAGTTTCGGCTGTGTGTCGGCGATGAGTTCCATCTTTGTGACGGCTAATTAGTTCCGTCTTTGTGACAGCATTGTCATGTGGCCTTGGGTTTGGAATTGTATTGTTATTGCTCACAAATTATAGTATGTAGTTTCTTGAAAGCATTTTGAGAAGCTTTGTGCCATGTCATTTTATTCATTCTTGTCATATTCTTTTTGGAAATGGTTTTGTAGAAATTATTTGGAAATTCCCAAATTAAAACATGATTTGTAAATTGGTATCATCGTGAAACTTGCACTTCCCCTACCCCCACTAATTATACTACTTACTGGGCTCTGTCTCATTCTGTTATTTTACAAACTTTTTTCAGAGTAGGCAACTATCTTTTTGAGATAGCTTTTTGGTGGCTAGCAGTAGTTAGACTAATTGCTAATGGAGGCTGACTTTTGTGATGGAGATAATTGATGATGTATAACTTAGAGTATGCTTGACTCAATTCTTTTGTATCTAATAGTGGTTATGCCTTTATTTCCACTAATGGGACAAGTTGATGTCATGTAATTATTTATTCAGACCTCCATTCTTTTGTGACCAATAGTCATTATATTTATTGCATAGAGCTCTGACTTACTTTGGGAATATATTTAATAAAATTATTAGGATAATTCTTGATGTTGGTATTTGTTATGATTTTATTTGGATTAAATTTCCAAAAGGAACAAATCTACAGCTAACTTTGAAATGTTTTTCTCATGCTTTGGACCCTTTCGGGTTTGGGGCGTGACAAGTCAGCTGCTCTTCTATGGAAATATGTTACTCAGTTAGAAAAAGCAAGTGGTGGAGGTGCGAATGTTAGTTTAAGATGTAACTATTGTGAAAAAACTTTGAAGGGGTCTTATTCAAGGGTGAAGGCACACATGTTAAAATTGCCTAATTTTGGAATACAAGCACGTGTTAAGGTTGGAGATAAGTATCTAAATGAAAAGCAAAAATAAGAAGATGCGTATGAGGAATCTGTGCGTAGACCGAAGAAGCCTAAGCTAGTGTCTTTACCAATTGATTATGCTAGTATTCCTAATTTGGGTCCTAGTGAGAGTAGTACAACTAAGAGTCATCCTTTTTTTTTTTCAGAAAAAAGGGGTTGGGAATTCTCCTTTGGAGAAGACTTCTAACAATCAATGTCGAGAGCAATTATATTCTCTTATTGCAAGGACATTTTATTCTGCTGGTTTACCCTTTCACTTTGCTAAGAACCCATATTGGATTGAGATGATCAAATTTGCAGCTAATAATAATTTAGTGGGATATGTTCCTCCGGGTTACAATAAATTAAGAACAACTTTGTTGCATAAAGAGAGGACACATATTGAGAAGTTGTTGAAGTCAATTAAAGAAACTTGGAAAGAAAAAGGTTTATGCATAGTAAGTGATGGGTGGACAGATAGCCGAAAAAGGCCACTTATCAATTTTGTGGCTACATCAAAGAAATGGCCACTTTTTATCAAATCCATTGATGGTACCAAAGAGTACAAAGACAAGCATTACATTGCTGACTTGTTTCTAAAGGTCATTGGTGAGGTTGGGCATCAACATGTTGTCGAAATTATTACTGATAATGCATTTGTTATGAAGGCTGCAGGATCTATTGTTGAAGCTGAATATCCTCATATATTTTGGTCACCTTGTGTTGTGCATACCCTCAATTTGGCCTTGAGGAATATATGTGCACCTAAGAACTCTTTGCAGAATGAGGTAGCATATAATGAATGTAATTGGAGTGCACAAGTTGCAGATGAGGCAACTTTCATTCGTATTTTCATCACAAATCAGTCTATGAGATTAGCAATTTTTAATTCATATTTCCCTCTGAAGTTACTTACTGTTGCTAAAACACGATTTGCTTCAATAATCATCATGCTTAAAAGATTGTTTCAAGTAAAACAGCATTTTCGAAATATGGTCATTAGTGAGGAATGGATGTTATGTAGAGAAGATGATGTAGGAAAAGCTCAAACTGTGAGGGATTATGTTTTGAATGATTTGTGGTGGGACAAGATTGCATATATTCTGAGATTCATAGGACCTATTTATGATATGCTTCGAGTGGCAGACACAGATACACCTATTCTCCATCATTAGGTGTATGAAATGTGGGATTCCATGATAGAAAATGTGAAGAAAGAAATATACCGGGATGAAGGCAAGGAAGACTATGAGGAGTCTCCATTCCATGAGGTGGTACACAGTATACTCATTGAACGGTGGACTAAAAATTGCACACCACTTCATTGCCTAGCCCACTCCTTGAATCCGAAGTAATTTTTCTATCTCTTTAATATTTTCTTTTATATTCTTTTAGGCATTTTTAAACAAATAAACTAAACTCATTAGTTGTACTTATTTATTTGCTTTTAACTAGGTATTATACTAATCAATGGATTGAGGAAGTCAAAGGCCATGTTGCGCCACATAAGGATGCTGAAATTTCTGAGGAGAGAAACAAGTGCCTCAAAAGATTCTTTCTTGATCCTGATGATCAGAAGAATGTGGCTATGGAGTTTGGTTTGTTTTCAAGACTAAGGGATAATGATGATGATAACATGGATGATAGGTGGACCTTTGATCCAATACTTTGGTGGTCAAATTATGGGTCCAAGTTACCAATGTTTTAAACTTTAGGCCAAGAATGTATTGACCCTTTGTGATGAATTAACCAATTAATTAGCCAAGTTAATTAATTAATTCAATTAACATGCAATATGCTTGGTAACACAAACAAATCACCAACTAAGTTAAATGCAGCGAAAAATAAAGTTGACACGGTGATATGTTTACGAATGGGAAAAATTTCCAAGGCAAAAACCCTACTAGGTGATTTTAAGGTCACCACTCCTGAGAATCTACTTTTATCACAACAAGCGGTTACAAGTAAAGGAATCTTAGTACCTTATACCAACCTACAGTTGAACCCTTACCCCAACACACAATTGGACTTGTTCTGTAGTGACAATTTCTTCTTTTCAATGCACGGCTTCCAGTACGTGACTAACCAATCAATTCACGGATCCAATTATGTGACTAACACACCAACTTTAGAAGGATGTTAGCTGCAAAGTTCTTCAATTCATCAGCACGATGAAGATCACGAAGTTTCTTGGTTTTAAAACCCTACGGTGTACAAACGCAGTAGCTTCTTTAGGAGAAAGATGAATTAGGACAAATTTTGTCTTTGGTTATAATTTGCTTGAACAAAACCTTTGCATCAAGTTTCATCAACTGAGACAGCCCTTAAAATAATCCTTATATATGTTTAGGATTGTGAGAAAAGAAAGCCTAAACACATACACATGGATATGCGTGAAATTAGATCTAAAAAACTGATTTTCATAAATCTCGATAGATAGGTTATTTGTCGAGCAGCTGTCAAGCATTGTGCTAAAACTGCCTATTAAACCTCGATAGATGCCATCTGTCGAGCTAGTTGTCGAGCTTTAAAATACAACACTTCTTCACTTGTTTTTTGAACAGATTTGCATGGCTTTAACTCTTGACTTGAACAACATATTTCTTGAAGACTTAAACCATCCTAGATCTACCAAATTACAAGTAAAGTGTGTTTTTTCAAAGGATTAGCCAATTCTAAATGACATCTGTTCTTAACATGATTCACATATGTCTTAGCAATCTCCCCCTTTGGCAATCTGTGACAAAACCATAACAAACAAATGAAATATGAGAGAAGTCGTAAATCACTCAACTCATACTCACTTATTGAATACAATAAAATCCATCCTAACACAAACTCTTAAAAAACTTTGCAAGAAGAGAGTTCATGGAAAGAAAGACTTTGACAACCTGTATTTTCGAAACACTTTAAACAAAATTCATCACGGCATCTTAGTTTGAAACAGAGATAAAAGATTGCATACAAGAAATAAGAAGCATGTGCATAAAGAGAGAAAAGAAACAACACATGAAGAGATAGGTGAAAGAATGTAATAACAACCTAAATATATATATATATATCAATAATGAATACAAGGTTTGCTATCACAATGTAAGAACAATGTATCTAAAGAAAAAAGAAAAGAAAAGATACAAAAAGTCCTCACTGCATCTCTCATAAATAGAAAAAGCACTCCCCCTAACAAAAAAAAAAAAAAAACTCTTATACTAACTCTCCCCCTAAGTACATGACTACTCTTAACCCAAAACTACTCCCCCTTTTTGTCACGAATGACAAATGGTAAGTCCTTGAGAAGCAGTCATCTCATCATCACCAGAAGAGCTAGCGTCCTCATCAGCAGTAGCATCATCATCACTACCAAAGTCACCATCGTCGTCCTCATCCTCGTCCTCAGATGCCTCTGGAGAAGGAGAGGGAGACTCTATGAAGCCACCAAGGCGAGCCTGTCGTTGTGCAATATGACCGACACGGGTGTTCACCTGACACAACTCATCATTGAGAGTGTCAAGGCGAGCATCCATGCCCTAAAGCTGTGCCATGACCGCCTCGAGGGTCACACCACCCGCAGAAGAAGAAGGGGCAGATGAAGATGGAGCTGAAGAAGCCAGAGGAGTCACCGTCTCAGTTTGTGGCCGCTTCGGTTGAAGCTGGGTCTCGCTCCATCTAACGGTCGCCATGTCATTGGCACACATGACAAGGAAGTGATCAGACTCGGGATAGAAGACAGATGCATGGCGAAGAATCCGCGTGATATTAGAAGGGAAAATAAGCTTATCATGGATTGTTGTATCCTTATAGACATTTATAAGGAAGAGTATGAAGTGAGAGGGAAAGTCTATGGTAAGCCTCTCAAGGAGGGGCAACAAAAATCGAGCACGAGGCTCAGTAATAGAATTATAGCGAGATAAGGGATGTAAAACAAATGTCATCACCATATTCAGGAACCTCGGACCTTTAGCAAAGGCCGAGCAAGGGGTGTTTTGATGGTCACCTCAAGATAAAGGTGTCTCACAGAAAAGATACATGAGTTTGTCTTTACACACAGTCTTAAGACGACGATAGTCGAGGTAGTCAGGATGCGTTACCCTCGGAACGTGTAGCACCTCGGATATAAGATCCGGAGTGACTACAATGCGCGTTCCTTGAACACAAGTGATGAAATGAGGTAGAGAATAATCAAATATGTGCATATTGGAGTAAAACTCCTGTATAATCATGAAGAGACAAGTGACTGGGATGTCACAATGGAACTCCCAACCCCTACTATAGATAGCAGTGTGAAGGTTAGTATCACAAAAGTCCAAAAGAACGACTTGGCGTTTTGAATGAATGCCGTGTAGAGAAAAGTTCTCGAAAAATTCCTTACGGGCTTTATCATCACGGAACCGAACATGAGAGGGGGTAGGATCAACAGAGGAAGAAGATGATACCCCTGAACGAAGAGGGTTCCGGGACAGAGTAGACTTACGCTTTGGTGCCATGGCGCAGACTAAAGAGAGAGAGAGAGAGAGATGCAGAAGAGTACCAATCACAATTAATATCAATAAAATAGAAATAGAATGGTACGCATGCATGAAAAATGCATGAACATGTGACATACAACAATAAAAACATCATGGGCTTAGCTCAATAATCCGACTAGCATACATGATTTCAACATAGAGAACACACATCTATAATGCATGAAACATCATGAAAATGCAAATGTGATGCAATGCATCGACATATAGGATCGTTTGATCAAAAACCCATCCTAAAAATTTCACAAAAACTTCATCTATTTTGAAAAACCTAAAAAATTTCACCCCAAAAGTTAGGTTAGAATGAATGAAATACATGATTTATGAGAGAAGAGAGATCATACTAGAGAGAAAAACCAAGGATTAGGCCAAAATCCAAGTGGGGAAGATGAAGAGTTTGAGTGAGAGGTGTTTGGGAGAGGGAGAGATGTTTTCTATTGAGAGAAATCGGAGAAAAAGAGAGAAATGTCACGCTGAAGCTGTATATAGAAAACACAAAGTTCGATGGATCGAGAGGTATCGAGAGCTGTCGAGCACTAAATCTCGACAGATGAAGCTATTAAGGTGCTATCAAGAGCTGTCCATAGCAAAGTGACCTCGATGGATCGAACTGCTATTAAGCATCTATTGAGAAGTTAGAAGCTTTATCAGTGGATCGAGAATTTGTCGAGAAGCTATCGAGACAAATTCTCAAAAACTTTGATGGATTAAGGTTGCATTAACTTCTGTCGAGAAATAAAGATCAAGAGGCTCGATAGATAGCTTAGCTGTCGAGAGGTATCGAGAAGCTGTCAAGATAAGCAAAAACAGTTTTTCAATGAAGAGAAAAACACATAAATGAATGCAATCAAGCATGCTACTCAACCAAAGATCCAATCAACATATTAATCTCTCAAAAACATCTTTCAACAAGAAAGAATGACAAGCATTTAGATCCAAAACACACACACACACACACACACACACTAAACAAGTCTAACCAATTTTATATTTAAAAAACAAGTCAAGACAGTTTAGTAAGCATACATTAACACATGTATTCCTTGTGATGGCCAAATCACATTGTACCTGCACATTTATCAAAGTAGCAAAGAATATTGCGTGTTGTGTCTGAAAAATATTGCAAGATTGCATAAATGTCTACATGTTATGACAATTTCAGATATGAGAGTATCAATTTAACTCACACACAATCATAATTGCTTGATGGGGACTATCACATTCGAGGTACATCCTATAACTTCCACATCTCCTAGAAGACACGCTTGCAATCATATATAAAGAATTTTGATTCTTTTTGCTTTTATTTTTCCTTGCATATTTTCTTTTAAGCATACCATGCATGGGCATATAAGAGAGGGAGAGAGAAGAAATGGCCAATGATGTTAAGCTCTTGACATTGCACTTTTGTTATGTCGAAGCATACAGATGTCATTTCATGATTGGCGGGCAACAGTGTTGAAATGGTTATTTATGCTTTTTTCTTAGAATTTTCTAGTCCTTTCCATTAAAAAGAGTGATATGAATGTTAAAGTACAAGAGATTACTTAATTGTACTCATCACAAACACGAGCCACAAAGCTTACTTGCTTAGTTATGTATAGAGATGTTCATCTAAGTTACAAAAGATACAAAGTTTAGAAATTTTAATGGCCATCTAAGATACACAAGTACAAATGTACACAAAACACCCATTGTTTTTGTATTTTTTTATTTTTCAATTTTTTTTTAATTTTTGTGAAAAAAAAAACTAAATAAAGCAAAAATGAAAAAATAAATGTTAAACAAAGTATAACATAAAACTAGACTGACTCAAAACAAAAAAGCAAAACACACAAGTAATGCATAATCAAAAAGAGAGGGAGAGAGAAAAGTGACTAAATCACTTAGAGCCTTTTTCCTTTTACACCTTGGAAGAACCTTTCCATTTAGTAATCCCTTGATCCGGCGGTGAGGGGGAAGGATTAAAACCGTTCAAGTTCGAAAGGAACATGAGAGTTTTGAGAAGATCTCTAAGAGAAGCAAAAGAGGATGGAAACTGATTCTGGTTTCCCGATGAGATCATATTTTTTCTCTGTTGAGTGGCTAACCACTTATAGCAATTAGGTCGAGTATGTCCAGTTGCTCTACAGTGATGACAGAGATGTTGCTTCTTCTGTCTAGACTTTTGATAATTGCTCTTCTTAACCCTTAGGTTTTTAGTTTCTTTCTTATCAAGCTTAGGGGATGCTCCTAAGATAGATTTACCCTTGTCTATGTTCTCACTAGCTAAAATAGTTTTCACATCTTTATTCTCAGATTCAACATTATTAGTAGGTGATACAAAAATAGTAGTACTAGAATAAGCAATACTAGGAGAAGAGAAATCATACCCTAAATCGGTTCGATCAGAAGCAGATTTCTAGAAGCTAAGCATTTAGTCAAGTTTTGCACTTGGAGTCCTCTCCAACTAAGCTTTGACTTGTAACAGCTCTGCCTCAAGCTTCTTGGTCTTCTCAGCCAAGAAATTGTTCTCAAACCGCAATGCTCCAATAGTCTTATTAGCTTCATCAAACTTTGTGGAAATTTCTTCTTATTCAAGCTCCACATCACTAAGCTTCTTGGTGGCCAACCAATACAATTTATCATGCTTTTCGGAGACCTTGTAAAATTTAGCATAGGTTGTATGGATATCATCTCATTCATCCATCTTATCAAATTTAGACTCCACCAAGTCCTCTTCTTCATCCACTTCTTCAATAATCCCTTCAATAGAATTTACAGTGGCAGTGAAGGCATTCAAGATTCCATCATCCTCATTATCCGAAGCATCCTTAGGCTGTGTCACTCAAGGTAGCAGCAAGGGCCTTGCTTTTCCCAATGGTCTTAAGATACGTTGGGCACTCTTGTTTCATGTGTCCAAAGTCTTGACACCCAAAGCACTTTGGTCTTGAGGGAACAGTGTACTGACTGTCATCCCTAGCATCCTTCTTTCCCTTATCTTGGCTTTTGAATTGTGAGGAATTAGATTGTCTACGGTCCTTGTCGAAGCCCTTGACATTGGCATTCTTCATGAACTTCTTAAACTGTCTTGTGATGTAGGACTTCATGGAATCTTCATCATCGGAAGAACCATTGGTGTCACTGCTTTTGGTCTTCAGTGCTATGCTCTTTCCCTTGCTTGATTTCCCTATCCTAGACAAACCCAATTCATAGGTTTGCAAGTTGCCAACCAGCTTTGTCAAAGGAATTTTGTCAATATCCTTTGATTCCTCAATAGCAGTGATCTTGGCATGGAATCTCTCCAGAACAGATATGTGCACCTTTCTCATAATCTTGGGTTCGAGAATGGTTTTCCCAAGATTAAAGGCTGAGTTTACTATGTCTTTAAGCTTGGCATAGAACTCATCGAACAACTCATCTTGAACTCCTCATTTGTGACAGCATTGAATAACGCATTCAATGCCCTACTGTTGAAGTTAGCCGCTTTGAACTTTGCATCATCCCAATCAGCCGGGACTTCCTTAGGCTTGGTCCAGCCTATCTCCACAACTTGCCACACTTTTTCATCTAATGACTGCAAGAAAGCTCTTATGTGTACTTTCCAGTATGCATAGTTAGTGCCATCAAATAAAGGAGGTATAATTAACGATTGTCCTCTATCCATGACAACAAGGGTCAATAGATCACACAGCAAAGATTAACCCTAATCATAGTGTACCTACTCTGATACCACTTGATAGGCCAAGAATGTATTGACCCCTTGTGATGAATTAACTAATTAATTAGCCAAGTTAATTAATTAATTCAATTTACATGCAATACGTGTGGTAGAATAAAAAAATATCCAACTAGGTTAAATGCAGTAGAAAATAAAGTTGACACGGTGATTTGTTTACGAATGGGAAAAAGCTCCAATGCAAAAACTCCATCGGGTGATTTTAAGGTCACCACTCTTAAGAATCCACTATTATCATAACAAGTGGTTACAAGTAAAGGAATCCCAGTACCTTATACCAACCTAGAGTTGAACCCTTACCCCAATACATAATTGGACTTGTTCTGTAGTGATAATCTCTCATTTTTAATGCACGGCTCCCAGTATGTGACTAACCGATTGATGCACGGATCCAAGTACGTGACTAACACCCCAACTTGAGAAGGATGTTGGTTGCAAAGTTCTTCAGTTCATCAACACGATGAAGATCACGAAGGTCCTTGGTTACAAAACCCTATGATGTACAAACGCAGCAGCTTCTTCAAGAGAAAGATGAACTAGGGAAAATTTTGTCTCCGGTCACAATTTTCTTGAACAAAACCTTTGCATCAAGTTTCATCAACTGAGATTGCCCTTAAAATAATCCTTATATATATTTAGGGTTGTGAGAAAAGAAAGCCTAAACACATACACATGGATATGTGTGAAATTAGATCTGAAAAACTGATTTTTGTAAATCTCGATAAATAGGCTATCTATCGAGCAGCTGTCGAGCATCAAGCTAGAACTACCTATCAAACCTCGATAGATGCCATTTGTCGAGCTAATTGTTGAGCTTTAAAATACAACACTTCTTCACTTGTTTCTTGAACATATTTGCATGGGTTTAACTCTTGACTTGAACAACATGTTTCTTGAAGACTTAAACCATCCTAAACAACAAAGTCAACAAAACAAATAGTTAAAGGGACGGCTCCTCTCCCGTTTGTTATTTTCCAATTCTCTCCCGTTTTAATATGGATGAATGCCACATGGAAACAAAACAATCCAAAGGCCAAAAAATAAGCCATGAAATTCTCTCTCTTCTTTCTCCGCTCTCCTGTTACTTTCACTTGTTTTCTCTCTCTCTCTTTCTGCTCTTTTTCCCCTTTCTCTAAACAGACCAAACCTGAGAATCATAAGCATCAAAATAAAAGGGACAAAGGATGTGATTTCTGTGCAAACCAAAGGAAAATAATAATAATAATAATAAAGCCATGAAACAAATCCAATTTTTTATTTGATAATATTTCATATAGAGCTGAGTCGGCACAAAGATCAAAGCTTGCTGGCTGGAGAAAATCGGTGCTTTAGGAGACCAAAAAGGAGTTAAAGATCTCTATTCTCATAGGGGAAGCCAAGAAAATAATGTTGTGTAAGGTGGGTGTGAGATTACCATCCTTACCCTTATACCCAACCTTCTATTGGGAGGAACCCAATCTGACCACTCTTACCAAGAATGATAAAATCCCAAGCACGACACTCACATCCTTTGTTCTTTTTGTTTTGATGCCTCTGATAGTCTGATGCTCATGTTTGATCTGTTTGAAAAGAGAGAAAAGAGGTGAAGTGATGGAGAGAGGCCCAACAAGAGAGAGAATTCCATGGATTATTTTTTGGCCTTTGGATTGTTTTGTTTCCACTTGGCATTCATCCATATTAAAATGGTAGAGAACTAGAGAATAACAAACGAGAGGAGCCCGTCCCATAGATAATTTACTAAACCTATAAAAGAAAATGTAGAAGGCTAAAACAGTAAAACCAATAAAAGAAAACGTGTAACGCTAAATTGCAAAAATGATAAAACCCAACTGAAAGAGAGAGAGAGAGAGAGAGAGAGAGAGAGAAAAGAATTGAGAAAGAAAGACCAAAAGAGAGAGGGAAGTTGAAACCTGAAGGAGAGAGAAACTTTGTGTGAAGTCACAACCCTTTAAAAAAAAAAAAAAGAAGGAAAAAAGAAGAAGAAGGTGGTTAGATTTTTTAGACCCACGTGACCCCCAACCTACCCCAACTATTCCCCACCACACAATCTCATAATATCTCCCTCCCTCTTGGCCGGTTCATCCCTCCATCTCATTTGGTTCTCTTTTCTTTTCATTTCACATTCCTCCCTCTTTCTCCCTCTCACTCTACCATCGGTACCCCACTCCACATCATCATCTCCACCATCATTTTTCCAGCAAGATCACCGGAAAAGCTTCTTAGGAACCTTTACATCTTCACATCTTTTATTTGAGGTAAAAATTTGTAATTTTTTTGGGTGGGTTTATATGCTTTTGCTAGAGGCTTTCTTTATTTAAGCTTTGATAATGATATCCATGTGATTTATGAACTTTGGAAGTGATATTCATGTGTTTATATGTATGGATTTTGTGTTGGTGGAATTATTTGATGAGTGGGTTTATAGTTTTACAATGGTGGTTATCTAAGTGGTGAAGATTTGGGAGTTTTGGGTTTTTAATGTGAAATAGATGGTGAATATAATTTTTACTGATTATTTGGAGCTAGTTAAAGATTCTAATTGTAATCTTGGAAAATATGATGATTTTTGTGTCATGGGTCCCTTGATGATATTATATAAATCTTGTGGGGACAACTCATAAAGTGTTGAGGTTTTGATGTTAGAGATAATACCTTGAATGATTTATAAGTATAATGATAGTCTATGCCTTAAGGGACCCATGACACAAAAATCATCATATTAACTTACAAAGTTTCTCAACAAATTAATTTACAACAAATTAACTAAGCAATTAATTAGGCAAGCCTATGCCTTGTAAATTAATTTGTTGAGAAACTTTGGAAGTGAAATACATTTTTGTGAGGTTAACTACTAGGCTTGCCTAATTAATTGCTTAGTTAGCAATCTCTAATTCATAGCTAGATGCAATGTCAAGCTTTATGCTTATTGTGATTGGTTTGCTTGGTATTGTTTAGTTTCTAGCTAATCTCATTTGGAGCTTGGAAAATTAGGCTTTTGCGGGTTGCGAGGTAAGTAGCTTTTTAATGGAAATTTTGGAAAATAACCATGTTGCATAAACATTGTTTTTGGGTCAAACACATTTTGAAAAATTAATTGTGGAACTACGTTTTTTCTAAAAAGTGTTGTATTGTGATCCTACTATATATGATTATATATGAAAGTGCATCATATCTCTTATTGCATATGGGGAAATGCATGATTTGTTAGCATGGAAAAGACTAGCATCTTTGATTAAATTCTTGAGAATGGATTTTATGGATTTATTGCATTATTTGCAAAATATAAAGATGCTTCATCTTTACCTATGTTATTTGTGAAGTTAATACAAAATATTTTTGACAAGAAATGAGTTGAAGGCTTAAGAACCTTGTGAATATCTTTTTTTTTTTTTTGTTGATACCAACTAAGGAAGATATAGAGTCCGTTTGGATAGAACTTATTGCTGAAAACTGAAAACTGAAAACACTGTAGCAAAATAATTTTTTAATGTGTAAAAAAACACTGTTCACTCTTTTTTTTACTGTTTATATGCCTTGGTGCACTGTTCATGTCCCATGAACAGTGCACCAAGCGCTGGTCTTTAAAAAAAAAAAAAAACGCAAACGTAGCAGAAAACGGGGATCCAAACGGGCAAATAGAGTTTATCAATATTACAAAAGAATTGGATCAACCCAACTATGGTGTATTGGTATTCGGATTGCCAAATTTGCAGCAACATAAACAAAATGAAGGACACATTTGGGGACAACTAACAGATTACAAACAAGTCCACTTTGATACAAAAATTCCATATCAGCAATCAAGGATCTCTCATACCAAGCTGGATTCTTAGACTTGCTTAAAAGTTGGACTAGATTCTTGTTGTTGGTCAAAAGCAGAATCTTATGAAATTTGTAGTTTTTGGCTGTGATGACTGCATCCATCAAGGCCTCCTGTACAGCCCCATTTTTTGAACTTGCATTGCTGCTACCTACACCATACATTTTGAACTCCATGTAGATCCTTAGCTTCATAAGCCCAAGAACTTCTTTTACACCTTGAGTTTCTAACCCCTGCGACCTTGATTAGCAGCTGCCAGTGTCCTGTTAGCTGTGTTGTGTTCAACTCCTAATCTAATGCATCTGTTGTTTGAGCCATGATTGATGGAGTAAGCTTCCTCGTACCTGTAATATAAGTTCTGAGCTGTTAGGACAACTTCCATGGGATTTGGTTGTTTTGCTCATGAACCACCTTATTCCTATGATTCCAAATGGTCCACAAAGTGATGAATATGTTCTGCATATACTCCATAAAAACCTCATCATCTAAGTTAAGAGACACAATCAACTCCCTTAATCATTGTTGCACAAAGATACCAATAAGATCCGATGTGTGAACAGCTAATGGTAATCCATGCCAACAAGCTCTAGCAAAAGGGCAAAGAAGGAACAGATGGGTAGTGGATTCTTCTTCACAGTTGCAAAAGGGGCAAAGACCAATTTCAATGATTCCCTTGTTTCTTAGAAGCTGCCTGGTGGGGAGACCATCCTACAAGAGCTTCCAAACAAAATGAAAAAAATTTTGTGGAATATTTACCTTCCATATCAGCTTCCAAACTTTGTTTTCAGCATAGGATTGTTTGTTTTGCTCATTGGAAAGTGTCAGATAGTCCTCAAGTAAAATTCTATATGTTGTTTTCACTTCAAACTCTCCACTATTTGAGTGCTTCCATAACAATTTATCATCAATAAAATTGGTCCTAGGCAGGGGAATTTGTAATATCTCATTACAAAGAGGAAAAGGATAAACATCCCTTACTAAATTAGCTCTCCAATTATGAGATTGATGGTTTATGAGGTCTGCAACTGTACCAGATGTCAGACTGGGGTTATTTAGATTATGAGGTTGACCCCTAAGCCAATCTTGATGTCTAAGAGGGATATTGTTTCCTTTGCCAACCCACCCTCTCCCTTCCCTAAGCTTGGGGTTATCAAACTTGATTATATTCCTCCAAACCCATGACTGATGTGGTTTAGGAGAACAATCCTAGATAGACCCCCTAGGAAAATACTTTGCCTTGAAATTCCTTGCAACTAAGGAGTTTGGATTTTGACTTATTCTCCAATACTGTTTGGCCAACATAGCTTGGTTCATTAGATTGAATTTTTTGAGTCCTAACCCTCCCTAAGACTTAGATAGCAGATCTTGTTCCAGTTAAGCAAGTTCAATTTCCTAACCCCATGCTCATGACCTCACCAAAAAGCATTGACTATGGAGTCCATATTTTTACAAATTGTTTCAGGACCTTTGAAACTAGAAAAAGTATATAAAGGGAGAGTTTGTAGAACAGAAGCTATAAGTGTGGTCCTTCTAGCTTCAGAGAGGAGATTTGTTTTCCACCCTTGTAACTTTGATTGAAGTTTATCCATTAGAAACTGAAAATTAGCCACCCTATTGCCCCTTAGTTTAAAGTTCTGTCCTAGGTATTTGCTGGGCCTTTTCACCAAGTTCACATTAATCATTCTAGCCAGGCATTCTTGCTCATTCTTAGACATGTTTGGAGAGCAAAACAGATCATACTTCTCATAGTTAATGCACTAATTAGATAGATTACAATACCAATCCAGAATACCTTTCAGGTTTGCTGAAGATTTATTGTCATTTTTGAAGAAAAACAAGGAATCATTAGCAAACAACAAATGAGTGAAAGCACAACCATTCCTACCAACCTTTACTCCATTGATCAATTTATCATGTTTTGCCTTTTGTAATGACAATGATAAGACATTAGCACACATGATAAAAAGATAAGGAGAAAGGGGGTCACCCTGACCCTTACCTGGTTTGAAGGAACTAGAAATGCTACCATTTACAAGAAGAGTATATTGTACAATAGTAGCACACCCCTTAATCCATTTAATCTGTTTTTGATCAAAATTCATGGTCATCAATACAACTTTCAGAAAACTCCAACTCACCCTATCATAGGCTTTTTTCATGTCAATCTTTAAAGCTCCAAAACTATATTTCCTACCCTTTTTCTTTCTAAGGATATCCATGACCTCATGAGCAATAAGTATATTGTTAGAGATATTCCTACCTTTTATAAAGGCATTTTGAAAGGGGGAAATAAGACTATCCAAATAGGCTTTAGTCTATTAACCGGGATTTTAGAAATAACTTTATAAATCACATTACATAAACTAATAGGCCTAAAATGGGACATTTCCTCAAGAAAAGAGGTTTTGGGGATTAGAGTGATAAAGGTATGATTAAGATGCTTGAATAGGGACATTGAATGAAAGAAGGCTTGGATAGTGTTGAAAACATTAGTTTTAACAATATCCCAATACTATTGATAAAAAAGGCAGGGAGTCCATCAGGACCAGGAGCTTTTTGAGGACCCAATGGAAAAATAGTGTCCTCAATCTCAAGATTTGTTATTGGTCTGTTCAGGTCTAGGCACTGATTATGAGAAAGTTTTGTTATATAAATATTTTGGTGTTCATTTAGGATAGAAACAACATCAATCTGATTTGTATCCTCAAAGGAAGCCTTAAAACGATTTACCAATCTGTTTTCCACTTCCATTGGATCCTCCAAAAGAATTCCTTCTTCATTTCTTATATGTACAATCTTGCTCCTAGCTCTTCTTTGTCTAACCACAATTTGAAAGTATTTAGTGTTTCTATCACCAAACAAGACCCAATTGTTTCTAGGCTTTTATGCCCACACAATTTCTTCCCTATTCAAAAGCCCTTCTAGCTCCTCTCTTAAGGATTTCTCTTTCCTAACATCTTCTACAGATGCAATTGAATCTTGGATCTCTTGGAGTTTAGCCAATTTCTTTTTGATCTCCAAATCTACCCTTCCAAGAATTGATTTGTTCCAACCAATAGCCTCCCTTTTGACATTTGCTAATTTATTGTTTAATTGGGCACCCCTTGAACCTTTTGTATGTAAATTCCATGCCTGAAGGATCATATCCTTACATAAAGGGTGGTTGATCCATATTAATTCAAATCTAAATGGTCTTTTCCTAAAGGGTAGTTACTGCTCAAAATTCAGAAGGATAGGTCCATGATCAGAGTCCACAATAGGTAAATTTTGAAGAGAGTACTGTGGATAAGAGTAACCCAATCTACACTAGCAAAAGCCCTATCTAGTCTCTCCATCACAAAACCCTCCTCCTCTCTGTTATTCATCCACGTAAACTTTTGACCAGTTGCTGCTAAATTACAAAGATGCAATTTAGAAATAACTTGTTGAAATATATCAGCCCCTACAATTGAGCCCAAGTTAAAGAAAACTTTTTACTCTTTAGAGAGGATTTGGTTGAAGTCCCCAATACATAACTAGTTTTGATGGGCAAAGTTTTTTAAGTTTCTAAGTTGTTGTCACACCTCTCCTCTCTTAGACTCAAGGTATCCATAAATGAAAGTAATAGAGAGAGGATTACCCTTAGTTTCTAACAAGTCTACATGTATAACATGATTAGAATGAAAGACTATATGTACATTATGACCTGGCACCTATGCTAATAGCAACCCTCCACCCAAAACATCCCTTGGGACTTCCTAACCATCATCAAACCCACATTTGATCCACACTTATTTACCCTTCTCCTTAGCTAACCATGTTTCCATAAGGAATAGTATATTTGGTTTAAGCTCTAGGGACTTTTTTTTCACACTTAAGAACTGTAGTAGGTTTGCCCAGACCTCTGCAGTTCCAACTTAAAATCTTCATAGCCCTTGGGGAAGCTGCATAGGGCTAGCTTCCCAATGCCCAATTCTATTCCCATTAACACAATTAACATATACAACACCATATTGAGAGAAAGGAAAAATAGATGAGTCTATTGAGTCTACTATGAGTTCAAGTGTACCTTCTTTGGAGCAAAAACCACAGAGAAGCCTTTTGCCTAATGTTTCTTCCCAATCTTCCAAATTCCACTCTAATTCTTTTCCTTAAGACAGCTGATGTAGAGGATTGTTGAAAACCTATCTAGGGTTTTCCTCTCTGAATGGCCTCCTTACATATTTATGGGTAATGAGGGTATACATAGTATGGGTGAAGGGTAAGAAAGTCACACTTAAAAATCCTCCAGTCAGAGAGTTTCGCGGGTATCTCGTGGGAAGGCCTTACTCACGAGACATTCGTGAAATCGACAGCCTGGCACGACTATTCAGCTTCCAGTCATGTGCTTCTCACATGCCCTTTTCGCGGGAACCCTTCTCACAAGCTAGTCGAGAAATGCACTGATCTTCAATTAAGCTTGAGTCTTCACCAACTTAATACTAAACCCAATACAATAAAATCCCACAAGAATACAAGGAAAATATATATATATATATGCAATTACAACACTTTTTGTCATGGAATAAAGCCAATATAAAACATAGTTGTAAATCACAACTTTACAATCTCCCCTTTTGGCTATTCTGTGACAAAACACCCTATAACAGACTCTAGACTTAAACGTGAGTTAGGGAACAATGACAAAACTCACTCACACCAAAATCTAGAAACTGTGATGAACTTGGAACATATATACTTGTAACCTGAAACACTTGCACAAAACGCATTAGACCCTCAAGGTAAAGCAAGTAATAAAAGGACAAGTATAATGTAACAAGTAAAATGTGATCAAGTAAACATGATGTGAAACATATTAGCAACTTGATTATACACCAAAAAAATCATATGGAAATGACTACAATGATCATATAGCAAAGAAAATGATCATCCGAACATGCAATTATTAAAGCACAAAGACATAAGGATATGTGCATGTCCAACACTCAACCAATGCAAAACACCAAAGTATTTGCATTAAGGATACAAGATCCAACAAGGGCATAAGAATACACAACCAATGCAAAACACAAAAGGTATTTGCATTAAGAATACAAGATCAAACAAGGGCACAAGTGTGTTCCAACACAAAAACACGACGCAATGAGAGCAACAAAGCATAGATATAAAAAGTAACTTAAAGCACCATAAAGCAACGAGAAAACAAGCATAAAGTAAAACAAAGACAAAACAAGGTTTTCTCATAAAGGTTGTCTTCTCCCCCTTAGTATATGCATCTCCCCTATGGCTTTCTCCCCCTACGAATGTGCACGAGGTAGAATTTCTCCCTCTAAGAATGCGCACATGAGTCATATAGAAATGACGAAACACACTGGTATACTCTCCGGTATACACTCCCCCTTTTTGTCATGAATAGACAAATGAATCAAGAGGAAGGAATGAAAGAAAAGAAGATATGAACAAGGGTAAAAAATGATTCATGAGGGGTGCAATATGAATGAGAAAATGAAGCTCAAACGAAAGACAAAATATCTTTAAAAAAATGCTACAAAGTATAAAGTAAACATGACATGCTAAGGATGATGGAACATGATATAGACCTAGGCATGACATAGACACAAGAGCATATTATTTGTGCTAAAATATCTAAAAAGACTTAACTAGCATGAGTGAATGTAGAATATGTCAAGTGTTAGAGTGTGTACAACAAATGTGCATCTAGTGTGCATGTGAGATGCATGACCAATGCATGAATAAGCACTCACAGGGCAAAGTGTATAAAACACACCACCAATTATCAAAACATGATAAACATGAATAATTATGGTGATCCCCAAAATTTGGTACTCATCAGAGTCCAAAACAGTAAGAAAATGTTATTTGGGCATTTTATCAAACACATAGAGTGCACACACTACACATGTATGTTAAACAATGCAAGAACATATGAAAATCTTGCCTAAATACATGTTATTTTTGCCACAAGGGACCAACATCCAAAGCAAATCAACATTTAAAACAAAGCCCAATAAAAAAGATTGACAAAAATTAAGTTTTCCAACTCCCATTTGAAAAAATCTCAACTATGAACATAAAACCCCCAAAGACATAATCTAAGGATCAAAATCAATGAAAAGAGTTAAAGATTACCTTAGAGATGTTAATGGAATGAAAATTTAGTTGGGTTTTGATGTAAAAAAACATTAAAATAGGGGTTTGGGAGATGATGGGAGACGTTTAAAACAAATGACCCATGGAAAGCCCTTTAAAAGCTGATCTGGAAATTTTTGTGGGAAGTTTCGTTGGTTACATACCCGCGAAATTTCGCTGGTTACATACCTGCAAAATTTCACTGGTATCTTGCTGGTATTTCGCTAGTAAGCTTTACTCGCGAAACAGTCGTGAAACAATCACAAAACTCTCTGTCCAAAGCTGAAAAACTGGAGAATTGGACCCTTTAACTCATGACTGAACTTACACAAGAAATAAGTCATGAAAACATCCTAAAAAAATGTTTTTCACACAAAAGCAACTTGAAAAATTTTGATAAACATGAGTTATACAAATTACTTCCAAAGCAAACAAAAAGAATAAAAATCTTTTTGGTTTGATCCACATAAGGTTGAGCACACACACATACATTTGATCATGTACAATCACACAAATGAAATAAGCATTCATTGAACAAAGTCTTGTGTGTTGTGTGTGAGTATCAAATGTGGAATAGTCCTTAGTCTAGAGTGAAGCTTCAATGATCAATTCAATCAAGTCATACACAACTAGTATTAAGTCAAGTGGACTATCTCAATTATAGAAATGAACATATATGATCTCCCACACGAAAATGATTACATTTCTTTGAAGCTTTTCATTTGGCTTCTTTACAAATCATAACATTTGATCATTTTGAACAAAGTACATCTCATTTTGAGAGAAATGCTTGAACTTTTTGATATTTCAACTTTGTGAGTGAGCCTTTGGCTTTTCGAGGCACCATACATTTTGATACAAGTCGCTTTCCCTTTTTCCTAGTCAAATACTAGTATGTGCAACAGCTTTTGCAACTCAATATCTCTTTTAGAGATTTGACATTTGATGAGCCATATAACAAAAACATAAAAACGTCAGAAAAGATATAGACACAAGTCTATGTAAGTATCAAGACCAACAATACTATTAACTAATCATTCATGACAAGCTTGAAGATCGATTTACAACAATCACACATAGATTTCAAGATTTTTCCACTAAAATAGATGTGCATAGAAAACAAGCTAAGCTCGTAAATGTATTACGCCATTAGTACGAAAGTACTAGGCCAAACTCACATGTGATATGTGCTCAAACATATACGATCAAACTTTTTGAATTTTCCACTTTTTATGTGTTTTTGGATTTTTACACACAAAAACAAAACAAGAAAAGTAAGATCAATGCAAAAACAACAAAAACAATGCATATAAAGAGATGTATGATGCACAAATGCATGACAATGAAGCATCTAATGCATGACAATAAAGCATCTAATGTATGAAGAGTCCTACAAAGATCGAAAGAATTAGATCAAGGACCAAAAGAGCAAAAGCTCAACCATAGGAACCCTTCCTCATCCAAATGGAATGATTGTTTGGAATGAGTATCCCATGAGAAGTGAGATGAGGGTTGGAAGAATGAGAACCGGAGATACACATAGACAAGAAAGTAAGAACATCAAAAACTTTCTTCAACAACATACCATTTTCCCCCAAAACCAGTTTAGCTTGCAAAGCACAACTTCCAAGAAGCTCAAGTTTCTCTTTTCTTTTGATTCTTTTAAGAGCTTGAAACTTAGAGAAATGAGGTCTTAGATGACCAAAAGCACCGCAATGGTGACAAACAATGGGTTTAGGTCCATTAGGCTTTTTGGGGAGGGATCTAGCAACATGGTTTTGTTCTCTCTTCAACTTGGAACATTAAGGTCTTATATGACCTATCACACCACAATGGTGGCAAGTTGAAACAAACTTAGATCCATCCAAAACTTTAGATTGAGACATAAACGAAGGCTTTTGGCTTAAGAGCCTTTCTCTTCACTTTTTGGTTTCTTTTGTGTGGAGGAATGTACATCGATTTGTCTTTTGAGGTAGAACACACGATAGGCACAAAATCGGGTACCACAACATGATTGCAACAAATATTTTCATCATTTTTAACACTCAATTCAGCAATCAAACACTTGGCATGCATCTTAAGAGATTCATTTGCACATTTTAGCTCATCAACAAGTTTGTTAGACAAAACAAGTTTAGCATCTAAGTCCATATTCAAACATTCAAACTCCTTTAGTTTTTCAAGAGAGTGTTCAGCAAGTTTCTTGTACTTTTCAACCAATTTATTGGATTCATTGAGCTTAGCAATCAAATCGTCCTTTTCATAATGAAACTTGCTCAAATTCTTATGAAACTTCTTAGCTTCTTTCTTCAAGAGTTTGATGTTTGGAATATCAACAACACCCAAAGATTCATTTAACATGGCATCACAAACATGTGGATAAACATTCATAGAGGCATTTTCACAAACACATGGCATGTTACAATCAACAACATTCATAGAAGCATACAAAACACTATCCATGGCAAAACACACAAATGGGTCAAGGATCATACTTAGGTAATGAAACCAAAACAAGTGTACCCGCTCTGATACCAATTGAAAGCTTGGATTTATGTTAAAAACACAAGAGCTGTTTAGACCCCCAATTAACAAATTACGGCTAGATTGCTTTTACTCTTACTTAATCAAAGTGCGAAAACAAGAGTAAATGTGCGCAATGAACCGATACTACTCTAGTGCATAAATATGAACATGAAACAATAAAAGTAAAGCACAAGAATAAGGGAAGAAGGATGCAAACACAAAATAACACGCTGATGTGTTATCGAAGAAGAAACTGAAGAACTCGGCAAAAAACCTCTCCGCTGCCCTCCAAGCGGTAATTGATCCACTAGAGAATAAAGTTAGAGTACACGAATAACAAAAGACCCTCCAAACCTAGTCTACCCAATGTACTTGAGCCCTCCAAACCCCTGCTACCAACGGACTTCACGGAGTCATGTCTTCTCTAGCTTTCTAGATCCCGCAATACATCCGATTGCATCCGTCAAACCTCACTGGCTTTTTTTGGCAAATCCCTAAAGTTTCTCAAGCTCCAAAAGACTCTCTACACTCTGAATAGGTGTGGGTTGTTTTTGGGTACAAATCTCCTCTCAAGGTATGGCAATGGGAGAGAGAATGAGAATGAGTATTCACCAACTTAATACTAAACACAATACAATAAAATCCCACAAGAATACAAAGAAACAAATATATGCAATTACAACACTTTTTGTCATAAAATAAAGCCAACATAAAACATAGTTGTAAATCACAACTTTACAATATATATAATCATATATTCAATATTCAAATACATTTGTGATATTTCTATATTCTTTACTTTAAGTCAATATTCAATGCTCATATATATTTGAAGAAATTCTTTATTCTATAGCTAAAAAAAATTAAATAAAAAATACATCATTTATTCGGTAATCAGATATATTTGTGATAATTCTTTACTTGAAATCAGTAATACAATAGAAATAAAATTGTAACGTAAACAATTTTCAGTAGTTAAAATACACAAAATAAAACCAATTAGGATAAGGTTACTTACCTCAACTAGCTCACCGCAAGAACTTCTCCCTAACACTTTCTCTAAAATCCTTAGATCTCACCTAAAAATTTACAAGCACCATTTACTCAATAATCATCTAAATCAAGAAAGACTTATAACGGTACTTGACTAGAAGAAATACTATTAAAAATATCTCATAATTGTCTGCTTATCTCACACCAAAATTCCACCTAATCATAATATTTTTCTTTATATATATATATATGGTTTTGTTCCTACAACAACCATCTTTGCATGGTGTGGGTTCATCCGGGCCACTAGAGGTACTGGTACTAGAGGAGTCAGAGGATGACCTGTATATCTGCCTAAGCTCACTGTCACTAGCACTGCTGAATTATGGAATGACTGTTGTCGAGGCGGTCAGGAGTTCTAGTAACTTGAAGATCTCATTTTTGCTGGGTTGGTCACTGAGGGTGTTGATAAGGGATTTGGCTTTAGCTCTACACTCACTCTTGAAATGACCTTTCTTTCCACGGTTGTAGCATTTGCCGGTGCTTGTGGAATGAATTCCTTGGATTTTCCTTTCTTATAGAAATCATCGATCTTGTACTTGTTTTCTATAATACTTGGGTGCTTTCTTCCTATAGGGTTTCTCAAAGGATTCCTTTCCTTTGTGCTTGGACTTCCTCTTGGAAGGTTTGTTGAGTAAGCCATGCGTAATGTACGAAATGTCCTATTTCGTACTTGGCTTTGTTCTTGTTGATATGGCTTTGGATTTTGAGATCCCCGCACATCTTCATTCCTTCACTTCGAATGGTGCTAGAGATGTCTCCATAGGTTAGGTTATCATAATCTATGACACCTAAGGGGCACCAAAGGGTTTCTTTAACCTTCGAAGAGAGTTGGTAATCCATTAATAAATTTCTCCTTCCAAAATGGAGAATTACAATCTCTTCGTGCATGACCCTAGTGGTAAAAGACGTCTTCATACCACTTGTAATCTCCTAGGGTTTTACACCTAAGGTTACTCACCGCTGCTCATAAATCCTAGGCTGATATTCTTGGGTTTTCCTATGAAGTGTTTCATGATTGTATAAATCGTGAGGTATTGACACCGTCGAGAATTCCTTGTTCTATTTCATTGATGATGGGGTTTCCTTCCTCATCCTTCTGGATGGCGTACTTGATGTCTTCTTTAGACACTTCAGTAAGGCAATTGTTCCACCATTGCTGGAGTTTGCCTGTAAATCCTAATGCCATCATTTCAATGACTTCTTTATGGGGACGGCCTTCGTCCAGGTAGTTGTTGGCTACCATAGTCATATGCTGGATTTTGTTTAGGATTTCCTGTTTGAATCTGGATTTATCAGACTCATCAAGCTCACAAATCATGGCCAAATCAGCAAGTTACCCCAGATCATCCAAAATGCTGTTAGGCAAACCACCAGCCCTACAGTTACCATCAGGTGTTGGAGTACTTTGCCAGAATGGGACAAAAACAATTGGATGGATGTCCATCCTTCGAAGCATCTTGTCCTCATTAATGGTTTCACTTATCAAGGCCCTTGGTACAGCTGAAAGCCGACTGAGGCTATTTGATTACAATGACTGAGTCACTGGCTAACTGAAAATTAAACTCTTGGCTAGAAGAGGAGGGAATTTTGGAGTTGCTGAAGTTTCTCCTAAAATTGGACCTCTGAGGTTGCTAATCAATTGTTGCTGATACAATTGGACCTGCCTCAGAATGGAGGAATGGCTTCCTTAAATAGGCTGGAGGAGGCCTTGGATGCTGCTGGATGATTGCTGAAAATCCGGAGGGTAAATTGCTTTTACTGAGGTGAAAGTTAATTCCACCGAAAGCAACAGTATCCCTTGATGATTGTGTCTGTGAACAGTAAAACTTTCCTTTGTTCATGCTACGGCTGATTTGTCCCTTGCTTTTCGCATTCGGTCACCGTTGAAATAGTAACTGTCTAGAATCTCTTTGCTGCGGGTCTTGTTCATGATGCGAAGTCTTGTTCATATCAGTGGCTGGTGCTGATTTTGAATAGTAACCGGACTGGGATTTTTATCCTGAGTCGCTTTGTCAGGATGTTTTAGTCAGTATCAGGAGCATCTGATGGATCCCACGGGGAATCGTTATCACAATCGTGCTCATGGCATCTGGCATAATTATTGCAAAGTCCGCAGTAGAGGAGAGGATCTTTTTCCCTGTATAGGAATTCTCTGGGGTTACTAGGACCAAGTCTCTTTAGATTTCTGATGGCTGAGTCGTATGGACGTTTTCCAAAAACATAGATTCTGTCTGTGGAAGCTATAAAAGAATGTTACTAACATTTGGAAATGTTTGAACCAACGATTCAGAGACTTGTTCATTGCTGTGCTATTCAGAATACGGTTTTGTAAATCTGATGGCAAGTCGGCTGTGGCACTTCTTAGGGACATTCTAGTCTTAAGACTGAACTTAGCATAATCAGTACCCATGATAGTCGTTTTAACCATTGAATGGTCATCCTCTTTGCCAAAGAGTTGACTGGGTAAAAATGGCTTTCCTGCTTCCAGGTTTACCAATTCATGGACAGGCTTTTTCCCTGTAAGAAATTCTCTGGGACTATCAGGACCAAGTTTCTTCAAATTTCTAATGGCGGAGTCATATGGTCGTCTCCCAAAAACATAGATCCTGTCTGTGGAGCTTATAAAATGGTAGTCCTTCCAAAGCTCTTGGCTGACATCGATGATTTGGTTGTTGAAGTAATTCCTCCAGCGCTCTGCTAGAGCATTAGGGTATTTGTATGAGATATATGTGTCTCCTTCATACCATGGGCCCGGATAAGAGAAACCATTAATGAGGACAAGGTGCTTTGAGGGATGAACTTCCATCCAACTGTTTTGTCCCATTACGGTAGAGTACTCCAACATCCGATAGAAACAAAGTGGTTGACTTGCCTAACGGCATTTTGGATGATCTCGGGAAGTGGCTAATTTGGTCATGACTTGTGAGTTTGATAAGTCTAATAAAACCGGATTCAAACATCCGGGAGAGCCAATGGATCTCTTTCTTCTTAAATCGACCCGTCTTCATAATTGACCAAAAGTCCACGGGAAGGGATGCTTATTTTCATATACCCCGGATTTGCTTCCAAAGTATTCTTCCCATGCAGCTTGTACTAGAATGTTATCCATATCATCCGAATCATCCTGGATTAGGAATAGTAGTTGTAACTAGTATTTTGAAATGCTATACCGAGATTCTCGTTTTCGTTCATGGCCTTGCTTCTCGAATACGAGTTTGTAAATCGATGGCAAGTTGGCAACGGCACTTCTTAGAGTTGCTCTAGTCTTAAGGCCGAGTTTAGCATAATCGGTGCTCATGATAGTCATTTTGTCCATTGAATGGACATCCTCTTTGCCAGAGTTGACTAGTTAAGATTTCATTTCTTGCTTCAAGGTTTACTAGATGGATTTCTAGTGCTGCGAGGGTTTTTAGGAATAGGTCTTGATTATTCTGGTGTGGGCAAAGTGAAGGTTATCAAGGAGACATTTAATGGAGTAGGGTAGGTCTGTGTATGTTCCATTATTGAACTGTAAAGCCCTGGATAAAACTTCCTGTAAAACAATAGCCATATCACCATTGGAATATGTCACCGTTGGAGGGACAAATTCCTGAAGGGATGTTGCTCCTCTATGGCTGGTAGAGGAAGCGCCTTCATGCTTTACAAAAGACTGTCCCGCTGGTAGTCTTTTGTCTTGAGGATAGTCCCTTGCGGGTTCTTTCCCCTTGCCCTTCTTCTTAGCTGAAGAAGTCATCTCCCACTTACTAGTGGTATTAAATATTGCTTTCTCTTTATCCTGCAAAGAAAGGTTTGGATCATTTGAGATTTTCAAATAATTGCTAAAAACCTTTTTGCTTTTAAAACTGATGGATGCAGGGATGCAAATATTTTTATGATGAATGCATGATGACAATTGATTGGAGTCAAAGGGATGATCAATTGTTTTGGCTGAATCAAGATGCTGGGCTTGATTATGAGCTGGAAGATTTTGGATGGTAATGGTGCTGAGAGTTTTTGATATGGAAGCTTTCTGGAGGGAGCAAACCTCCCAAGGTTCTGGGCTTCTCATAAATTTGAATTTGACAGACTGACCAAAAGGATGGGCTGTGATACCTTCAGTATCTGTGATGAAAGGATATAACAAACACAAGAAAGGGTTTCCTAGGATCACTCTATCTGTCATGTTCTTGACAAGGACAAATTTTGTCATAAAGGATATGCCGCCTTGGCAAACCTCAGCTTGTGGGATATTGAAATCAATTTGCATTCTCCCGCCACTTGCGGATGTTAATCTCTCCTTAGACCTTTTAAAGTATTTGGAGGGAATGATGCCTTCTTGAATGCAATTAAGATCAGCACCTGAATCGATTAAGGCTATGACCTCAAATTCGAAATTATTGCTAATGACAATCCTGACTTTGGAATGCCATTTATGGAAGTTAATCCTACTGATGGTTTCTAAGAACAAACCTTTGCTGGGTTCCTGGATAAGGTCGAGTCGGGTTAACTGTTTGATCAACTTCTTCATCTGAGGGATTTTCCTCATTGCTTTGATGAGAAGTGCTTTCCAACAGTTGGATCCTTCGATTAAGGAGATCATAATCGACCCTAAGAATGGTTAATTCTTGCTTAAGGATTTTGACTTCTGATTTGGTTTCCTTAATTTCTTTCTGAAGGTCGTTGACTGTAACTTCCTTCTTGGACTGTGTAAACCTATTGTAAATTTGCTCTAAGTCTACCTTAGGTTGCTGGATTTTAAGGGCAGGCTTGCTGGTTTCCTTAACTAAGGTCTGATGGTTGGGTGCTCTCCTCCAATAATGGGGACCACCCTAACACGCCTTCTCTCGGCTTCAACGGGCTGACCAAACCAAACCTAGGAAGATTTTCGGCCTCTTTAGAAAACGGAGCACACCACAGACTTTGGTAACAAATCTCACAGGTATATAAATCTGCAACAAACTTTTAGGGCTAAACACAAAAATAGGAAGAATCGGGATAACAGGGAAGCAAAGGTTAATTTGAACAAATAATCACAGAAGAACGAATAGAATGGTTAGAAGGAGGCTCAGCCTACCATTTGCAGATGTAATAGAAAATAATGAAGTAATAGCAGACGAAGAAATAAATAAAAGGGAATGGAAGAGTTATCATGAAATAGATGTAAAACAAAATATGGGGTATGGGAGATATATCCATGAAAATAATTCAAAATAATTATAATGCCAAAAATAATCTGGATAACTATGGCGGCAGTGCCGACCAACTTGATTAAACAATAAACAGTGAGAAACCCTATAGGAAGAAAGCACCCAAGTATTATAGAAAACAGAAGTACAAGACTGATGATTTCTATAAGAAAGGAAAATCCAAGGAATTCATTCCACAAGCATCTGGCAAATGCTACAACTGTGGAAAGAAAGGTCATTTCAAGAGTGAGTGTAGAGCTAAAGCCAAATCCCTTATCAACACCCTCATTAGTGACCAACCCAGCAAAAATGAGATCTTCAAGTTACTAGAACTTGACCGCTCTGACAGCGAGTCATTCAGCAGTGCTAGTGACAGTGAGCTTAGGCAGATATACAGGTCATCCTCTGACTCCTCTAGTACCAGTACCTCTAGTGGCCCGGATGAACCCACACCATGCAAAGATGGTTGTTGTAGGAACAAAACCATCAATATATATATATATATATATATATATATATATATATATATATATTCTGCCACCATTTATGCCTTAAAAGATAAGGCTAGCACCTAGTAGTAGTACTATGTCACTCTAGGAATGACAAGGACGTGTGCTACACTTACTTTTTACAACTTTCTTCTTCTTCATTTCTTTTTTTTTTTTTAAATAAATTGTCAGACCTCAAACCTAAACCCGTGCTTATTAGATTTTTTTTTGTTTTTCCCCAATTCCATCAATTCGGACACAGTTTCTTAAACAACCAAGCTGTGCAGAAAGTTGACCCTTAGACCCATCACGCCTAAAATCTACAACTTCCAACTACCCTTATCGCAACGAAGCGTGTATATATATATATATATATATATATATATAAATTTAAATGCTGAGCACAGAAAAATCTATAGGTAGTAGCGTCCAATTGACCGAAATATAATTCTAAATTTTTTTTCGTTTGCATAATTAAAACTTTTGAATAATTAAATAGTTTCACTACTAGTCAAAATATCCACATAAAAAAAAAAAAAAAACTCTAATTCCAAATAAGCTTAGATTTGACAATAGAGAGATTCTTAGGCACTTACCTCAATTGTGCAATCAAACCTTCTCTACTTGAGTATTTTGGATAGTCTCCTCTTTCAAAACATCTGTCAGTATACGCTGACTTAAATTAGACTATATATAATTAGGGTTTCAACCTTAAATTCTAAAACCCCCTTAGTAATATTAATTATAAAAATTGATCCCATAAACAAATTTACTTAAATACCTCTCCTTTTAATTTTTATTTATTTTTTTTTTTTTTAGCTATTACAATTTTTAAACCATCCTAAGCCCATATGACGTGTAGGGTTAAATGTTTCACTCTAAGTACAAAAGGAAAAACCCTAGCCACATTTTTAGTCTTTTTTGTTAAGTTGTGTGTTGAATCTTTTGTGAGATCTGAGAGGTGTTTACCTTCACTATCAAGATCAAGATTTGCATCAAAAACTTGATGGTGAATTCAGTTGCTGCATAAAGAACTTTCAAGAAGATCCAAAACCTTTGAGAGGTATCTCAAAATCACAAATAGGAGAACTTGTGGTTGCTGTAGATCAAGGAAAGAAGTAGTCCGTGGACTCAAAAGCTGTCACGTGGTCGTGATGGTAAGTTTTCTACACAAGGTAGCAATAGGATGTTAGTGGTCTAAGTCTTATTGTACAAACTTCAATTCTTTCATAGTGGATCTGTTTTTACCTTGAGAATAACTAGCTTAAATCCTCTCCAGATTTTTTACCGGATAGGTTTTTCTAGGTCATCAGATCTTTGTGTTCTTTATTTTCCGCTACTTTACTGTTTCTGTTTATTTGTGTTTAACCTAATCTTGAATAACGATCTTGTTAATCAACTTAGTATAATATTAGGTTAAACATATTTGGTAAAGGGTCTAAACTTAACAGCTCCATTTATTTCAATGGGAAATTTTATGTGAAAATAGTTTCTTGTATTTTACTATGTTTAATAGTATCAGAAAAAATGGGTCAAAAGAAAACTATTTATTAACTTCCATTATTTAGCTAGACATGAGATAGAGTTGTTTTGCACTAAAATTTTCTATATAAAATTTTTTGGAAAAATTTTTTATCTCACATGAAGCTAAATAAGAGAAGTCAAGAAAGTTTTTTCCAACTCATATTAAAGTTGCACTTAAACATAGGAAAATGAGATATTTTTCTAAAAATACTTTTTAGAAAATGTTAAAGTCAAAACAAACCGAACGTAAAAGAAAAATAAAATGTGATATAGTGGAAGTGGGGCATAGGACAATGCGAGAGTGAAGACATTTTTTATTTATTTATTTAATGCTTGTACTATTTACCTCCAGGTACTGAGCAGACAAAATTGGTCTTAATGATGAAAATCAGTGCTTCAATTTGTATTGTTGTGTTGAATTCATAATAGAGTAGTGCAAAAAAGTGAAAAGACAACAAAAGTTTTTCTTAATGAATTATAAAGACCAATAAGTTGTCAAAGTTGAGTAAAATTGTTAAATAAAATAATTGAAAAGAGCAAACACAAAAGACTAATCTATATATATCTAAAAGTTGAAGTGTAACATTTATTATGTTACGTTTCTATTGAGTCACATCAACAGCCATGTCGTTATTTTTTTCATTAATAAAAAATAATAATTAATTTTCACTCTTTTTCTATCAATTTTTTAATGGTTCCACAACTTTCACTTCAGCTCCCATAACACCCTTGACTTTCTTTTTCCATTGTTTTCAACTTCTCATGTATGCTCTTTAATGCCTCAAACTCTCCCTCTCCTCCTTTCTTGCCTCTTCCTCTCCTCATTGAACCCAACTAGTTTATACATGTTCAGTTGCCACCACCACCACCACTATAAAATCAAAGAGACGAAATCAAGGAGATAATATATAAACCGTTAGACGCCCTGTTTGTCTAAACTACAAGATGAATGGTTTTGGATTTAGCTCTTGCAAAAAAAAAAAAAAGAGCTTATTTCAAAGCAATAATCTTGATTGGAGATATCGATATGTTCCTTGAAACCATATGGTATGTCAAGCGTGTTTTATATATTGGAGTATTATGAGTTTTTATTTTTATGTATCTTTTACAAATAATTGTTGCTAGGCAAAATGGTTTGCTCTCTGTTTCAATACTAAAGGTAATCTCAATATTTGCAATTTTATGTTTCCATGTGTTTAACAAAATGACTATAAGAAGAATTAAAAAAAAAAAAAAAATCAAAGATGGTCATGTTCATGTAGAAGAAAAAATAAAAAGAACATACTATTATGTTAGTAAACTTCATTCTTAAATAGGTTTTCAACACTAGGTTTCCATATGTTTGATAAAATGACTATAAGAAGAATTTTTTTTTAAAAAAAAATCAAAGATGGTCATGTTCATGTAGAAGAACAAATAATAAGAATGAATGTTGAAGATACTATTATGTTAGTAAACTTCATTAATAAATAGGTTTTCAACCCTATGAAAAATTCCAAAGGTGTATTTCATTGGATTTATAATAGCAATGAAGTTTATAAAAATAATATCAATAATTTTGATACATTATCCTCTTCTCCATTAACATGTTCTAGTAGTTGTAGGTTTTTTTTTTTTTTTTCCCTTTTATCTCTTGGATTTTAGAAGTTCAAATAAAGAACCATGATTTGAATGTATACTTCATATTGGAATGCATCACACCAAAAAATGACAGGACATATAATATACTTATATTACAAATAATCTTTATTTTCATTATCCAAATCATCTTTGCCAAAATAGAATAAACTATCTAAAAATTTTGTAACTCTAATAATAGTAATAATAACAATCAAAGTCTTATTTGAAATGGTTCGTTGAATATAAAAGTTATCAAACACTATAAGAATGACTTTTTTTTAGGGAATTAAGAATGATCTTTTGTTTGCCTAGGTAATACAAATGTATGACTACATGAGTAGGTTCTATATTGTTTTAATTATTTTAAATTACAATCAATTGTCTCCTCCTCTATTATATTAGGGGAAGAAAGTTTAGGTTTTAATTATTTTTTCTATTACTTAATATCAATAAGTCACAATAATGATAAAATAATAGTTACATTCACACACACACACACACACACACACACACACACACACACACACACACACACACACACACACACACACACACACACACACACACACACACACGAACAGATCAATAGACCATAACATGGAGTCTACAAGAATGAGAGTAATAAAATTTATACAAAGATTTGTCTTCTTTTCATTTTTCTACTTCTTTTTTAATTTTTATTCTTATTATGTTAATTAAAATTCATTGTTTTTGGAAAACCATTATAGGGGTGAAGGGCCAGATAAGGATATTGGGTTGTGGGCTGCAGGGCACACCCGAGGACGTCAAAGAGCTCGAAGACAAGCACATATTAGTGAAGACAAGTAGATTACTGGGTCGAGGAAGAGGTCTAATCATAATGAACAGGTGATGTTGTCCGAGGAGCAATCCCTCCTCGGCCAACAGAATAGAAGCCTAAAGTCCGATCACCCATCAAGCACTGGGCAGTGGGCAATCGTGCTTGGGAGGGTAAGCTTTAAAGGGAGTTGAGTGAACAGAGTATTGAGAAATATCTGGGAAGAAAGCTACTACCACCGTATTGAATACTTTGTATCTAACCCCCTAGCCTCATTAATGTGGAAGTGATACCTGAACAGTGACTTTCAGCCTTACAGCTACCCACAAAGACTTTAGGAAGGTGCTGATGAGACAAGTATCAAGGCGATTAGCAATCTGATCTACACGTGGAAGGTTGAGATGAAAGAAGGGAAGGAAATATAAAAGGAAAGGATTCCATTACAAGGAGGATCATCAAAAATCTAGGAAAGAAATCACTGTGTAACAAAGAACTTAAATATTTGTATTAGTTTAGGAGAAATATATAAGAACATACCATCCTCGAACCTGACCGAGGAGTACCTTTTCTTTTCAAACTGTTTGTCTTACTCATTCTAACGCCAACTAGCTTATTGTGATCTACATTCTAACTCATTGAATGTTCAGTAATAGGCTCACTCTCTATCAAATTTATTGTTTTGGGCTCATTGGGCCATTGTCCAAATCTGTTGGGCTGTGGATCAAATCGTGTCCTTACAACCATGTTTACTCTTCACTATTTAAGTATGAAGTTTCTTGGGTATGTCATATATTTGATGGCTGATTTAAATGATTTTTTTACTTTTTTTTTTTTTGAATAATTTAGTAAGTTATGTTATATATATTTGGTTAGTTTATTAACTTATATGGTAAGAATTTTTTTTTTTTTGGTGATTCAAAAAATGATTCTTAATGAATTATTATTATAAAATTTTACTTTAAAAAATACCATAAAATGATCATTAATAATATTACCACACATCATGTGGGTCTACAGTTAGTAAATAATAAATTAAATTATTATAAGAAATAATAATTAAAGTTCAATTAACAATAATAATTAAGACTTCTACTATTTCCAATTGAGACATCTATGGTTTAAATTATTTCACCCCAACAATAGAATTATTCAAAAAAAGAAAAAGATTAAAATAAAAATTCAACAACAATAACAACAACAAACACTCAGGGTCTATTTGATAAGGGATACCAAACAACAGTTTTTAGTGTTTAAGCACTGAAAACTGTGGATTAAAAATAAAATTAACGCATTTGGTAGGGGATTTCATTTAGGAGTGTTTGAGTAACATTCTAGGGTGTTTGAACACTGAATTTAGAAATCTCTTCTTACTAGTTTTCAGTTTTCAAATAATATTATTTAATGAAAAATTTGTAAATATTTTAAAAATGTTAGGTCCCACTTATTAGACTACATGTCATTACTAAAAAAAAAAAATAATAAAAAAAACACACACACATATACAAAATATATAATTATAGTATTTTTTTTCACATTTTAAATTATGTTGTTTGAAACATGGTACTAAACACATTTTTTGCATTACGAGTTTTTACAACACTTTTTAAACTATAATTTTCACATTATTTTAAACAACAATACTTGAAAACTGTTAAACCGTTACCAAACAGGCCTAATTGACCCAATAGAAAATAACAGAAAGGTAAAAACTTGTAATTGACCCAATAGAAAATAACAGAAAGGTAAAAACATGTTCAATACCGTTGCCCAGGATTTCGATTGCATGGTTGTCACTACAAAGAAGTTTCAACTTCCTAAACAACTTTTGAATTCGTTAGTCGTTACAACACAACCTCTTTGCACTATACGAAAGTGAAACCCATTATTAGATGGTGAATATTAATCATCATCATCGTCATATTATAACCATAAGTTGACGGATTATGGATCTTGATCATTTCAAGAACATGAACTGCTTAAACTGACAATGCTAGGAGGTTAGTGTCATTATGGAAACTTGTCCCAAAACAGGCAATAAAGTCTGGTGTATTCTGAGTACAGGCATAAATAGACAGAATTCTACTGAACAAAACAAAAGACACAACTTTGCTTGAATTACAGAGGAGTTTTTAAGTTTAAACTTCCTAAACACCCTTTTTAGCTTTTTCTCTTTGGGTGAAAAAACCGAGAGAAGCAGACACCACCATGGAAAGAGGGGACAACAATGTAACATTATTTTCTCAAAATCACAGCATCACCATTAAAGATTGTACTGAGTTCCCCTCCATGGTACATTCAACAGGCCTGTGGAACTACTTTCGTTATGGGACTGTGTCGTATTCATTGCCACTGCTTCAGCTGCAGATGATTCTGATTTTTACCATGGCCCAACTCGCCCATTACATTCTTAAGCGTTATGGAGTACCGAAGTTCACCTCACAATTTATTGTATGCGTTCTCTTCTACATCCAGATCTATGCCTGTTTCTCTTATTTGTCTCTGCATTTGTAAAATGGGATTGTTGAATCAGAGACTCTTTTAACTTTTGTTTTCTGCTATTTAACTGAAGAATAACCATGATTTATGTGAACCAGGTTGGCTTAATCCTCAGCCCTTCACTCTTGGGGCGCCTCAAAATATTAAAAAATGTTCTGTTTGAGGTGAACAGTCAGGAAACAATTGGTATGTTGGCTTTCTTGGGTTACACACTCTTTTTATTTGTGATTGGGGTGAAAATGGATATGGGAATGATAAATAGAACTGGAAGAAAAGCCTTGGTTACTGGTATTTTATGCATAGTATCGCCTTTGATAGTTGGCATGGCATTCCAAGTGTTCTTTAGAAGAATTTGGATAACCGAAGAAGAAGCGTCTGAACTTCCATTTGTAACAGCAGTACATTGTGTAACTCCATTTCCGGTTGTTGCTAGCCTTCTTGAGGACCTCAAAATCCTAAATTCTGAATTGGGTCGATTAAGCCTATCTGCAGCTTTGGTCAGCGACATGTTTAGCACGTTCCTTACCTCTCTTGCCACATTGACTAAACTTGCCAAGGAGAAATCAATGGTCAGTGGTATCATAGGTTCAATAGCAACCATTGTTTATGTTATTTCAATGGTGTTTGCAATTCGACCGGCAATGTTTTGGGTGATCAGGCAGACACCAGAAGGCAGGCCCGTTAAAGACGCATACATCCATTTCATAATGTTAATGGTGCTTGTGTCCGGTTTGCTTTCTGATTATTATGGTCAGACTTTTTTCTTTGGACCTTTTATATTGGGTTTGGCAGTACCAGATGGACCCCCATTAGGATCTGCTATTGTCAACAAGTTCAACTGCTTCATTTCCGAAGTGTTTCTTCCACTCTTTGTAACTACATGTGCAATGAGGACAGACCTGACTTTACTCTTCAAATTCGACAGCTTAATGACATTTTACACATGTCTCATTATTGTGACTTTTGTGACCAAACTCGCTGCGTGCATGGTTCCTCCTTGTTGTTCCAAAATGCCCTTAAGTGATGCGCTCACAGTCTCTCTTATTTTGACCAGCAAAGGTGTCGTCCAGCTTGCTAGCTACACCGTCTTCAGAGACAACGAGGTGACCACATATCTCCTGTTTTTTCTTAGAAAAAGACATTACTATATACCAGTTTCTTGTTGGGTCAATTTCTGGTGGTTCTTATTTATTACCCTATGACTAATTTTTAAAAAATTTTATAGAGTGAATCAGTGAACAAAAAGCAATGGCTGTTGGATTTTATTTTCTTTTTCTTTTTTCCTTCCTCACTTTGCAGCATATGAAGAAAATGAACAGAACATTACAGTAAATCTTCTATTTTCCCAATTGGATGAGTTTATCTTTGTCTTGGTTAGGAAAATTTCGAATGTAAGCCACAAAATTAACTGTTACTAAAGAAATATTGCTCCTTCGGGAACATCATAATATATCGTGTACATTACATTTTCTAGCATAAAATCTTCATTAGGAAACAAACATAATTTGTTTTCTCTGACAAGGACACTGATGGATATCCCAAAATCAATTATTTATGTGCAGACCATGTCAGACCAGACGTTCGCTTTGGCAAGTGTTAGCATCCTATTGATAGCAGTAATTGTGCCCATCCTTGTCAAGTCCCTCTATGATCCTTCAAGGAAATATGCAGGTTACCAGGTAAGGGATATTCTGCATTGCAAACGCAATTCAGAGCTCCGAATCCTAGTGTGTATTCAAAGGCCAGATAATGTTGCTGCGGTAATCAAGCTACTTGAAGCGTCATGTCCAACTAGACAAAGCCCTCTTGGTGTTTATGCACTTCACCTTATCGAATTAATTGGCCGAGCCTCTCCTATTTTTATTTCCCACCAAATGCAGAAAAAGACTGTGTCCAACATTTCCTATTCGGAGAATGTCACTGTTGCCTTCAATCACTTTCAACGAGACAATGAGAATGCCGTATCAGTAAGTGTCTTCACAGCAATCTCTCCACCCAAGTTCATGCATGAAGACATATGCACCCTTGCATTGGACAAACTCACATCACTCATAGTACTCCCATTCCACCGAAAATGGTCCATTGATGGGTCCATTGAATCGGAGGACAGTACAGTAAGGACTCTAAATTGCAGTGTTCTTGAACTAGCCCCCTGCTCAGTTGGGATCTTAGTTGATCGTGGCAGTTTAAGCCACTCAACCGTTTCATCAGAGGCATCCTACTCTATTGCTATGATCTTCATAGGAGGAAATGATGATAGAGAGGCATTGATGTTTGCCAAGCGCATGGCCAATGACCCGAACATCAGCCTGACTGTAATTCGCTTTGTTGACTCTGGCGGCAATGAAGATGTTAGTAGCTGGGACAAAGTGATAGACTCTGAGATATTGAAGGATGTGAAGCTTAACAATGTGGGTGATGAATATGTGATATACATTGAGGAGTTGGTGAAAGATGGGCCTCAGACAGCATTGATAGTTCGGTCTATGGTGGATGAGTATGATCTTATTATAGTTGGTAGAAGGCATAACATAGTGTCACCTCAGACATCAGGGCTTGCAGAATGGAATGAATTCCCAGAGTTGGGGATCATTGGAGACTTGCTAGCCTCATCAGACATCAATAGCAGAACTTCTGTTTTTGTGTTACAACAACAAAAACAAAGGATTGCCACTGGACGAAGAAATTAACTAGGGGTTCTTTATTCTCATCCTTTATTTCCTTCACAAATATAAAATATAGATCCACTCATCTTCCCTTCTTCTCATGGCGCAAGTGTACGATTATAGGCGAGGGTGATAGGTAGTTGTTGTTAGGATTTTATGGTAGTTGTTTCTGGGATCTGAGATAAATTAATGATGTTAGGACTTGTAATTGTATTGGGGTATATATGAATAGGGCTCCTCTGTTGTGAAGCCTATTATTATTGTTTAAATAACAAATTATTGGGCATAATGCTTTGTGAATTATTCGAAGTTTTTTTATATTATTTTTTCTAGAACTTATTTAAATTTCAATCATTTATAATCCCTCACACAGTTAGAATTTTCAAAATTCTTTTTAGCAAATAGTAAAAAGAAAAAATGTGAACATAAACACCAGATTCGCAAAGTCAAACTGCCTAGTCCTTAGGATAGCGAAATTTGTGGAGCACCAAATAAATGATAGATTGGTAGCTGTAGTTTGAATCTTTGATAAATTGGTAGCAATAATTTGTGGAACAGCAAATAAATGATCAATTGGTAGCTGGAATTTGAAGAATATAAAGTGAAACACTGAAGTTAAATTAGGGGGAGAGGGTTTGACTATCCCACACCGTTCACGTGTCGATAAATTTTCTCATCCAATTGTTTATGCTTATGTCAACCGTGGATGACATATTGATTTCTCCCTCCCTCCCTCTCTCTCTCTCTCTCTCTCTCACAATTTTGTTCTTCCAGTGAGGCCTTAGCTTCTACATGTTTTGAACATGGTGCAGTACGATTTGCGAAATGCGACCTGGGTCTGTGAGCCACGACTAAATGCATCAAGTAGAGGGATCTTTTTTGGTGATAATCCGTTTGATTTCGCATTTCCAGTCCTTTTCGCACAACTATCCATATCCGCCTTGATAAATGCCTTCTTACAATTTCTTCTTTCCCCAATAGGTGAAAGTGCTTTTATTTCACAGATGTGGGTAAGCTTTACATTCTTACTTATGTAATTCAACACACTACATGATTTCCCTTCTCCCTCATTTAAAAAAAAAAAAATATATATATATATATATATATATGTGTGTGTGTGTGTGTGTATCAAGAAATTGATGTCCATGGAAAAGTGTTGGGGATTCACCGTTAAGTATCATTATTTATATGTTTTTATATATATATATATATATATATATATATATATATATATATATATATATATATATATATTAGAGTAATGCTAATTATGCAACGCAATGATCATATTGTCCTTTCCATGTTATTCAATCATAACGAGATATATGGCCTTTGAGAGAGATGAAACTATAAACAGGAAAAATAAACTAATTAATTTCTGCTTTTTATTTTATCTCATTCTTTATGGTTTTGAATGTGATCAGACAGGTATTGCAATGGGACCTTCAATTCTTGGAAAATTCAGTGCATTAGCTGCGACGATCTACCCCAGACAAAGTCTGTATTTAAGTAAAACATTAGGGAACTTCGCATGCCTTCTCTTCATGTTCCTCGTTGGAGTTAAAATGGATTTGAGTATGGTAACAAAATCAGGAAAAAAGGCACTCGTCATTGGGTTATGTGCTTTCTTATTGCCACTAACGCTAAGCACAACCTTTGCTTCCATTTTAAAGCATAACGTTACCATGGAACAGAATTTATACAAGTCCCTAATTCCAATTGCTGTATTTCAATCTACAAGTTCCTTCCATGTCATTACATGCCTTTTAGCCGATTTAAATCTTCTCAATTCAGAGCTTGGCCGATTGGCTACTTCCTCTTCTATGGTCAGTGGGATATGCTCTTGGATTTGGTTAATGATATCATTAATGGTGAGGCAAAGCTCAATAAGCAAGAAAAATACTATATCACTTCAGTTATTAAGTGTAGCCAGCATGCTGCTTATCATAATATGCATCATGAGGCCCATCTTATTATGGATGACTGAACAAACAGCTAAAAGGAAAGTACTCAAAGAGAGTTATATCAATTTCATCTTTCTCATGATATTGATATGTGCCCTCCTTAGTGAGGTCAATGGGATACATTTCATGTTGGGGCCTATGATTTTAGGCTTGGCTGTACCAGATGGTTGGCCATTAGGATCAGCAATAGTTGGTAAGCTTGATTCCTATGTTTCGTCAATTCTCTTGCCAAGCTATTTTGTATACAGCTGCGCGGCCATAGATCTTGGTTTGATAAATTTGAAGACTACTGGAATTGTAGCGATTTTGGCTTTATGTAGCTTGCTGGGGAAGTTCATGGGAACCATATTGCCTTCGTTCTACTACAAAATGCCCATCATTGACTCGTTCTGCTTAGGCCTCATCATGAGCTCCCAAGGCATCACTGATATGTTAATTTTACAAAACGGGATTCTCCTCTTTGTAAGAACAACAACTCATTTATTCATGCTTCTCATGGTGCTACATATATATTAAATGCATTCTGCAAAAAGAACTGGGAATTGGTTTCAATTCCAAAAAACCATCTATTTTGCATTCCAGAAAGGAGAGAGCTGAAAAAAATTACAATGAAATACTTGAGCGAGGTATTGATGAGTGTACGTTTGAATGCACGATTTTGCTGACAGCTTATTTGCTTATTTATAGAAAATTGTTTGAAGTATAGTTGAGTCTAGAAAAGCGAGGTTTAAAAACAAAAGTTTGTATTCAAATGCACTCTGATATCAACTAACTGAAACGTTTTTCTTTTCTTTCCAAAATCTCAAATGCATCTTTCATATTAATTTGCTCACCTACTCGTGTTGACATGAAGGCATTCCTGCTTTTTCCTTGCAGATTATTGACATCGAATCATTTAATTCACTGATTATAACCATCGTTTTGATGACGCAAACCCTCACTCCCATAGTGAAATTACTCTACAAACCATCCAAGAGATACATGGGCGTCAACAGGAGGAGTATCCAGCACACAATGGCTAATGAAGAGCTCCGTTTGTTGGCCTGCATTTTCCATCAAAACAGCACTCCTTCCATCATCAATCTTCTCGAAGTCTCCCATCCAATGCTTAGAAGCCCTATCTGCTTCTATGTTGTCCATCTCATGGAACTACTAGGCAGATCATCTCCAATTCTCGTGGCGCATCAAAAAGGCAAAAGGAGTTCTATTCATTCCCACCATTCTGACCACATAATAAACGCTTTCCGGCTATATGAGCAACATAGGCGTGGTAAGGTAATGGTGCATCCATTTACGGCCATTGCACCGTATGCCACAATGCATGATGAGATATGCAACCTTGCTTTTGAAAAGAGAGTATCTATGGTGATTATCCCTTTTCATAAGCGTTGGACATTGGATGGTTCAGAGGAGTGTGACAACCCCATAAAAGCTGTCAACTTCAAAATTCTTAAGAATGCCCCATGCTCAGTCGGAATCTTGGTGGATAAAGGGACATTAAGTGGGAAGAATTCAGGGAGTAGCAAACCTTTGTACAGAATTGGAATGATCTTTGTGGGAGGGCCGGATGATCGTGAAGCATTAACATATGCCATGCACATGGCGGAACACCCCAAAGTTAGCCTTACAGTTATTCGGTTGGTTCAGCCTCATAAAAAGAGTAAGGAGCTTGATTTTGATATGATCAAACGGTTTAAGATGCCTAACATCCATCAAAAGCACTATTTATATAGAGAGGAAGTTGTAAAAAACAGTGTGGAAATAATAAATGTGATTAAATCAATAGAAAATCTTTATGAACTAATTTTGGTAGGAAGACAGCATGAAAGTAATTCGCCATTGTTCATGGGACTTACTTTATGTAATGAGTATCCTGAGCTAGGGTACTTGGGGGACATGCTAGTGTCATCAGAGTCTGATTGGAAGGTATCAGTGTTGGTGGTGCAACAATAAACATTTGAAGGTGCCTGAAGGATTCAAGCTCCTTATGGAAGACTCATTCTTAATAAACGAAGTATATCAAGCGATACGGGGAAATTGTGGCCCGGTTCCCCACAAGACCATCTGAAAACTGATGCAGTCAAACATAAAATGGACAATTTTAGCAAAAGATGGTTCATGCATTGATGATTTTATTTCTTAGAAGAAGATTTTCGCCAAGATGTAATCGTTGCTTTTTAGTCTATAGTCTGGATAAAATTCACAGCATTCCATAAAGTAAATAATGTGTATGTTCTTTTAGACCCCATAAACAGATTGTTTAACATAATTTATTAACCAAGTGATTACTTAGATTAATTATTTAGATCTAAGTTAGACAATAAGAAATCATATCATGCAAAGATGCGGAAAATAAATAACACTACGATATAATGACCCAGGAAAACCGATGAAATGAATCGTTTCAAGGTAAAAAACTTGGAGAGAATTTGACCTAACTATTCTCAGGGTAGCTATCCTCAAGGTAAATCAAATCCATTATAATAGAATTGAAGTTCTTACAAAAGAATTAATCCTAAATTAAATGCTACCTCCAATAGTAACTTACTAACACGACCAAGTGTAAACTCCGAATCCACAAACTTCTTCTCTTCTTGGATTTACAGCAACACAAGCCACCATACTTGTGACTTTGAGATCCCACTCAAAGGTTTCAGATCACCTTCACTTGTTGATCTTAATGCAGCAACTGTGTTCTATTAATGCTTGATTGTAGTCTTGGCTCTGATAGATTCTTGTGTAGTTAAAAGGTGCAAAACCTCTCAAATCTCACAAAGAGTAACACACAAGTCTTCTTCAGCAGTCTCAAAACGTGGATAGGGTTTTTCTTTTATATTTAAAGAAGTTTAAATGAAACTAAAAGTTCACTTGGTGTGTAAAACACTAGTAAATGTTTAGATCCCATTTTTCAAATTAACCAACACAAGCCTATACTCAAATAATAGATATGCCGAATGATAAGTACAAGCAATACCCAAATAAATAAACAACTCTAAACCATAATTAATCACAATACAACAGCAATTAAAAGGCAAGAGTAAGGGTTAGAGAGATGCAAACACAAAGATTATACCGGCATGTGTTATCGAAAAGGAAATTGAAGAATTCAGCGAAAAACCTCTCTGCCGCCCTCCAAGTGGTGAAATGATCCACTAAAGAATAAAGTTGAGATACACAAATAGCAATAGACCCTCCAAGCTTAATCTACCCAATGCACATAAGCTCTCCAAGTTTCTTGCTCCAACAAGGTTAAGCCTAACCGTGTCTTCTTTAGCTTTTCAGATCTCACAATAAGCCCATTGCATCAACCAAATAAATTGGTCATCTCTGAACTGCTTCCCAAGCACCAAATAACCTCCTCACAGATATGGGTATGGTAACATAAGGATTTGGCTAATGAACCTCTCAAAGGTATGTCAATGGAAAGGTTAAGAGTAGAGAAATTTGAGAATCAAAGGTGTAAGATTGTGGATGAGTCAATCTTGTTTTTCTCTAGGGTTTCTCTCTCAAAATTCTCTCTGGAAGCTTTCTACATTTCATGGGTATAAGGGTATTTATAGTAGGGTATGAGAAGGAATGTGAAAAGTCATTTTTCTACATAACAGAAGGTTCTGGCGACTGACTCGCGACTGGGACAAGTGGCGAGTTTTAGTCACGAAATAACTGTCTGGCCAGACTGTACTTTTTATCCTATAGTGCTTCAGCTGTCATGACCCTTCAACTTCTTACATGCTTCACACGTGTGGCATCTTGGCGAGTCACCATTCACAAGCCACTCGTGAGATCTAGTCGTGATAATGCTTCTGAATGCACACATACTTGAATTCTTCACACTCTCTCACACACAACCCTTATATGATTCCCACCTATATACAGGGTATCTAATTATTGAAATACAAGAAAATTTGGCACAGAATAAAGCTAACAAATGGTTGAATAAATTTAACCTTACAATCTCCCTTTTTGGCTATTCCGTGACAAAACCCTAAAACAGACTCTAGACTTAATATGTGAATTGGGAATAGTTGCCAAAACTCACTCACGCCTAACTCTATATTCTGAGAAGCTCTTGAACCATAAAAACAAGTTTTCCTGAAAACAATTTGACAAAAGTTCATTGTAAGCAGAAATTTTGGAATGCATATGAAGCAAGCACAATGCAATCAAGCAAATATGAATATAACAATAAAGCATAGCTTGATCATACAAGAACAATCACTATAAATAATGACCACAATGAACATTCTGTTAAGACATATGTGAATCATGTTAGGAACATATGTCATTTAGAATTGGCTAATTCTTTGACAAAACGCATTTTACTTGTAATTTGGTAGATCTAGGATATGTTTAATACTTCAAGGAACAAGAGTTCAAGTTTAAGTATTGAAGCCATGCAAATCTGTCCAAGAAACAAGTGAAAAAGTGCTGAATTTTAAAACTCGACAACTAGCTCAACAGATACCTTATCTATCGAGATTTATGAAAATCAGTTCTTCAGATCTGATTTCACTCCAATCCGTATGTAGATGTTTAGGCTTTCTTTTCTCACAACCCTAAACATATATAAGGATTATTTTAAGGGCCGTCAAAGATAGCGCAAATATAGAGCAAAGTTTTGTTCATGCAAATTGTGACCGGAGACAGAATTTGCCCTAGTTCATCTTTCTCTTGAAGAAGCTACTGCGTTTGTACGCCATTGGGTTTTGTGACCAAGGAGTTTCGTGATCTTCATCGTGTTGATGAACTAAAGAACTTTGCAGCCAACATCTTTCTTAAGTTGGTGATTAAGTCGCGTATTGGGATCCGCGCATTGATTGGTTAGTCATGTATTAGGAGTTGTGCATTGAAAATGAGAGATTGTCACTACAGAACAAGTCCAATTGTGTATTAGGGTAAGGGTTCAACTATAAGTTGGTATAAGATACTGGGATTCCTTTACTTGTAACCGCTTGTTGTGATAATAGTGGATTCTCGAGAGTGATGACCTTAAATTCACCCAGTGGAGTTTTGCCTCACTAGTTTTTTCCATTCGTAAACAAATCACCCGTGTCAACTTTATTTTTCGCTACATATTAACTTAGTTGGTGATTTTTTTGTGCTACCACGCTCTTTGCATGTTAATTGGATTAATTAATTCACTTGGCTAATTAATGGATTAATTTATCACAAATGGTCAATACGTTCTTAGCCTATCAGCAACTCTTCACATAGTCCATAAAATTAGTCTCTATTATATTCTAGTAGTACCTTACCCTTAGGATTTTCTTGGCCAACATTCTTCCATTCATATGAGGGCCACAATTTCCTTGATGAACTTCTTCCATTACCCTCTTGGCTTCTTCCCTCTATAAACAACGAAGGTGTACACCATCATAGGACCTTTTATAAAGTTGTCCTTCACATAGGATGTATTGGATTTCCATCATCCTAATGGAACGACGTTCCCTTTTATCTGTACCATCCAGATATGCCCCTAGTTCCAAGAGCTTCACAATGTCATAGTACCATGGATCTTCCTCTTCCTCTATGGCCATTACTGAAGCTTCGGTCTTCCTTTTGTGCACTTCCTTATAATTTTGTTCGATTTCTAAGGGTCATGTCCATACTCCCTCGGATATTTCAATTATGGAGGCTAAAATAGCAAAGGCATCCACAAACTGATTCTAAGCTCTAGGGATGATTGTGTACTCAATCTTGTCATAGGTCTTGGTTAAATCCTCTAGGTATTGTTGATAGAGCTTCAAGTGTTCTTCCTTCACTTTCCACAACCTTTGTACTTGGGCTATAACCAAAGTTGAATCCCCAAAGAATTCGGCTTCTTTTACCCCCAATTATTGAAAAGCTTCCATTCCGGTGATACAAGCTTCATATTCAGTCATGTTGTTAGTTGCTTCAAAGTTCAATTTGATTGCCAAAGATATGTGAGATCCCTCAAGAGTGATCAAGAGTATCCCTATGCCATTTTCATATTGGTTTGTGGCTCCATCAAAGTACATTGTCCATGTCCCTAACTCAACATCCAAAAATTCCTCATCTGGAAAGTCATCTTTGCCATCTTCCCCCTCTATAGGATTCTCGACACAAAAATCAAACATGACGCCTCCTTTGATAGCTTTCCTAGCCACATACTTCAAGTTGAATTCTGCCAGCAAAATCAACCATCTTAACAATCTTCCACTCATAGCAAGCTTCTCAAAGAGGTACTTCAATGGGTCCATTCTTGCCACCACCCATATTTAGAAGGGTAAAACAATGTGTCTCAATTTCTGTACAGCCCAAACAAGTGTGAAGCATGACTTTTCTATGGGAGTGTACCTAATCTCGTAATCATGGTACCTCTTACTTAAGTAATATATGGCTCTTTTGTTATATTTATCATCTTTTTGTGCAAGCATACTTCCAACTGCCTCCCCTATGATGGAGAGGTATAGGAGTAATGGTTTTCCATGTTGCAGAGGCACTAGGATAGGTGGGTGGAGGAGATATTCCTTGATAAGTTCAAAGGCTTTTTGGCACTCTTCGTTCCATGTGTATGGTTCATTCTTCCTTAAGAGTTTAAATATAGGCTCACAAGTGGAAGTGAGCTTGGCAATAAATCGACTAATGTATTGTAGTCAACCTAAGAAACCCCTAATCTCTTTCTCACTTTTGGGTGGAGACATCTCCAATATGGCTTTGATCTTGGATGGGTCAACCTCTATCCCTCTATCTCTTACTAGGAATCCTAACAACTTTCCAATGGTTACTCCAAAGGTGCACCTTTGTGGGTTCAATCTCAATCTATATTCTTTAATCCTCTCGAAGAACTTCCTCAAGTTTGTGGTGTGGCTTCCTCTATCCTTGGATTTTACTATCATATCATCAACATACACATCTGCCTTATTATGCATCATATCATGTAACAAGGTTGTAACCATTCTTTGGTAAGTTGCCACAGCATTCTTGAGGCTAAACGGCATTACTGTGTAACAATAGATTCCCCATTTGGTAGTGAAAGTGGTTTTGGCATTGTCTTTAGGAACCATCTTGATTTGGTTGTATACTAAAAAACCTTCCCTGAAGCACATCAAGGCACTTCCTGCCGTATTATCCACTAAGACATTGATGTGAGGGAGAGGAAAGTCATCCTTAGGGCATGCCTGATTCAAGTCTCTAAAATCCACACACATCCTTACCTTTCCATCCTTCTTAGGTACAGGCACGACATTGGCTATCCATTCAGCTTGGTTTAAGGATTTGATGAACCCTACCTTTAGTTGCTTAGTGACTTCCTCTTTGATCTTTAAAAGCCATTCGGTTCTCATTCTTCTTAATTTTTGCTTGACGGGCACCATATAGTCATGGGTCTCAACATGATGTTGAGCTATCTCGGGGTCAATTCCAGGCATATCTTCATTGAACCATGCAAACACCTCTTGAAATTCCATGAGGAGCTCTTGAATATCATTCTTTTTTTTCTATTTAAAGTTGAGCCAATTTTAATTAAGCGTGGATTTTCATCATTACCCAAATTAATAATTTCAAAAGTTGGTTCCATAGGTTCAGTTTTCTTTTCCAATTTTTTATTAATTTTCATTTTCAAATTCATCTGAATCATTTAAGTGCAGAATTTCAATGTTATGGGACACATCAAAGTAAGCCAAATCATAATTTATCTTATTGAAAATATTGAAAAGTACATTGGAACTTGCATTACAAAACTTTTTCCCCATGTTCTTAGAAAACTTAACCCAAGTCCAATTATTAATGGGCCCTATAATAGATATGATGAGCTTGGAAGGATCACTTGGCTCTTCATTGGTGATGGCGAAACACATCCCCACTCATCTTCATCATGGGCTTCATTGCTTCAACATCCATGTAGTTCACTCAATCGACCTCTTCTTGCACTTCTTTGATCACCACGGTGGGCTTCTCCTTAAAAGTGAGTTTTATATTAAAGAAAATTTCTCAACCTGGATACACCCTTCCATCTTTACCTACCCAAGGTTCAGGGAAGCCACAATAAGGGAAGTCCCCTCCTTCTTTCACGAAATTCTCATTGAGAGTGCCATAGTTTTTCTTGATTCTGTTGCAGCCTTCAAGGAATCCTAGACCCTACTTGGTCACTTGAGTCTTGATATTGGGGAACTCAACTACCCCATTTCCTTCCTTTCCAAGGCCCATACCAAGCATGTATCCCATGTTCTTCATCATTGCAATCACCTCATGGCTACAATATGGAAACAAATCGGTAGCATACTTTTCATCCCTCGATCCATAGTCGGCCATGTTCACAAACTCAAAACCACTCATTTGAAGCTCACTCCCTCCTTCCTCGAGTCCACAAACCAGTGCTAGGATCTCACCATCTCCAAGCACTATGGCAATCCCTCCTTTCCATAGGATCTTCATCTTCAAGTGTAGTGAGGAAGGGATTTCCCCATTAGGGTGAAACTAAGCCCTTCCCAAGAGAAGATTGTAATTTGGGGTGATGTCCATGACATGAAATTCCACAATGATTTCCATTGGCCCAATCTTACAAAGAGCCTTGAAAGTACCCATGACCTTTCTTGAAGTGTTGTCATGTGCCCTTACAGTCAAGGAAGAAGGAATGATGGTCTCCATGTCTAGGCCAATAGTGAGTGCAGTCCTAAAAGGACAAACATTCAAGGCGGATCCATTGTCAATAAGAACCATTGGGCCTTTGGCACCTATGCATTCAATGGTGATTTACAAGGACCTAGTGTGAGTAGCTCCTTCGGGTGGGAGATCTTCATCAGAAAAAGCAAGAAGATGGCTTGAGGACCTTCAACCCCCATGAGAGACAAAACTTCTTGTGGAGTAGTTTCTATAGGTACTTCTTTTCCATTCAAGGCATCCAAGAGAGCCTTACGGTGCTTTTGAGAGGCCATGAGCAAGCTCCATACAGACACATAAGCTTAGGTCTTCTTTAGTTGCATCAAGACCCTATCATTTTCTTCTTTATCTTCTTTTCCCTTAGGTTCTATTAGCTTGGACCCTTCCCCTAGATCCCTACCAGGATTATCCCTTTCTAAAAAGGATGGCTTGTAGTGCTTCTCGCTCCTAGTGATATTTGCTACATTGTCCTCAAAAACCTTCTTCTTCAATTTCGACACTTCTTTGGGAAATATTCCCCATATTGCTACCGCCTCCTTTAAGGCCTCATCTTCTTCATCTCATATCCCTTGAACTCCTACGGCATTGACATTTGAGGTCTCTATCAATTTTGAGCAATCCCATTCAACTTCACATATTTGCACCCAATTTTGATATGGAAGGGGAGCCTTATGGTAATCGGGTAAAGGGTTTTTTCTAATGTTAGGTTTGGTGATGATGTTGGGATTTGGGAGGGTTCCATTGTCTATAAGGTCTATTATCTTGTATTTGAGGTGAAAGCAATTGTCGGTTTTGTGGCCGGATTTTTGGTGATAGTGGAAATATTCATTAAGGTTTCAAGAGGGAGGTATAGGATTAGGCATGGATGTGAGGTCTTAAGGCTTGATGAATCCTTTGGAGGATAGGTTTTCATATGCTTGGATGAGGATCATTCCTAGGTCGTAGAATTCTTGGTGAGCTTTCTTTAGGTAGGCCAGTGTTGGTTGAGGTGTGATGGTGCTTACATTTATGGGATTGGGTGCTTTAGTGGTGGTCCCCTCCTCCATATGTCTTCTTGGTTGGATGCTTGCTTTCCAATTTCTCCAATTGCCCATTATTGAGAGCATCTTCAATTCTTATCCCACAATCACATAATTCTCCAAATAAACTAATAGATGATGACAAAGGCCTGCTATTATAAACTGGAAGCAAGTTCTTGATGATCATGTTGATTTGGCCTTTCTCATTTGGCCTGTTGACCATTCTAGATGCCTTGTTCTTCCATCTAGTCATGCATTCGGAAAACTTCTCCCCTATGCCTTGTTTGGTAGTCTTTAAATCCCTTAAAGTCACATCAATCATAGTGTTGAAGATGAATTAGTCCACAAACAACTGCACTAGCTCATTCCACACCTTGATTTTGCTTGGATCAAGGCTATAGTACCACCTCGATGCACCTCCCATGAGTGAGAGGGGAAACACATGCAAAGTTTGCTTCTCATCTAGCCCTTTTATTTCCGCAGTGCTTAGGTATCTTCTTATGTGTTGCTTTGGATCCCCAATGCCATCAAATTTTTTCGTAATCTTGAACTTAAGTGGCAATGCAATAGGAGCCTTTGAGCTTACTCCCCCTATATTATAAATGTAGTCATCCATTCTTTGTGCCTTATGAAAGGCAAGTTGCATTTTCTCCATCTTTTCTCTCATAGCTATGGTTTCCGCAGTGGGCCTCTCAAATTGCTTGTTTCTTTCACACTCCACTTTGTCTTTTTCATCACATTCTTCATCTTCCTCCTCATCATCATGGATTTCCACATGTGTGGATTTCTTGAGCCAAGATTCTTCCAACCTAATGAGGCGTCCTCCCATTTTCTTAAGAGCTTCTCCATGTTCGTCCAAAGCCTTAAGGAACCTTTGTGCCATTGGGTCTTCCATGGAGGTAGCCATTGTCTCTTGGGTGTTTTCTTCTTCTTGGTATGTATCATCCATCTTGATCAAATGCCTTCCTTTCTCTCAAATCCAAATGGGAGTGAGGACGTGTTTTCTTGACTTGGGCAGTGCAATGATGCTTGAAAAGAAGCCCCATTTTCATTAAGTTCATGTCCCAATTAAAAGGTTCCTTTTACTCTTTAGATGTTCTTGCAAAATTCTTAAGTTCATTTTAATGGAGGCCCAATTACAATATCACTCCATTTCCTCTTATGGATCCTTGCACCTTGTTTCATTGGACTTTGGTCCATTTACAAGAAAGCTCTCATCTTACTCTCGTGGGCTTTCATTAGAATGTACTTAGAAATTTTCAACATTTTGTCTCAAACTTGGGCCTACAATGTACTTATCACATTGGGCTTTTCATTTTTATTCATTATTTCATCACTTTTTTTTCTATGAAATAGCCCTCTAACTAGAATATTTTGTGGCCTTCCTTTCAAAGTCTATAAAATTCTCATTATTTTGGGCCTAAGCATATAACAAATAGACCCAAGATTAGGGAGTTTCAATTTGGCTTTGAAGGAAATTGGATGCTAAGTCCATAGCATACTTATTACCTTAGTCCCAAAGTCCTCTTTTCCAAAAGGTCTTTTGATTCGGGCCCATGATAGCAATTAGGTTGTGGTCTTATGAACCTTTCAAGTTAAGATATACCTTTGGATTTAGGGACAAGCCTCTTATATGTGAGAACTTCTTTTCTTTTGTCCCACGACATCTTAAGTTATACCATAACTTTAGGACCATCCCCTCCATTTTTATACCTTTTATTTGGCCTTTAAAATTAGGTGAACACATGAAATATGGTTGAACAAACAAGACATATATAAAAGGTACCTTTCATGGTAGGATCTAGGATCTCTCTAGTGTGGGTAGGCTCCCTAAGGATAAAAGGATAGATAAGTAGGTCACTCACAACTAGGTGGGAAAACGAGGGCCTAAGTGGACCATATAGTAGATTGGTATAAAACCATTAATGTACTCTACGCCTATTATAGGCTATGGCACCGGTTGTGAGTTGATGGGATGAACTTCAGAAAATTTGGGCCCGAATGGAGCCTTACATCTTCCCACTCATCACTAAACAAGGGTAAGGGACAAAAAGAACAAGTGAAATGTGGTCTACTGTCGCAGGCAACCAAAAATAAAAACCTATACTCCTAAAAATATATGTAGTAGTATGAGTATGGATCGTTTCCACGGAGAGTATCTAGCATAGTTTTATGCTACGTGAACAAGGAGGGGGGGATTTGAGTATAATGAAAACAATTTTAAGAAAAACAACTAAGGAACAATTCAAAATAAAGTATCAAATTCAATCAAAAGAACAAACCTTGGTCTAAGTGAACATCCACCATCGAAATTTTACAACTAATCATCAATGTGAGTATATATCAATTCACACTTTGAATATTCATCATTGGAACTATTTTCCTATCTCTCCTTAGTTGTAGCTAATTAGAAAACAAGCAATCTAATTAACCATAACTACTAAACAACCCAAGACAAGCGCTAAAGGTTTAATTTAGTAGCAGCCTTAAGAACTAGAGAGATTGATGAAGCTAAACATAAGCACAAGCGGTTGCATTGAATTTAGTTGAGTGTTCTTCCTAAGATCTAATAATTTTTTATTCATCAAATCATTAAATCTTGGTTGCTTCACAAATTATAGAGATCAAACAATTACAGATTTGATATCTAACCTAGCAGTAGATTGCAACAAATAATAAACTAGCAAGCCTCCTAGTAATTAAATGAGACAATCATGAAGATAGGCATAGAAGAACATCTAATACTCAAAGCATAAATTGAACAATAAAAAACAAATTAGATCTCACAGTTTTATTGATTCCAAAGCTTTTGTTTCCTTTCGACCAAGTATAAAAGTTTTAGCCACGCAGGGCAATGACAAAAACTCAAAGGAGAAAATTAGAGAAGAGGGGAGAGAGAAGCGTGTGTGTCCAATCTGACTTCTCCTCCCCTCTTTTACACGTTAATTCCCCCTTTCCCAAGCCTACAAAATCTCCTAAAAATATTCCAAATAATAATATCCAAATCTGACTAATCAATGAAAATATTAAAAATAAAATAAAGTCCTAATATAACTAGGAAAGTGGTGTTTTTCAACTGGAATTTTTGTGCACCAGATCTGGAAGCTTCTAAAAATAAACTGCATCAGGTATTAGAATTTCAGGCAAAGGAACATTCCAGAACATCAGCAGTGCAGGTGCAGCAACTTCAAGCCCGATTTCAACCTTGATGTGTCCCGTATCTCTCAAAAATCAAAACATGAAAGTTGTAGACCTTTTTCTTGGAATTTCATATCATCTTGAATCATCTCAATCGGAGCTTGGATGAGATAGTTATGCCCAGATTACGAAGCGATGTTGAAACTGTCCAAAATCTCCCAATTAGCTATGTTTTGCACTTAATGCCTCCATTTGCATCCTAAATCAAAATATAAGAATAATGAGTACATTTAGGCACCAAATAAGTATAAAAGACTAAACATTAAGGGAGAAAATATGACAATTTGCATTCTCATCAAAATGTGTGTGCAAATAAGTATTGAAACTGTTTTTATTAATGTTAAGAAATAAGACACATAAGAATTAAACTCACTATCCCCAACAGCGTCGCCACTATGGGCACAACGAAAGTGGAGTCGCCACTATAGGCACAACAAAAGTGGAGTCGCCATTGTGGACTCAATGGAAGTGGAGTCACCACCTAGTTATATGATCTAGGCACCATGAATATAGCATCCTTTCGAGGAAGGACTTTTGATCTTACTTCCAGAGTTTAGGTTCAGAGTTTAGGTACACTCTTAGGAAGGTGTTAGGCACCAAAGATCACCAACTCTAATGTTGGCCTCCCATCATTGTGCCTTATACCTTAACCTCACTAAAAGCACTCTCAACACTTGCATCTATACTCACACTAACATACATCTATGCATACAATCATGGTATCTTTCATCCCAAAACACATACTTATCAATCTAAAACAAAAGAGAGCCAAGGCACAAAAAAAACCCCTAGCATTCATCTAACATGTGAAAACCTTTATCATACATCTACGACAAGGCAACAAGCAAACATATTACAAAACCTTAATCATATATGTAAGCATGTCCAATCATATCATCAAGGCGAAACCCTAATACAAAGCATGGACATTGTTAATGCATGGCTTGTTCTTTACTTACCTATCAGCAGCATAGCACCTATGGCATCAATGCATGAACATGTGAATAAATGGCATTAATACTAAAAAAAAACCTAATCTAAACCCTAATCTACACATGTGATAACAAACAAACAATTTAATAGGTAAGCAAACAATTATGGAGCTTGAAACCTATGGAAAGGAGGCTATACAGAATACACATGTGAATGCAGAAACAAAACAAACAAAAATTAGATTTTTTGGGTAACGGCATCACGCACGCTAGAACAAGTCTGTGTATACATGATTTCAGCCTGTGTCCGCAAGCAAGATCATGCGTACACAAATCCTTACCCAGAAGACCTAATTTACACAAAAACTGAATAGAAGCCAAACAAAACATAAAACGTGAACACTAGTAACCTCACATACTTAAAGACATTAAAAAAAAAATCTAAAACTAACCTAAACAAACATGTGTAAACATAAATTAAACAAAAGAAATAGATTAAAACAAAGATTAAAGGCAAAAAAAAAAGAAAAAAGAAAAGTTTAAAAAAATACCTTAAAGCAAAAGATCCTAGGCTTAATTTTTGACCGTTCCCCTCAGTCAAATCTATCACAATTCAATAAAATAGTGATTAGCAATCTTAAACTTGAAGGAAAAGGTCACAATCAAATAAAAAATTACTTGAGGGTGTTTTATGAAAAACTCTCTTTTGATTCACTATTTTCTAGTGAATTTTAGGTTTTTCCTGTGGGATTTATGTGTGTTTTGAAAATGTATCATGTAAGGCTTCATATAGTGGAAAAAATGGGGCTTGGAATGGCTCCCAGACGATGTGGGATTCAATTCCAAACCTCAGCCATTATTGCAGAAAACTTGTCTTCCTTGTGTTTCTAAAACCCTAGCTACATACGCAGGAATGTGCCTACGTACACATGCTTTGGCTTGTGTACGCAGGCCACGACCCACGTGCGCAGGCAAAGGGCTACTTTAATCATTTTATTTCTAAAACTAGATTTTTTGCTCATTTAAAATGTTATATTTTCCATTTTAATACTTCTCAAGTCAATTTAATATCTAATTGAGCACTAAACTAGCCTTGGGCCTAAAGTTCAAGCATCATTGGGAAACAGGGGCCTGAGTTGTAAGGGGTACAAAATGCAGTGTCTACAGGTACCTTTCACATATTGGGTGCATAGAGATTCTAAGAGCGGTGTTCGAAATTTGAACTACTTGGTCAACAACAAATTAAGAAGAAATACCATGAGTGGCAACTTGCTAATTATCAACTAATAAAACAAAAGAATGGAAGCAACTCTGTCACTACCATTTCTTCTCACACATTAATTTTTCTTCTTGATTGCTAGAAGATTTTTGGGTGTATGCTTTCATCTATAAAACTAAAAAATAATCTGTAATCAAATACAGAAGTCTATGAGGGTCCTAAACCAACACCAGACTCTAGCAAATTAGACAGATTGACAGAAGTCCATGAGCGGTGAGTTTTTACTTTTTAAGCCTCTACAAATTTTAGATAAATTTTCAGTCTTTTAGAGTAAAGGAATTAGATCCAAAAATATATGACACATGCAACATGTGATGTCATCATAAATATATAAATTGTAAGTGATTTAACACAACAAAACACAATCAAACCAAAGAGAAATAAGAGTAAAACAGAAGAGAGAAAAGGAGGAGAGCCACTGCATCTACTAGTAGCCTCTTCCCTGTGGATGTCGTGAACCCAAAAAAGATAGGATTTTGGAATCTGGGTTGCTATCAAAATCAATCAATTTGTCAGTCCACGAAAGAATACCAAGAATCTCTTTGATGTTCAGCCACCTTTTTCCTCTTGCCACAAAGGAAACGTGAGAACTATAAACAAAACCCAAAAACTGAAAACCTAATAACAACTCAGTGGTAGTATTGGAACTTTATTATTGATAACCAATCCGTATGACAAATTATGCAGAAGACAATCATTAAGGAATTATTGCCATCACTTTCTTTAACATAGAATGAACAAACTTCTCCTGGCTCTTCTCTAATAAGCCACAACACATTAAAAGAATGAGACATGAGTTACATTGATTAGTTGGCTACCTTCTAGAAACATAACAGCATACACGTTGTGAGCAATTTAGCATCGAGTCTTAACGCTAAACAAAAAATACTAACCATTCAAAAAGTCATCAGAAGTTGCGATACAAATATAGTGATAATTCAGCATTGTGAAACACACCTAAACAAAAATCAAGAGTGATATGTAAAAGAAATTGACTACTGAAATTTCAATAAAGAATCAAAAAATTCCCCCAGGATTGTAAGCAATAATCAACGATGGAATTGAACTCTTGATAGTTTGCACACCTTTGTCTTGCATATTCGCTGGGCATTGGCTAAGTATGAAAATTTGATGGGGAAATTTGATGGAAATTGGATAGAAGACTCTAACTTTGCATTTACATTACAAAGAAATTGTTTTGCTTCCAAATTCAACTTTGGATGGAAGGATGCGAATAGTCATAACTGAAGATAATAACTAATGTTGTATGGATAACAATTGAGAAGATTTAGTACTTAGTAGTAGATGAATAGTCATCTTTTTTTCTTTTTTCTTTTTTTTTTTGAGAAGGAGATGAATAGTCATCTTAATAGAGTGCATCAACATGTTTGTCCATGATCTATATTTAATTTTTTGATGAACATGATTGGTATTTAATTATTTTATAAAAAATAGAGAGAAATTATAAAGGAAAAAAGTATTTAAGAAAAAGTATGAGATGGCTCAACATGGAGCGTAGCAGCATTAAATGTTACACTTCAACTTTTAGTATTATATATAGATAGATTAATTATATTAGAACAATAAATAAATAAAAAATTAGAAGCCATGTGTTAATCATATAGAGGTATACAGTATAACACCACCTACTTAATTAAGGTTAATGTTAAATTACCAATTGACTCAAAAACTTAAATTATTGGAATATGGTAAATTTAATTATTTAATCACGTACTTCTAACACTCCTCCTTACATGTGGGCCAAAACTACTTTTAATAAATGAGACCCGTACATGAGAATTTTTAATAGAAGGTAGAGTGGAAGAGACAAAGATTGAACTCAGAACCTCCTGCTTTGATATCATGTTAAGTTACCAATTATCTCAAAAGTTTAAACTATTAGAATATGGTAAATTTAATCATTTAACTACATATTTCTAATAGCATAATAGCTAGAATCAGACATTTATAGAGAGAGATTCTACAACTGTAGATACAAATAGGCAATTAGACAGTATAAAGCGTTTTACCAAGAAAGGAGAGGGTAGGCTTTGAATCAGGGGCGCATCATTATTAAAGGAGCCAGCTGATTTGAGTGTTTTAGTAGCAGTAGTAATACTAGAAGGCTATCTGAAATCAACTTCTCATTGCTCCTACTGTTCTAAATACACATTTATCTCTTACCCACAAGGAAATGGAAGAGAGAAAAAGATCAAGAAAATGATTGGATACACAACTTGGAATGATGGTGGCTGTGAATTAGATCCTGCACTAGGTCTATATGATTATATCTACAACTGAACATGTTCAAAATCCTAAAACCTCCTATATATTTACTCTTCTCAATCGCGTGGAATCCTCTGGGTCATTCAAACCCCACAATTTGGTCTGTTGCTGCACAACCAAAACTGAAGCTGCACCCCTAAAATCTTTGGCAGCAAGTGTATCTCCTATTGCACCCAACTCACCATGCTCAATGCATTTCCCAAGGTCTGACATCAATTGCGAATCCTGATGACGTCTCCCAACCATAACAAGGTCATAAGCATTCTCCATTGACCTGAGTACAGCAAGCACACCATTTCCATCCATCACCATCTCCTCTTGGTAAGAAACTCGCTGATTACGAAAGGCATTGAGCCTAAATTGACTCAAGATTTCGGTATCAAGTATCTTGCTCCTAGCTGTACCACCAACAATCTCACTTGAAGAATAGAAACGTAGAAGTGTAATTAGAACATTATGATCATCATACATGCGTCCAGCATATGCTAGTACTTCTCGGTCATCTGCACCCCCAAAGAAGAGCACAGCCACCCGATACATTGAGGGTTGTCCAAGAATGGACCAAGGTTTCCTCTGATTCCCACGGTCAATGAGGACTCCAACGGAGCAAGGAGCCTTATCAAGCACATTATTGTTGAGGTGCCTAAGAGTATTAGAGGATTCTACTCTTCCCCCTATAACCCACTGCTTGTGGAAAGGGATGACTATGAAGGTTGTTCTCTTTTCAAGAGCTAGGGAGCATACATCATTGTGCATTGTAGCATAAGGGGAAATGCCTTTATAACAATGCACTATAACATGGCCAGAGTAATGTTGTTCAAATTTTCTGAATGCGTTGAAAATTTGTTCTGATTGAGTTGAATATTGAGATTTATTTTCCCTTGACACACAAGCAATGAGTAGGGGGGAGGCACGGCCAACAAGCTTGATTAGGTGCAGAACAGCTAAATTGATGGGGCTCTCTTTGCTGGGGTTGGAAGCAGAAAGAAGGTTCAAAACTGCTCGGACATTATCGGTTGTATGGATGCAAGCAAGTATGCGCAGCTCTTCATCGTTCCTGTGGTGTAAAATAGTCCTCCTTTTGTAGGCAAGGAACCTCTTCGAAGTATCATATAGGGCATTGGTGAGGGGAGTGATAGCTCCAGTTACAATCAGCAAAGAGATTACCAAAATGGTGAAGCATTCTTCGTTAATGACCTGCCCATTATTGTAATTACCTTTATTTGTTAAGAACATCAAAGAAATAGTCTTCTAGGTTAATGTACTACTCTAGATTCTTTGTCATAAATTCTTTTTCATGAATATATCACTAATATATGGCTTTATGTACTTAATTCTATGAAAGTAGAAGGGAAAAATATCATACTTTTAAGAGTAACAAAACACAGAAGGATAAACAGAAGAATGCCATTAGACAATGCATCTGAGATACATCAAGGGGTAGGAAAATCGATGGCTTACATTGTGTTCCTTCCAGCGAACCAATATAGCAAGTTCAGTAATGCCTTTGGAGTTCATAATAATACCAAGAGAGAAGGCATCTCGGAGTGGCATCCTACACAAGATAGGAGGCAACATTGTACCTATGATCTTCCCAAAAAATGCAACAACAACAATCAACTGAATCATACCCACATTCTTTAAATTTTTTATGGCAAAAATATCCACCTTTAATCCACATGAGGTGAAAAATATAGGCATGAGCAATACTGAAACAAAGCAATCAAACCTCTCTACTAATGCAGCACCTAAAGGAGGGCCATCTGGTATGAACAAGCCCAATACGAAAGAAGTGATAAAAGCATTTATGCCAATAACTTCACCCATAAATCCACAAAACAATAGTGCTATAAGGACTACAGAAATATAGATCTCTTTTACAGGTTTTCCTTCAGGGGTATTTCGAATTGCCCACAGAGCTGCTGGACGGATTCCAACCACAAAGAATATAACAAGAAGGACAGTTGAGAAAGTAGCCCCAATTGCTGTTCTCAATGACCTTGCAATAGTTAATCTTGTAGCAATCCTCACTGCCACAATAAACCAGTGGCACATATCAGACACAATTGAAGAACATGATGCCAGCCGTCCAAGCTCTGAATTGAGCAGCTTGAGTTCAGCCAGAAAGGAAGCAATAACTGGAAAGGAAGTCAGAGACTGTAATACTGCCACAAGGTGAAGCACATTGGAAATATCATGATCCAATGACAGAAAATGATTGAGGACAAAGGCAACTAGTCCAGCCAGTGCATAAGGAACAAAGAAGCCTAAAATTCCTATAGCCAATGGCCTCTTGCCTGATTTAAAAAAGATAGTTGGGTCTGTCTTCACCCCAAGTAGGAACACAAATAGCATGAGACCAAAAACTGCCAAGGTGTCCAGTAAAATTTTCCCTTTAGGTGGGAAAACTTTGACTGCATATGCTGCACTGCGCCCTAGAACTGAAGGACCTAAAATTACACCAGCCTAGTGAACATCAAAGATGGGATCAGTATATGCAAGTAAAATCATATAAAGTCACATACATGCAACCAATTAAGAACTTCATAGTCATGGATTCCCAGCTACTGGATTTGACAACAAATTAGTGGAATGCTTAAGCAACTTGGAGTACATGATGAATGTCAAGAAGGAACTTAAGGGAGTACTGCATAATTTTTTATTGAACCATTTGTATATATTTTCAGGAGCAACTCCTTTAGGTTGGTTCATTCCTCTCAACAAATAACAATATTTTTCTGAAAAATTCTTTACCTGATTAAATGGAAATTAAATTTCATTACATGTAATTCTTTTTACACTTGGAAATTGTTATTGAAAATTCCTCCCCTTTTCCTTATGCCCATTTTTTTTTTCTTTGGGGGAATTTAAAATTTCAATTATAGAACTTATCAAGTTTAAATTGTCAGCTTGTGATTTAAAAAGTTACATGTTACCTTTAAGAGATTTAATTGTATTTACTTTTTATTCATAAGATTTATGTATTAAAATTATAATGAGCTTGCTATTATGTTTTCAAAACTTTCTTTTCAATTTACCTGATTTAAAAATGTGAATTTTAATAATTTGAAGCTAAGAAAATATTAAAAGATGTAACCTCATGCCAATAAAGTGTAACTTCTTAACCAATACACCAAAAACAATATTATCTTTTTCAGGAATAATTAAATTCAATCATGTGATTTATTGGTCCCTATAACCACAATTCAACCTAATATATAACATCTAACTTAACTATACCTAAATTTTACCCGCGGGCAACCCGCTTATATATAATACATAAATGTGGTATATCAACACAATAAATGATAAATGCCATAATTCATATATTGATCTTAGCAAGAAGAGGGAGAGAAGGCTTACAACAATCTGAGAAACAACGGAGGGTTGGTCAATATTCTTGAAAAGGGCGTGAAGGGAACGAGAGAAGATGCAAATGAGGGAGAGCTGCAACAGCAAGAGAGGGAGAGAGAAGTCGAGAGGGTCATCTCCAAACCATATACCCCTTGAGTTTAAGCGACCAAAAATGCTGCATGTGGAGGAGCCAACTTTCATTACTTCTTGAGTCAGCTTACTGTCTGTGCTCATTTTTATGTGACTGAACCTGCATGAGGGTAAGAGAGATGATCGAAAGTTTTTTTTTTTTTTGTTGAGAGAGGCTTTGGGTTACGGGGGGAAAGGGAGAAACAAAGAGGAACACAAAGGAATAGGAGGGAAATCCATGTGGGAAGAGAGTTTAGAGATGGATGGACGGGACAGAGAGAGAGAGAGAGAGGGAGAGAACAGCAACAACAATGTCAACAATAACAAATTAACAATAGCAAATGGGGAAAAGTGTCAATGGTTCCACTTTGTTCGTTCAGACCTTTGACCAAAGGTAAAGGGGCATTCATCTCTCCACGGTCCAAGGCTTCATGCATGCGATGTCTACATAAGAATAAGATATAAGAGGACTGCCCTAAAACAAAAACAAAAAAATTATATATATATAAAAGAGAATTCGATGGTTTTGATTGTGCCACATTAATTATTATAAGTCCATTTTTTTTTTAATTACATGGTTACAACATTGGAGAATTATAGAATTAAACCTAAACATCTTCATTAAAATTATTAAGGTGTGTCAATTTGCAAGTCCAAATTTTATTATAAAAGGTCTATAAACTATTATATCAATTAATACAATTAATATCACATCAATAACAAGATAATTTTGACATCTCATAGGTATTTTTACAATTTTCATAATGTTAGTTTTTTTTTTTTTTAATGTCAATATATATAGTTATTTCCTTTCCAACAAACGCTACGTCTATAATATTTTCTAAAATTTAATCAAAGAAAGCAAAATGGTTCATTTCTGCTCTAAAACAAAGCCCAATTCAAGGTGTGAAAGTCAAAATACTCAGGAAGGCGTTAGTTTCAGCACAAAAGTGGGCAACATGCCAGAAATTAAATTTGTTACTACATCATTGGTTGGTGCTGGAGACTTTTTGTTAAATTCGCACACAAATAACATGTAATTGGCAAAATAGCTGCATTCATCAATTAATTTGCAGCTGTTCAAATAAGAGAATTTGGTGGAAAGGCTACGAGGTTTTCCAGGAAATGTTTTAAGTGTTTGGAAAATACAATGATGTTAATGAGAGTTACATGTCTAATCTAACCTGTATATCCAATAAGATTATACTGTAATTTGTATTCTGTAATGACACTCAAGAAACATCTCATCAATCAAAGAAATCACCCCGTCTCAATCAACCTCGGAATCAAATGAAACTTAGTCCCTTCCACATCCAGCTAGCAAAATCAAACCCTTGAATCTTATCCACATCACCCATATAACTCAACGAGGTCTGCACTAGTCGAATCCACCCCATTCCTTTACCTTTCTCCACTTTCTTACTTGGATCCCTAGTGATCTCAAAGAAAATTGTCTCGTTCCTCACCGATCCCACATAAGGCAATAAATTGACCCAATTCTTCAATCTATGCTCTTCATGAAACAGGCAAAATTTGCCAAATAGTATAATACTGGGAAAATTTTAAACCAATAGCATGTGTTGAAAGTTTATTTGTTAGTTGGACTCTTTTTTAAAAATCAAGTATAGCAAAATCGACTTCCAGCCAAAATCGAGTTTACTATACTCGACTTCCTTTTTTATCCACCTCAAAGCTAATTTTCAGTAGGAAGTCGAGTATATTAAAGTCAACTTTGGCAATCTTGGCTGGAAGTCCAAAGGCGATTTTGCTGTACTCGATTTTCAAAAGAGAGTCCAACTAACTAATAAAGTTTGAATGCATGCCATCCGCCTAAAAATTTTCTAGAATTATACTGTTTAGCAAATTTTGCCTCATGAAACGCCTTATCAGCCTCAATGGCAAAAATCTCAAAAGTCTTATTCTGTTTAGGATACTTTTCTTAAACCAACTAACTATACTAGAGCCATAACTCCGAGCTCCAACATTGACGTAAACATACCTATTCTTAAAGTTAATATCTGCCAAAGATGTCACGTCCCTGTCAGCCCATAAAAAAAAAAAAAATAAAAATAAAAAGGGGAAAGGTCAGATTTTTGGGGTTCCCACGTGCCCCACCTAACCCCACTACCCACCATTCTCCACCACTCCTTTTTCTCACTTATCTCTTCACTCTTTTGGCCGGCTCTCTCTTTTCTGTCTTTCACTTTCTTTCTTATCTCTTCACTTAAACACACACTCACCCGCCGGCCTCCTCTCCAAACCACACCATTTCACCATCATTTTTCCGGCAAGATCACTGGAAAAATACTTAGGAACCCCTAAGCATCTTCATCATTTTTTTTAAGTAAAAAATTCCTAATCTTTTTTGTGGGTTTTACACTTTTGCTTGAGGTTATTTGTATTTAAGCTTTAATAATGATACTCATGTGATTTATGAGTATTGGAAGTGATATATATGTGTTTTTATGTATGAGTTTTGTATTGGTGGAATTATTTGATGAATGGGTATATAATTTGTGCTATAAATGGCTATTTAAGGTATATGTGTGGTGGAAAATTTAGGGGTTTTAAATTATAACATGTGATGGTTGGCAAATTTAATTTTTCTATTGCCATTGGGTTTATTTGGAGTTAGTTGAAGTTCTAAATTTCTTGTCTTGGACGATATTTTGATTTTTGCTTTCATGGGTCTCTTAATGATGTAGTGTAAATTTATGGAAGCTAGTCATAATGTTGGAGATGATCTTGAATGGGTTAACTCTATAAATTGGAGTATATGCCTTGTGAATTAATTTTTTGAGAAACTTTGGAAGTGAAATATGTTAATATTGATGAGGTTAAATACTAGGCTTGCCTAATTAAGTCTCTATTTGGTAATTCCTAAATTGTGGCTAGATACAATTTCAAGCTCTATGCTTATTGTGATGGGTTTACTTGATATTGTTTAGATTCTAGCTAATCTCCTTGGAGCTTGGAGAATTAGGCTTTTGTGGTTGCGAGGTAAGTAGCTTCTTAATGGGATATTTTTGGAAAAATAACCATATTTCATAAATGATGTTTTTGAGTCAAACACATTTTGGAAAATTATATATGGATATATGTTTTCTTAAAATTGTTGTGTTGTGGTGTGCCTTTGTGTTAGAACCCATTTCCCTCTCCCTTGTGTGTGTGTGTGTGTGTGTGTGTGTGTTTGTTTCTCAAAAAAAAAAAAAATTAGGTAATTGTCCCACATTGCTTAAAAGAGTGTGCTGTGTATAGTATAACTTGCCCCACCTTCCCTTAAAAGTTACTATGGCTTTTGAGTGGAGTTGTGGTGTGCCTTTGTGTTAGAACTCATTTCCCTCTCCCTTGTGTGCGTGTGTGTGTGTTTGTTTCTCAAAAAAAAAAAATTGTTGTGTTGTGATCCTATTGCATATTATTATATATAAAAATGCATCATATTTAGTATTGCATTTGGGGAAAGGCATGAATTGTTGATATGGAAAAATAAGCATCTTTTATTTAATCTTTGGTAAGGAAATCATGGATTTTATGGTATATTAGAAAATTTAAAGATGTTTATCTTGTCTTGTTATGTGGGAAATTGATAGAAAATCTTTTGACAAGAATGAAGTTGAAAACCTTACAAACTTTGTAGAAGTTAGATTATTTAAGGTTTTTCTAAAACTACCTGGTTATAAACTATGTATTTGAAAGGAAATATATACCTGTGAGCTTTATGTGGTTTTAACACCATGCCATGTAGGTCAGTGTGATTTCCCAGTGATCACCCGATTTGGTTTTTGTAGTCTTTGTGACAACGGAATCAAATCTAGGTCAGTGCCCTTTCACTTTGGATGACGCGTTCTTCCCTGCTGTCCATGGGGGGAAGAGGTTCCTTGATTGTGTGTGGGTGAGGCTGCTGTCCATGGGGCCAAAAGACCACATGCAAAAGAGGTCCTATTTGACGCGCTCTCTCTGCTGCCCATGGAGGGAAAGAAAAACCTTGAGAGTATGGGTGAGGCTACTGTCCATGGAGCTAAGAGTCTGCATACCAGAGAGGGCAATATCATGCCAGTTGTGAATAGGTGGATCCCCTGACCGGTCTATGTGATATTATAGTATATTTGTGATAAACTACCGTATGTTAGATTTTATTGTTTTGGAAATTATATTGTTAGTACTCACAGATTATAGTATATAGTTTCAAGGTATTTACTTTGAGAAAATTTATATTTTATTATTTAATCATTCTTGTCATATTATTATTATTGAAGATGAAACTTGCATTTCCCCCACCCCCATTAATTATACTACTTACTGGGCTTCGTCTCATCCCGTTATATTTTTTATAAACTTTTCAGAGTAGGCAACAATACTTTGAGACAGCTTTTTCGTGGCTAATAGTAGTTAAACTAACTACTGATGGAGGCTGAACTTTTGTAATGGAGTTATTTGATGTTGTACATCTTAGAATAGGCTTGTCTCATTTTTGTTGTATATTATAGTGGTTGTGATTGTATTCCCACTAATGGGACAAGCTGTTGATATGTAATTGTTATTCAGACCTCTATTCTTTTGTGGCCAATGGTCCTTCTAATTAATACTTAGAGCTCTGACTTACTTTGAAAATATATTCAATGGAATTATTATAATAATTCTTGATGTTGATACTTGATAGGATTTATGTGGATTGAATTGTCAAAATGTAAAAATTTACAGGTACTTGAGATGTCTTTCTCACGCTTTGGACCCTTTGGGGTTTGGGGCATGACAGAAGAAGTTAGGTATTTTATGTTGTTTATGTTTCTCTTCATATTAACTAAGGTTTCAATGGCTTTTCTTGAATCACCGGCTCAGCATTGCAAATTATTTTGCATTTGAACACCGGAACCGAGCATTTATCACCAGAATTTGAATTCCTCTCTCCATGGAAAACAATTTCTATTTATTTCTGCATCATAACCTCTCAAATCTTCAAAGAATCTACGCTATCAATTTTGCAAGAACTGATCAATCTAAAGGAGGAATTGAACAATTCAAGGAAAGAGTGCAAGTTGTACAAATCTTTGGTATTGGTGAGGACAACAAGGAAGCCTCCCGGACCAAGCGTCCGAGTGATCTCCTAAGCGAAACCGACCAACCGATTCGACCGGTATAGGCGACCGATGCCAGAAAACTCGAAATCGAAAGTGTTATCATCAAACGGCTAGAAATGTGCCTCACCGGAGACAGTCATCGATGGAGACAATCTCTTAGAGATTCCGAAGGAGTCCATTACACCGATCTCTCTCAACACATGTATATCCTCACCGACTAGGGTTTCAAGGCAGAAAGCCTTGGAATTGGGAGAGAAAGGCTTTGGATACCAAATCTTGGAAGACGAAAGAGTAAAAGTCAACAAATTTACACAAGTTCTTGGTAGACCGGGGTCCTATACAGACACGGGGACACGGGCATTAAGTCTTAAGGATTCAAAGAAGAAGGTGTTGTTTGGATTGCGTCCACGTTTGGATGTTTTGCGTTTCAGGCCTTTTCTTTTCTTTTTTTGGGACTAGGGTCTGGTGCACTATTCATGGGATATAAATAGTGCATCAAGGCATATGAACAATGTTTTTAGTGTGAACAGTAACCGAAATTTATTTTTTTTATTATTTTCAGTTTTCAGCAAAATAAGCGGTATCCTAAAGTTAGAACTTCCAAGAAGAAGATTCAGATGTAAACATTCTTCAACAGACTGGGCCTTAATCTTGGTGGGTCCATGAATCGTTCACTAAGTTTGATGCCAAGTATTAAGTCTCAAAGAGAGTGAAGATGGGGGAGGAGGGTGGGATTTGTCAATAAATGGGAGTTTTGAGGGTAAATTGGGGAAATGGAATTTATTTCAACTGTCTAGGAAGGAAAGATGTGGTGGGGTTAAGGATGGCAATTTTGCCCCGCCCCTCCCCGCTTCGCCCTGCGCGGGATTTTTCCGCCCCGCAAAGGTGGTGGGGTGGGGATGGGAGGAGATTTTAGCCCCGCACCACAGGGTGAGGTGGGAATGGGTTTAGACTTTTTAGACCTACCCCACCTTGCCCTGCCCCGCCCCACCCCACCCTACCCCACCCCACGTTGATAAGGGTTAAATTGTAACTTTTTCATACTCTAAAACCCTACAATTTAAACAAACATATTATCAACTTATTTTATTATACCTTACGTGGTTCTCTACCTCTTTTTTCTCTCTAGCAATATTGGAAATAAGGTACCAATTTTAATGAATTATTTTGTCTTTATTAGAAACAAATTTATATACCATTGAATCATTGATTTTGTACTATGAGATTTTTATGTTTATTGCGATAGTGTCTTGTTAAACAATTGAATACTATTATTCAGTATTTGCTAAAAATTAGTTTGATTTGATGGGATAAATTTATTTGTAATTTCAAGTATATTTTTATTAATGAGATAGGTTTTATTAAAAAAAAATTAATATCTGTGGGCAAATCAACAAATAGTAGAGTTTTGCTGAGTGGGGCGAGGCTTCACGAGGCCCTAAGGAGTGGGATGAGGTAAGAAAATTTTCCCCGTCATGCGGGCCAGGGTAGGGATGGAAGAAGACAAAACCATGCGAAGCAGAGGCGAAGATACCATCCTTCAGCCCCGCCCCCCCCCGCCCCATTGCCATCCCTAGGTAGGGTCCATAATATGGTTACCTAGTTTTTGCTAGATTTGAGAAATCAGAGTTGGAAAGTGATTAGTCGCCATTAAGAGAATTGTTGTCTATGGAGATTTTCCTTTCAAGTGGGAGCCCTGGTGGAGCATGAATTACTTCTTTTTTTATCCTAATTACAAATTTCACCCATAAACTTGGTTATTTTTCAATGTTTTCATTTTTCAACTTTATAATTTTAATTTTGTTTCCTAATTTAATGTGATCCTTTTATCTACTTTCAAGTTTATCCGCATAACAAAATTCCCAGATGTGGTTATCTAACAAGGGTTGTTTGGAGACTCTTTGTGTCCACTTGAGAACAACTTATTTAACTTCTTGTTAAAAACTTTTTACTGAAAGTGTGTTACAGTATACTAATACTTTGAAAAAGTGAAGTTTTAAAATTTTGTACACAAAAGCTAAAATAAACTAAAAGCTGAGCTTATAAGCTCTAGCCAAACAGACGCAATTTTGTGCAAATATGGTCCAAGACTAACCCATCTTCTTTTTGCAGACAGTAGTCTTCTTTTTTGCAGATCATCCTCAAGTGAATGTCAAAATGTCTTGGAGATCCTGGAAGCTTATGAAAATTGTTCTAGCCAATAGATCAATAAATCCATGACAACTACTTTCCTTAGAAAGTCTACTTTTGAAGAAAAGAGTCGGTCAATAAAAGAAGCTCTGGGTGTTCTTAAAATCAGAAAAAATGAGAGGTATTTGGGTTTGCCCTTACTAGTGGGTAAAAAGAAAAAGGTTAGTTTTTATTACATTAGGAGAGAGTATGGAGGAAATTACAAAGTTGGGAAGAAGAGCTATTGTCTAAGTTTATAGAGAAAACTTGATCAAGGCTATGGTTCAAGTTATCCCAACGTTTTAAATTACATGTGGATAAATATCATGAGATCAAAAGCTTTATCATAAAGTTTTGTTGTGTTGTGTGGATATTCTTTGTGTAAATATGACATCAAATATCTGTTCATTTTAGATCTCTCAAAACACAACAAAATCACCCTTATGTTTTCTCAAATCCTAAAAATTAAAAAAAATTGAGAATCAAAGAAAAATATTAAATTAAATGACCAAAAACGCTCAACACACTAGATTTTTTTAACCAATAATTTTCTGATTACCCCTATCATTATTCTTCACCACTAATGTACCAATTTCTTACTCAAATTAATGCACAAATTCTTGATATATAAAGAACGAGAGTGAAAGGGAGCCCTAAGAAATAATAATAATAATAATAAAATTAAGAAATTTTTTTTTCTATAAATAATTTCTTATTTGTCAATATTAGTTGAAAACATATATATTTTTTAATATTTAGAAATGAAAAAAAAAATTCAAAACTAAGTTGTTTTAGGTGATTTAACAGCAACTATGGTTCAAGTGAACCAAACTATTAATAAATAGCTTAGGCTCAGCTCAAGAAATACTTATTTATTTAACAAATGATCTAAACTCAAAACTAAGATTAGACTTCAATATTAAACAAGCAAAGCTTAAGCATAATAATGTGCTGGTAAATAAGATAATCTATATATATAAAAATGGGTTCAAGTTACACTTTTTCTAAACCATTGGATTTAAGTAGATCCAACTGTTAAAAAAAACACTCATTAATGATAATATTCTGATTAGAATCTCATTTACTATCCCTAATTTATTACCTTCCATACCTATCTCTAAACCAAAAAATATGTCTACATTTTTCTCTCTCTCTCTCTCCTCCATATAATAGGTGAAACTAAGAGAAACTCAAATTAGAATTCCAAATTAGAGTTCCAATTTTGCACCATGTGTCCTAAATTATTTATTCTTAAAGAGTTTTGTGGGGAGTAAAAAGATCCTGATGGGAACGTGGGTCTTTTGGGCCGTGTTAAGAAAGGCCGACCTGACCCTGGGTTTAGAAGTTGTTAGTACTATGGGTCGGCCCATACGCCGAGGATCCGAGGATCCAGCCGAGGGTGAACTTACCCTCGGATGAGCACCGAAGAACTCGGGATTTCATAGTAAAGGTTAGGGGATGACATAGTTAAGGCCAATGGTTAAAAGGGGTGAACCTTAGAACGCCCCAGAAGCACCGGTGTTGAAGAAATGTCAAAGATAAAGGCTGCTACCTCCACATTAAAAACCCTGCACCTACCACCCTGGCCGCATTTATGGGGAAGTGACACTCCGAACAAAGGAAGAGAAACTTCTGGTTACTATTCAAAGGCACTGAGAAAAGAAATATCTAGTCTAAGGGGGAGGTGAGGCAACACGTGTACAAAGCATTCAAAAGAGTAATATATAAAGAGCAATTTAAGACAGAAAGGGGGGACGGACTTTTTGTAACCTAAAAAGAAAAGAAACAAAGAGAGAGAGATAATATAAGAACAACTCGTGGCTTATGTCCGAGGAGGCTGATTGACTATACTCCTTGTTGTTTCCAAGCATTTGCAATCTTTAGTTTGTCATTTAATCCTCATACGCTTCTAACCTGGGTTTCAAGCCCACACTCTACAAATTCATATTGTTTAAGGCTCATTGGGCCTGAGCCCATAACTGTTCTTGGGATCAGGTACAGTGTGCGCTTACAAGTTTTATTTCTTAATTTTAGAATCAAATGTGAGACGACATCATAAATATTTATCCAAGTGAGTTATTAAGTACAAAAACCAAAGAGTCTAGAATAAATTAATTGTAAAAAAAAGTTTTTTACAATAATTTTTTAAAAATGGGCAATTTACATTTTATACCTAATTATATTCTTACAAATTTTTTTAAAGAGTTAACAAAATATGAAAATGATTATTAATATTATTTAAATTATATATAAAAATTATATTATGCACCCATGCATATGCATGGGTTTACAAGCTAGGGAGTATAATGCTAAATTAATGTAATATAATATTATATGTATATATGTATAAACGTTCAAAATATACTTTTATAGACTTAAACTTGGATTATGTAAGTTTGTAAATAAGTTCATAAGATATCAATTTGTAATTTGTAGTTTATTATAGATAAAACATTCAACAAGTTCACAAAATTTCCAAATTAACCTATCACCTCACACATGGACCATTGAAAAAATTAAATTAAAAATTATGATTGGCCCATATATGAAGTGGTAGGATTATTTAGAAATGTTGTAAAATTGTTATTAACTTTTATCGTGTCCCTAGCTTTATTGAATAAGTTAATCCAATAGTTCATAAACAAGCTCAAGCTTATTTAATAAGAAAATGAACTAAGCTTAAACTTATAATCTGGTTTGATAATGAACTCAAGCTTAACTCATTTTAAAAAAATATTTAAATGAACAAACTTAAACTTTTAATATTCGATTAAGTTATTGCGAAGAATCACATATAATACAATATGATATAAAAGAAAGTTGGGATAAATTTTGAAATAATTGATACTATAAAGACAAAAATGAAAACACATAAACTTAGGTATTGCAATTTGCAATTTCACTTCTTCTTTCCCCCCGCCCCACCCCTATTCAAGCCTGGCGGCAAACTAACAATTGCATAGATTGGCCCACACCAAATATAACAGTACTTGGCGGGCACATAGCCGTTGGAGTAACAAATTCGGAAGTACTGCCTCATTAGAACAAAGCCCTTGGGCCCAATAAAAGGCAGATTTGAGATATATGGGCTACGTGTAAAAGTAGACTAGCCTAGCCCAACCATTGATTCCCGAATTTGCAATCTCTCTCTCTCTGTCTCTTAATAGGACTACCAGGTTACAACTAATAAATAGCGAAGTAAATAATGGGCCAGTCCTTTTCTGGTTTGAATTCAGAGACAGGGTTGGACTTTTCTTTTGTTTTTAGGGGCATTATAAATGAGAAGGAAAAAATAATCCCAGCTTAGGTTGATTTGGAAGGGTTGACTGGTCGTTATGCAAAATATCATTAGGTTTTTTTATTGTGGTTTGGGCGTTGGAGCTTCTATACTAACTTTTTTTTAATGTAATTATCGAAATACCTATCACAGCACATATATTCTTTGGAATACTTATTCAATTATCGAACTATCAAACCATAATAGCATTAATCTTCTTTGGACCTACTTAATCAAGTGGGTTTAAACAAACAAATCAAATTAATACACATTTATTTCTCAAAAATAGAAAATGAATACAGCTATTTTTGAAGCATTTTAAAATAGAGTAATGATTGAGTCCAGTGTTTCTGTGTACTGGACCTATAACACGTGTTAGCATCTTAATAAGTCCACTTCCCTCTCTTAAAATACCGTGCATGCTGAATGGAGTTTGTGAATGATTAGTATCATTGTGCATAAGAACTGCCGACTTTGACTTAAAATGTTTTGATGTTAATAGGCTATAGCCAACTTCACTACAGCTTTCATAAATTTTTTTTTAAAAGAAAAAAACTCAAAGACAGCTTTGCGTTTAGCTGAACTTCTACAAATTAAAGTCAAGGACAATCTAGATAGTAAATTTGTGTTTCCCTAAAAGGAAGTAAAAAGGTACCAATGGGAGTAAAGAACCAAAAAAAAATAAAAAAAAAAAGGCAAAAAACCCTTCCACAACAGACAAATTGACTGAGGAACAAAACAAAAACAAGTTGGCAACCCTTCCACAATAACCAAAAAAATAGGTAACCATTTACACAAACAGACAAAATGGGGGTTAAGGTACAAAACAAAAACAAGCATTAAAACATAAATAACAAAGCATGTAGAAATTTGATCTATAGAAAGAGGAAGAAGGAGAAGACACATAAAAGCTATTAGGTCGGTGGGTATTGGGTAGGCAGGCCGTGTGGGACCATTGGAGTCCAGTTTTGTTTTTAAATGCACCGTGCGCAACACGTAACTGTCTCATTCTTATCATCATCATATAGTTATAGTACTATTGAAACATAAATAAAAATTGTCGTTGAAATGTACCAAAATAGTCCTAACACCTTGGTCTAAACTCTAAAGGACTCTCTGTACAATGAATATGGACAATGGGTTATGCAGTAATTTTCTTATGTAGTAGTACTAGAAGATTAAGATTAAGATGAACCATCACCAAGGGAGCAACCTGGAAGGTCCATCTGTTGCTATTTAAGTTGACCTTGACCAACTTGTGCACCAAGTCACCGAAATAATCCCCAGCTGGGCCAGCTTGACATTTTTGACTCATTCAAATCAAACCCTCCCTCCATTAGGATTTAAGCAAATGATCAAATGCAAACTCTCTAATCAGCAACTATGGCCTGCGATTCAAGTGGGTCCTACTAGTTTTGATGGACCCCAATCTGGTTGTTAGGAGAAAGGGTTTCAAAAAAAAAAAATTCAATCAATCTTTTCCTTTCACTGCTCAAAACAACAACTACATGCTTTTGATTAAATTCCCAACTTTTCTTGGTTTTACAACCAGGCACATAAAAAAAATCACTATCATGTGTGATACAAAAAAGTGATTTGAGGCCCTTCAATTGTAGGGTAGGGAGGCCTCAAAACAATAAACAAATAAGTTGAGAAGCTTATCTAAGGATAAATTTTTTAATATACAAAAACCAATCCGTGTATAATATACAACAAAAACAAACAAATTTGCAATAAATTGAATGGACCTGCGCTTTTTATTTTGTTTTGCACTTTCGCTCCTACTCCCTCCAAGAATTTTCTTTTTCTTTTTTGAGTCAGAACCTTGCAATTCCAAAGTCTATGCAAGCAAAGATTCGAAAAACATGTCATCCCTTGGTTCTTCTTTGGTTCTAGAATACACATTGTCTGTGACTTGTTGTTGTTGGTTCATGTAGGAACCAATGGCATTCCCGAAACCCGAGAAGCCGAAGCTCTCGGGGCTCTGCAACATCTCCAAGGTGAAGGGTGCTTGCCCTTCAGATGTTGGTAGTCTTAGATTGTGAAGATGGTGGTTGTTCACAGAATTGTTAGTGTGATGGGTAATGGCTGAAGGCCTAATTGCTGTGGCAGCACTAATGTTGTTATTATTGTTGCTTGGCAAAGGCCTATTGACAGAATGGCTGCCACTGCCACGGGCTGCGGGAACATCATGGTTGTGCTTCCCCTCATAGGTTGTGATCACTGCCCTTAGATCATGAGATGCTCGCTCAACATGCTTTCTCACTGGACACCCTGGATATGTGCACTTGTAGTAGCTCCTACAATTTGTGTGCAAGTAAACTCAAGATTAGAAAATTACAACTTAAGGGCTAAAGGCAGGCTAGGCAAAACATATCCCAGTAAGCAAAAGCGAGTGTTCAAAAGTTGAGTGAGAAAGCTCAGCCTAAAACTTGGGTTTTTTAATTCAATAAATCCATCAAGTGCTAAGAATAAAGCACACACCATCAAAGAAACTTTTAAGCCAAAATGGATCACTTTTGAAATATGCAAATTGCCCAAACCGACCAAAAAGATAGACTAGTCTTTTTTAAAAAGGTGTTCAAGTAACAAGGCATTGAGAGCATAGGGTACGAATATAAGAGTCAAGAGTGCAAGTGTTATAGAATAATGATTCTAGAACTTTGAATGTAAAAAAAACTTTCAAAATTTTGACAAAGAAAAAATGAAAAGTAAGCGCTACCTTGGGTTTGGATTGCCCTTGACCACTTTCTGCCCATATTTCCTCCAACGATATCCATCATCTAAAATATCTATATCACTAGTTGTCTGAACTACAACTCTAGGTTCCCTCACTGTTCTGCTCCCGGCTGCTGATATACCTTCATTTTCACCCTCTTTTTTCCTGAACAATTAAAGGAAAACATATAATTATCAGACCAAACCCACCCAACCATACTATAAAAGAAAAAATTTACACAAACTAATAAAACAAAGTGTTTTTTTCAAACCAATTTTGGAAAAATCTCTTCCAACCCATTATTAGATTCATAAAATCACCCACATATATTAAATGACATGACTCGTTAGCTAGTCATGTAACTAAAAGTGGGTGGTCATTTGAATCGCCATGGATTAGAGGAATTTTCCTTTGGTTTAGAGGTAAACTCTAATCTACCAAACTTACCATCTTTTGGCATCGGGCTCATCCTCATCATAGTCATCTCCTGCGGACTTGCTCTTTTGAGAACTCTGATCAAAATCCTCATCCCCCATCGATATGGAAGAGTTTTCTGGGGTTGCAACCGAATCCATATGTCCATTACCAAGGGCGGCATATGACTGATCATGAAGTTCATGGGAGGAAGAATTAGAAACTTGAATGGCATGAGAAGAAGCTGAGGATGATCTCCTAGTAGACTGAGGCTTGGGATGGTTATGACTACCCTTGTAAACTATCTCAGTAATTTGCCCATCTAAGGACCTCTCAACTTTCTTCTTTGTTGGGCAATTGGGGTATGTGCACTTGTAATAACTTCTAGGATTTTCACTTCCTTTAACTTGTTTTTGCCCATATTTCCTCCAATTGTACCCATCATCAGACCTCCTACTCAGTGTTTGAGGCTGTTGAGGCTGTTGGTGATAATTACCATATTCTGATTGGAGCCCACCGTTGTTGCTGTTGTTGTTGTTGTTATTGTTGCTTTGAATGTTACTTGTTATGGTGGTGATATCAGAGGAATAGCCCTGCATTGAACCGAATTCAGCCTTTACCATACTCTTTCCTGTGGAAAAATCATCCTGCTTGGTGGGTTCTTGGAAACTCCAGGCTTGTGGCTGTACCTGAAAATTTGTAACAAATAAAAAGATTGTTAATGAAAATCAAAGAGAAGGAAAACAAAGAAACCTGGACTGGCATGTGCATAAAAAATTTGTTACATACAGTTTGAATCGCAGTATTTGAAGGCTGATAGTTTGTTGTTGATGATAAAGGAGGCCTTTGTTGAGTTTGGAAAGAGAAATCTGAGTAGTTTTTGTTTTCTTGTTTAACATTCTGCTGCTGGTTGCTAAAATTACTCCTCCAATTGAAGGCCTGAGCAGGGAATGTTCCTGTTGTTGGAGATGGCAGAATCTGTATACATATAAACAGAAAAAGAGCAAAAGCCCATCAACCAATTATGGCAAAGGAGATAATAATTAGGCAAACTAGATTAGATTCAACAAGACAAAAGAGGAACAAAGAATCCCATTAATTAATTTAGCACCACATACAGCTAACCGAAAACAGAATTTTGAAAGACATGACCTTGACTTAAGCCTATGCTTCCTTAATTTGATTGTTAATAACCATGAATTTATTTTGGTCCGAAAGAAAACAACGAAAAAACCTCCAAGTCAACTGAGTCATGCACAATAATTTGACTTGACTCGTATTAAGTTCCTTCATTTCCTCTAAAACAGAACAGCCTTCAAACATATCTCTTCTTTTTTCTTCTTTTTTTAATCTTTCATTTCTCTCAATTTTTTCAAACAACCTAAATGGGTTTGTTGCATAAAAAGCAAAGCAGAAACTTTGACCAAAAAAAAAAAACTTACGTTAGAAGCGTTGAGAAGAACAGGGGAGTCCAAGAGCTCAGCTGGGCTCAACCCAGCTGGGATAGCAAAGTAAGAGCTTGGAGACACAGCAGGTGGAGAAATGGGCAAAGAAGGAGGTGGGATTGACTTGAATTTAGGCACACCCGACCCAGTTCTCTCAGCTATACGATCTGACAAGCTACGATTTCTATTCTCTAATGTGGTGTTTTGGTCATCAATATCGTTGGGTGAGGCAAGGAGGTCAGAGAAAGAGGTTGTCATGAAAGGGTGAGTAGAGAAAGTGAAGCTAGCCGGGTGTGAGTTAGCTGAGGTATCCAAGCTCCCAGAAGAGGAAGCCATAGAAATAGGAAAATCAAAAAGAGAAAGAGAGTCTTTCTTTGGTTGTTTTGGATGAGCAAAAGCTTTACGGTACAGAAGAAAGCTAAGATATAAAAACAAATGGGACAGAGATAGATAGATATTAGAGAGGAGGTGAAGAAAATGGTCACGTATTGTACAAGTTTTTGCCTTGTTTTTCTTTAATGGGATCTTTCTGGGAAACTAAGGGTGAAGTTTGACCGTGGAAAAAAAAAATTTTAATGAAATATAAAATTGTATGTGTTTATATTACACCATTTTTATTTAATTTTTTTGGGTCAAAACTCGTGGGTTTGACTGGATGGCGGCTGACACTGAGATATCTTTCTAGTAATTGGTAGGAGCTGTTGTTTTCTATGGTTGGCAACTGGCAAGGATGCTGTGGTTTCATGCTTGAGTCCATATTATTAAGCTAATTTCACTCGTAAATGTGGATTTATTTATCTGATAATGCGTAGTTTTAGCGTATTTGCCTTAAGATCATTTTAAGAAAATTTTAATACTAATTTTGTAAAAATATAAAAAATAAAAAATTAATATGTATTTTTAGAACATAGATAAATGATATTTCTTCCTCTTGCATTTATTGTTGATCTTACTATGAATTTAATAAGTGAACCTCGTTATGAAAGTGTGAATAAAAAGTACAATTCTCCATGCTAGAGGAATAACTAAGTATTACTCATTAAAAAATATTTAAAAAAATAATTATTTTTTTTCTTTAAAAATTTTTAAAAATAGTTTTTAAACCAATATCATTTGCACATCCTTAACTTTTAACTGCTACTAATATTAAGGGGTTTTTTTTTTTTTTCAGTTTTTAGTTTTTTAACCGTATTAAGAAAGAATGATGCTTGATATACGGAATGATTGATGCTTTAATTTGCTTATTTATTAGTGAATAATTTTGTAGAGTTTCTTTTAGATTTTTTCATATGTAGTTTTCATGTGGATCGTGCAAAAATGTTTTGTGCATTTCTAGTGAGAACATGCACCATGTCATGATTAACAATGAAGAAAAAACTGCAACCCTAGAATTATATTATAATTAAATACTTTATAAGAAATTATATGTTCACAATATTTTCACAATATTTTTACAACAAATTTTAAGTGGCACGTTGTTATTAGTTGTTATTATTAGGGCGAAAAAGTAATCTTAGTATTAGGTTCAAATTTGAACTAATAATAACAAATCACCTATGATTTGTTGTAAAAATATTATGAACGTATCACCTATCATAATTTATTGTTGATTTTTATAATCAAACTTTATTGAAAACAAAAAACAAAAATAAAACTTCCTATATGGATTTTTCTTTTCCTAAAACATGGAATTCTACTGTAGTTTTTAGCGTAACACTTAGGACATATTTGGTATACTGTAATATACACTATAATGTAATAATTATTCATATAGTTTAGTTATTATTTAGTTTAGTTGTATTTTTATTATAGGGGGGAGTCATTCCTTATGAATAAAGGTTCTTCAATATGAGGAATAATTATTCCTCTTTAAAACTGTTGTAATATGTATTTCTTAGTAGTTGTAATAATTTCTAAAATTAATACATTTCCAAATAAACAAACTTTTCATATACACATAACAAGTATAAAAATAAAAATCCATTAAAATTAACTCATCTCTCTATCAAATTTAAAAATATATATTATTTTTAAGAAAATATAATTTTATGAATATGATATTTCCTAAAATAAATCTTAAGTTTTAATCTAATGTTATAACTTACAACCAAACTTATGAATATCTTTAGTTATTCTATTACAATACATTTTATTCCTAGTAATGAAAATTATTATTTCTATTGTAATTCTCATTCCATGTATCAAACGTGCTCTAATTCCCTTGTGGTATTGTTATAAGGACAAAATTTGGTTACACACTTAGTTGTCGCTTAAGGCTACAGCTTCCATTAAAAAAATTAACAAGACTATATGTTTTGAAAATCTAACCGTCGGATTATATGTTTATATTCTTAATACACATTTCAAATTTCATGCTAATTGGATGTTATTCACCATTCGATCCCTAAACTTATTTTTTATGTATAATTTTTTATGATACGAAGAAAATCAATAGGCTAGATACTTCGAACTTGAAAGGACTACTAGCTCTCTTGATGGCCTGAAAAAGAAAGAAGAGCGATCAAAGGTGACCGGGGTCGCCGGCCAGGAACCCTCCGATGGCAAAGTTAGTTTTCTCTCTATATTTTTAGAGTTCCAACTTTTTGGGAGAAGAAAAACGTACCTTTGTTTTGTCTGAATGAACGTTTATATAGTGTCCTAAGAACAATTATCAAACTTGTAACCTCCCCTGGATTTGAGGAGGTGTGAAGGTTCAGAGATAACTTCCACAACTACTTAGGAGTTACATATTTCTCACCTAACTGTTATTGGAAGTTATGCGTGTTATAAGGAGTTGTACTACACGCTCAGGAATTTTCCTAAGCGTCCAGGGTTCGTCCTGAGGACTTCCAGCTGAGTGTGCCTCGCATCTTAGGGAGGTCCTTCCTTTATGGACGACCCTTTCCATGAACGAGGTTCATGACGACCCTAGACAACATGGCAGCGTTCTTATGAAACTTGACCACGCAAAACCTCATCCAAACATCTTCCTGCATGGACGAGCTTCGTTAGACGAGGTTCTTACAGCCTTCAATTGCTTGGTCTTGCCTTGGACGACCTCTATGGACGATTATTGGAGTTTATCCCCTATCAAAGGGAAGGAGATAATGGACAAGGCTGTGGGGCCGGAGGTTCAACCTCAACCTCGTCCTGCCCTCGGGGAGTCTCAGCCTCATCTTGTCCTTGAGGAGTCTCAGCAGCCTCGTCCTTGTACTGGGGACAAAAGAAAGAGTTTGTCCCTTAGAGTTGATTTGGGGAATCTCCCAAGCAGATGTATGGAAAAGAGGGTCAAGCATAGGTCGTCCAAGACTAAAAAGGCTCAAACCCAAGACAATCAATCCAACCCTTTCCTTGTCCCCAAGAGTCCCATCCAAATTTTAGATGTTGACTCTGAACCAAAGGATTCCCCGTCTGTGCAGATCTCATCCAAAGCTGACCCTCCTTCCTCGTCTCAGCCTTCTCAACAAGCCCCTCAAAACCTTCTTTCCAACGAGGGCTTGGCTTGGGAAAGGTTTGAGAAGGTTGTAACGGACGAAGACGTGATGGCGTACTATGACATGTCTCTAAAGGATTTTGAATGTTCTGGCGTTCATGACCTTTTTAAGGTATGCCCCCCTCCCTTTTTTTTTTTTTTTTTTTTTTTACATATATATGCCTCGTCTTGCCAATTTTGTATATATGCCCATTATAATGAAATTTTTAATTTGTGCAGGCTATATTTAAGTTTATCGCCGCATCCAAGCAGGCAACTGAATTGGATAAGATGAGGATTCTGCTGGAGAGGGCGATCAAAAAGGGAAAGGACAAGTCTACAAGGTGGGCTGAAGTAGCTGTCAAGGCTAAAGAGGATGCAAAGAAGCTGAGGAGCAAGTCCCTAAGTAGCGAGGCGTTGGAAGGTGACCAAGGAGTGGAAGTCCTTTTCAAGGTGTAGACGAGCTTTTTGAACTCGTCCAAAGTGAAACTTGCTCAAAAGAGGTCGTCTGGCACCTACAAAAAAGAGGAGGGTGATTAAACGACTACAATACGAAGTGTAACTAGAGGTGAAGGGACAACCAGACATACCTTCAGGACGAAGGTTCCCTAATTTTCCTATATAGGGAGGGAATGAATCCCTATCAACCTCAATAAGGCATCCAGCCCAAAAGCTAGAGACGAAGAAGAACTCCGTCTTCCATTTCCTATCTGAGGTGACTAAGGATTTTATCAGCCTATAATCTCTCCCTCTGGCTGTAAACTGGTAAAAGACAAGGGATTGGTTAATCTCAGAGGGTTTATAACAAAAGAGGAACCCGTCCACAGTAAGAGGACGATCCCCCTCAAACACCTCCCTCCATAAAACTTGCATAGCAACTATTAGCCTCCATGCATTAAGGTTGAACTGACAAAGACCTAAGTCTAACCTAGAAAGCAACTCCCTGGCAAAGGCATTGAGGGGAAACCTCAAACCCCCCAAGAGGTAAGCCTCATAAATGCCAACACCAAAACGAGGCTGACAACACCACTCATCACGCACAGGTACTCTAGGATTTAAACTTTCAGGGATTTGGTACCAAGACTTAAGGAGGCCTAACTTTCTCTCGTCTGTCTTGGAGGCAACCCCAACAACACAACTATAGACCACTTCTTCCTCGACTTGAGCAGAAGATGAGGGGGCACTTATGCCAGCCCTAGACCTAGACTCAGTCCTTGTCCTAAGGCTTTTCTGAAATTCCTCTAAGGGAATCCTAGGAACACCTGACGTATACTCGTCCGTGGTGTTTCCCTCACTACTGCTATTGCTATCACCACTACTGCTATCACCACTACTACTATCACTAGACCCACCAAAACTACGAGGGTCATGATACTCATCTATAGCTTTGTTAACACTATTGCTAGACGAGGAAAGCTCTACAGACCGAGGACGAGCATGTAGAAAATACCTGAGTCTAGACGAAGGGGAACTACGGACGTAGGAAACTTCTAGACGAGGCGCTAAGACGAGGATGTCAAAAAAGAAAATTTGAAAAAGTGCAGAGGGTATGAGAGGAAATCCACTATTTATAGGCATTGAAAAATGGTGTCTCAAATTACGTGACCAATCAAGACACGCCACCTGGCATTTCCCTCAAGAAATTAAATCGACATGACAAATTGCCAATGAAGCTACGACACGTGGCACACATACAGCTAACATGAAGACACGCGTCCAAAAAATGACATCGTTTTATATGCTTCCTAGACGACCCATAGACAAGGAGCAACTGATGGGGGATAAACTCCAATAATCGTCCATGTAAGTCGTCCAAGGCAAGACCAAGCAATCGAAGGGTGTAAGAACCTCGTCCAACGAAGCTCGTCCATGTAGGAAGATGTTTGAATGAGGTTTTGCGTGGTCAAGTTTCACAAGAACGCCGACATGTCGTCTAGGGTCGTCATGAACCTCGTCCATGGAAAGGGTCGTCCATAAAGGAAGGACCTCCCTAAGATGCGAGGTACGCTCAGCTAGAAGTCCTCAGGACGAGGACCCCTAGATGAACCCTGGACACTTAGGAAAATTCCTGAGCGTGTAGTACAACTCCTTATTACACGCATAACTTCCAAAAACAGTTAGGTGAGAAATATGTAACTCCCAAGCAGTTATGGAAGTTATCTCTGAACCTTCACACCTCCTCAAATCCAAGAGAGGTTACAAGTTTGATAACTGTTCTTAGGACACTATATAAACGTTCATTCAGACAAAACAAAAGTAGGTTTTTCTTCTCCCAAAAAGTTGGAACTCCAAAAATATAGAGAGAAAACTAACTTTGCCATCGGAGGGTTCCTGGCCGGCGACCTCGGTCACCTTTGATCGCTCTTCTTTCTTTTTCAGGCCATCGAGAGAGCAAGTAGTCCTTTCAAGTCCGAAGCATCCAGCCTATTGATTTTTTTCGTATCATCAATTTTAAATTACAAAAACTTGAAATTTAAGCATATGATGATAACATACCTATTGATTTTTAATCTCCTTGAAATTTTGCAAGCAAAGAGAATATACTAAGAAATTTTATCCAATAATGGATTTATAAAAATTCATATCCAATAAAAAAATATTAAGTGAAATTGTAGCCTTAAATTATAACTAAGTTTGTTGTCAAACTTTATCCTTATTTCAAATTTATGGTGGGCTCCACCACATCACTATATTTGAATATTTAATAAGTAATAAATTTCCTAACTTAGAGCATTCATATTGATTTAACCACAATTTATAGTTAGTTTAACTGATAAAATCTCTTGTCGTATCTAGAATTCGATCCTTATATACACAGAAAACTAAATAAGTATCTTGATCTAATGATAAAAAGTAATAATCAAGAGTGGACATCATAAGTTGAAACTCCTTATGAAAAAAATAAAATAAAAAACCTTGATTTAGTGTCTGTTTGAAATCCGTTTATTTTGCTGAAACTGAAATTTTTTTTGTTAAAAATACTTTAGATAAAGGTAAAAGTTAGCTAAAATAGTACAGCTAGATCCATGAATAATACCAAAAAGTACAGTGGGACCTATAAATAGTAGCAAAAATAAATTAAATAGAAAATAAGTTGGCAAAAATAATCTATACCAAACACACACTTAGCCAAAACATACTTCTAGCCAAAATATATCTAATAGACATAAGACCCACATTGGATTATAAATCAATTAGCCAAAATGATAATTAGCTATGGTATTTCTCTCAAAATAAAAGACTATTGTAGCTTTAGCAAATGATTTTATTTTTCTCTCTTTCTCTATACCCAAAAATCCACCTCTCTCTCTCTCTCTCTCTCTCTCTCTCTCCTCTCTCTCTATATATATATATATATATATATGAATCTCCTTCGTTGATATTCGTGTGTGATTTCATGGGTTGGAAGTAGGCCCAAGTGACCTACCTCACAAGATGGTTAGGGTTAAAATCCAAAATGCAGCAGTGCCAAAATCCATGATGTTTACGTTTGAGAAGGAATTAAATAAGTCTTGAAGGAAGGTGGTGGTGGTGGTGGAACAATGTCATTTTGGTGGAGGAAGCTATTGGAGCTTTGAAGTGGTGTTGTTGTTTCGGCAGTGGTGTGGTGAAGGAGAGCTAATGATGATTTTGACAATGAGAACGACTTTGGTTTAGTTTTAAGGAGGTGAAGACATCCACGTTATAATAAATTAAAGAGACTTTTTAATTTTTATCCACACGTGTGTACACATGCACACACACAAACATAGTAATAGCTTTGTAGATCTAGGTGGTTTTGATTTTATGGGTTTGATTTGGAGACATGAAAAGGTAGAAGGGAGAAGACTCGATCACAAGAGATATAGAAAAGGGGGAAAAAGGAAAGATTAAAATAAAATAATATTTAAATGAAAATGAGTTTAAAACAAAGAAATAAATGTAAAGTGTTTTGAAAAGAGATTAGCTAAAATACAAAATAGGTTAGCTAAATCAGGGTGAATGTTCATGTGATGGAAGAGTCACGATTGTTCATGGATTTTTAAAATAACATTATATTTATAGTTATAGATATAGATATGGATATACTAGTCAATAACCTATGCAACAGAAAATTTTAGCAAAATATAGTATTTTTCTCTTTTAGATTTTTGGTTAGTATAAATATGAAATTTAATAATTAATTATTATAGAAAATATGAGGTTGTAAGATTTTAATGGAGAATTTCAATATAAAATGGAATTATATATATATATATATATATATATATATATATATATATATATAATTTGCATATCTATAGGTCAATACAACGTGAACTAGACCGAGTATTAAGTCTTAAAATTATTCAAGAGCTTAAGCATGTTTTATCAACTATATGGTCCAAAAAACAGATGTTGCTTTGGAAGAATGATGGAGCATTCACACCAGGCCCACGCTTCTCTTTTCCTTTTTTTTTTTTAGATAATATTTTACAACTAAAATATAGCTAATGAATATTAAAGTACACTTTTGGCATATAGTTTGGAGTTACCTTCATTTTATTCATTTACATTTTATAATTAATGCCGTCTTACCATTCACTGTTATGTGTGATTTAAGTTTAACTACTTCATAAAATGCTAATTCTAAAATATTGTGAAATGTAAAAATTTCTATGTTGCGGGTAGAAAAATATATTATACTAATAGTTAGATTAATTACTTTGGACAGTACTATCGCATATTTTTGGCATGATGGTCACTCTACAAGTATAAATGTTTGTAAAATATAAGGACAATGGTCGGAGTTTAAGTATCCAGAAAAGCGTTTCACACACGTAACAAAATCAAACATGAAAGAACAAAGTAAAAAGTTTAAAATATAAAAGTATAGTAAAAAGTTTAAAATGTAAAGGACCAACGTGAAAACAACCAGAAACTTTAATTGCCAAAAATGTAATTTAATCTTATATGAAATAGAGATAATATAGGACACTCGTGAAGACATATGTGAATTAGTCAAAATAGAAAAAAGTGGGATTTTTGGCTTTAGATTTAGTTAATATTTAATTTGAGTCTGAATGCGCTGGCCTTTTTCATAATATTTTGATATTTTTAAGTTTATGTCTATCTTTTTCAGCTTTTAATATTTTGATATGAACCTGGCATCAGCATGAGTATTAGGCAAGTATAGTTGTGTTTCTAGAAGATCTATCAGACTCATAGTTTGAAAAGTGCCATTCTTTGTGTCAGCCAGAACTGGCGTATGCATCCTCATTGTGAAAAAGCTATTCGTATATATCCCATTAATAAATAAAAAGAACAAAAAAAAAAAACAGAGTCTCCATCCCCGGCAAAAAGTCCAAAGTGATTTCTTCAGGCTTTCCTCTAATAATTTGCAGCAATAAATTAAAATAAAAAGTTGGTTACCTTTTGAGCATTCAAATTCTGGAAAATCCAGAAGATAAGCATTATACCTAAGCATTTTTTTTATTTAAGTTTGGCTTTTATTTGTTTCGCATTTTCGGACTCTCAAAACTTTCTTTCTTTGCGTTTGGTGAGGGTTGATTTGCTTTTATCAGCATTACAACTCATCTTCGTCTCTTTGATATCATATTGTAATCATATGCAGTAGCACCTCCAAGAATTTTATTTTTTTTAGGGTGAGTATTAATAAGAAATTTAAATTATACAAAATCTAATAAAAATAGAATTTCATATATTGACAAAAAAAAAAAAAACACGCAAATACATTAAAATTTTCAATTTCTTTATATAAGTTTTCATATTGTGAAATCATTGCATAAACTACATCTTTTCTAAATTTTAATTCAATAAAATTTTTGTAAGCTACATCTTTGCATATTGTTGTAAGCAACATCTTTTCTAAATTTTAATTCAATAAAATTTTTCTTGAGCCTTTTCTTTTGGTTTGAAAGCACCTAATATATTGTTAAGGAGACCAAAGTTTTATTTTGTTGGACCTAAACAAATTCAGGATGGTCACAATTCTTTTTAAGGCAAGACAAATCATAAATTTTTTTAAATTTATATTTTTTTTCTAGGTATGTGGAGCCACCCCTTGTATATTTGTTTCTACTCAATCATAATGTTTTTATCTTTTAACAAAAGGAAAGAAATAAATAAAACTGTAGCAAGAAGTTTCAATTACTCATTTATTTTATATGTTTCCGATTGTTTGTTGGTGAAGACCCTTTTTCCAAAGGAAGCCTTAGCAGCTTGGTTGGCCATTTCAAAAGCCCCATGAGTGTAACTTGACTAAAATCATCATAGTTGTGTGAATCATTTTTTATGCAAGCCTTATGAGTTTAATCTCCTTGGATTCTTGGAAGTACTATTCACTCACGTTTAGAATGAAGGTGCTTGCTTTTCTACAATAAAAGGGGAAAATACAAAGAACATCAAGTGGCGTTTGGTTGCACGAAATTGGATAATGTAATAAGATATCGAATCTTTGTGGAATTTTGATTTTAGATATAAAAATGATTACACACAAAAAAAATGGGTCAAGATTCATGCATGAATGCCACATTAATAACTTTTGCAATAGCCCAAAGAGTCCTAAAAGGTCTGGAGTGAATATTTCTTTACACCGAGCTGTGATGCCCATGAGTCATGTTGACCCAAAAAAAAAAAAATTGCTGGCAATCAAAGTCAAAAATCTCTCGAATGGGATATGCAGCCAATGATATGGATGTTGAATAAAATTTCACAGTTTTTTCTTTGCATTTGTTCCAGTTTCGGGTTTCCTTACAGTGCCTGGGATTTCAAACTTAATTAATTTAATCTTATCTGCTTTTGGGAGATGAGGAGTGAGCATTTGACTAAGCTCATATCAAGCCATTTCAGTTTTTCACACCTAAACTGAGCTGAGTTAATGGCCCAAGCCTGAACTTTCCCGTTTGGTAGAGAAGTTTGAATAATGTTGTTTGTAATTTTTTGAAATACATATGAATAAAAAAGTGTGTAAAAATACGTGTAATGTTATTTCAGCCAAAAATGTGTGTTTAAGATGCTCTACTAAAGGGGCCTCAGTTTTTCACACCTAAACTGAGCTGAGCCAGTGGCCCAAGCCTGAACCTTTCTTCATAGATGTGATCTTGAAAGCCCAAAAGGAGCTAATTGCATAACTTTTCCTTTTTCGGTCAGAGCTCTTGCCCAACTTGACTCGGCTTGGCTTGTCTTAGGTTTACCCAAAAAGCTAAAAATATGGGCTGGACTCTTGTAGTCATGGCAATAAAACCCAATTGTGACTGACCCATTCTTTCTTTGGGATGGGGAAAACTCATGTAGGGCAGAATGCAGATTAGGTCAAGTCAAGATGGGGGTGGAGACATTTTATCATTTTTAATGGAGATCGATGAGTAAGAGATTAGAACTGACTTTTTTTAAGAGGCTGATTTCCAGACTCAAATTTGTGACCTGTTGTATTTGATGGAAGACATTTGTCATCAATCCTCAACCTCTCAATAATAAGATAGATAGATAGATACATATATATAAAGAAATAAATTATGTATATGAAGTCACGCAGAGTGAGATAAGCAAAAGCCGTTATTATTCCGTCCTCTCTTTGAGACAGAAAACCCACACAAGGTGGAACACTGCTGATCAGATTAGGACATGGTGGGGGCATTTTGCCTTTCACTAGACCATTGGGAACTAGGGCCAGTTGCAACTGTTTAATTTGGTTGATTCAAATCTACCGACACCTTTCCAATGACAACATAAAAAAAGACAACAGAAAGGTCAAATTTGGTTGATTCAAACTTGACTGGAAAATTTCAGCAGTGCAACTGTGCAACATCCATTATATTACATTAAACATTCTAGAGTTCACACTGCAAGCACTTCGCGCAGGTGCACACACCAATAAAGAAGTCTATCTTTCTTCCCAAATTATGCAGCTTCATGACTTCTTCCATAACGCAATCTCCCATCCTTTTGGATCTATTTCCACCTGTCAACAATACAAGTCGAACAATGAGTTTTATCTGACAGCTATTTCAATTACTAAGTTTATAACCCAAGTCTACATTAATCTTTCTATTTCTACATGACAGTCAAACAATGAGTTTTATCTGATTCAGCATACAACAGTTTGCTTTCTCCAGGATGGCATGCATTTCACCAATGGTTTTTTAATATATGGGAATACGTTTGAAAATAGACATGGATTCCAAGCATCAGGGGATCTTATTTCTTGACAACTGAAATTCACTAGGCAATATGTAGTTGTTGTGCCCTAAAAGGCAAAGAAAATAAAGTACCTGGAATGCTTTGTCCCTCCAGTGAAGCACACAGCCTCGGGCCTCCATATATTCAAAAAGAGATTGAGGAAGTAATGGTTTAAAGGATGTGTGGAGCTTCACTTTTGTTAGTCCTCGACAGGCTAACAGGGCAGCAGCCAGACCATTAGGAGTCAACCCCGACAAGTGCAAGATAGTCATGCACTGCAGTCGCTTTATGCTGGCCAGAGCTAAGAGCCCAACATCTGTAACTGAACAATATGACAAGTTTATCTGCAGTAAAAAACGATATGAGCCCCTAATATTAGTTTGCAAACGCAGTTCAATGTCCCTGACAACTAGAGAAAGGAAACGGATTGTACCTGTTTAAGGTTTTTGGAAAATTGCGCAACTGGAATCATTCCATTATCATTAATGTTGGTGCACTTCTTTATGTCCAGCACCATAAGTTGCCTACATTCCATAACAATAGCTGATAGACCCACTGATGACACAGAATGACATCCTCGAATCTCAAGTCCTTTTAACAGCATGCATTTTGACAAGGATATTAATGAAGTATCTGTAATTTTATCGTTGTAAGCAATGTTAATCATCTCCAGTGCAGGACAGCCATGAGCAATTGCTGTTATGCCGTCATCAGTTATTCCAGAGGATCTAGAAGAGGAAGAAACAAAGCTTACCTTGTTAAGAATAATGTAACTTTAGACATGGCTTGATCTAGCATTATGATGAAAACAAATCTATGAAATGGACTTTCAAATACTTGAATGAAATAACACCTTGTCCTGAAGCATCAATGAAGGGGACCAAGAAAGCTTAGGGTACCCCATTTATGGTTTATTCTAAGCTCTAATTTGAAAGGAATCTGTAAAGACTAAAGAGTTAAAAGTTGCAAACCTGTACAAATCTAGCTCTTTGAGCTTGGAACAACCATTTGCAACATGGGTAAGCCCATCATCGGTTATGTTCAAGCAAATTCCAAGCTTTAAGGTGAGAAGTTTGGAACATCTTGAGATGGACTTCAAACCTGCAAAAAAGAAGCTTTAATCATCTGCAGATAGTATAATTTATAAAAAGGACAGCTAAGGCCCATGGTGAAACCTTCATTGTCAATTTCATTATCTGTGACATCCAATTCCTTCAAGAATCGGCAACGCTGTCCAATCAGCACAAAAGCATCCTTTGAAACCAAACTACAGGACTCCATCCTTAGAGAAGTGAGGGAGGTGCATGAATTTGTTATGCTATCTATAGAGGCATATGTTGTCTTGCGACAGCATGTGATGTCTAACTTCCTCAGTTCTTTGTGTGATTGCACAAGGAAGGATAGGCATTCATCAGTCACTCCCTTGCATTTACTTAAGCTCAGATCCTTAAGTGACGCAAGCCAATTTCCAATGGCTTTTATCCCAGAAGTTGTAACTGAACAACCATCTAATTTAATTGACTGCAACCCGGAACTATTATGCAGACATCTTGCTAGATCAGCAGTCATCTGATGAATCAATTAAAGATTTGAAGAATTATTAGAAGGAATATATATCAAACTTATAGTAAGGAAATTACCACAAATATTTTACGGACTTACAGAAAGACTGTATGCTAGAATAAGATGTTGCAGGTACTCAGCACCATATGTCAGAGAAGACAAACCCACATGACTAACATTCTGACAATTTGACATATTAAGTGTCTGTGAACAATGAAAAATTGGATAAAGGTCAATGCCAATAACATTGAATTGAAGCAAAGCTAAACCAATAAGTTTGACACAGCAGTTAAGAGATGTTATGTAGCTCCTATTATGGACTGGATCCTGACAGTTCAACCTATTAAATGTGTATATTATGGGCATTTGCCATAAAAGTTGTACAAAAAAAGACAGGCATGCCAAAAAATCTATAAATCTTCAAAGAGCTAAAATTAATTAATAAGATTATGAAAAAATAAAAATAAAATGTACCTTTAGCGACTTGGAACTGTGTTTAAGGGTTGCAAGGCCATCATCATCAATACCTGGGCATCCCTCAAGAACCAAATCTTCTAGATGCTCCAGTTCCAGGATTGGTGGAAGACATTTCTCAGTTATCTGCAGTGCAAAAGGGTATAAATTTCGTTTTTGTTTTTTCTTTTTAAATAACTGCCTGACATGTATTTAAAGAATATCAATTGTATACTGCTTAATGAGTGCATGCATTTGAATTTAAAAGAGACTTTGAATTTATGAAACAAGAAAAATTATGCATTGAGCAATAAATCTTGTCTCATGACCGTATCACTCATTATGTTCGTGATCTGCAGCAAGAGCTTCTACTTCCATATGGCACAGAAAAATTCAATCTAGATCAACAAAAACATAGCTCGACAAGTAAGATAGCCTAATCGACCATAAAATAAACTAATAAATACAAAAAATTTAAGCACTTGAGATTGGCTTAATATGCTAAGATGCTGGCATTTTGTAACCCACAACTTTTTGACTAATGATTGGTCAACTATCATTGATGCCACCAATGCAAAAGAATCACCCACTATCTAAGGTTCACCAGAGAAAGAAATAAATAACTTTTTTTTTTTTTTGGAGAAAGAAATAAATAACTCTAGGTAAACCTATCATTGCATTTAGAATAATCATCCACAGAAACTAATTAATCTTATTGTAATCCAAGCTTCCGTACACTAGATTACATTAATCTTCTAAGACCACTTTTAAAGAAACCCATACTTCCAATCTGATTATGAAGGACCAATCTCACAGAGGAAAGTAAACATCGTAAAATCCCACTGAGATATGAAAATTCAATCGATCAAATAGCAACATCACCAGCACGCCCGAAAATCAACAGACTAATATCCTCTCTGTTTGAAATGGATTCATTTCATGGTTCAAATTAAATATTACAGTCTTACAAATCCAAAGGTGAACATGGTTTCAATCTTAATCAGGATTTAAATCTCAATCTCATATACCATTCTGAATACACATCATCCACCTTTCAAACTAGCGAATATCCATTTTTGTTAGTCCACAACAAGACAATCTTTTTTTCTTTTCAAATATAATGACATCATATTTGCTAAACTGACCAACAAACACAGACATATAATTCCTCAAACGCAGACCAAATCAAAAAACAAAAAACAAAAACATGTCCAAACCAACTCAATAAAGCAAAACAGTAAACACTCTAAGACGAATTGAATCAAACAAACCAATCAACAATAACAACATCAACCAAAAAATAATATAAAAAAAACTTAGCTTTCTCAGCCACCAAACAAAACCCAAAAAAAGAAAAAGAAAAGGAAACAATAGGATTCACCGGCACGTAAGAAAGATCCATAGCCCGAATCTGCTTGCATTTCATAGCGATCAATCCGACACCCAAATCACTGACACTAAGACACCATTTCAAACAAATGAACCTCAACTTTTTACACCCAACCGCCACACAACCAATCCCCATGTCGGTGATCATCTTACACCTCGCCAAACTCAGCCTCTCGAGATTCTTCGCCTTCCCAATCGCCGCCATCGCCGTGTCCGTCAGCGCCGCCCGGTTCGACAAATCGATCTCCACCAACCCAGCACAGTTCGCCACCAAACTCGACAGCCCGTTGTGCGTGAAGAGCCTCGACCTCGACAGGTTGATCGAGCGGAGAGAGCTTCTCGACGAGGCTATCTGAGTCAACGCGGCGTCGTCTACTCGAGTACAGAGAGAGAGGTCGAGCTCAGTCGCGAAACGGTACCGTTTCAGTGTTCTTAGTACGAGGTCGGAGCTCAAAGGCCTGAGAGTCTTGCGGTGGCGAGACTCGATGAAGTAGAACGACTTGCAGACTAAGGAAAACGACTTCTTGGCAAATGCGTCGTCGTTTAGAGAGTCGAGAATAGCGAAGCTTATCTCTTCAGTTAAAAGGTCAAAGGGGTTTGAGATTGGTAATGGTTCGTCCATTTTAAGAATAATGCTCTTCTGCTTTTTCATCACTCTTTGGATTTCGCAGTTCGTACAGTAACAGTTACAGTTAGAATTTTAGGATATGGGTTTGGTCTGGTCTGGTCTGGTCTGGTCGGAACTATAGATTTAGCTTAGGAAGACATATATACCATAAGAGGATAGAACAGTTGGAAGTTTTCAACGATTCTATGTTTTCTGAGGAAACTTTTAACTGACGACAACGGTGTGGTTGAGCTGGGGGAGTACGGTTTAAAGGAAGGAAGGAAGGAACGAGGAAGATGGGGAGTGTGAAATTACGGGATTGGCCTTGGTGTGTCTAAACTAAACAAGAGTTTTGTTGTTACTTTACTTGTCACTTGTGATTGAGTTGACCTTTCCTTTTGATTTTGTTTTCCTTTGTTAGTATTCCCTTACGTTTTATGTTATTTTGAGTAATGGGAAGTGTTTTCCCAATATAGAATTTTTGAAATCCGTTATTAATGAGAATAATATGACCATGTTTTGTTTGTTGTTATTCATCTATCAAGAATTTATGTCGAAGGCCAATTAAAAAAAATTATTAAGTATTCTCGGAATATTATAAATGTGTATTATCTTCTTTCATATAAATGGTGGTGGGTTTCATCATGAATTTAATTAGTGGGACCCATCATTCATGTGAGAGAAAGGAATATATATTTATGGTGCTCTAACAATATACAATAATTTTACGGCAATTAAGGAGTTTTTTTTTTCTAAAGTTGGAAATTAATAGAAATTGCTATTACAGAACCTTTGAAACTATGTTATAACTTCTTCTTTTTTTCTTTTTATTTTTTGAGAGAAACTATGTTCTAAATAGTTTAAAAATATTCTTCTAAAAAAAACTAGTTTAAAAATATGCATAATAAATTTTGTATTTTTTATAGAAAAAGGGAAGTAATTTTATTTAACTATATCAAATTGGAATACATCATCAAAATTACCAAGGGTTCTTTTACTCATACATTAGTGTCTTTAGATAAAACCACTCGTTTAGCAAGAGCATAGGCCAATTTTTTACCCTCCCTTTTAACATGTTGGAAGCTGCAACTCTATAGAATAGATCGAATGCAATGAATTTCTTTTATAATGTGACCAAACATTGTTTGACAAGCTTCTTGATTATTAATGACTTGAATAACTCGAAGACAACCCCCCTCAAAGGCAACCTGAAAAATACTCAACTCTTTATCTAAAAATACTACACGACTTGTTGCCAATGCCTCCGCTAGCTCCACTGTATTAGGCATCTTGATCTTTTGGCTTAAAACTGCAATGAAGTCCTCTATTCTATTTTGAGATGTCCCAAAATGAAATTCTATTTTGAAAATTAATAATTAAAATTCTTATCTTACCCTTTACATTATTTAAAAAGTCAATGTCATTTTTTTATTTAGGGTAATTCTTAGGAACTCTTAGAATACGGAGAATGGTACTCCTTCCTCTAATATTTGTGGTGTGATATATTTATTAAATTTATGGTAGGGTTCACCATGAATGTGAGATAACAAATCACCATTTTGTTATACTCCAAGAATATCTAAGAATTTTTCCTTTATATGAATTAAATTAATGATGATAGTTTTGAAAAATTGTATATTTTTACTTGACTCACAAAACATTAAATGATGTTCGTGGTGGGGTCTACTTATTAAATTCATGATAGGGTTCACCATGAATGTCAAATAACAGATCACCATTTTGCTATATTCCGAAAATATCTAAGAATTTTTCCTTTATATGAATTAAATTAATGATGATAGTTTTGAAAAATTGTATATTTTTACTTGACTCACAAAATATTAAATGATGTTCTTTTAAAAAATTACCCAACAAACAATTTGGAACGAGAAGAAATTTATGGGAAAAAAAGGGTTTTCCTTTTTCCAACCTTGGATGAAATTATAGAGAGTGAATAGAAATTCCCCTTATACGCATCCCTTGATAAGGTACTTTTTTTTTTTTTTAATAACCCCTTGATAAGGTACTTCGACCACATCTAAGACATACTTAGCCTTTGGGGGTATTTTCGCCATTGAAGGCACTATGCTCCGTCCCTGGCTATCGATAAGAAAAGTAGAGTGGGGACCACGAAACAACCGAGCAATGTGATTTCATTCAGGGCAGGAATATTTGAGGAAGGACAGATTGAAGTGCACATGGTACGGTTTTTTTAAAGAGCTAAAAGCATAATTAGAGTATTTGACGTACCAGAAACTCACGGAAATTTTTCTTCACGCGACAGTGGAGAGCGTGCATGTTGGTAGCCAATGATCATTGGACAAGTGCTTTGCTTCTCTGAAATTTCAAGGAGAGTGTTCGATGCTTGCTCTCGAGCTTGTTGGTCCCAGTGTCGTTCACTTTGCGAGTGGTTGCAATGTGCAACCTAATCGTGAATTGACGGGTCACCCAATTGACAGAGCAACACGTAATTCGGCGCAGGGTTATTTGATTTCATCGCCACTCGCATATGTGAGCATCGTGCCCACTTATCCCACTTGCTATTTTTCTAGACCAATTTGTGTTGCTTGGTACTTGTGGTGCGTGGGAGAGTATAAAGAAAATGTCATTGAAATGTGGATTGATGGATAAAATTACTTACTTTGAATGCGTTTGGATAGGAGGGCTGCGTCCACGTCTGGCCAGTTTTTTTTTTTTTTTTTTTTTTTTCACGCGCATGTGTCACTGTTCATTGGCCATGAACAGTGATTTTGCGCTAAATGAACAAGTTTTTGGGATTTAACAAGTAATTTTTACACATTAAAAAATTATTTTTGTACAGTATTTTTAGTTTTCAGTTTTCAGCAATAAGTTCTATCCAAACGGACTCAAAAGTTTGAGATTCTAGGGGAAGTATGTATTTGATTAATGACTTAAATATAACTGAAAATGTTGACGTGCTTAGAATTCTGAATTTATTAATAAATCTATCAGTATCTTGTATCATCTTCACCCACCAATTTACGCTAAGTTATGTAAAGCAATGAGCTTGTTTTTAGTGTTGAATTTTGAGAGACTGTTCCTCATAATAGTTTTTCAGTTTTTTTAAAGTAAATTTTTTTTTTAATTTTTTTTTTAGGAGGTGTTTGTTTGTATGTAAAATATAGTCAAACTTGTAAAATATCTTTTATAAAAAGTTGTAAAATATTTTATCTTTGAAAATTTGATAAAACATTTTTCAAAAATACATAGTGGCTTCTCCTCTCCTATCTAGTTTCTAGTTCACTAGTACAGTGGCCGAAGACACCACTTCAACAACTAGTGTCTGCGGTCTAGTGGCCAGAGATGATGTAGTGCAACAAATACCAAAGGTCCGGTAACTAAAAACGTCTTTTTATCAACTTGTGTTGGCAATTTGGTCACCGAAGATACCACTTCAATGATAATTGTTGACAATCCAATCACGGAAGCCGCAACTTTGACAGCCAGTTCTAGCGGTCTGGTCACTAGAGCTACTGTTTTGGCTGCTAACTACAACAGTCTAGTGACCGGACCTCTAGCACTAGCGGCTTCTATGCTATGCCATCAGTTTTGGTGGTTTATTTAAAAAATTTTACTTGTCATATCAAACATTTTAAAATATTTTATTGAAAATGTTTTACAAGTAAGATATTTTACATTTGAAAAATATTTTACTTAAAAATAAATGGAATCTTATGTGTTTTTGCATTTTTATCCCCTAAATATATATTTGAGGTTTGTTTTTTATTTCAACTAGTCGCATACCCGCGCGTTGTGCATGATAATTTTTTTAGGATGGTCTCATTAAATATTTTATTAATACTATAATTTTCGTTATTAACCATTAGTTTTTCATTAGTTTTTAAGTTAATAAAAACCTTAAATATGCCTTTTTTTACCTTTACACACACACACAGTGAATCTTTACACATACCTTTAAGAAAACTCTATATATTCCACTTTTTTGGATGCATAAAATTATAGACTACTACTCCATAATGATAGTGGCTAATTAATTTTAGATTTTTTTTGTGATCTCATTTGTAATGCTTCTTACCATTATCATATATTTATTAACTGATGATTTGCATAACAAAGAAGATAAATGAGAGTTAGCATTGTTCGTTAGATTTTCGAAAGTAATAGTGTATAAAAATTTTATATATATATATATATATATATATATATATTATAAATAAGGTTAAATGAAATGTCAAAAAATGGATTTTTAAATTTTCTAACTTTAATTCTTATGTAATTTCTACTACTATCAGAGAACATCTATTTTTTAGCTATGATTAATATGGTTTCTATAGTTAGAGTTTGATTAGTTTTAACTTTTAATTTAGTACTATGATTGTATTTAATTGTTGATTGTTGATTTAATTTTTTAAGTGAATTTAACGGTTTATGTTACTACACTGTAAAGTTTTTAATGTTCTCCACACGGTAATCTCTATTTTATTTTTTACTTCTCCTTACAACCTCTTTGTTTTCCAATCAACGATTACTAATTGACATTTGTTTTTTTTTTTCTTTATCTACTCTTTATTACTTTGTATTGGTTTTTTCTATACCATCTCTCTCTCTCTCTCTCTCTCTCTCTCTCCCCATGGGTAACCTATCGTTTTCCAAAATTTGATGATGATTCTATGACATTCAATATGCATTATTAGTTTTTTTTTTTAATTTAGTATTTCTAACTTGATTTGTTTTGTATTTCATTCTTCCTTTGATGCATTGGGTGTGAGAATGAGTGTTTCCCTAGCATTACTCCACTTAATGTGGACAATTTTATTTATTTAATTTGAGCAAAATATTATATTTTAAATTTTTTAAAATAAAAAAGGAGTGAAAATATAAATAATTTAATGATATATATGGGGAATGTGGTTGAATTTTAATGTTAAATAAAATGATATGAGAAAAAAATAAAAATAAAATGTAACTGTAGGGACCAAAAATCATATATCAAACCTTACAACTACAACAACGGTTTGTGACTCAAGATCCAAATACAATGAATTTATAGAGAGGGTCGCAACAACAAAAGTCCTCATTTTCTGTGTCTTTCCTCTCTTATTTATACCATTTGCCCTTATTATCCCTGCCCTACACCTCACTATCTACTCTACCCCTTTCTATTGACACATGTCTGTTCCTTTGTAGTCGGTAGTGGAGAGAAGCTTTAGCTCAGTGTTTTGTACTGTTCAGGTCATTTCTACATTAATGCAGCGGACAAAGCTGGTACTCCCTATTCAATGTGGCCAGAACGGTTGGTACAGAACATTTAATGCGATGCTCATAGTTATCCAGCCACTCCCAGATATTTGCAATATGTCTCCTACATCATCAGTCTCTTTTTCTTCCTTTACCCACCCGTTCCACTTCATCCTCGGGCCTCTTTCTTTATCCTTCTCGGCACATTAAACCTTGCCATATGTCTTCGGGTCTTCGGCTCTTTGGATCCTCAGGTCTTCGGGTCTTCGACACCTCACAAAAGCCCCCTTAACACTTGAGTTATTAACCATAAATTAATAACCAAGTTTTAACTTCTCAGGCACGCTTCTTACGTGCATTCTGCTTTCACACGTACAGACGTCTTTTCGCTGCCCACGACCCGCTTTTGACGCCTCGTAGTCCACGATGGAGCATTTATGGTGCTAGGCGGCTCGTTTCCTGCACATGTTCTACGGCTGGATGAATATCGTACTGCTCAGATGGTGATCTCAATTATGAGCGTGAAAGTTACCACCCTTCCATCTTTATTTTGGTTTTCCCACCCCTATAAAAGCACACCTTCAGTCTGGCTGAAGTTCATTTTGGCGTTTTGAAGGATTAAAGGAAGAGAGAGCTCCCGAGGAACTTTTTTAAGCAGAGGTGTGTCCGCTCTCTTTTTGCCTCTTTCTATTTGTTTATTTTTCTTCTCCTGTTGTAAGGGTTAATGGGTAGATACGCTAAGTTAGTAAAAACGGATGAGGCAAAGGCCGCCTTTAAAACACAATATAGGATCCCTGACGATGTAGACATTCAGTATTGTGAGGAAGAAAAATGTCTACTCGTATCACGGCCACTCGAGTCAGTTTTAATTCCCATGATAGCTTTTATCGAGAGCGGGATGGAAATTCCCATGGGTAGGGTGACTCAGGATTTTCTTATAAACTATAGGCTTACCCCAGCACAATGTTCCCCCAATGTCCTTAGGATTTTAGGATGCGTAGATGCCCTTAATCGAAAAATGGGAACCAATTTAACTTGGCATGATGTAAACTGGGTGTACAACTGCCAAAAAGAGGACAGAACCAAATACTATATGAAGTGTAGGGTCCTCGCCGTTAGGCTGATCTCATGCTTGCCTGACTCAAGCAAAGGAATGGACGAGGATTACCTCATCATATCGAGAAATTGGCATGACGGCTTACACTACCCTACCCAAGATGGGGTGCCAGGTAGGGTTCCCGAGGACCGACCAAATATTTAGGAATAACCGTCTTCTGTTTATGTTTTCACCATTGATTAACTCTTGCTAACGATTTTACTCCTTACTCCAGACAACTACCACACTGCTCCAAATCTAGCCGCTGTGAACCGTCAGGATTTAAATAGGATTCTTCGATCAAAAATATTTTTACACAGAGACGGGAAACTCCGAGTAGCCCACGTCATTCTCGGCTACATTCCTTCTACCAAATGCTTCCAAAGTCCGAAGAACGTAATCCGAGCCAGGGATCTTCGGCTAGCTCGGATTGATGTTGCGGTTCCTGGATTTGTACTACCTACACCTCCTCCCGCAGGAACTCAGGACGCGCAACTTCCCGCCCCTCTTGCCGCCAGATTACTTGACCCCCCAGGGCAATCTGCTAATCTTTTAGTAGACGAAGAAAGAGCCTCAACTCCCGAGCCAAATCATCCCGAGGTAACTGAAAAAGACTTTGAAGTTTTCTACCGCGCAGGCGCTCCTTGCAGCTCTAATCCTTCAACCAGCGCAATGGGCTTCCAAGAGAAAGAGCCCGACCTACTGGCCCTGCTACAAGCACATGCAGGCGATTCTTCCCCCGCGGTGCCTGTTCCTCCTCGTCCCATTACCCCAGCCGTGACACGTACACCTTCCTCGGAGGTTGCGGATAAAAAAAGGAAAAGGGGCCAAAGTAGCAAAAATATCATAGAAATCGAAGAAGGGGAGAACCCCGACCCTTCTTCTAAAGATATCAGGGCTGGAAAAGCCCTTTCCAAGAAAACTGCTCACACTGGACCTTCCAAGGACACTAGTAGTGAGTCAATAAGGAAGGCATCCATTTGGCGACCCAACTTCACCCTTAGTTTGGGCAGTCCCGTTTTGGATGACGCCAACCTTAGGGACCCGAAGAAGGGATCCTCAAGTTTGGTGGCCGAGTGTTTGGAGAAGGCTCTATGTCTTCCAGAAGACATGGCTGAATTGCGGTCTTTCCGTAAAAAGGAAGACTTCCTATCCTTGAAACAGGATTTAGCTAAGGTATTTTCCACAGTCTTTAACATTCCATCTTTATTTCGATGAAAACTTAATTTATCTATCTTTCTTAAGTCTAACTTTCTTAATTCACACACTTTGTAGGCGGTCCAGGCTTCCTTCATGGCTGAGGAATGGGTGGACCATTCATTGGACTTGGCCAGGAAAGTTGAGCATAATGCCGAGGTGGCTGTGAAGGCCCAAAACGAAGCGGAGCAGAACCTGAAAGAGACCCTCACTCGCTTATCCGAGGTGGAAAAGGCTCAGAAAAATGCTGAATCTGCTTTGCAGAGCTACGAATCGCAGGCGAATCTTGCTCTCGAGGCTCAGAAGCAAGCGCAAAATAGGCTTGCTCTTACTGTTGTTGAGCTTAAACAAGCAAAGAAGAGCTAGCTTCCAAGGAACAGGAGAAGGCTGATGCTGAGCAAGCAGCATATGACGCCGGGATGAAGAAAGTAGCTGACAGCTTGACCGCCCAACTTAAAGGGGTTGCCAGAGCATTTTGCTTGGAAGTGTGGGGTCGGGCTTTGGATGCTGCCGAGGTAGCCACTGACTCTGAGCTCCGAGCTCCTGACAGTGTTTACTACCCTCCTGCCTTGCACTTAGCTCCTGCTCCCCCCAAGCCTACAAGTGACTCAGCTACGCCCCTTCCAGCTTCTGATTCATCTGGTGCGCCAACAACTGAAAACCCCTCTCCTTCAGCCAAGCCCGTGGATGAAGTAATTGAAGCCGACCCCAATGAAGGAGAGTAGGCGAAGAAGAAAAGGAAAGAGAAAGAACCAGAGAAGAAGAAAGACAAGCAACCCATTGCTTAGTCTCGTTACTTTTTCTTCTTTGTTGTTCTGCCGTTTACCTTTTTTTTTTTTTTTTAAATGAATGGGTGTAAGGGACAGCATGGCTGCAATCTTTTTTGTTATGAATATATTACAAGAAGCAACTATCTGTTCTTCTATTATGCGTTTGTCAATTCCTTGCCTTGCCATTCAAATGTTAAATTTTCATGCATCCATGCATTGAATCATACCAACCAAAATCGCAATATAAGCCAACAGTTGTTTGTTTTTACACTTATAATTTGAGAAACAAAGTAGGAAGCAAACTTAACTAAACAAACCTAAATATTGTTTAGATTAACGCCTGATCTTCATGCAATTTTGAGAAACAAAACAGGAAGTAAAGTTAACTTAACCCACCTAAAGATTGCTTAAATTAACGCTTAACTTCATGAAACAAGAAGCAAAGTTAACTTAACTTAACACACACAAAGATTGCTTAAATTAACACTTATCTGTTTGAGATTTAGACTATATGAAGCCGGCACTTATCCTTTCTTTTGGGAGGTTGTTAACCTTTAGGCTTATGACTTTAGGAGTCGTACATGACTCGTTTATAAGTTGTTAATTTCCCTTAGACTTGTGGCCCGAGGAGCCGAACAGGGACTAAGGTCAGTTTAACACTTGTATTTTTACGAGTTGTTAATTTCTCTTAGGCTTGTGGCCCGAGGAGCCGAACAAGGACTAAGGTCAGTTTAACACTTGTATTTGTATAAGTTGTTAATTTCTCTTAGACTTGTGGCCCGAGGAGCCGAACAAGGACTAAGGTCAGTTTAACACTTGTATTTGTATAAGTAAAAGGAAATACATATGCTAATGAAGCAGGATGAGCATACTACTGATACAAAAGAAATCTCTTTTCTTAATAATAATAACGTCGTAAGTTATTTACATTCCAAGGGCGATGAACCACCCTTCCATCCAGATCCTCCAAACGATAAGCCCCTATACCCGCTACTGACGTAATTCTATACGGCCCTTCCCAGTTTAGACCTAACTTACCCCACGCAGGATTTCTCGCTGTTCCTACCACTTTCTTAACACCAAATCGCCTGGTACCAAGGGTCTTGATTTAACTCCCTTATCATATGTTTGCTTGAGTTTTTGTTGGTAGTTTCCCATCTTCACACTGACTACTTCTCTTCTTTCTTCGATAGTATTCAAACTATCATGCATCATGTCACGATTACTTTCATCATCATATTAGTCGGATTTCAAGGTGGGAAAACCCGACTCCAATGGGATTACAGCTTCCATTCCATACATCATTGAAAAGGGTGTCTCGCTAGTCGATCTTCGGGGCGTAGTACGATAGGCCCATAACATATGAGGCAATTCTTCTACCCAGCGCCCTTTAGCATCGTCTAAACGCCTCTTTAATCCAGCCAAAATAACTTTATTTGTAGCTTCGGCTTGACCATTTCCTTGTGGATAGGCCGGTGTTGAATATCCATTCCTTATTCCCATATCTGCGCAATACCGACGGAAAGCCTTGCTATCAAATTGGAGTCCATTATCAGAAATCAAGGTGAGTGGGACTCCAAAGCGAGTTATAACATTTTTCCAAATGAACCTCTTTGCATCCACATCCCTGATATTGGCTAACGGTTCGGCTTCCACCCACTTTGTAAAATAATCTGTGCCGACTAGGAGCCATCTCTTATTACCAACTGCCCGAGGAAAAGGTCCGACGATGTCCAAACCCCACTTAGCAAAGGGCCATGGATTGGACAACGGATTTAAGACACCCCCTGGTTGATGAATGTTTAGCGCAAACCTTTGGCACTGATCACACTTTTTAGCATACTCCTGGGAGGCCCTTTGCATGTTTGGCCACCAATACCCTTGAGTCATAGCTCTATGGGCTAATGATCTTCCTCCAGTATGACTCCCACATATTCCTTCATGTAACTCTTCTAACAAGGGCTCTACAGCTTCTGGATGTACGCAGAGCAAATATGGCCCCGAGTAAGATCGTCTGTACAGCTTTTGTTCTTCCGACAGCCAGTACCGAGGAGCACTTCTCCGCACCTTCTCGGCTACCATCTTATCTTCAGGTAATTCTCTGTGCTGTAGGAAGGTAACAATCGGATCCATCCAGCTTGGGCCCACACGAATGCTATGAACCCCGCACCGCCGAGATGCCTGTAAGGCTAGAAGTCAACAAATCCTCTACCATTACCATCCGAGAGGCAACTTTGAGCCCAGTGATGTGGCTAACATGGCCAACGAGTCGGCATGAGCGTTCTGTCCTCTTGAAATTTGTCGTACTTGAAACCTTTTAAACAAACTTAGCACCCCTTTGACTCGTTCAAGATACTTCTTCATTCTCTCATCTCTAGCCTCAAATTCTCCATTAACTTGTTCGACAACAAGTCGGGAATCACAATACAATTCCACTATTTCTCCACCTAGATGCCTAAATATTTGGGAGCCCGCCAAGAGAGCTTCATACTTGGCCTCATTGTTAGTGGCTGGAAACCCAAGCCTTAATGATTTTTCCAGGACTAGCTTCTCGGGAGTAATTAACACAACTCTAATCCTGGCTCCCTTTCGATTTGATGCCCCATCTGAATAGACTTCCCAAAGAGGGAGGTTCCCCAGCCCAACATTCATTACCGTTCTCATTGCATCTTCTTGATTAGTTTCACTTTCTGTGAATTCAGCCATGAAATCGGCAAGAATCTGTCCTTTAATGGCTGTCCGGGGCATATATTTAACATTATAGGCCCCCAGCTTGGTTCCCCATTTGGCTACGCGACCAGTGTAATCAGATTTCCTCATGATAGCTTGTAGAGGTAACTGGGTAAGCACCACTACTGTATGAGCTTGAAAATAATGAGGCAACTTCCTTGTAGCATGTACTACGGCTAGAAGAGGTTTTTCCAAGGGTAGATATCGCTGCTCGACCTCTTGTAAAGATTTGCTAATATAATATATGGGTTTTTGAACCCCATCATCATTCCGTACTAGGACAAGACTTACAGCATGGTTCGTGACAGCTAGATAGGCATACAACACCTCTTCTTTTTCCGGCCTTGATAATATCGAGGGGTTCATCAAGTATTGTTTCAAATATTCAAAAGCCAAGTTACACTCATCTGTCCACTGAAAATCTTTCCATTTGTGCAACAGACGATAAAAAGGTCGACACCTATCCGCAGACCGAGATATGAACCTATTTAAGGCTGCAAACATGCCAGCTAGCTTTTGCACCTCCTTAGGATTCCGAGGAGGGTGCAACCCTAATATGGCTTTAATTTGGTCAGGATTAACTTCAATTCCCCGATGAGTTATCATATATCCGAGGAAATTTTCCGAGCCTACCCCAAAAGAGCACTTAGATGCATTCAAATGCAATTTATACTTCCTTAGTACTGAGAATGTTTCGTGTAAATCCTTCAAATGGTCTCCCGTCTTTTTACTTTTGATCACCATATCATCGATATATGCCTCCATATTACGCCCCAATTGTGAATCAAACATTCTTGTCACCATTCGTTGATAAGTGGAACCTGCGTTCTTAAGACCAAAGGGCATTACTCGATAATGGTAATTGCCGTTAGGAGCCCGGAAAGCAGTCTTTTCCTGATCATTTAATGACATGGGGATTTGATGATAACCTTGAAAAGCATCCAAGAAACTCATTCAAGGATGCCCAACAGTTGCATCCACCAATTGATCAATTCTGGGTATGGGGAAGGGCTCCTTTGGACATGCCTTGTTCAGATCCGTGAAGTCAACACAAACTCTCCATTTGCCGTTCTTTTTTACTACAACAGTGTTGGCCAGCCACTTGGGATAAAAACTCTCCTTAATTGCCCCTGCTTACTTTAGCTTACTAACTTCCTCCTTAACTGCCTCTGCGTGCTCTTGGGATGCGCGCTGAGGAGGCTGCTTCCGTGGCGTTGCCTTGGGGTTAACATTCAAATGGTGGCAAATGAACTCCGGATCAATTCCCGGAACATCATAGGTTGTCCACGCAAAAACATCAAGATTATCCTATAAGAATTGCACCAACTCCTCCTTCTCCAGCATTGGTAACTTTAATCCCACTTGAAAATATTTCTCCTTATCTTCTCCTATAAATATTTTGTCCAACTCCTCGGCAGAACCTTCCTCCTTATCACTTCCCACTTCCCGAGCAGATTTCTTTAATTGCTATGATGGTTCCAGGATCTCCCCCGTTGATGAACTTTGACTTGTTCTGATATTTGCAGACATTAAACACTATCTTGCTACCAACTGGCTGCCATGTAATACTCCCACAGTTCCACGGATAGGATATTTCACCATTACATGTAAAGTGGACGAAACTGCCCCCATTGCATGGAGCCAAGGCCTGGCCAAAATAGCCGTGTACGGTGAATATGCCCTGACGAATATAAAGTTAACTTGAACTTCGGTACCTTCCACCTGTACAGGTAACCTAATCATCCCCTGTGGAATTACTTGTTTTCCGTCAAAGCCTACCAACAGGGAGTCATATTTCTCCAAATCCTCTTCTCTCAATTTTAAACCATTAAATAGATCAGGATACATAATTTCTGCACCATTTCCATCATCCACCAGGACCCGCCTCACGTCGTATCCCCCGATGCGGATAGTTACTACCAATGCATCATCGTGGGGTTGATACGTGCCCTCCATATCTTTATCAGAAAAACCCAATACCGACGTTGTCGAGGACCTCATTCTTTTAACCAGTTGATTGTTTTCCTCCATGGCTCCGTTACCAAAACCGTTTTGCACAGACATGATCCGTGAAGGATCCCCAACCTCTTTTCCCCGCTGCGTCAAAATGACGTTAATGGTGCCTAAAGCTGGATGGGGAGTATTGCCCCAATACCTTCGAGTACCTTGTTGTCCCCCTTGCCCGTCCGGTTTGGCCAGGAAGTGATTAATCTTCCCAGCTTTAGCTAATTGATTCAGATGATCACGCAATGTCCGACAATCTTCTGTAGTATGTCCATTGTCTTGATGATAATGGCAATAAAGATTTTGATTCCTTGCGGATGCATCTCCACTCATTTTGTTGGGTGGTCTAAAATACGATTCATGCCGAATCTTCTCCAATACTTGATGTATAGGTTCCTTGAATATCGAATTAACCAAAGGAGTTTCGGCGGACATTGGGTGATTTGAAAAGTCTCTCTTAGGCCGACTACCTTGAAACCTCATTCCCCGAAGATCTTTCTTCTCCCGAAGATCTTTCTTCTCAGGATATACTCTCACCTTTCCCTTGCTTTGCGTCTGATCTTCTTCCACCTGTTTATATTTATCTATCCGATCCATAAGCTGGCGCATATCTACAGCGGCCTTCATTGTCAAGGATTTTCTTAGTCCATGCTCCGTGGGAAGCCCCACCTTAAAGGTTCTCACAGCCACATCTTCCACATCTCCATCAATTTCATTGTACATTTCCCAATATCGATCGGAGTAGGTTTTGAGTGTTTCTCCTTCCCTTATGGCCATAGATAATAGAGCATCCAAAGGTTTTGGGATCCTACTACATGTTATAAAACGTGCCCCAAATGCCCTAGTCAACTCTTCAAAGGACGCTAAGGAACCTTCCACCAAAGCATCAAACCACCGCATGGCTACTGGCCCCAAACTGGAGGGAAATACTCTGCACATCAGCGCCTCATTATTTGAGTAGACGACCATTTTTTTATTGAAGTGACTGACGTGTTCCACAGGGTCAGTCCTTCCATTATAAATAGTAAATATAGGTTGGGAAAACCTGCGGGGGAGCTTTGCCCTATTTATCCTGGCCACAAAGGGGGATTTTGAAATTTGCCTCAGAGCTTTACCCATTGCATCGTTTCCATCATCGTAGTATGCTCCACCTTCACCTTGCATCTCTTTCCGCTTCTTTGTCCTACCACCCGAAGAAGCGCTAACACGGGCCTCATTGTTAAGAGACTTAAGCGCTGGAAGCCCCTTTCCTCCAAATTTTGCTTCAGAACTGTCGCTGGAAGAACAAGAAGGGCTCTTCCTTCCTTGTTTCTTACTATCTAAACACCTGCGTAAATAATTTATCTCTGACTGCATTTGTTGCAACACATCGTCCCGAGACATTTGCCCTTCAGTTGGTGATCGTTGCTCAGCCCCCTGACCGCTACGTTGTGATTCCACCACCACCCCTAAAGTATGTCCCTTCCCTACTCCCTGTTGGAGACTTACGGTTAGGTCCCTTCTTCGTGAACTTACTGATTCTTCCCTTTCTGTACTCGCCTCTACCATATGCCTTCAAACAGAACGTCTCACTTTGTTGTTCCCACAGACGGCGCCAATTGTAAGGACAAAAAATCATATATCAAACCTTACAACTACAATAACGGTTTGTGACTCAAGATCCAAATACAATGAATTTATAGAGAGGGTCGCAACAACAAAAGTCCCCATTTTCTGTGTCTTTCCTCTCTTATTTATACCCTTTGTCCTTATCATCCCAGCCCTACACCTCACCATCTACTCTACCCCTTTCTATTGACACCTGTCTGTTCTTTTGTAGTCGGTAGTGGAGAGAAGCTTTAGCTCTGTGTTTTGTATTGTTCAGGTCATTTCTACATTAATGCAGCGGACAAAGCTGGTACTCCCTATTCAATGCGGCCAGGACGGTTGGTACAGAACATTTAATGCGATGCTCATAGTTATCCAGCCACTCCCAGATATTTGCAATATGTCTCTTACATCATCAGTCTCTTTTTCTTCCTTGACCCACCCGTTCCACTTCATCCTCGGGCCTCTTTCTTTATCCTTCTCGGCACATTAAACCTTGCCATATGTCTTCGGGTCTTCAACTCTTTGGATCCTCGGGTCTTCGGCACCTCACAGTAACAATAAACACTAACTTATCCAAATAATTCTATGTAATATAATAATAGTACATTCTTATATACTATTTTTAATTATTTATAATGCAATATGATAATATTTAACAATCAAAGTCATAAAAAAAATTTTAAAAAAAAACTTAAAACAAAAAACTAAATCCCATCAACCAAAATAGAGTTCTAAAGAATACAAAACTTTATCAAGCTCAAATAGAGATGCAAGAAAAATAAAAATAAAAACCCACCAAAAAATTGATGGAGAAAGAGGGGGAAATAACCACTTTTTTGTGAGAGAAAATTATGTAAAGAATGGAATAGTGAATGACAAATTTATACTAAGATGATGATAATAAAAGGAAACAAAATAAATGAAGATAAAAGGAAAGAGCAAGAGTGATATCAAGGTAGAATGTTTGGGGAGATGAAAAGGTAAAGAGAATGAGGATGTGGTTGAATTTCTATATTGAGTAAAATAGAAGAGAAGAAAAAATAAGAAAAATTAAAAGATATAACAATAAACACTAAATTATCCAAATTATGCAATGTAATGGAATGCTATTTTATTTTTATCTACTATCTTTAATTTTTTTATAATGTAATTGGATAAAATTTAACAATCAAAGAGCAAAATAATAATAATAATAACTTAAAACACAAAACTAAATTGTATCAACCTAAATTAGAGTTCTTAAAAACACAAAAATTTATCAACCTAAATCGAAGATGCAATAAAAAATAAAAATCCACCAAAACATTGAGAGAGAGAGATAACCTTTTTGTGAGATAAAACTATGCAAAGAATGGAAAAAATTGACAAATTTATAGTAAGAGGAAAAGGATAAGAAGAGACAAATAAAGGAAGATGAAAGCAAAAGATGAATAGCAATATTAAAGTAGAGGGTAGTGGGGAGATGAAAAGGTAAGGGAAGAAGAAAGGTTGAAGAAAGTGTAAATATTTAAAAAAATAAGTGAATGTAAAAAAAATTATAGGAAAATTGGAAATAAAAAAGAAATATATATAGATGTTAAAACCGACAAAGATGAATATTTAAAGTCAATTATATATATATATATATTAAAAAAAAAGAATAAATAATAATTATGTGGCAAATGACGTGGCGATGAGGTGGCGTAACAGAAGTTCAACAGCAATAAATGCTACGTTTCGGCTTTTAGTAATAATATATGGATATATATTTCTTCTATCTAACGTATTCATAGTGGTGCACAATCTAAATCAATCCAACCTAAATCACCATCAAACAAAATCAATGCTACAATCCAAATCTGAACAAAAAAAACCCATCACATTGAGTGGCGTTATGGGTCTCTCCTGGGTAGAAAGAGAGTGGATTGAGGGTAGCTATTAGGCTTCTAGATTGCGGTGGTTCTCGTGCTTGTACCGATTCATCGAGAAGAAGTGTGTGGCAAAGGCCAATATTTGTTATAAGCCACAGGTACACACTGTAGGGGAAGGAGATTTCTTTTTTCACAAAAGACTAATGGCCTGTTTGGATGGAGGGGAGAGTGGAGGGGAGTAGATTAGAGTTGACTAAAAATAAGCTAATTTTGTGTTAAATTTACTCTACTCTACTCTACTCTACTCCCCCTCCCTCCCCCTCAATCCAAAAGGACCATAAGTGACTTCACATGATCTTTTCTCCAATGGCAAGATTTTTAGCATTATCAGCATGTATAACAAAACCCAAACCATTCTATTATTGTTATATTTATGAATGCACAATGTATAAATCGATTAATACTTTTAAAAAAACCTATCTTAGATAATCAAAATTGACTTTAGCAAAATAATTGAGAAGATTCTCTTAAGCTCGATAATTATCTCATAAGTTTTCCTCATCATCCTTTGCTCCTATATAACAATTTGATATTTCATCTTTTTCAATTGATAAACGACTTTAAAATTGAAGACCACTATATCTCCATAATAAGTTTTTGTTTTTGTTTGTTTTTTTTCTTTTCTTTTTTATTTTAATAATAAGTTTTAGACCAACTTTATAGTTTATACCACTACTTTAAGGTGCATACATTTGTTAACTCTTAGCAATATAATATTTAGCGATGTTTTTGTATTTCTTGCTGATTCAATAATCCTTCTATTCTACTATAGGAGAGACGAGAAATTATAGAAGCCCTAAACATCTTTGCAAAATGTGATCACGAGTATGTTGATTAATTTGTACCCAGCTATCTTGAACTTGTTTACAATCATCATTTTTGCTCGTAAGGCACTTAGTGTTATGTTGCCTTTAATGCACTACTCTTAACACATATTAGTTGGTGAAGGGGGAATGGTCCTCTGGTTGTATTCCATGGGCCGCGGAGCACGAGGCCACTAAAGGAATAAGTGATCCGAGGTACCAGGCCTAGCCCATATCTCATGGGAGAAAGGGCCTAGACCTAGTAAAGGGACCAAGGGCCCACCCCAGGAAGTAACCCCATGTCCTCTGATGTACGCTATTGAAGAACATCCCCTTGAACAAGACCAAGGATGTCTAGCCGATGACAAACCCTATGATAGACCACACCCCGACCCATTTTGAACTGATTGGTTTGGGCCAAACCCATGTGAATGGGTGGGTTTACGTTGGAGCCTCTCAAAATTGGTAATTTGACTTACTATATTTTCCCTTTAGATCAAGAGTTTTACAATAGAGTTGCTACTTATTTAATTATTGAAAAAAAAACCATAATTGAAAAATTCATTATTTTATAGATTTAAGAATGAATGTACATTGATCATAGGAAATTACACAGCTTTGGTCATAGATATAATCTAAGATAAAGTACATGGCTTTGTTTTTTAGTTATAATCTAGAAATTAAAAATTACATGGATAAGTATTTGATCTACCAACCATTGATCTAAACTCGGAGGCTATATTATAAGATGAGAAGGTGTTAGACAACCACTTTACCCGGTGAAACTGGTCTTCTAGACTAACTATAGTGGCCAATGTTCATGTCACATCATCCAATCAATTGACATATCAATTGCATGTTTATTGCTTTAATTTAAATTGGCATGCTACTTGCTTGAATTTAAATGTGTGTGCATACAATAAACCCTAATTCCATTTTTCATCATCACATTTGAATTGAGAAATAAATTCTAGTGAATTTGTGTGAATGGTGATATCCTAAATTTAAGGATTTGATAGAATTTTGAAATTAACATGTTTTTCATATTTTGGATATTAATATCCAAAATTAACATGAATGTAAATTAATATCCAAAATATGAAAAACATGTTAATTTAAGATCAAATCTAGTGCTTTACATGAACATGTGATGAATATAGTGGCCCCCCTAAAATTTTTCAAAAAAATTAATTATTATCTATTAATATGATAATTATCCCTACCAATTTAAATTTTTTCTAAGAAAATACTGGAATTCCCCCCCCCCTAATTGTTAGATATGATTATTATATAAAAAAAAAATGATAAAAGCACAATATTTTTTACAACAATTTCACAACAAAACCTAGATATCAAGTAGGTAAAAAAAAAATGTTAATAATAGACCAAAATAAAAACCAATAATAATTTTTTTTTTTTTGGTGGTGAAAAAGGAAGGATACTTAGATTAGATGTTAATTAATCTGTTACAACAATTTCCAGCTGCATCAGAGGCTAGCAAAATGACAACCACAGGCGGCGGTACAACAAAAACAGCAAAAGAAGAAACTACACTTGAACCCAATCTAGCTAAAGCGTCAGCACACTGATTAGCTTCCGGGTATACGTGTTGTATTCGTCTATTAGGAATATTTCTCTATAAAGGCTCCTGCAATCAGACAGTAGAGGCTCCATTAACAGATTTGGAGTATCGCTATTAATCATTTGTACTACACTTAATGCATCCAGTTCAACAATCAGTTATTAAGTCACAGTTCCTTAGCGATGATTAAACCATCTCTAAGCGCTCATAACTCAGCAATAAAACTGTTAGTAGTTCCCAAAGCACGACTGTAGCCTTTAATCCAGTGGCGTGAGTGGTCCCGCATCACACCTCCCCCACCTGCTCTGCCCGTATTTCCTAAGGCAAACCCATCTGAGTTTAATTTAGCCCAACCAACAAAGGTTTCTGCCAAAAAACAGGAATATAGGTCTTGGAAACCAATAATAATTTACCGCTAAACTTTGTTGTGAAAATATTATACCTACTTAAAAAATAAAAAATAAGATTCTAATTCTTGTTCTTTTTTTTATTGAATAATCTTTGGGCTTTGCACTTTTGGATTTGATGGCGGGAATGTCTCTTTTTCGTTTTAGTAAAATCATTAACCACACAATCGAACACCTCCAGTAAATCTGCATTTGAACTGATACCAAATAGGTAAACCCAGCGTCACCCACCATAGGTGAGTCTTTGACACTTCTCTCTCTCTCTCTCTCTCTCTCTCTCTCTCTCTCTCTCTCTCTCTCTCTCTCTCTCTCTCTCTCTCTCTCTCTCTCTCTGTTTGTGTGATTTCTTGATCTAGTTTGTTGTTTTGTATTTTATTTTATATTCTTTAGGGTCCGTTTGGATAGAACTTATTACTGAAAATTGAAAACACTGTAGCAAAGTAATTTTTTAATGTGTAAATAGTATTGTGGATCCCATTTTTAATATTTTTTTTTCTGAATAAAGTGTTTGTGGGTCCCATAAACAGTACATGAACAGTAATATACAGTGTCATTTGTCGGTTAAAAGCTGAAAATCCTAAAAAAAAAAGTGAAAAGGAGCTGAAAAGGGTTGAAAAGTCAACATATGCGGCTACTGTTCATGCTACAGTAGCATGAACAGTAGCATCTATCCCTGACGCATGCAGCAGCAGAGAAGAAAAAAAAAAAAGGGAAAGAAAACGTGAAAACGCTAGGCGTAGCAAATTTAATCCATATCCAAATGGATACTTAGGGTCCGTTTGGATATAACTGAAAATTGAAAACTAAAAACACTGTAGAAAAATAATTTTTAAATGTGTAAATAGTACCGTGAGACCCACTTTTAATTAAAAAATTCTTAAAAAGTACGTAAACAGTGACTGCACAGTATATACACAGTAATTTATCCTTGAGATGAGACGTGCAGCAAGAGGGAAAAAAAAAAAGAAAAAAAAAGGAAAACGCTGAACGCATTCAGCGCAATCCAAACCGCACCTTAGTACTTTGTCCCACGGTCTCAGCTCCTAGCTATTATGCCAGATGTTTAAACTTAAAGACTTAAAGTCTAGACAAGATTCTTTTGACAAATTTGAGATTGCAATTTGGTCTATGTCCTACACGTGTACTGTTTGTCTTCAAAAGCCAAAGCATTACTATTTGCAATAGTGCAATACTTTCTAGAATCTCAATACTTTCATGTACGACTTTTCTATAGCTTGTCATTTGTTATTAAATTAATAATATATAAATATAATAAACGATTATACGTGTAAGTGAGTGTTTTTTTTTGGACGAATAGATCATGGTTATCATTATATGTTTTTGCACTTATTCGATAAATGTTTGTTATTTTTTGACAAATTGGATAATTATAACACAAAATTGGAAGATTTGAGCTTTTAGATGTTAAGTTACAAGGCTCTTGACAATTTTTTTTCTTATAAGTTTTTTAGTAATTTTTAATCATCCCATTCAACTATTGTACATAGTATAGATATATACATATAGTATGGTTAGGAAAAAATTATTAATCTTATTTTATGTTTGTGCGCCCCCCTCCCCTAACCCAAAATACAAATTCTTGGCTCTAACACTGGATAAAGAACCAAGAATATGCGAAGAACACATATGAACAACATTCAAGAATATCAAGAACATTCAAACATATTCAGCAAATTTAAATAATCTACTAGCATGATTAAATCTTAAATTAATATTATAGGAAAATGAAACAAGCTTGGGAAAGAGATTATACTTGCATGCAAGATCCATATGGTGGAAGAAGAGGTTTTTGGTGGAGGTCCTAAAGGTGGACTAGAAAAGAAAAACTAGAAGAGAGAGAGTGAAGCTCACTCAATATCTTGAGTCTCAGGAAAATCAAGGTATGACAAGACTAATTCTATTTTATTAGAACTCGAGAGGGAGAGAAGAGATGATGTATCTGTCTCTTTTGAAATGGAGGAGAGGAAGGTTTATAAGTAATGGTGAAGAAGATATGAATGAAATGTCATTTAATGGAGATTTTTAGGGTCTTAATCTAGACCAATTTCATGCTAAGGAGGTCTGACTGGTGTGGGGAGCAAGCAGACGACTAAAATGGAAAGAAAATTCAATGTTTACCTTATTCGGCAGATGAGGTGTCAATCTATTGACCCCCACAATTGAAATCTTCAAATTCACTCATTTTTTTGCTTGGGTTTAAAGTTTCAGTGCACTGGACTCAACACAAGTTAAACATGTGTCAAAAATTGGTCACATGTTTATCTTGTGTCCCATCCAATGCATTGAATTATTGAACCAAAGTCTTGCCTATTTGCTTAATCCCAAATATTTTGTCAAAAATAAAAATTTGAATCACAACATTAAACGTGTTAATTAAATTTTGCTTTGCTAAAGATTCAAAATAGTAACATGCCGATATATAAAAATGATGTTGGCATATGAACATTAGAGCTTCCATTAGCCATACACATTTATGAATTTTATATAAAGCAAGAATATTGCTCTCTCTCGTTTTTGTGTTGTTGCCTTCTCAACTCTCAAGAGCCCAAATTTTCCACTTCATAAGTTTTGACCCCAATGAAAGGGAACGGTAAAAAAATTCAAACATATTACTTCGATTTTTCTGATTGTGCTACTACTTGGAGTTCCCTCAAGTCAACAGCCTATTTTCAGACGGTTGGGGACTTGGAGATCAATTTAGATTTTAGACAAAAAGGAGAGAGAAGAATATAAATAAATAATATTTACATGGAATAATAAAAGAATAAGAATTTAATGTAGTGTATTTGCGTGGGATGATGGAGATGCTCTAGAGCTCGCCAATATTTTACCACATTCAACGCTGATTCTTAGGGTCTGTGGTTGAAAGGGTAAAAAAGTAAGAGGATGAAAAATTGTGAAAAGATGAAAAAGTAAGAATATAGAAAATATTTTAATTTCCTTTCTTTTTGTTTGGTTGGGAGTGGAAAAATAGAGGAAGGGAAAAAGTGAATTTCTATAAATTTACTCGTATACCCTTGTTAAAAAATGATGCCCAATTAAAACAAAAAAGTGATAAACAACCAAAAAAAATCAATCACCTAAATTTATTAAAAAATAAAAATCATGTCCATAAAAAAAATCACATCTAAAAAAAAAAAAAAAAAAATACTGGACAAGCCTGCCCAGTAAATGAAAAGAAAAAAAAGGAAAAAAGAAAGAAGAATAAGAATAAGAAGAGGCAGGCAACACCTGCCCAATAGATTAAAAGAAAAAAAAAAAAAGAAGCAGAAAAGTGAACGTCTAGTGGAAAAAAAAGAAAAGGAAAAAAAAGAGGCAGCAACCTGGATGAATTTATTACACATGGGCATTTTTGTCCAAAAATGATGCACAATTTCTCTCTTCAGTTTTTTCTTCATTTTGAAAAGAAAACTTTTTGGTGGGCCAAGAGAGAAAACACCTGAACCCCACTATTTATTTTCCTTTCTCCCCACCCAACCAAACACACTTAAAAAAGTTTTTCTTCCAATTTTCTTTCCAAAGTTTGTCATCCATTCTATTTCACCTCCAAACAAAAACACCCTTAAACACCCTTAAGCGTGTATTGTCAATTGTGTCTGGGTATCCAAGCATAGAACGAAAGTGATTTTCAAAAAATAAACCAGAAGTTAAGCAGGAAACAATAAACATTCCAATCAAATGGTTGAATCGCTCACCTCGTGACATCCAAACTAGATTTGAAACAAATTAATATTGAAATGTATGACAACACAAGGAGAATGTGGAAGTTAGCTAACACAAACCTGGAAATATAGAGTTATAGACCTGTAATGGTTCTAGGGAATAAAACCAGTGTTTGAAGCACAGGGTACGAAGTCTACCAAGCGTCCAAGCCTAGCCTGACCTGATATAATAAGTGGCATGAGGTAAAAAATTGCACTGGACCAATTAAGCTCATCAAAGCAAAAATAGATAACACAAAGGTTACGCCATCAGTATCATACATATTCTACATTTTAGTTTCATTTTCTCATTGCATCTGACATTTTCTTACTTTCATCTAAATCAGAACTAACAAAATTCAGTATCTGCATTTGGTTTCTTGAAGACCTAACATGACTGAAGTATGCATAAGACTCTTCAACAACTACATATCACCCACACGAAGGCAATATTAATAAACAACACTTGCTGTGAGAGAAATATTGCTCTACTTCTTGGCAAAAGTGATGGTCATGGGGTTCTGAGGAGTGATTTTGAAGCCCTGAAGGGTCTGCATTGCCATGGAGGACTGCTGGTCGTCTTCAAATTCTACAAAGGCGATACCTGGCTTCGCTTCAATCATTCGGACTTCCCTAAATCCTGGATACTGTTGGAAAAGCATCTCCAACATCATGCTAGTGGCTTCATGAGGCAAATTCTCTATGAAGAGTATATTGTTTGGAGCCACTGCTTCTTGTGCACTTGAGTTTCCGTGGCGGAATGAAGCCTGCATACAACACAAAGGCACTGTTTAATCCAAATTGATACAATCATATTGGACGCTATTTTCAAACTCTTTTCTGGAAAGAAGAAAGGGAAAATGGTGCCTGAATAGTAGGTGAGAGATATGTAAAAGTTTTGTTATGGGATCTCTGATCCACCATTCCACTCCTAAAATCTTTAGGTTAACGATCCAACCTTAAAAGATGATCGCAGAACCATTGTAACAAATAAAACTGTCCCACATCCATGTAAGAAAACTATGATATTTGATTGCCTGTCAATCCACAGAGAGAGGGAGAACACATGTATGTAATACAAGACAATGCAAACAATAGAAAACTTACCGATGAGCCCCCATTTTGAGCACTTGCATTGGGCATGGTAGATTGCTGCGTTTCTTCAGCACGCCGCTTTCTTTCAGCTGGACATGCAAGTTTAGGTAAGAAAATTGTACACACAACACAGATGAACATATAGATAACATAGAATTGGGACTGGATTCAATCAGGAAAATAAAATGTATGTGTGGTATTACAATCCGACTTTTTAATTTTTAATTTTTTAAAAATAACAATAACGTACAGATAATAGTCAAGTATTATTATTATTATTATTATTATTATACATTTTTGGAGGCAAATACCGCACATGCACCCATATAGGACTGAACAGTAACCTCCCTCTGCACTCCTAATTTAGGGATTTAGGGGAGGTGAGGCTTCCATTTAGTTTAAGCTTTATACTTCAAAAATAATTGGTATTATATATGTGTGGTATTATGATCTGACTTTTTTTTTTTCCTTTTAATAATAATAACATACAAATAATATTCAAGTATTATTATTATTATTATATATTTTTGGAGGCAAATACCGCTCGTGCACCTATATAGGATTGAACAGTAACCTCCCTCTGCACTCCTAATTTAGGGATTTAGGGGAGGAGAGGCTCTCATTTAGTTTAAACTTTATACTTCGAAAACAATTGGTATTGTAGTTTTTGTTGTGGTGACATTATCAAATTTCTGCTTTCTTATACCCCCTCATCTCCCACTACAAAAATCATTCTCGACATTCTTAAAAAGTAATCCCATCATTCATTTGTTTTAACCAGCCTGGTTATATATATTTAAACTTGTAATGATTCAGGCATCTCAAATGAATATAAATATTTACAACATAGCATATGCTATCAAAAACCTCAAAGTTATACAGGACATAGATACTAACTGTAAAGAAGATTTGCACTATGAAAATGCCAAATGAATTTAGTTCACCTTTTTCTTCTTGCTTCTTTTTCTTGTCATAGCTTCCATCTTCTTTAGCAATACAATCTGACTTCGTTTTTGCGTATTGAATTCGCTGCACCAAATTAATTATGCACAAATTCAAATTTACATTACATAGTAAAAATCTAAATAAATGAGAAAAGCAGTTCTATTTTAAAGAAAGGATAAAATACAACAGATCAACTCATTGTAGAACTTAAATCAAAGCTATCATTTGGAGCTGCTATGAATATGTCTACAAGAAACCATTCAATTTTCTTCATTGAATAGGAAGAAAAAAGATACTCCATTGTATTGGACAAAATATTCGACCAATTTCAAGGTACAAAGTTACCACCAGTTAGCTTGTTAATATTAAAGAAAAAAATAAATCAAATCCAACAAGTCACAGTATTGTAGTTCAAAATACATACGTGGTCACATGGGGTCTCTATAAGTTTCAATTGGCAGATTAAACACATTTCAACAGAGTTAAGACAGTTTACAGCTGGCTCAAAGGTAGAAATAAGATGTTAATCTCATAGTTACAACAGTTCCATTGGGTAAAAGCGTTCTATACTTCTGCATATGAGGTAGGTGCCTAAATATGTATTATGATAGTTATTATTATTTTTTTGGAAAAGTAACAAATTTTATGAAGATATAGAGGCATGTAGCATGGGTACACCACAACTAAACTCTAAAATTACAATGATTAAATATGCATTATGAAGGTTCAAATGCCTTTTAGCATTCAGATGTATATTTTCCAGAAAATATTTCAAAAGCATAAAAAGCTAGACAAATTCATTTTATATGATAGCATGTCAAAACTTGACACAAACCAAAGCAATTTGGGAAAAGGGTGAACAGGAACACTTTATCTTGAATCCTTGATGCATTATTTTATTCCACCAGCAGTAAAATGATTACATGAGAACTTCACATATGGGCAAACTTACTTCTCTTAAGCTTATAAGAGATGCAATCAGTACAGAACCAAAGATCTGTAAAACCAGAGAAGAGGGAGTGCAAAAACATATGGGACCACAAACAACCCTGTGTGCAAACAGAATCCAAGATCTAATGTAACAATATGATATAGAGAAGAAAGTTGGACCTGGTTCTAAAAATTGAAATTTTAAACCAAATAAACAGAGCATACACAAGCATGTGCACGCTATATGCAACAAAGTACCAATTAGCTTCTTGAGACCCACCATAGGCTTATCATAAAATGGAAAGTTCTGCATTTGCCGCACTGCATTACTGGCAGCTGTTATTTCAGTAAACACAACCCATGCTTGACCCCGAAGCTTGGGCGTCTTCAAGGCAACAACATCCAAAATCCTTCCATATTGTGAGAATAAGGCATAAAGGGATCTCTTCAATTCTGTAAAAGGAGTAAAAGTTGAATTAATACAATATGAAGATTGTATAATGAAAATGTAATCACTAAGTCTCCATTTGTTTTTATGTAAACTGTTTTCCAATTTTTCTTACGTTCTGTATAATCAAAAATTACTAGTTAACAATAAAAGTTTTCATCGTCGACAGAAATTACACCAAAAAGGTGGAAAATGATTTACATTTTGGGAAAAGTAACCATTTTTCAAAACTAAGCCAGTGCCCCCTTTCTACCTCTCCTGACCAACACCCTCCCCCTCCCCCACTTTGCTCTGCCACCATCAACACTCCCCCCTCCCTCAGCTACCACCCTCCAGCTCTCTCATTTGCCCCCCCCCCCCCCCCCCTTTTTCCCCAACCATCTCTAAAATAGGACAGATTTAGGAAATTTGTTTATGAGTACTTGTGGTTGTTTTCAGAAATTAAAGTTGACATGTATGCAGTCATTTCCAAGGTGTGTGCATGTTCCAAGGCACATGGACATGCAACCCCTTTTGCCATATCCATGCTTCCTAGCTTAAAATCTCCTATAAATTCTAAACTCTGCAAAATTCCAAACGAGCCATAATTCATAGGGGTCGCAGAAAGTAGAGTTTTGCTCTTGAATATAAAATTACCCATAAATAATAAAATAAAAACCCAAATTAAAATTGTTTGAACCCTAAACTTCTAATTTCTTGTCCTTTTAAAACCAGAGGAATCTTACTTCAATTGGTCATGTGACATGTGTGTGCCCCATAAGATAAATTTTGAAACAGACAAATTTGTGAAGTAACAATGAATTAGTCTTCCATGTCTTCATCAATCTCCCATTGCTCTTATTACCCCCACCACCACTATTGCCTCTCAAATATTTGTTGGCCTTTGTCAAATAGATCCATAAAACTCATAAAATAATAAAATTTAATAGATAATTGGGCCAAAGAAAAAACTTTAATTTAATTAGTTTTCTTTTATCTCTATCAAGATCTTTTCCTACTTGAAAGTTGAAACATATAGTACTCTATTACATCACGGATATGAAAATAATTGGGAAAAATTACATTCAATTGTCAACTACTCCTATTGGAAATAGGATTGACTACAAAAGTTTATCAGAGGCTTGGTCTAAAATTCTAGAAAAAATTGGCTACTTATGATTACATCGGTAATAATCCAGTTGAAGCCAAGCAGCAAATATATATATATATATTCTCTTAAAATGCTTCTATTAAAAAAAAATTTACCAGTGAAGAAGGGACCATAAATGCAAAGTTGAGTTTTTTAGATATCTTAATGCATTTTTTTTTCTTGTATTTTTAGGACATAATAATTAACGAAGTAATAATAGAGAGTGCGATTTTAGATATGATACAAAGATGGATAACAATACATGTGATTGGCCCTAATTAGTCTATTGAGGATCCATATCCAACCCTAAAGTTTTGGGACTATGGGCTTTGTTGTTGTTAATATTGTTTGCTATGTAAAGTAGTTTTGGGACTAAGAATTTTTTGTTGTTAATGTTGTTTGCTATGTAAAGCTACTGAGGAAATTTGAGCTCTAGACATGCCCATCCACTAGGGAGGGAAGTGCTAGTTGGCCTAAAGTCAATATCTTAATCCAAACGTTAAAGAAGTAATGACGGAAAGACCACACGGGACTCTAATCTATTTTATTTTTGTCACAATTAGTTACATTAACACCTCTCTAATAATTGAGCCCTTCCTCATATTTTCCGTTCAAACACCCCCCCCCCTCTCCCAAAAAGGAAAAGAATCAAGCATATTCCAATTTCAAATCATAAAACCTAATATTCACGGTTCACTGGATGGTTTCACTATGGCTTTATTCCATAAATGTTGGTGTTGTGGAAAAGGATGTCATGGCTTTTTTTGAACATTTTCATCATCATTATTCTGTGTTTGAAAGGTCTATGAATGCCTCTGTTCTTTCTTTAATTCCAAAGAAGAGTAATGCTCTTAATATTAAAGATTTTAGGCCCATTAGTTTGGAGAGCAGTGTGTATAAACTTTTATCTAAGGTTTTGGCTAATAGATTGAGGGTGGAATTGGACAATTTCATCTCTGAGTCTCAAAATTTCTTTGTTGGTGGGAGGCAAATTTTGGATTCAGTGCTCATTGCCAATGAATGTCTAGATAGCAAGTTGAAGAGTCGTGTACCAGGTGTGGTTTGCAAGCTTGAGTGCTTGACATTGAAAAAGCCTACAATCATGTTAATTGGGATGCTTTGTTCTATCTTTTGGATAGGATGGGTTTTGGGGTAAAATGGAGTGGGTGGACAAAGGCTTGTGTGACTTTAGTTCGGTTTTCAGTTCTAGTGAATGGTTCCCCTGAAGATTTCTTTGGAAGCTCTTGAGGTTTGGGACAAGGTGATCATTTATCCCCTCTCCTCTTCCTTTCAATTATGGAGGTCTAAAGTAGGATTCTGAGAAAAACTGAGAAATGTGGTCTGATTTATGGTTTTCATGTGGGACCAGTGAACTCTATTGGTGTGTGCATTTCTCATTTGTTGTTTGCGGATGACACTATTTTATTTTATGATGCTTCTAAGGATTAGTTGTAGTCTATAAGGTTGGCCTTATCGTGTTTTCAAGCTTTTATAGGTTTGAAGGTTAATACAGGGAAAAGTGAGATTGTCCCTATTGGGGAGGTGAATAATCTGGATGCTTTGGCTAATATCCTTAGTTGCAAGGTGGGCAGCTTGCCTATGAAATACTTAGGGATGCCACTTGGTACATCGTTCAAGACAACTTCTATTTGGAATCCCATATTTGGAGAAGATGGAGAAGAAATTATCAGGATGGAAACGCCTTTATTTATCCAAGGGTGGTAGGCTCACTTTATTGAAGAGCACTCTTTCTAGCCTTCCTACTTATTTTTTATTGTTATTTACTATTCCTGTAGCTGTGGTTGCTAGGCTGGAAAGAATCCAAAGAAACTTTTTATGGGGATCGTTTGAAGGGAGCTCCAAATACCCTTTGGTGGCGTGGGATAAGGTTTGCTCACCTATTAAAATGGGAGGTTTGGGGATGAGAAATGTGGTGTCCTTTAATCAAGCTTTATTAGGGAAGTGGTTGTGAAGATACGGGCATGAAGTTACTCATCTTTGGCGGAGGGCTATATCCACTAAATATGGGGAGGCTCAAGGGGGTTGGAGTACTAAAATTTGTAGGAGAACTCATGGATGTGGTTTGTGGCAAAGTATTAATGAAGGGTGGGAAAGCTTCTCTAATCATTTTTCCTTTGTTGTGGGTGATGGTACTCGGATTCGTTTCTAGCATGATAGATGGGTTGGGGTTGATTCCCTTAAAATCCTCTAACTTGAGTTATATGTGATTTTAGCGGATAAGGAAGCCTGTATTTCTGATGTTGTGAGTCATCAAGAGGGGGATGATTTTAGATTTTGGAACCTGAGATTTTATAGGGATTTCGAAGACGAGGAGCTTGCTGCTTCTTTTTCTCTTCTTGACTTTATTCAAGCTCATCTTCCACATGGAGTCAGCAGCGATTCTTTGTGTTGGTGTCTTAATGGAAATGGTAAGTTTAATATCCGTTCCTTTTACAATGAGTTAAGGACGACTCCCAACTCTATCTTCCCTTGGAAGAGCATTTGGAAAGCAAGGCTTTTTTTCAATGGACGGCATCTTATGATTGCATTCTTACATTGGATAATCCCATGCTTAGAGCTCACCCTTTGGCAAATTGGTGTTGTGTGTGCCAGTGTAGTGGGGAATCTGTGGATCATCTCCTTATTCACTGTCATGTGGCGAATTCTATAAGGGTTTTTATGCTTCAGGCTTTCGGTATTCAGTGGGTGTTGCCTAGCTCTGTGGCGGAATTATTATTTTGTTGGAATTATTGGCTTGGGAAACATGATTCAGATATTTGGAATTTAATTCCAGGATGTTTGATGTGGACTGTATGGATGGAGTGTAATCTTCGGTCCTTTGAAGATTCTGAGAAGTCTTTGGTTGAGTTAATAGGCCTGTGCCAGAGAAGTCTTTAATTGGTCTCGGTGTTGGAGTTTTACAAAATGTTCTTCTATTGTTCAGTTTTTTTCTTCTCTTAGTTTAGTCTCTTGATTGTTTTTCTGTGGTGTTCTGTTTTTTGCTTTGTTGTGTTCATTCTCATGAACACATTGTATGTTTCTTTTTCCATTTTCATCAAGAATAATTCCTATATTACCTATCAAAAAAAAAAAAAAAAAACTAACGGTTCACCTATTTCAACATTGCCCTTAGTCCAATAGCCAAATCAAACCATCAAATTCTACGTGGTTCTAAGCATGAAGTATATCTGCCCATAAATCCACTAGCACCAGCTACTTCACACAATTTTTTATTCTAACTAATCACATACACCATTAATGAAATGGACAGTAGTCACTGATTTTCCACTACATGTCAAATGCAATATTATTTGGGGGGTTCATTTTAACTTATCTTAATCTTCAATGATTATTATTTTTCTTGTTTTCTCATACATTTGCATTAATGCAAACCAAATTTCTTCTTCCCTTAAATTCTTCTTACTAACCATACAAATTTTCACAAGTCATGAATATTCAAATAAGGGCTTATTAAAAAGAAAAAAGAAAAAAGAACAGCGACCTTGAATTAGATATGCCAATGAGCTCTAACTCAAATGGAAACTCCTCCCCTGGCAAGAGCATGGTGGATGGTGAGGTCATGGTCTCAGGACCCATAGGGTGAGCGCATAACTCAACAATAAAGAAAATAGTAATCTTGAAATAGATATGGTACAGAACTTAGTTACAGTACCTCAAATGCAGTACATTAGGTTTCCAATTAAATTCAAACACATGGCTGCATCAAATTTAATTGTCCTCAAAAACGATAAAAGCTAATGTACCGTGCCTAGGATATTGTGCCTACGTTTGCCCTTAGATATGAATATTGCCATAGTATTCCTCACCAAAAGATTCACAGTAATTCAACGACTCAAGTACTCCCTAGTCCCCCATGATCACTCTCACATAGATATTTACGTCTCCACCATCAAAATATTCTATAAGTTTAACTTCATTTATAAATCAAATCATAATTAATTTCTACTAATGAAGCAACTAATCCTCTGTTTGCTTCCCTAGAAAGTGCAGGAAAATTAAATACACTAAACTGAAGTTGCACAGCTCCACTCAAAAAACCTATTAGAAACTAAAATTCGGTTTAGTTAAGTTAAATGTTACATTTTTACATTACGTTATTGTAACAATTACCTCTTATATAGGTTTCTCGGGAACCAAACAAAGGGTTTAGCAGAAGAAGCGAAAGAGAGTTTAAAGGGTTACCTTCTTTCTTGACCTTTTCGTTCAGATTCTTAATGTATATAGTCTGACTAGGAGGTATGTCCCCAGAAAGCATGGTCGCTCAGAGAGAGAGAGAGAGAGAGAGGGAGAATATCTGTATGCAATGTGTGTGTGTGAGAGAGAGAGAGAGAGAGAGAGAGGGAGAATATCTGTATGCAATGTGTGTGTGTGTGTGTGTGTGTGTGAGAGAGAGAGAGAGAGAGAGAGAGAAAGAGACAGTGATTCGAACTGGACTGAGCCCTAGGAAATAATCCGAGTCTGATTTTGGGCTCCTACCTGTACGACCAACTGGCCCTGGAACCTTCAGCTATATTAATGAAATAATGGGCCTGGGCCGCTGGCCCCATTTTATTTTTCTCCCAAGAATCGCCTCCACCTTCCATTTGCAATTTTCCTTTACGTGAACAATTAGTTAAATAATGGATAAAATTTAGTTACAAAATTGATTGTAGTCTAAAATTATAATTTTTTTTTATAAAAAATTTAACATTACTACTATAATGACTCAATTTGGTACTCAAACCCAAACAATAAAGGATCTAGACTTAAAGAGCTAAATACAATGAATTTGTAGAGAGTGACCTAGAAAATTAGGCTTTAATAAATTAGATAGTAATACTTTCGCAAGTTATTTACATTCCAGGAATGTGGTACAACTTTTTCATCTAAATCTTCCGGGAAATATGCTCTTATACCAGCTATCGAGGTGATATGGTATGACCCTTCCAATTGGGCCCTAACTTTCCCCATGTTGGATTCTTTGCAATACTCAAAACCTTCCGCAATACCAAGTCTTTGGGAGCTAATGTTCTTAACTTCACATTTGAGTCGTACTCCTGCTTAAGCTTCTGCTGATAATACGCCAACTGAACCATGACATTTTCTATTCGCTCTTCAACCAAATCCAAACTCTTTTCTAATAACCCGTCATTATTGTTTGGAGTAAACAAGCTTGCTCTTAGTGTTGGGAATCCAGTTTCTAGAGGAATTACAACTTCAGCCCCATAAGTCAAAGAGAAAGGAGTTTCCCCTGTGGACCTACTAGGGGTAGTGCGATATGTCCAAAGAACATGTGGTAGCTCTTCCACCCACCTGCTTTTAGCATCATCTAACCTCTTTTTAAGCCCATTAACTATGACTTTGTTCACAGCCTCGGCTTGTCCATTTCCCTAGGGATAAGCCAGAGTTGAATATTTGTTTCTAATACCCATTTCACAACAATACCTCCTAAAAGCCTTGTTATCAAACTGAAGCCCATTGTTCGAGATGAGGGTGTGAGGAATCTCAAACTAAGTGAAAATATTTTTCCAAACAAATCTCTTAGCATCCACATCTCTAATGTTTTCTAGGGGCTCAACTTTAACCCATTTGGTTAAGTAATCAGTGCCAACCAAAAGCTATTTCTTGTTTCCTACTGCTTTAGGGAAAGGTCCTACAATGTCCAAACCCCATTGAGTAAAAGGCCAGGGACTAGAGAGAGGATTAAGGACGCCCTTATGCTGATGGATGTTTGGGGCAAATATTTGGCCTTGGTCACACTTCTTCACAAATTCTTGTGCTCCCTTTTGCATACTCAACCACCAATATCCTTGAGTGAGAGTCATGTGGGACAGTGATTTGCCCCCGTATGACTTTCACAAATCCCTTCTTATAATTCTTCTAGAAGGGGTTCTGTTGCCTCGGGATGGACATATAACAAATACAGCCTTGAAAAAGAGCGCTTGTACAATTTTTGATCCTTCGACAATAAAAAACGAGGAGCTTTTTTCGCACTTTATCAGCCTTTCCTTTCTTCTTGGGTAGAATGTCGTCCTTATGGGACATAATGATAGGATCCATCTAACTAGGTCCCACTCTGATGAACCCGCACCTCCTCTTTCTTAACCTCGGCAGGTTTATACAAATCTTCAACTAGGATGACTCGAGGTAAACCTTGGGTTGAGGAGGTTACGAGCGTGGCTAGAGAGTCAGCATGAGTATTTCTGCTTCTAGGGATTTGCTGTAAGTTGAAAGATTTGAACCCTGATTGTAAGTGTTTGACTTGACTCAAATATTCTTGCATTCTCAGATCCCTAGCTTCCAATTCTCCCCCTACCTGTCCAACAACCAACTTGGAATCTGAAAATAGCTCTACCACCCTTCCTCCCATTTTCTGAACCATAGTCATCCGTACTAACAAAGTTTCATATTCCGCCTTGTTGTTTGTGGCCGAGAAGCCCAACCTTAAGGATTTCTCAATAACAATCCCTTCAAGAGACACCATGACTAACCCCACCCCGGAATCTCTTTGATTAGCAACACCATCAACATACACCCTCCAAGATAGAGGCTCTTATGAGGAGACCATTACAACTGATTTTCCATCCATGTTCTGCTTTTCTTTATCTTCTTCACAGGGAGGTTCGGCAAACTTGACCACTAGATTCGCAATGACTTAACCCTTAATAGAGGTGCGAGGCATATACTTGATATTGAAAGCCCCTAGAATTGTACCCCAGTTGGTAATCCTTCCTGTGTAATCAGCTCTCCGAAGTAGAGTTTGAAGAGAAAGTTGAGTCAATACCACCATTGTATGGGCCTAGAAGTAATAGGGAGTTTACACGTAGTATGCACCACCGCCAATATGGCCTTTTCCAATGGTAGGTATCAAACCTCCACTTCATGTAAGGATTTGCTCACATAATAGACTGGCCTCTGCACCCCGCCATCAACCCGTATCAGTACCAAGCTAACTACATGGGGAGCCACTGCAATGTAAGCAAACAAAACCTCATCCTCCTTAGGCCTAAACATGATGGGTGGTCGAGAAAAGTATTCCTTTAACTGCTGGAAGGCCAGGACACATTCCTCGGTCTATTCGAACCCTTTCCACTTATTTAGCAATTGGAAGAAAGGTCTATATCTGTCTATTGACCGAGAGATAAATCGGTTCAACGCGACAGTCATCCCTGTTAATCTCTGGACTTCTTTAGGGTTCTGAGGAGGTTACAAACTGTTGATTGCTTTAATCTGGTCAAGATTGACTTCAATTCCACGATGAGCGACCATGTATCCCAAAAACTTTCCTGAACCAACCCCAAAAGAGCACTCAGAAGCATTAAGGCAGATGTTGTGTTTCCTCAATATTCCAAGGATATCTCCGAGGTCATTAACGTGCTCGGATTCTAGCTTACTCTTCACCACCATATCATCTATACAAATTTCAATATTTTTTCCTAGTGGTCATCATCCCTTGATAGGTGGATCTTGCATTTTTTAAACCAAAGGGCATCACCTTGTAGTGGTAATTTCCAGTAGGAGTGACAAAATCTATTTTCTCTTGATCATCCAAAGCTAAGGGCATCTGATGATATCCTTGGAAGTTATCTAAAAAACTCATCCGAGGATGGCCTACAGTAGCATCCACCAACTGATCTATCCGAGGCATGGGAAAAGGGTCCTTAGGGCAACCTTTGTTCAAATCCGTGAAATCTATACATACTCACAATTTCCTATTTTTCTTCTTCACCATTTCCGTGTTAGCCAACCATTTAAGGTAGAACACTTCCTTAATAGCCCCAGCTTGCTTGAGCTTGATCACCTCTTCCTTAACAGCCTCAGAATGCTCTATAGATGAGCGCCAAGGTAGTTGCTTTTTGGGGATGATGGTTGGATTGACATTTAAATGATGGAAAATGAAATTTGGATCCACCCCAGGAGCATCGTAAGTGCTCCATGCAAATACTTCAATATTCTTCCTAAGAAAAACTATCAACTCCTCTTTCTCTCAGGGAGGCAGCTGAGCTTCGACCATAAAAAACCTTTCAGTATTATTATCTATAACAATTTTTTCTAACTTCTCACACTTTGCCATTTCCGTTGGCTCATCCACAGATAAAACCGTAATTTTTGATTACTATAAGCCCTCTCTAGCAGAGGCCGAGGACTCCATCCCAGTCTGATGCCTAATTGCAGCCACCAAGCACCGCCTAGCCATAGACTGGCTTCTAATCACTTCCTCCTCCCTGTCCCTTGATGGGTACTTCACCTTGAGATGCAGAGTGGTAGAAATGGCCCTCATGGCATGAAGCCAAGGTCTCGCCACAATGGCGATGTAAGGGGAGTAAGCATCCACAACAATGAAGTCCATCTCGACCATCTTTGAACCTATTTGGACCGGTAGTCTAATCTGTCCCATTGGGACAACAATTTTTCCATCGAAGCCTACCAAAGGTGAATCATAATATGCCAAATCCTCGAGTTTCAACTTTAGCCCCTTGTACAAATCAGGATACATGATTTCTACTCCACTACCCTAATCTACCAACACCCTCTTCACATCATAGTCCCCTATTCTAAGAGTGATCACTAGGGTATCATCGTGTGGCTGCACGGTTCCAACCTTATCTTCATCAGAGAAACTCAATGCTAGTTGGACCTTTATCTTACTCCTCTTTGGCGCAAGGGAGGAGTCCTCTATGAGTGGCTAAGCTATGGACAGTACCCTAGAGGGGTGGGAGTAGGTCCTTCTAGGAGCGGCAAGAATAACACTGATTGTACCTAGAGGTGGCTTTGGAGAAGCATTTCTTTGAGACCTTAACCCTGCCTGGCCTACTTGCCCATTGGGGTGATATAAAAATTGCTTTAACTTACTACTTCGTACCAATTGCTCTAGGTGATTCCACAAAGTTCTGCAATCCTCTGTAGTATGCCCTCGTTCTTGGTGGTATTGGCAATGAAGGCTTTGCTCGTGCCTCGTGGGGTCCCTTCCCATCTTATTTGGCCATTGAAAATATGGTTTGTTCTTAATTTTTTCTAAGATTTGATGCACTGGTTCTCGAAATACTGTGTTAACCACTTGAGCAGTAGCAGCCCCAGATTGCCTAAAAAAAATCCCGTCAAGGACGATTGTTATTGTACTTGTTCGACCTAAAGTCCCTCCTATCTTGAAGGACCACCTTAGCCTTGCCTTTACCCAGCTATTGGTTCTCCTTGACCTGTTTATACTTGTCAACACGGTCCATGAGTTGATGCACATTTTTGATAGGCTTTCTAGTTAAAGACTTCCTCAAACCGTGCCCTCCTTCTAGCGCCATTGGATGATGCCAAGGGCAGGTGGGTGGAAGAGCTAACGCATGCTTTTTGGACATATTGTACTACCCCTCATAGGTCCACTGGAAAAACTCCTTTCTCTTTGACTTATGGGGCTGAGGTTGTAATTCCTCTAGAAATTGGATTCCTAACGCTGAGAACAAGCTTGTTTACTCCGGACATCAATGATGGGTTATTAGAAAAGAGCTTGGATTTGGTTGAAGAGCGAAGAGAAAATGCCATGGTTCAGTTGGCGTATTATTTGCAAAATCATAAGTAGGGGTACGACTCAAATGTGAAGTTAATACCATTAGCTCCTGAAAACTTTGTATTGCGGAAGGTTTTGGGTACTATAAAGAACCCAGCATGAGGGAAGTTAGGGTTCAATTGGGAAGGGCGATACCGTATCACCTTAATAGCTGGTATAGAAGCATATTTCCTAGAAGATCTAGATGAAAAAGTTGTACCACGTTCTTGGAATGTAAATAACATACGAAGATATTACTATCTAATTTATTAAAGCCTAGTTTTCTAGCCCACTCTCTACAAATTCATTATATTGGGATCTTTGGGCCTAGATCCTTTTCCGTTTGGGTTTAAGTACCAAATTGAGTCCTTACAATTGGCGCTGTCTGTGGGAAAGACTTAAGCTTTGGTGAGATTAGCATACAGTTATGGCGGGTACATGGCTAAATCGGGAGGAGTCCATTGGGTCTCAACGTCAGGCTCACTTCATCAATCTTGAGTGGAGAAGGGATTGAGAGGTTAGTGTGCACACCACACACACTAGTAGGAGCCAGTCTCGTAGTGGAAGTCATATCTCCCATGAAAAAAATACTAGAAGCATGCAACTGGAGATTAACCTATTGCGTAGGAGGTTACGCCGCGAGTGATGTAGGGGGACTCCCTCTAGTTTTGACCATTCTTCTGGCGGTAATAGTGTCAACAGCTACAGGCCTAGGTTAAGGACTCCCTCCAGTGAGTCTTTTTCGTGTGACGAGGCACGCCACTATAGGCGAAGAAGGAAAAGTCCGTCTCACAGGGGCTTGGGCAACGATGCTATGAGCAGGGCCCTGAATCAAATTTTTAAGTCACCTTTTACTCGAAGGATTGAGAGGGAGAAGTTTCGTCGGCGGTTTACTCAGCCAATGTTTACTATCTACAATGGCCGGACAGACCCTGTGAAGCATGTGAGCCACTTCAACTAGATGATGACTGTTCACTCCAAAAATGAAGCCTTGATGTGCAAAGTGTTCCCATCTAGTTTGGGTCCCGTGGCGATGAGATGGTTTAATGGTTTGGAGGAAGGATCTATTGCCTCCTTTAAGGAGCTTACAAGAGCCTTTGGTTCTCATTTCGTCACTTGCAGCGGAGTTCCTCGACCTCTAGACTCCTTATTGTCTATGACTATGTGAGAGGGGGAAACCCTGAAGACATACTCTGACCGATGCTGGGAAATGTTCAATGAAATAGATGGGAGATTTAAGAGAAAAAACACTATAGCAATAAGAACTGGACTTATAGCCAAATTCATAAGATATATATATATATATATATATATATATATATAAAAGAACTGGTCTCCTTGGACTATGCCGATGATGATTTTTTTGGGCAAAACCAGTTTATTCTTGTTTTCTTATCATCTAGGCTCGCTGTAATTACTATCTAATTTATTAAAGCCTAGTTTTCTAGCCTATTCTCTATAAATTCATTGTATTGGGCTCTTTGGGCCTAGATTCTTTTCCGTTTGGGGTTGAGTACCAAATTGAGTCCTTACAACTACATATTTTGAAAACCTAACTGTTGGATTGCATGTTCTTAACATTTTTAATACAAATATCAAATTTTGTGCCAATAAGATATTATTTACTATGAGACTATAAGCTTATATTTTATGCATAATTTTAAACTATAAAAACTTGCAATTAAAACAATTTATTAATAACAAAGCTACTGATCTTTAATTTTCTAGAAATTTTGCAAGCATGGAAGATATAAGAAGAAAATGTAATCCAATGGTGGATTTGTCAAAATTCACCTTCAATAAAAAAATATTAAGTAAGGTTGTAATCTTAGGTTATAACCAATTTTGTAGCTAAAATATGTCCTTAAATAATTATATAATTATTATATATATTTTTGCTATTATTGTTATAAGTTTAAGAATTTAGAGTGCTAAACAAAAGAATAAATAAAAGTATTAAAATATAAGGACAAGAAGAGATAGTAAATTATGAAAAAATCATTTTCCAAGATGATGAATGTGATGATAAAATTGATTTAGATGAAGTTGATTGGTCAAGATGAAAAACATGATTGAGAAATAAATTATTTATATGTAATGAAATAACACTTTTGAATTTTAAATTTTTTGAATGTGTATATTATGAACATATTTTAATTTGGTCTATTTAGTAAGCCTTGTTAAATAGTATTACATAAGTGATGATTAAATTAGTGTTAGTTAAATATGTTTGGGAAAAATGCCAAGAGACCCTTTAATCTTTGAGGCAGTGACCATTATACCCCCTAAACTTTTATTCTGGCTAATTTGCTCCTTGAACTACACACACCTGCCAAAAAGAACCATCTGTTAGAATGTCAATTAAGTGACTAATGGAACTCACATGCATTTCATTTAAACAAATCAAATTATCCAACCCGACTAAGAGGGAGAGAGAGAAAAAAAAAACAATACTGGCAGCAGACCCATGATTGGCGATACGGTTGGCAAACCAACGAATGATGATATTGGCAAGGAACCCATGGACGACGATACCAACATGGTTTCAAAGCTTAAACCAAAGCTTCTCTTTGCAACTTCGCTCTCCAAACCCACAAATCAGACCCCATGGTCAACTCAAGACCGCTACCACCATTGTCAGCAGTAGCTTCTAAGACCAAACCATCTCACTTCTCTAGTGATTTCTTTCTCTCGCCGTTTTCTCTCTCTAGCCAAATTGTGCCTCCATATCCAAAACTCTTAATCTCTAGCCTTATAACTAATCCCAAATCTAATCTCCACATCTCAAATTCTCTCTCTCTTAAAAATTAATCCATACATTTCTCCAATTTGGGTTTCTCTTTCAATCTCACGTATTCTCTTTCCTCTTACCCATGGATGGAAATTATGGCTATAAATTTATAGACAACGATAGGTGGCAGAAAATATGAACGGTGACAGAATCATAAAGTCAGGCAATGCAGCAACCTATCTCTATATCAGAACATGGTGGATGTTTTGTTTTTAGGTTTAAATAAAATGCACGTCCGTTAAGTTTCGTTAGTCACTTAACTGGCAAACTAATAGATGGCTCTATTTGGTAGAGGCTTGTGTAATTTAATGAGTAAATTGACCAAAATAAAAGTTTAGGGGGTGTAGTACCCACTACCTCAAAGTTCAAAGGGTCTCTAGGCATTTTTCCTAATATGTTTTGAATTTATAATGAATGTACCTTTTATATATGTATATTTATATTTTTTATATAAATTTTATTAAGTATTTTTGTATTTTATGATATACGCTATGATGTGATACATGATACCAAAAAATAATAATAATAGTAAAATCGATTCTTAATATATAGGATTCATGTTTTAACAAATATGTGTGTATTATCATTTTGTGAAATCTCAAAATAAGTTGGTGTAAATTACCTGAAAATATGAAACTATATATGGTTTTGTATTTAAGAGATTAAGTTTAAATATTAAAAAAATTCTTTTACCTTTATAGCTATAGCTTTCATCGTTTTGTAGGAGTTATCTCTCTCATTTACTAATGAGCTCTCTCCCTTAGTGCTTCCTACTGGGTTGCTTTCTTTTTTCCTTTTATTTTGCGGATTCCTCAATCATGGCAGACGATGTCTCAAAGATTTTAGAGAAGATGACATTAACTTTGGAGGAAGAAGAGACTATTATTATTTCTGATGAAGGTCAAAGAGAGGAATTAGAGAGCTATGCTTTGAGTCTTATTAGAAAAATTTTAACCTGCAAATCTTCTAATAAAAGAGTAGCTTTGGTTTCACTCAAAAAGGCGTGGGGTTTGGAAGATGGAGTGCAAGTCATTGAAGTGGGGCCCAACTTGTTTCAGTTTAAGTTTCAATCCGAATTTGAGTTGGATAGAGTATATACAGGAGGTCTCTGGTGTTTTGATAATCAAGCATTGTTGCTAACTAGATGGAAAGCGGGGATGACGGCGACGAATGTCAAGTTTGACTCAGTTTCTCTATAGGTACAAATCTAGGGGGCTCCTTTTGATATGAGATCTTCTCAGGTAGCAGAGGAGGTGGGGAACAGATTGGGCAAGGTTTTGGAAGTGGAGAAGCGGCACAACAATGATAGCCAAAATTTCTTTATGAGGGTCAAGTTAGCTTTTCCTTTAGAAAAAGAAATATGTCGAGGGGCTTTCTTGGCAGGGTCGGATGGAAAGAAACACTGGGTAAATTTTAAGTATGAATGGTTGCTTGTCTTTTGCCATTATTGTGGACTCCTAGGGCGTGATCTATGTTACTGTGCTAAGTATTTTAGAAAAACGAAAACTGGGATTGTCGTGGAATGTGGCTATGGGGATTGGCTGAAGGCAACGGGTGGAAGGACACGATCACCATAGAAACAGGGGTTTGTGAAGGAAGATAGCGGTGATGGAGATAAAGGAATAATGAAAGGACCAAGTGAATCACAGAGTACAGCGGAGGTAGATGAAAATGGCAGCGACAAAGAGAGTAAACCTAACAAAACGGTTATGGAAGTTGGGGAAGGTGTAACCGGATTGGCGGGAGCTGATTTAGCAGGTCACGGAGATGGGGCCGAGAATCATGGGCTTGGGGGAGTGGATAAGGAAGGCAGAGTATCATGTTTTGTTGATTTAGGTGTTCAGAATTCAAGTCTAGATGAGGGACTGATTTGGCGCCAGCTATTCACCAACAGCACGTGCACTGTAATGAAGAAGGGGTTGGGCTAAGCAATAATAAAAAGAAAAAAAATACATGGACCAGGCTTGTCCGTATGGATGTTGGGCCTATGGGAATAATAAAAGAAGGAGCTAAGTCCATCTTGGGTAAAAGAAACATGTTGGATGTGTTTACTGTTGGGGAGGTAGAGGATGAAAATAGTAAAGGAAAAAGAGGGAAGGTATGTGACGATTCAATTATGAATGAAGATTCAAGAGTAATGAGGCTTTCAAGTTGGAATTGCCAAAGGCTTGGGAACCTTTGGACAGTTCAAAGCCTTCACAAATTAGTGAGGGAACAAGCTCTCGATGTATGCTTCGTGATGGAAACAAGGTTGGATAGAAGTGGGTTTGAGAAGCATTGTGGTGATTTACCTTTTAAAAATAAATTGATAGTAAAAAAGCCAAATCCGAGTGGTGGGTTGGCATTACTTTGGAAGGAGGAGATGATATTAGTTGTTATTAACTTTACTCATAACCATATTTTAGCAAAGGTAGTGCAAGATGATGGTTTTGTGTGATACCTCACAGGATTCTATGGGTGGCTAGAGGCAAAAGAAAAGCGGAAGTCATGGGCTCTTTTATCTCATTTACGGTCTTTCATTGAGGGTCCTTGGTGTTGTATGGGTGATTTCAATGCCATACTTCATGCATCTAAGAAGCAAAGCATCCATGCACCTTATTATACCCAAATGGAGGATTTTCGGGTTGCCTTGGAGGAATGTGAGCTGGCTGATTTGGGGTTCATTGGGCATAAATTTACATGGAAAAATAGGAGGCCAAGTTCAGCTCATACAAAACAAAGGCCGGATAGAGCTACAACCAATAGGGTGTGGATTGAAAAATTTCTTGCAAGTTTGGTCTCCCATTTGTTCAGCCATGCTTTTGATCACCTTCCTATCCTTTTGAAAACTATAAATGATAAGCGGGTTAGAGGAAGGGGGGCTAGTGGTTTCAAGTTTGAAGAGAACTGGTTTCTATGGGCAAATTATGAGGAAGTCGTGACTGAAGCATGGATAAAAGGTGGTTGTGGCAGTCCGGGTTTGAGGGGTGTAGGGGACCAAATCCAAGCTTGTGGGGTTGAATTGCATGCATGAGGTTTTTCTAAGACCAAACCCGAAATAGAGGAGATTAAAAGGCTTCAAAAAAAAAAAAATGGAGGTGATGATTGAAAGTAAGCTGATGATCTATTGCTGAAGCAAGAGATATTTTGAGGCCAGAGATCCCAAGTGTCATGGCTAAAACATGGAGATAAGAAGACCACATTTTTTCATTCCAAAGCCTTCCAAAGAAGGCGATGAATTGTATGAGGCTTTGGAATTATATTGAGGGAATCAAGAATGCTAATGGGGTTTGGGTGGAGGAAGTTGAGGAAGTGGTAGAGGTGGCGTCTCATGAATATCTTTACAGCAGACACTTGTGACAGAATGGAAGAATGTCTCAACACAATTAATCATAGAATCATAGTTGATATGCTAGAGGTGCTTTCTAGGCCGTATAGCAGTGGAGAAGTTAAAGCAGCGTTGTTTCAAATGGGACTAACAAAGGCTCCTGGACCCAATGGTATGAATGCACTTTTTTATCAAAAATTTTGGCATATTATGGGTAATGAGGTGACTAATGCTGTGTTAGATTTTTTACATTCTGGTAATAAGGAGCCTGATATTAATTATACTCATATAGTGTTGATTCCTAAAGTAAAGAAACCTGAAAAAATGGCAGATTTCAGACCGATTAGCCTCTGTAATGTGATATTTAAAATTATTTCAAAAGTTTTGGTGAACAGGTTAAAGCTGATCTTGCCACAGATTATTTCTCCTTCTCAAAGTGCATTTGTACTAGGCCGCCTTATTACTGATAATGTGCTTGTAGCCTATGAGACTTTGCATGCCATGCATATTAGAAAAAATGGTAAAAAGGGGGCATTAGCTCTTAAATTGGATGTGAGTATGGCCTATGACAGGGTGGAATAAGGCCTATGAAGTGTGTTTCTACACCTTCCTTTTTAGTTTGGATTAATGGAAAAGCTTATGGAATGTCATGCCTTCTAGAGGCCATCGTCAAGGAGATCCATTGTCCCCTTATTTGTTTATGATTTGTGCAAAAGGTTTTACCTCGCTTCTTGCTAAGGCAAAATTAGATGGGAGATTGCATGGAGTGGTAGTCTATTGGAATGCTCCTTTTATAACTAATCTGCTTTTTGCTGATGACTCTTTGATTTTTTGTCAGGCTAATAAAGATGAAGTGTAGGTTGTCTCAGATACTCTATAGCTATCTGCTGATGCTTCTGGCCAATGCATTAATCTTGAGAAGTCTTTTGCCTATTTTAGTAGAATGTGACTGTGGAGCAGAAAGCATGGATTGTTGACAAAATGAAGGTGAAGGAGGTAGAAAAGTTTGATTCTTATTTGGGGCTACCTACTTTGATTGGAAGAAGGAAATATGATACTTTTGCTTTCATTAAGGAAAGGGTTTGGAAAAAGTTGCAAGGTTGGAAGGGGAAGTTGCTTTCTAGGGCCAGAAAAGAGGTTTTTAATAAAAGTAGTGGCTCAATCTATTCCCACTTATACAATGGGGGTGTTTCAATTGCCTCGAAAATTATGTGATGAATTGGATGCTATGTGTGCCAGATTTTGGTGGGGCCAAATAGGTGAGGAGAGGAAAATACACTGGAAGAGTTGGAGTTTTTTGACGCAATCAAAGAAAGAGGGTGGGATGGGCTTCAGAGATATTAGATCTTTTAATCTAGCTATGCTAACTAAGCAAGGATGGCGACTGTTGTAGGACAAAAACTCTCTTTTGTATAGCTGCTTTAAGGCAAAATATTTTCCACAGTGTGAGTTTCTTGAGGCGAAGGATTGTTAAAACAGCTCCTATGTTTGGAAGAGTTTGTTAGCTGCTCAACCGGTATTGAGGAAAGGGTGTTATTGGAGAGTGGGTAATGGTGCTTCCATCCATGTTTTGAAGGATTGTTGGTTACCTAATCAGCCAACAAAAAGAATTCTTTTCCAACTTGAGGAGGAAATTTGGGAGTGGAGGGTTTTAGATTTGATTGATTAGCAGAACCACCAATGGTATAGAGATCGAATTTATGCCTTGTTCCATCAGTTTGATGCTGACGCTATCCTTCAAGTTCCCTTGAGCAGGCAAGTTGTGCAAGATGTCTTGGCTTGGTCCTTTACAAAGAATGGTAGATATAATGTGAAGTCCGGGTACCATGTGGCTAAGCAATTGAAGATGGCAGAGAGTAATCGTGGGGAGGCTTTGGTGCAAAGAACAAATAATTCCTTGTGGTCACGGATTTGGAAGGCAAAGGTTCCAAACAAGGTTAGAATTTTTTCCTGGAGAGCATGTCATAATATTTTGCCTACATAGGATAACTTGGTTTGCAAGAGGGTGATGGAGGATTCACGTTGCTATTTTTGTCATAGAGCCACTGAAACGGTACTGCATGTGCTTTGGGAGTGTGGGGTAGCACAGGGCGTTTGGGCTGGTAGTGCAATTGGGTTTCAAAAATTTGGTACCAAGCAAGAGGATTTTGGGCAACTGGTAGTTGGTCTCATGCTGAGGTTGTAATTGGAGGATTTGGATTTATTTTGGGTTATCTGTTTGCAAATTTGGCTTCAGCAGAACATAGTTTTGCATGGGGGTGCATTCCAACATCCATCACGGTCTTACTAGCGTGCTTTGGATTATTTGAAAGAGTTTAATAAAGTGTAGGACCATTTGAGTGTGCCCGTGTCAGCTTCAGTCCCAGCAAGTCAGGCATGGTAGCCTCCGCAAGGAAATTTCTTTAAGCAGAACTTTGATGGAGCGTACTTTGACAATGGAGCTGCTTCGAGTTATGGGGCTGTGGTTTGTAATGGGAATGGTGAAGTGATGGTTGCTGTTTTTGCCAAGGGTGGCGCTGTGAGGGATAGTGAAGAGGTGGAGGTGCTGGCTTGCCACAAAGCTCTTGAATTTGCTATAGGTGCTGGTTTTAGGGAGGTGAATTTGGAAGGTGATAATGCAAAGGTGATGAAGACAATATCACAAGCTCAACCAAACTTCTCCCGGCTTGGGTTTATTTATGAAGATATTTGGTGCTTGGCTGTAGGTTTTAGATCCATTTAAGTTAATGATGTTAGGCGTAGTGCCAATAGTGTTGCTCATGCATTGGCAAGATTTGCTAGATTATCTGATAATGAATTTGTATGGATGGAAGAGGATCCTCCACCAGTAGTAGATGCTTTGTATTTGGATTCTAGTATTCTACATTAATGAAATTTATTTGGTTTCGGTTTTCAAAAAAAAAAAAAAAATTTCTCATTTTTTTATTAAAAAAGAATTACGAATATTTAGTAAATTGGAATTATATGAAACCCATAGAAAATTCCAATTTTTTGAATACAAACAAATTTAGAATTATGTAGAAGACATAAAAAGCCGGAAAAAGTTTGAAATATTTAGGAAAATTTGCAACAGTTCAAAATAGAATGATCTTAAGGGAAATTTGTAATAGTTCAGAATATGTGCATTAAATTATTATTATTATTATTATTATTATTATTTTAAATTCAGTGTGATAGGGTAAAAATGTATTGACTCCTTGCAAATTAATTAATTACCCGAGTTAATTAATTACCCGAGTTAATTACATGCAATGACGTGGTAGCACAAACAATTCACCAACTAAACTAAATGTAGCGAAGATTAAATTTAACTCGGTGATTTGTTTATGAATGGGGAAAATCACCAAGGCAAAAATCCCACCGGATGATTTTAAGGTCACCACTCCTAAGAATCCACTAATCAATACTCAAGCGATTACAAGTAAAAGGAATCTTACCAACTACCCTTAGCTTATTCCAAATTATCAACCTATAGTTGAATCTTCACTCCAATACCTAATTGGACTTGATCTTGTAGTGACTAACCAATGATGCACGGATCCTAGTACGTGACTAATTCCAGCAACTTGAAGAAAGCTGTTAGTTGCAAAGTTCTTCACTTCATGCACAATGAAGATCAGGAAGCTCCTTGGTTACAAAACCCATTGGCGTAAAAACGCAGTTGCTTCTTTTAGAGAATAAGACACTAGGTCACTTAATGCATGTGCGACAGCCTTTAAAGTAATCTTTATATATGTCCAAGGTTGTGAGAAAAGAAACCCTACATAAATATACAAGAATCTATATGCAATCAGATCTGAAATGTCTGATTTCGTAATTCTCGACAGAAACAGCTTCTGTCGAGTTTCAACATTAATTCTCGATAGAAAGGATTCTGTTGAGACTTCTATCGAATTTTAGTAAACAACTCTTGTTTCACTTGTTTCTTGGTCAGATTTTTATGGCTTTAGCACTTGACTTGAATTCTTGTTTCTTGAAGTACTAAACCCACCATAGATCTACCCAATTACAAGTAAAGTGCTTTTTGTCAAAGAATTAACTAATTACACAAAATATGTCATTAACATAGTGCAAGGCAAGCCAACGGGCATGCATGTGTGTGAGAGAGAGGCCCGCCTTCAAATGTCCTCCCTCTTCCACGAAAGTAAGGTTCTTCATGGGCCTAACTCAATAACCAACACAACCGTTTATTTTTGATGAACAACACAGCAATTTATAAACCCAAGAAAGAATTTTTTTTTTTACCTTTCTAATGTGGGATCATGCCTTTTCATTGCTTTCACCTTGTTCAATGTCATTATATTTTCCAAAGGGGGAGAGAATGACCCCACTTGGAGAAAATATAAGATCAACTGAGAGCATTGTTGAAATGGTTCTGCATCCCAACCAATAAGACTATGCTGCTACCTATTCAAATGAGTGAGTGAACTTCCTAATCAGCACAAGAATAAAAAATAAAATATAACCCGGTGATGTTACATTTGCATAAATAATAACATTTTATTGATTAGGAAGTCAAAGAAGACCACTTCAACAGTCATCTGGTAGACCTAATAATTTCTCCCAACTTGAACTGTAGCCTCAAAAGGTATGTGTGGGTTTGGTTTTCTATTTTGGCTCAAATTTGGGCAACCACCTACTTTTCAAAACCCATATTTCTCACATCTTTGGACCAAGAGTTTAAGGTGACTTTACGTAACTATAATCTATATAATTCGGTATTTTAAGTGTTTTCATCATACTAACCGGCATAAAGATAATATAAACCATGAACAACGACTCAGTTAATTGTTAATTACTTTGTACCATGTGATGAGATGTTTTAAGAAGAATTTGGTGTGATATATAAGCAATGAGCAAAGTGAAAACTTTAATTAATTTGGACCAAATAAATTAGGTTTAGCCACTAAATTAAAACACATTATGCAGCCAAAAAGTTGATTAGCATTATCTTGTAAAAAGGTCGCCATATACAGACAGGCATGCAGTTAGTCTCGTTGAAGACTTTGAGCTTATATAAAACTCATAGAATACCACCGATAATAGGAACCCTAAATCTAAATTATCTAAATTATTGTTCTTTGTTAGGTGGGAATTAAATATAACAACAAGTGATGATCTAGTGTTTCTTATCCCTAGCCCTAATGGCTGCTTAAATTTTATATAATGAACACACCCACTACAATAAATTGTTGATATTATATAATAACAAATGGTATTGTATACTATAATTCATCTGAAAAGTGAGAACAAAACCAACAATATTACTTATTAAAAAATGGTATGTTGATTCGTACGCTTTTCCTTTAACCACTAGTCATGCAGCTTCATGCAATGTTCCAAGGAAGATCAGATTCAAGAAGTGTGAACAAAAATCTCAAGTTTGTTCCTGGTACTATAGAGAAGAAAAAGCATCCCAAACCATGTTCAAAGAGAAAGAAATGCATCAAACCAGTTGCAGAAAACCAGAGTCTTGTGTTAACGCCTGACTGTTTGGAATCATGAACAACTAATGGTGAATGTGTAGAGGCTGCTATTGATAATAATTCTACATCAAACAAGAAGACATCCAAGCATTATTCTAGGAGGATCAAATGCACAACAGATTTGGGGGGAAACCAGAATGCTATGTTGTCTTCTGCAAAGTCAATGTTGTCAGGAATTACTAATGATGATCAACATCCACTTGATCATGTATCTTGTCTGGATTCAACATTGTTACCTATAACCAATGGTGAAGTGGTTGATTCAATGAATGAGCACATGCGGACAGGGAAGAAGAGACCGACTAAACTGCGGTCAAAAAGGAAAAAGTGTATGGAATTGGCTGAGGATATATAGCAGCAGTTTCTCGTCACATCCCGAAAGTGGGGAGTTTGGGAAAACTGATGGTGAAGGTGTGGAAAACAGCATTTTGGATATGGGAAAAGGGGCTATAAAGCAACAAAAAAGAAGGAAAATAAGAAATGAGCCATCAAGGAAATGCTAGGATGTATCTGTTTTGTTCCAACAAGATACGTTGGAAGTCTTAAAACACACAAACATTTCTTCTAAGCAGATTTTAGGGGCAACCGATGGAGATGACATTACTCTTGATTGCTTTCTTCATAATAAACGAAAGAAGAGAAGGCTTGGAGTGGCCAAAAATACTAGCCAGGCCTGCTCTTCATCTAGTCCGAAAAAGGGTGTCGAGTCACTTTCCAATGTAGCAGAAAAACTTAAGTATGGAAATCAAAATTTATCTACCACACAAGATAAGGAATCTCAGGCATTCTGTCTTGGTGGAAATCCTGATGATTTGTTACCTTGCAAGCTGTAGCCTAGTCATTTGGTGGATATGCCAATCATAATAGATAGTGACAATGGACCTGATAGAAAAGATCTTGTCCAAGGCCAGCATGCTGCTCATGACCCAGTGAGCTTCAACCCAGAAGGTGATTGTGAAGAGGATGGTGATATTACTCTATCTTGCCTTCTGTAAAATAAAGTGAAAAAGAAGAAAGGATCCAAATTGATTTCTAGAGTAAATAGACCAAATGATGGAAATCCATCCAACATGCAAGGTTAGGAATCTCAGACGTGTTGTAATGATGAATCTCTTGTACATTTGTCACCTTGCTGCCTGCTGTTTGGTCATTCTGAGGATATGCTAACCCTCATGACTAAAGATGAGCCTGATTAGCTGGATACAGTCAAATCACTGACTGTTACTCTACATACCTGTTTGGAGTGTAAGGTTGAATTTATTCAATCAAGTGTTGGCTTTATTTCGTGCCAAATTTGGTTGTAATTTAGCAATTAGTTACCTTGTATTTATGTGGGAATTATGTAAGGGTAGTGTGTGAGAGAGTGTAAAGAAACCTCAAATGTGTGCACTTAAGAAGAGCCTCGCGACTGGATCTCGCAACTGGCTCGCGACTGGCAAGTCACCAAAGGTGACACACGTGTGGAGCATGCAGGGGAGCTGAAGGTTCATGATAGCTAGAGCACTACAGGATAAAACTTCCAGTCTGACCAGGCATTTAGCTTGCGACTCATACTCATGACTTGTTCTAGTCACGAGGTTGAGTCGCCAGAATGCCTTGTTTGGATGAAAATTGACGTTTCACATTCCTCATACACCCTACTATAAATACCATTATACCCACGAAATGTAGAGAGCTTCTAGAGAGAATTTTGAAAGAGAAACCCTAGAGAAAAACAAGATTGACTCATCCACAATCTTCATCCTTTGATTCTCCAAATTCCTCTACTCTCACCCTTTCCATTGTCATATCCTTGAGAGGTACATTTAGCCAAATCCTTATCTCACCATACCCATATCAGCGAGGAGGTGTTTTGGTGTTTGCAAAGCAGTTCAGAAGGGACCAATTTATTTTGGTTGATGCAATGGGCGATTGCGGGATCCGGTAAGATAGAAAAGACAAGATTCGATGTAGCCCTATTGGAGCAAGAAGCTTGGAGGGCTTAGGTGCATTAGGTAGATTAGGCTTGGAGGGTCTTGTGCTATTCATGTATTTCAACTTCATTCTCTAGTGAATTATAGAACGCTTGGAGGGCGGTGGAGAGGTTTTTCACCGAGTTCTGAGGTTTCCTTTTCGATAACTCATCGTCGTGTTATCTTTGTGTTTGCATCTCTCTTCCCTTACTCTTACATATTAATTGCTGCTGTGTTGTGATTAATTATGGTTTAGAGTGTTTATTGTTTTGGGTATTGCTTGTACTTATCATTCTGCACATCTATTGTTTGAGTATAAGCCTGTGTTGGTATTTTTGTAATTGGGGGTCTAAACGTTTATTGGTGTTTTACACACTATTTGAACTTTCAGTTGGTATCAGAGCGGGTACACTTGTTGTGGTTTAAATACCTAAGTGTGATCCTTGACCCCTTGTGTTTATTTGCCATGGATAGTGCTTTGTATGCCTCTATGCATGTTTTGGATGTTGATGAATGTAACATGCCACGTGTTTGTGAAAATGCCTCTATGAGTGATAATCCTTATGATTGTGATGCTATGTTACATGAATCTTTGGGTGTTGTTGATATTCCTAACATTAAACTCTTGAAGAAAAAGGCTAAGAAGTTTTATAAGGATTTGAGCAAGTTATTTTGTGCAAATGATGATTTGATTGCTAAGCTCAATGAATCCAACAAATTGGTTGAAAAATATAAAAAACTTGCTGAAAATTCTCTTGAAAAGCTGAAAGAGTTTGAATGTTTGAAAATGGACTTGGATACTAAACTTGTTTTGTCTAACAAACTTGTTGATGAGCTAAAATGTGAAAATGAATCTCTTAAGATGCATGCCAAATGTTTGATTGCTGAACCTATTGCTAAAAAGGATGAAAATATTTGTTGCAATCATGTTGTGGTACCCGATTTTGTGCCTATTGTGTGTTCTACCTCAAAGGAAAAATCGGTGTACATTCCTCTACATAAAAGAAATCAAAAGGTGGAAAGAAAAGCTCTTAAGTCAAAGCCTCTGTTTAGGTCTCAACCTAAGGTTTTGGATGGATCTAAGTTTGTTCCAACTTGTCACCATTGTGGTGTGATTGGTTATATAAGACATTAATGTCATAAGTTGAAGAGAGAACAAAACCATGTGGCTAGATCCCTTCTCAAAAAGCCTAGTGGACCTAAACATATTGTTTGTCACCATTATGGTGCTTTTGGTCATCTAAGACCTCATTTCTCTAAGTTTCATGCCCTCAAAAGAATCAAAAGAAAAGAGAAACTTGAGCTTCTTGGAAGTTATGCTAAAAATGGTAAACCGGATTTGGGTGAAAATAGCATGTTGTTAAAGAAAGTGTTTAATGCTCTTAACTCTTTGTCTATGTGCATCTCCGGTTCTCATTCTTCTAACCCTCGTCTCACTTCTCATGAGACACTCATTCCAAACAATCAATCCGTTTGGATGAGGAAGGGTTCCTATGGTTGGGTTTTTGCTCTTTTGGTCATTGATCTAATTCTTTCGATCTTTGTAGGACCCTTCATGCATTGAATGTCATATCTTCATGCATTGAATGTCATATCTTCATGCATTTTGGGTATCTTGCATTTCTTTGTATGCATTGCTTTTGTTTTGAAATTACTTTTTTGTTTTTGTTTTGTATGAGTATAAAATCCAAAACCACATAAAAAGTGAAAAATTCAAAAAGTTTGATCGTATATGTTTGAACACATATCACATGTGTGTTTGGCCTAGTACCTTCGTACAAATGGCTTAGTGCATTTATAAGCTTAGCTTGTTATGTATACACATCTATCTTTGTGGGAAAAATCTTGACATCTACGTGTGATTATTGTAAATCGATCTTCAAGCTTGTCATGAATGATTAGTCAATTGGCATGTTGGTTTTGATACATGCGTAGACTTGTGTGATGGAAATATGCATGTGCGTAGCGGAAAAATAACGAATCTACTTCATTCATAAAAGTTAACATGTACTATATAAGTTTCAAAATTTGAGAACAAGAGAGTGGACCTTGGAGCGGTGAATTTCAAAATCGAAGATCAAAATCGCTTGGGAACACTTTCAATCTTCACTCCAATTCCACTATCGCCCAAGATGTGTGGTCTCTCAATCAGTTCCAAAAGGAGAATGTCAAAAGGTGTATAATACTTCTTCACACCACTTCACAACAGTGTTCTTACAAAATTCTTTACAGAAAATTCTGTATGTTTCTCCTTTTGTGTCTAACCGATTATCTAATTGGGCTGGCCTTTTAGGCCTTTCCAATTGGGCTGGCCTTTTAGGCCTTTCCAATTGGGCTTAAGTGTGTGGTTTGGAGTGGGACCAAAAGGGACCAATAAGACACTAGCTCCAATGGGCCTTGGGCTTTTCTGTCAACTCTTGACAAGTCCAAAGTTACCATTAACTATATTTAATACCACTATATAAATGTAGTTGCACTCTAGGCCTTATCTATAAATTATATCCCAAGACTTTATTGTACATGCAACCCCTTCATAAAATATTCGTAGTAATACAAAGTCATGAAAGAAGACTTTCACTTTGTAGATTACTACATCTTAATTCCTTGAGTACCTGGTTTAATCCTTTAAAATTATTCATTATATATATTTATGAAATCCAATTCCATAAATATATATACTTTAGTGATTTCTTACCAAAGTGGTTAGCCCTAACTCTCTGAATAACTGAACTCATTAAACTTATCTCAAGGGAATATTTTATATCTCCATTAAGAGATTATGAATTCCATCTTGAGAATATATGTTCTATCAACACCAAATGTGGTTACCCAACATACTAAGGTTTTGACCATTCTTCTTGATCTCACTCTTGATATATCAAAGCAACCTACACCTCATGATTAGGTCCATTATTCTCTCAAGATTAAGAGTTCATGCAAATAGAAGTTGTGAAATTTATTATTCATTTGACAGTCGTTAGGAGAATAATAAATCTCACAGCGGTCCAGTTCAAAATGTCTTAACTCTTAAAACATATCAACATACCAACTAGAAATCTCCATTTCCATGATTAAGATAAATCATCTTAATTGATATGTTATTAGTCTTCGCAGATGAAATGCCTAATTTTCATCACCGACTATGAACTATATTTTGAGTTTACAAGGAACTTGTGATTTACATCTTCTGTGACTAAATCACATAAATCACATACAATGCATCTCATGGACTATATGATAATGTCCCAATATTCATGTTACCATTATTTTTTGGATAATAATAAAACAACTTTATTAAACACAACATTAAGTCATACATAATATCATAAATAATAACATACACAGCATCATACAATAGGATTTAAGGGCACTAATCCTAACATTGTGCCTATATCTCTTCCCACTCTTTTATTTTTGCTTAAAGAGGTCAACAAATGTCAAATCTCGAAAAGGGATAATGAGCTACAAAAGCCATCGTACATACTAGTATTCGACTAGGAAAAAGAGAAAGTGACTTATAATGAAAATGTATGGTGCTCAAAAGTGAAAGGCTTGTTCATCAAATTGAAATATAAAAAATTTCAGGCATCGATCTCAAAAAGAGATGTAAAGATAAAAAATGATCAAATGTTGTGAATTGTAAAGAAGCCAAATGAAAAGCTTCAAAGATATGTAATCATTTTCTTGTGGGAGGTCATATATGTTCATTTCTATAATTGAGATAGACCACTTGACTTAGTACTAGTTGTGTATGATTTGATTAAATTGATCATTGAAGCTTTTCAACAATTTTGTGGTGGTGGTAACCATGAATCACCAGTCTTTATTAGATTCGAGTACCTAGTGGCAAACTCACCAACTCATAGCCCAAGGTCACTAGATCATTTCTTGTTGACTGTAAAGGACAAACCATGCTGTTCAGACCAATGCAAAGTTCATTATGTTACAAGTGAGGTATAACGTCTTAGCCATGGGGAACAATGAAACAACAAACCCACCCTACAATGTAATGACTTAGAACCTATCCCTAGATTGGTCCCGGTTAAAATTGCATTGCATGTTGTGTATGTTTGGGGATGGGGTCTTAGCTTTGATTAACTCGGCCAAGCTTGTTATTAGGGGAGATTTGGTCAAGATCTGAAGGAAGGCTACAAAGAGAACCTAAGCCCGACACTCAAGCCAGTAGCTCCAGTTCCAAGCCCGTCACTCCCATCACAATACTGAAGCCATCAAGCATAGAAGAAACTCCACTGCTGCAACATTACAACCCCATCTTCGACTTCTAAGGCAGTTAAGCCACAAGATGTTTGAAGTTCCCCATACTATGGCAGAGGAAGGAGAACACCCAAACCTAGAGGAACCCATGAACACCCAAGAGCTACTCAACACTATGGTAGCTAGTCAAATCCAGTTGAGGGAAGACATGAACCGTATGATGCAACAGTTTTAGAATTTGAAGAGTAATCAAAAGGAGGACAAGACTGATCATGATCTACCAGTCGTAAAGAGTGAGAAGAAGATCAATAAAAGGATGAATAAAATGGAGGAGATGATTAGAAGAGTCCGTAAGATGGAGGACCTTATGGACTATGATTCTCTCTCATTATTCCCTAATGCAAAGTTGCCACCCAAGTTCAAGATGCCAACCTTTGATAAGTTTGATGGGATTGGTTGCCCAAAGTCCCATCTGAAGATTTATATGAGGGCTATGCAGCCCTTAGGCGCGACCTCAGATGTTCCAAAGCACGCTGATTGGAGCTGCTTTTAGGTGGTTCCTTAACTTGGATGATGCAAGAGCAAGAAGTTAGGAGGACATTTGCTGAAAGTTTCACAAGCAATACAAGTACAATATGGAAGTAGATATCACAAGAAGAGATCTCGAGACTACCAAGCAAGAGCCTAAGGAATCCTTCTCCACTTTCATTACCAAGTGGAGAGCTAAGGCCGTATAAATGATGAGTAGGCCAAGTGAGGAAGAACAGTTAGCCATGGTTGTAAAGAATTTATTACCTATATATCATAAATATTTGTTTGCACAATACTTGCCCAATTTTAAAGCTCTAATTGCCGTCGAAACCCAAATTGAGGACGCTATAAACAATGGAACCATAAAGACTAATGACCTACTAAGGTTTAAAAAGAATGTAGGATCTAAGGCTGCAGAAATTTTCAACATCCATAAAAGTGATCCTTATCAATTAATTACACCTATTGCACTTGTACAAATGCCACAAGGGCCTAGAGAATTTCATGAGTTGTACATGCCCATAAGCCAAGTGTATGACAAGCAAAAAGCAAAAGGGTTACTGAAACCCTTAGACCCAAGACCAATTCCAAACCCCTTGCCCTCAAAGTTTAATGTGAATAAAAGATGTGTTTACTACCAAGGCCCTGGACATGACACTGACTGTTGTTTTGCCCTTCGTCGTACAATTCAAGACCTAATAGACAACAAGGTGATTGCGTTGCCTACAAGGCCTAGCATCACTAATAATCCCCTGCCCAATCACAATTATGGGAAAGGACTAATGATTAATTGCTTGATTATCGAAGAGAAAAATAAGGAAGATCCATCCGACCTGATCTATGACCTACCTGAATGTTTCACGATGACATGGGAAGAATTAATGGATAGGACGTCTACCACCACCACAAGGTATGACATATGGAATGAAGTATTAGAACCCGAGGATTACCAAACACCCACAAATGGGGGGAGACACTTCAAATCCCAAATAAACAACCAAACACCCACAAGCGAGGGGAGACACTTCAAACCCTAAATAAATAACCAAACACTCACAAATGGGGGGAGACATTTTAAAACCCAAGGCACCAACCCCAATGGTCCAACAAAAATTGCCCACATCATAAGGGGGGAGACACTTCAAACCCCCACATTTAGAGACTGACAACCTAGTGGAAGCCTTGAATAGATCTACCTAACAAACACAACTACAGAAGACACAAGCCAACATATCCCTATGGGGTTTACTCATGGCCTCATATAAACACCGTTAAAACCTAGTAGACTTGCTCAACCAAATCCAAGTCCCTACAACCACAACCTCCCAGGATCTGAATGCTATGATTGGGTCCATAAATAGGGAACACACTATCTCCTATTCTGACAAGGATCTGGCCAAGAAGGGGGAGCACCACAACGACCCTTTTGCATATCATTGTAGATTCTATGGGGAAGAGGATACCGATGGTTTTGATAGATGATGGAAGCACTTTGAATGTGTGCACTTTAAAGACTGCAAGTTGCTTGGGCCTTAGTATAGAAGACTTTGTGCCTACTGATCAACATGTGAAGGCATATGACAACAGTATAAGAGAGTTCTTAGAGACCATAACATTGGAGCTTACCATAGGATCGATGGTCAAGAAGGTGGATTTTTAGGTCCTTAATATAGCCTCATGCTTCAATATGCTCCTTGAGCAACCATGGATTCATGACATAAAGATCGTACCTTTTTCTCTATATCAAAAGGTTTAATTTCCACATGAAGGAGCTATTGCGACCATCTATGGGGATACTTTGACTGTGCCTAAGCCTATTTTCGGCATTGATTCTGAGAAAGAGCCATTGACCTTGGATGGTTTTGTGATTGAAAGGCCTGGTTTTGAAAAGAGAGAAGAAGAAGTTGAGAAGATCCCAATGGACTTTGCTCCTCATGGTAACAACAATGTGGTAGCAATGATGAGAATAATGAACTACTTTATGGGGATGAATTTGGGGAGAATTGTGAAGAAGCCAACTGTTCAGGACTTGACGATCCCTATTGCCAAACCACCTTTTGGGCAAGGTTATAAGCCCACTGATGATGATTTTCTAGAGATGAAAGTTAAAAAGATGGCCCGAGCCAATGCCAAAGCAAAATGACTCCCTTGTCCTTTAGAACCTCTAAAGCCCTACACTCCTACTTTGAATGGGAAGTTTGTAAAAGCCAAAGAGAGTCAACGTTATTGGAGATTCCCTGAACCAAGATTTGATCCTATGACAAAGAGAATGGTACCTGGATTTGGGATACTACTTGACTGCCACAACAAGGCTCAAGAGTTGAAAAAAGAAGACACAATTTGGGTTCCTACTGATTGGGCTAATTACATGGATCTTGATGCCATGACTATGCTTCTTGGAGATCCCATTTGTAACATCGAAGATGAAGAGTATTGGGAGGCTTGCCAGCATGCATTAAAGAGCTCATATGAACTAAGAGCTAATGATGAAGACGAGGAAGGGGGAGCAGCCCCTAGTGATGATGAGGATGAAAGCAATGACAAGCGTGATAGTTGTAGTGACAACAACAACAATGATAGTGGAATATGATAGTGATGTGGACTATTATGATGATTAGGGTGAACCCTTAGTGATAGAGAAGATGAAGATGCAGACCTATTCTATGAGGAATATGATAGTGATGTGGACTATTATGATGAAGACATTGAAGACGACACCGAAGCTAACGGGTGGAGTGATACTGATAGTGATCAATACAGACTGATAAACACGTTAAAGAATGCAAGAGAGGAGAATGCACAAGCTAATCAAATGTACAATGATGAATGTCCCTATGGGCACCTTCCAAATTGGAGTGATATCACTAATGTTAGCTTAAGGACTAGCCCTAGGTATGACAAGCATGGAAGAGAAGTTTCCGAATTGGGGTCGTATTATGATTCATAACCAAGTTCATGAACCCCATATACTGAAGAAGAAGATGACATAGATGCCAGAGTGGCCGCTCTAGACCAAAAGCTAATGGTCCATAGTCTCAGAATCATGACACATGAGAATGTTGAACATAGTGATGAGAGGGAAGAAGGGGGCGAGTCAGAACATCTCCCTCAACCCACCGACTTGGGCAACAGAGGCAAGCACGACCTGTTTGATGAATGGATGGGTAGCATAGAGCGCTTGGATGCTTTTGTGACCGACAAGCCTATAGACATGGAGCTTGAAGAAGAAGCTACAGATTATATGGATATAGATCTCGTAGTACTGATGCTAAGGGAAGAGGGAGCTTACTGGGAGCCATTTGCAATTATGGAAGCCACGTCCGAGTTAAAGAATTGGGTATAGGAGGGAGCCGCCCACCCCATGGAGGACTCCGTGGGAAAGATCAAGACTGTCAAGTCAGTTACCTTTGTTAAGAAGATCAAGACCGCTGAGCTAGTCACCTCGGCCAAGAACATGAAGTCTATTTTTGCAAGTATTTCTATTCCTGTTAAGTCTGTTTGTGATAGTTTTCCAGTTGAGTCTGCTTTAGTTGAATCTATTGAGAACTCTTTTCATTTTAATATGATTTCTAATTCTGCTTATTTGTAGGCTTTGAATGTTTTTATTTTTGAAATTGGTAAAGAAACTCTTAATAATACGGAATTAAAATATGGATACCTAGAACCTGTAAAAGAAGAAACCCAACCCATTAATCTGGGAATTGAGGATGAGCCCAAAATAATCCAAGTGGGCAATACCCTAACCACTTCAGAGAAAGATGCATTAGTGGTACTATAGATAGAGTTCAAGGAGGTATTTGCCTGGTCATATGAAGACATGCCTGTGATTGATATAAACATTGTACAACACTGCATTCTAATAGATTCAATCATGAAGCCAATCAAGCAGAAGTTAAGAAGAATGAAGCTAGAGTGGACTCTCAAGGAAGAAGTGGAAAAATAGTACAATGTTGGATTCCTAAGAGTGGTCAACTATCCAAAGTGGTTAGCTAATGTGGTTTTGGTACCAAAGAAAGATGGGAAGGCCAGGATGTGTGTAGATTTTCGAGATCTGAACAAGGCCAGCCCGGAAGATGATTTCCCTTTGCCTCACATTGATGTCTTGGTTGACAACAAAGTAGGTTATGCTCTGCTATTGTTTATGGATGTATTTTCAAGATACAACTAGATCAAGATGGCTCCAGAAGATATGGAGAAAACCTCATTTTTTACACCATGGGGGACATATTTTTATAAGGTCATGCCATTTGGCCTTAAAAATGCGGGTGCTACTTACCAACGTGCAACCACCACTTTGCTGCATGATTTAATGCACAAAGAAGTAGAAGTTTATGTTGATGAAATGATAGTGAAGTCCAAAGATTGTGAAGGGCACATACCAGCTTTGAGGAAGTTCTTTGAAAGGATTCGATTCTACAAGTTACGATTGAATCCCAAGAAATACACTTTCAGAGTCACATCCGGATACTGTTAGGGTTTATGGTAAGCCAAAGAGGAATAGAAGTTGATCCTAACAAAATCAAGGCAATATTAGAAATGAAACCTCCAAGAACTAAAAAAGAGATTTGAGGATTTCTAGGGAGGATACAGTACATCAGCAGGTTTATAGGCTTGCCAGCTCACCATGACATGTGAACCAATTTTCAAACTACTTAAGAAGGAAGTCTCTACAGTGTGGAATGAACAATGCCAAGAAGCCCTTGAGAAGATCAAGAGTTATCTGATAAAACCACCAATACTCGTCCCACCAGTACCCGAAAAGCCATTGTTGTTGTATCTCACCTCTACAAATACAACAATGGGGCTCTACTTGCTCAATACCTAGAAGAGACTAGAAAGGAGAATGAGATTCATTACATTAGCAAGAAGATGTTGCCTTATGAAGAAAAGTACTCACCCTTAGAGAAGATATGTGTAACACTTGTTTGGGTAACCCGCAAACTCAGACATTATATGCTTGATTACAAGATTTTGTTGATTGCAAGAATGGATCCTTTGAAGTACTTAACAGAAAAAATCGTGCAGGATGGGAAGATTGCTAAATGGGTCTTGCTTTTGTTAGAATTTGATATTAAGTATGTGACTAAAAAATCTATGAAAGGGAGAGCAATTGCCGATCACTTAACCTGTTGTTCACCAAAAGAAGCTGAAGAGATGCAAGGGGACTTTCCAGATGAAGATATCATGGGGATTGAGGTAGACTTATGGAAGATGTATTTTCATGGAGCAACAAATCAAAACAGAAGTGGAATTGGAGTTTTCTTAATTTCACCAAAAGGAACACACCTTCCATTTTCTGGCAGACTTAACTTTCCTGCCACCAACAATGCCGCAGAATATGAAACTTGCATTATGGGTCTACAAGCAACCTTAGGCCTAGGAGTGAAGGAGTTGGAGGTATATGGAGACTCAGCTCTAATAATCTCTCAAATTCAGAATAAATGGAAGGTCAAAGAAGAAAGACTTATGCCTTATCATGAATGTCTTCAGAAGTGGGCATCGAAATTTAGCAAGATCCAATATCAATATGTGCCAAGGATGCAGAATTAAATCGCAGTTGCTTTAGCAACCATGACATCCATGATAGATTGGCCGAAAGAAGATGAAGCTAGACCGATAGTGTTGGAATAGAAAGAAGAACCATCCTACTGCATGACAATAGAAGAAAATGAAGAAAAGAATGGGGAATGTGAATGGTATTCAAACATCTTACAATACCTCAAGGATGGAACATACCCATCAGCTGCAGACAAGAATGACCAATTGACCATCCGAAGGTTGTCCACTAATTACATCATTTATGGTGAAAGGCTCTACAGAAGATCATATGATGGAATTCATCTCCTTTGTGTAACTGCCAATTAAGCATAACAAATAATTGACGAGGTTCATGAATCAAGTTATGGGCCATATATGAATGCACACATGTTATCAAGAAAGATAATGAGACAAGGCTATTACTGGACCACTATGGAAGCCGATTATGCAACTCATGTTCGAAAATGTCATCAATTCCAAGTCCATGGAGATCTAAAACATATGCCACCTATGCCATTACATACTATGACATCACCCTGGCCCTTCTCTACATGGGGGATATATATTATAGGGAAGATTCATCCAACTTCATCCAAAGGCCATGAATTCATACTTGTAGCCATTGCTTATTTTACTAAATGGGTAGAAGCTGCCTCATACAAAGTTCTAAATTCAAAGAAAGGTGCTCAATTCATTGAAACCAACATCATCTGCAGATATGGGGTACCACATGAAATTATCTTTGACAATGTGTTACATTTTAAAGAAGAAACAAAGAAGCTACTAAGATAGTTCAATATTCAACACCACAAATCTTCACCTTACCGTCCTCAGACTAATGGAGCAGTTGAGGTTACTAATAAAAATATAGGGCGAATCTTGAAGAAAAGCACAAAGAACTACAAGGATTGGCACCTATAATTACCCTATACACTTTGGGGGTATAGAACATCAATTCGATCTTCCATAGGAGCCACCCCTTATTCGTTGCTGTATGGGATGGAAGCGGTCCTTTCCATTGAAATGGGTGTCCATTCACTAAGGACAGTATTGGAAAGTGAAATCCCTGAAATGGATTGGTTGCAAAACAGATATGACCAGTTATGCATGCTAGAAGAGAAAAGACTCAAAGCCCTGTATCACATTCAGGGATACCAAAGGAGACCTAGGAAAGCTTTTGATAAGAAAGTAAGAATAAGAGATTTGAAGTTGGGAGATCTATTGTTTGTTTGGACATATGCGATTTGATGTTAGGAACATATGTCAACACTTTATGTATTGGCTAATCCTTTGACAAAACGCACTTTACTTGTAATTGGGTAAATCTAGGATGTGTTTAATACTTCAAGAAACAAGGTTTAAAGTTCAAGTGTTAAAGCCATGCAAGTCTGTCTAAGAATCAAATGAAGAAGTGCTGGATTTTAAATCTCGACAGCTAGTATCTATTGAGGTTTAAAAGCTGCTGAAGCCCGTGGCTCGACAGCTAGCTCGATAGATGGTTATCTATCGAGGTTTATGAAACTCAGTTTTTCAAGATTGTTTTTCATCCAATCCGTGAGTATGTGTTTAGGCTTTCTTTTCTAATAACCCTAAACATATATAAGGATTATTTAAAGGGCCGTATGAGGTTACACCATGAAAAACATAATTGCACAAAAGCATAATTTCATAAGTGTGACTGGAAACCCAGTTTGCCCTAGTTCTTGAAGAAGTTGCTGTGTTTGTACACCATAGGGTTTTGTGACCAAGCAACTTCATGATCTTCATAGTGTGATGAACAGAAGAACTTTGTAGCCAACATCCTTCTCAAGTTGATGATCAAGTCACGTACTGGGATCCGCACATCTTTTGGTTAGTCACGTACTAGGAGTCGTGCAATACAAGGAGAGATTGTCACTATATAACAAGTTTAATTGGGTATTGGGATAAGGGTTCAACTGTTGGCTAGTATAAGGTACTGGGATTCCTTTACTTGTAACTGCTTGTTTTGATAATAGTGGATTCTCGGGGAATGGAAACCTTAAAATCACCTGGTGGGGTTTTTGCCATGTAGGTTTTCCCCCTTCGTAAACAAATCACCGTGTTATTTAATTTTTGCTGTATATTTAGTTATTTGGTGATTTGTTTGTGCTACCACGCTCATTGCATGTAATTGAACCTAATTAATTCACTTGGCTAATTAATTGGTTAATTAATCACAAGGGGTTAATACGTGTTTGGCCTATCAGTGTTGAAAGAAATCCGAGCCTTGGTTGGGCAGGCCCATACATCATCAAGTAGATATACTTTAGAGGAGCAATAAGGTTGATGGACTTAGATGCAAATCCTTTCATTGAGCCAACCAACATGGATCAACTAAAGAAATACCACGTCTGAGGTGGTAGTCTGAAAGAATCACGTCTGAAGTGATTGTAAATTATATTATTTCCCTTCCTAGGCTTGAAAAGAACAAAAAATAAAAAAAGCAAAAAAAATAAAAAAGTTGAAAATGAAAAAAAAACTCACCAGGTTGAAAACCTGAAAAGGCGGTCTAGGCAAAAATTAGAGCAACAAAAAAGAAAAAAGAAAAAGGGTAGGTTGAAAACCCAAAAGGGCAACCTATACAAAAGGATAGTGAAAAAAAAAGAGTGAGAAAGCCTGCTAGGCTGAAAACCCGAAAGGGTGGCCTAGGGAAATATTAAGGCAAATAAAAAAAAATCAATGAACTACGAGATGACCTGATCCTTCTATTAAAGGGGGTACGTAGGCAACCATGCATTGGTTTGGTCACAATTTCCCAAAAGCCACCATTTGCCCATTAACCAAAATTTACCAAAAATTTAACCATTCCATTAAACCATGTCATTACACAATAACCTAAACCCTAAGTCAAACCATAAAAAATCAAGCACCAAAAGCCTATACCATAAACAAAACCCCTAACCTGTAAACCCTAAATAATTCCTAAAAATAAGAGTTTTTACATCAACTTCTAAATAAACATGCTCAAAGCCAAAAAATAAGAAGATCACTTTGTCTTCAGTCTTCTTTTTTCTGTTGATCATTAATTTCTTTTATGTTAGGTGCTTCACCCTCCCTGTCTCTTCTTTTGAATTCATAGTTGTCTTCGTCGAGTCTTTCTCGGTTGTCTTTGAGAAATTGTTCTCTCATAGCAATTCTCCCAACTTCCTTGTCAACAATTTTGTCTATCAACCAGTTAGAGTATTTTGTAGTCATCCTGTGAAAGTGAACCTTGACAAAAATTGATTCACTCGGTCAGCCATCTCTAAACCCAATAGCATGTTCTTTACAGAAGTAGGATTTGTGTCCATAGGAGAGAAATGTCTTCTTCTTTTGCCACTAGGCATTCCTTGCTCATATATGAATTGTCTCAAGAGTCTATCTCCCTTGTAGAAATTTACCCTCCGTAACCCAACAAGGAAGATGTGATTTGATCCTGGAGACCGCAGTAGAGGGGGTGGGCACTTCCACCAATAACAGTCCCATTGAATTAAGGTATTGGATTTCTTGTCCAAAAACTTTACCCAATCACTCTTAGTTTGACACTCAGTCTTGATCATAGCCCTGCTAAGAAAACTACTAGGCTCATAATTATCGGTGGTAGGCTTGGCAATCATATCCAATCGCTCCATTAGCCATATCTACAAAGTCAAAGGACTCCTTAAGAAGTTCCGAGTTTCTCCACCATGAAATATAGCATCCCTTCCTAAAAGAGTTTTTGCCAAGATCAAAGAAACAAGATTGTCACCATCCTTAATTTGATTCACAACAATTATGGCTTGTGCATCCACAAAACCTTGTCTCCCAGAGCAAAGAAAAAATTGTTCCACAAAGCATAAGGCCAAACTGAGGTTTTTCTACATATTGTTGGTCACTTTATAAGTGCGTTTGTCAATTAGCCGAGAGATAATTGCACGAAGATTCACCATATGGCCTTCAATCATACTATCAGTAATGGAAGTAGGAAGATCGAGAGCATTACACAAAGATTCCTTATGCCTGGGAAAACAAGAAGCTGCAACAGATTTTCTGCTTGGATCATAGCCCAGGATCTCGGAAAACTCCTTAATTGTCGGACAGAGTTTAGCAGTGTTAAACCGAAACACATGATCTTCTGAATCCCAGATTTTAACGGTAGCACGAAGGAAGTCCCACTTGATTTTAACATTCCTCAAAGCCTTAATTCCCTCTAGTTTGAAGGCTGTAAAATTGGTTTTGGTGCTGAAATTAAAGCTATGAACCCATCTGTTGATATCATGAATTGTTAAATGAGAAAAAATTTGATTGCTAGCCATGAATGACTGTTGCTTGTGATTGTTGTGTGTTGCTAACCTTTATGCAGAGAATTGTCACAGGAGAATTCATTTATATAAGCTACATCAATTCCTAATTAGGTTTGAAATAGGTTTCAGAGAATTTGTAGCTAACTAGAAGAGTGTTTTATGATCACAAACAAAGTGAATGTTTTTAAAAAAATTCAAAAACGCGAAACATGCATTGGAAAATCGTAAGGAGTCGGCCCACCATGGCGTGAGTGTCATAATATGGCCCATTACCATTCGACACTCTAAAAATGCCGAATAGCACTCCTTACGTGCCAAGTGGCACATAGCCTCTCCTTCGTACACCCATGCAATTCCATGCAATTTCATGTTCTCAATTTTTTTATAGATAATTTGACACTCAAACAGATTTTGTTTTAGTCAAACTGGGGCACTCTGAAGTGTCTAACTCACTTATTTTCAGAAAATCATCACTTGCATCATTGTTTTCAAAAAATTAATCAAATCTAGTTTTTTTAAGACTCGTGAATTTATGTTTCAAACTAGGGGCATTCGCCCATGCCTAATGCAATTTCCAAAAAAAAAGAAGATCATCATCATCTTTTCAAAAAATCATCACTGGGATTTCCAAAATTCATGCATTCCTTTTTAAACTAGGGGCATTCGCCCATGGCTCATTTATCTTTAAAAAAAAAACGAGGCGCCATCCTCATTTTTCTAAATAAATAAAAAAAAGAAGTTTTCATCACCAAGATTTCCAAAAATCATGCATTCATTTTAAACTATGGGCATTCGACTCTGCCTTATTCAAGCAAGTGCAGATTCCAACAGAGTTAATCAAGATAAGTTTAAATTGATACTACAAGACTGTTGGGGTTTATGCCCTAAAATCTAATTTATTGGCATGTCATAAATAATTAAATTGTTTAATTATATGAGACTATTAATAAATGAACTAATGAGACATTATCTTAGTACATGAGATGCATAGTATGTGATTTATGTGAAAAGTCACAGAAGATCCTTGTAAACTCAAAATGTAATTCGTAGTCGGTTATGAAATTGGGCATTTCATCTGTGAAGACTATAACATATCAACTAAGATGATTTCTAGTTGGTATGTTAATATGTTTTATGAGTTAAGACATATTGAACTGGACCACTGTGAGATTTATTATTCTCCTAGCGACTGTTAAATGAATAATAAATCTCACGACTTTTATTTACATGAACTCTTAATCCTAAGAGAATAATAGACCTGATCATGAGATGTAGGCTGCTTTGATATATCAGGAGTGAGATCTATAAGTCACGGTCAAAACCTCAGTATGTTGGCCAGCTACATTTAGTATTGATGGAACATATATTTTCAAGATGGAATTCATAGTTTCTTAACGGAGATACAAAATATTCCCTTGAGATAAGTTTAATGGGTTTGGTTATTCAGAGAGTTGGGCCCAACCACTTTAGTTAGGAGTTACTAAACTATATATTTATGGAATTGGATTTCATAAATATATGATGAATAACTTAAAGGATTAAAACGGGTACTCAAAGATTAAGATGTAGTAATCTTCAAAGTGGCAGTCTACATTCATGACTTATTACTACGAATATTTTATGAAGGGGTTGTATGTGCACTGAAGTCTTGGGATATAATTTATAGATAAGGCCTAGAGTGCAGCTATATTTATATAGTGATATTAAATATAGTTAATGGTAACTTTGGACTTGTCAAGAGTTGACAGAAAAGCCCAGGGGCCATTGGAGCTAGTGCCTTATTGGTCCCACTTCAAGCCACACACAAAAGCCCAATTAGAATGGCCCAAAAGGCTAGCCCAATTAGATAATCAGTTATATATGAGGAGAGAAACATACAGAATTTTAGAAGAAGGTTTTCAGAAGTCTTTTTCATGAGTATTTTCATTAAGAACATACAAGGAATGAAATGGTTTGTATGTGAGTGTTGGACACTCTCCTATTCTCTCATTGGAAACTGATTGAGAGACCACACATCTTGGGCATTAAGTGGAATTGGAGTGAAGATTAAAAGTGTTCCCAAGTGCTTCTGATCTTCGGTTTTGAATTTCACCACACCAAGGTACGCTTTCTTGTTCTCTAATTCTGAAACTTACATAGTACATGTTATCAATTGCGAGTGAAGTAGATCCGTTAATTTTCTGTTGCGCATGATTTGTATGAGATACAAACACGTATTTTCCATGTGATTTTCCAATAAATACCTCATCAGGTGATTTCTAAACTTATCTTAGTTAAAGTTTCCTCAGAATCCAAGGTGATGCCAAGGACAAAGTGCTAAACATAGAAATTAATACAAGATTGTCTAAGGAAAACTTCCTTTCGTTTTGCAGAAAAAATAAAAATACAAGTCATACACCACTGGGACTCTGAGTCTACCTCCATGAGGATTTCCTTGATCCTCCTCTAGAGGAGCCACCTTTAGTATTTCCTTCTTGACTTGAGAAAAAGCGAGGATTGTATTGATGATTTTCAAGTTCAAGGCTCCTGATGCTTTCCTCTAAAGTTCTTCTGGTAGCATCAGCAGCTTCCATTCTATGTGCCTGAAACGTTAGTAGAATTAGGTGTTAATTCCACCATCAAGCATGATTCAAGCAAGAGATACTTAGAGAATAACAGGGCATACCCAGTTTGAATCATTGAGCACATATTGGGAGGATTGAGTATGAGCCAATGACTGCAAGCCTCCAATCATCCGCATGGTTTCTTCCACTAGATCCATATCAACCTGAAGCACAAAACTGCTAGATCATGAACCATTCAATAAGCCAATAAGAAGTAAGGACAAAGAACTAAAAATTCAAGAACACACCTGTTAGGACATATGTGAATCATGTTAGGAAGATATGTCAATATTTTATGTAATTGGCTAATCCTTTGAAAAAATGCACTTTACTTGTATTTGGGTAGATTTAGGATGTGTTTAATTCTTCAAGGAACAAGATTTCAAGTTCAAGTGTTAAACCCATGCAAGTTTGTCCAAGAATCAAGTGAAGAAGTGCTAGATTTTAAAACTCGACAGCTAGTATCTATCGAGGCTTAAACGACTGTTCTAACTCGTGGCTCAAGAGCTGCTCGACAGATAGGGTATCTGTCAAGATTTATAAAAATCAGTTTTTCAGATCTGATTTCATTCCAATCCGTGAATGTATGTTTGGGCTTTCTTTTCTCACAACCCTAAACATATCTAAGGATTGTTTTAAGGGCCGTCAAAGGTTGCTCAAGTTGTGAGAGTGTGAAGCAAAGTTGTATTCATGCAAATTATGACCGGAAACCTAGTTTGCCCTAATTCATCTTGAAGAAACTGCTGTGTTTGTACACCGTAGGATTTTGTAACCAAGGAGATTCGTGATCTTCATCGTGTGATGAACTGAAAAACTTTGCAGCCAACATCCTTCTCAAGTTGGTGATCAAGTCGCGTATTGGGATCCGCACATCTATTGGTTAATCACGTATTGGGAGTCGTGCATTAAAAGGAGAGATTGTCACCACAGAACAAGTCCAATTTGATATTGGGGTAAGGGTTCAACTATAGGTTGGTATAAGGTACTGAAATTCCTTTACTTGTAACCTCTTATTGTGATAACAATGAATTCTTGGGAGTGGTGACCTTAAAATCACTCGGTGAGATGTTTACCTCACGGTGTCAACTTTATTTTCCGCTGCATTTTGTTTTTAGTTAGTGATTTGTTTGTGCTGCCATGTACATTGCATGTTAATTTGATTAATTAATAAACTTGGGTAATTAGTACATTAATTCATCACAAAGGGTCAATACATTTTTGGCCTATCAACACCGGATCAGGCCAAGGAACATTTGACACATACTCTGGCCTATTCAAGGGCATGGAACTATACGTTCCATTAGGATTTATCACATGTAGTTCCATTAGGATTTATCACATCGTATTGCCATGCCAAAAAATGAGGATAAGTCTCCGTGAAAGAACTAGAAGAACTACTAGCATGATGAGGAGAAGGAATTTCTTCCTTTTCATCTCCCTCTTCCTTTCTTTCAGAAGTTGAGGCTAAAAATCCAACATGCAAATTTTGTCACCAAGCAAAAATATGGAAAGAATTTGCAAAATGAAGATTTGACTTTAGAAAGGAAAAGAAGTACCGTTCGGCCAACCAAGCAACCTTGTTGACGAGTTTCAATAAATTCAAAATAAGATGCTACTATTCCTAGAACAACAAAGCCCGCACAGGCCTAGGCAATTTCTTCATCAGTCACAAAATCAGACAATTGGATGGAGGGACAAGGAGGAACTGGAATTGTTGTAGAAGGATACATATGATGAACTTGGGGCAGCACCCAATCACCAAGATACTAATACCTTTCATGCCCACATTTAATTAATGCCTGACAATCATTCAGCTCCGAAGCCTGTTCACACTCTGCATACCCCTCATATCCAGCCTAAGGATTTAAAGACATCTGAAAAATCACAAAGAAACCTCGAATGAGAAAAGACCAAACCATAATCAAGCACCAAAGATCCTACACAAAAAAAAAAGAAAAAAGAAAAAAGGGGTAAAGATGAAGAAGGACTCACATCATCAGTAGTCAAATTGTCAATCACCAAGCGCCAAATTTCCAAAGAATGCTTGGAGGTCACTAACGAATGATACTGGGGCAACCAACGGAGAAATCTAGGAAAAATGCCAGCAACTTCCTCCAGTGTTTCATGAACCACTCCAAAATACTCATACAACCAGACCTGAAAATGACCACAACACCATTACCACAAAGCCAAAATAATTTTTCAAAGCCTACACATAGCCAAAATCCCAAACCTCACCTGCCATACAAATGGAGCCCCACCCATGCTTGAAAGACTCCGCCTTGAGAGTTGGGTCATGAAATGCATCAGAGTAGCATAGGCCATGCCGCCCCAGTCATAATTCTGGATTTGTCCAATTTTTCTCAAGCTTTCTAGTTAGTGTAGATTCACAGTACTGCCTAAATCCAGACACAAGAAAGTCCCAATAAAAAGAAGCATGAACATATAAGCACCTTTTGCTAGAGTCTCACAATGAGGAATAATTTCACATAGCCAAGACAAAGGGATCTTGTTACTCCTCATTCTAGAAGGCACTACCCCTAGAAGTTTCTTGAGTTCGACTGAAGTAAAGGAGTCATTGACAAGAATTCTTTCACCACCCAACCTTAGATCGGTGATAACAAAGAAGTCATAAGGTGTCAACATTACCTCCCCAATACAAGGAAAGTGGAAGGTACATGTAGTGTCCCAGAAGTGTTTTGCCAAGGCGAGAAGTAACTTAAGATCTTTATATTCATGTGTCTCATGATTTAACAAAGTTTCAAGAATGCTCCAAAGCCAACATTTTCCAACATAACCAATCACACAATGCCCCAAATTTCATACAGCCAAATGACAATATCTCACCATGAAACTTTCAATAAAACATGCAACAACATTCTTCCAAGCATAGAAACCAAATGAAAACTCACCTTGGTGTCTACATGACAATATGGAGCATGGGTCCTAGGGTTTTGAAGATGTCCATCCTCCTCATGCCAATCAAATGTTGGATCATATTTCTTACCATGAAAAGTAAGAAAAGAAGGTCCCTTGGAAGAAACCATCTTGATGCAAAGAAAAATAGATTTGGAAAATAGGTTTCACCAAAATGGGCATGTGGTGAAAATGTTCAAAATACAAGGATCTAAAGAAATATTGATGGGGATGGATGAGGGAAGCTTGAGAATCTTAGAAAAGTGTTTTTTTGTGAGAAGAAAGGATGAGATGAAGAAGAAAAATCAAGGGGAATGTACGTTTTTAGACCCCTTAAAACACTAGTTGTTTAACATAACTGTTTACTTAGGTAAATAATTCAAATCTAGGTTAACAAAAACAAAGAATATCATGTAAAACAGTTCGGAAATATAAAGAACACACGATATGATAACCCAAGAAAACCAAATGGGTAAAAAACCTGGAGAGGATTTAACCTAGCTATCCTCAAGGTAAAATAGGATCCACTTTGAAAGAATTAAAGTTTTACAATAGCGACTTAGACCACTAACATCCTATTGCTACCTCGAGTAGAAAACTTACTACCACGACCACGTGACAGCTCCGAGTTCACGGACTACTTCTTTCTCAGATCCACAGCATCCACAAGTATACCACTTGTTTTTCTTTAAGCTCTTTATGCAGAAACTGAAGCGATCACTAAGTTTTCGACATCAATCTCAATCTTCATAACCTTAAGTATGTATAAAGGCAAACACCTCTAGATCTTACAAGAGATTCACACACACAGCATAAACAGCCACTAAAAAACGTGGCTAGGGTTTTTCTATTTATATGAGACATAAAACATAAAACTCTACACGTCATATAGGCTTGGGTTGAGTTGGAAAAATTCTACAAAAAAATAATCTGCACGAGCTTTGATCAATCGAGTCTAATTTTTGATCGATTGAGCCTTGCAGAAATTGAATATAATTTCCTGCAATTACTCGATTCCAACTTTACATAAACACATACTTTGAGCAGCCTAAATCTAGACTAAACGTTTTGATCATGGTTTACCAACATATACATATTAAAGTTCTAATACATTAGTTCCTAAAATCTTAGAACCTAACAAGAAAGAAGAAGGTGAATAGTGACAATGGAGGAAAAGAAGTGAAGAAAGATGAAGAAAAAAAAGAAAAAAAGAGAGAGACAAAGAAGTGGGGGGCCAAAATTCGGCCCCCACACTTAAACTCAACTGACAAGCTGAGTCAACTCTGTCAAACTGAGTTGACTCAGTCAACCCTAAAAAAAAATTCAAAGTTTCCCGAATATCTTTTAAACTCCAATTTTTTTTTTTTAAATTTTCATCTCCAAAAAAAAAAAAAAAAAATCCACTTTCTCAATGCCAATTTTTAATTCAAACCTCCAATTTTCAAATTTCAAGAAAAATAATTCAAACCCTAGATTTCATGATCAAAATTTCAAGTCTTAATTTTCAAAATTCTAAATCTCAAAGTTTCAGCTTTCAAATTCCAAATTTTGAATCAAAATCTCAAAGTTTCAAAGTCTCAAAATTTTAAATGTCAATTTCAAAACTTTCAAGTTTCAAAAATCAAATGTTTCTCAAAAATAGAATCTTTTGTCAATTAAACTTTTCTTGACAAAGTTCAAATCAAGAAGGGGTAAATGAAAATCACACATCTCAGAAACAGTGGGACCACAAAACACTCATCAGTTAGAGACTAAGTCCAAATTTTGATTTTTGCAGGCAACAACTTGGTTTCAAGGATGAGAAACCCTTGATTATCTCAGTCAAGATTAGATTCATTGGTCACAAGAACCTACGTATCCAAGATTAATATTGTGGTCGCAGACATTACTTTAGTCAAGATCAGATTCATTGGTCGTAGGAACCTACGTATCCAAGATCAATATTGTGGTCGTAGACATTTCCTCAATCAAGATCAGATTCAATGGTAGCAGGAACCTACGTATCCAAGATCAATATCGTGGTCACAAACATTATCTCAGTCAAGATCAGATTCATTGGTCCCAGGAACCTATGTATCCAAGATCAATATCGTGGTCGCAGACATTATCTCAGTCAAGATCGGATTCATTGGTCGCAGGAGCCTATGTATCCAAGATCAATATCACGGTCGCAAACATTATCTTAGTTAAGATCAGATTCATTGGTCGCAGGAAGCTGCGTATCCAAGATCAATATCGTGGTCGCAGACATTATCTCAGTCAAGATCAGATTCATTAGTCACAAGAACCTACGTATCCAAGATCAATATTGTGGTCGCAGACATTACCTTCGTCAAGATCAAGTACTTTGGTTGCAAACACTTCTTTCATCAAGATCAAGTCCTTTGGGGGGTCGCAAACGCTTCTTTCATTAAGATCAAGCCCTTTGGTTGCAGTCACTACCTTCGTCAAGATCAAGCCCCCTTGGTCGTAGACAACTCCATTATCAAGATCAAAATGAAAAAGTCTCTTAGTCACATTAATTGTCAAGAATCATTCCAAAGTTCATCAACTACCTGCTAAGTCAAGTATTTTTCATTTTTCTTTCTTTTTTGTCAAAAAGGTAAAGCGCTAGTTCTATGTTCCAAAGTTTTAGGTTCGATGGCTAGCTAATCTTTGAAAATTCAACCTCAATTAAATCATGGTCGCTAAAATTAGTGTCTTTGTTTTACATTGACATTCGCTTTCTGAGCTCTGTCAACGAGGGGCATTCTGTAGACACTCGATTTTGCACCCATGATTTAATTAAGGAAGATGACTGGAATGACCATCCATGTACCCAAAAAATCATTCTTGAATTACATGCATCAATTTATTCTTCCATTACATGCATCAATCATGATTGCATTACATGCATCAATTTGTTCTTGCATTACATGCATCAGTCTATTCATTTCATATCATAACAATAATCTTGAGATTCTAACGGTCGTAACGGTGTGTCTGGTTTCTAAATTGAACCATCGGATTGAAAGATATCGCATGATCAAGTTTGCATGGTTAACATGCATTGTGTCTAGGTAGAGTTGACCACATACAATTAATTTAAATTAATTCTGATTAGATAAACAATTAAAATTTATTAAATAATTTTGTGATTGGTTGATAATTAGTGTTTAAAATAGGATTGCATGGGAATAAAAGGGATAATTTAATAACAATAAAATTGTAGATAATCTGAACTTTATCAAGATTTAGTTTAGAGCATTTATCTACAAGATAATTTTTTCTTAAAAAGCCTAAATTATCTAGAAAAGAGATAAAAAAAAATCATGGATGGAGGATGAAAACACGTCTAGATACAAGGACGGAATAAAAAAACCCTAGAAGGAGAGTCCAAACGACACCCAAACACGAAAGTGGGTTTAACATCCAAAAGCACCATTCAGCAATTTTGGAGTGCCGAATGGCACTTTGAAAGTGCCGAATTGGCAACTTTTGGGCTTTGGCCCAACGGCCTTTGGGCGATGATAAGACACACCCTTTTCGATCTTTTCGCAAAAGGATGCATCCGGATTTACATCCTAATCGTTCGTGCCTATTTTTTAGAGTCTTCTGGCCTCTATAAATAGAGGCTGGGTCTCATAATTCAGCACCTTTTTTTACGCTCTGAGAGGCACAAGTTTTGAGGCTCTCAAATTACTGATACTTGCTAATCCTTTTTGAGATTTTCTGCTTAAATTAGGGTTTTTAGGTTTCAAAGAAAACTGAATAAGTTTCTTTGAACCCTAAAACATTCTCTCAAGAACAAAGAGTGCTCATGCAAGAGGTTGTTTCTATCACCTTATCCTTTTTATGCTTCTTTTATTGATGAATGTTTTTATCCAGAATATGAATGATTCATCATTTTTTTTTTAAAGCATGATTATTTTTCTATGTGATTGTTGTAATCTCATTCTTGCATGTCAATAATCTGCATATGAACAAATTATTTTTCTTAAAATAAAAAAAGATCTGCATCTTTATTAGATGTAGATCTGAATTTTTTTACAATAAAACAGATCTGCATCTTCCTTAGAGATAGATCTGAATTTTTCTTCTAAATAAAACGGATCAGCATCTTCCTTAGATGTAGATCTGAATTTTTCTTCTAAATAAAACGGATCTGCATCTTCCTTAGACATATATTTGAATTTTTCTTCTCAATAAAACAGATCTGCGTCTTCCTTAGATGTTGATCTGAATTTTCCTTAATCAAAACTGGTTTGTGTCTTCATTAGATGCAAATTCGAACATTTTTTTATTATCAAAAAACTGATTTGTATCTTCCTTAGATACAAATTTGATTTTCTTAAGCATATGCAGGTTTTTGAAATAAAGGAAAAGATTAAACATGATTGTGCTTGTGTTTGTTTTATTTGATTCATGTTGCATAAATTTAAATTATGAGTGAAACTCTCTTCTTAAAAAAATCTTTTTCATTCTTTTATAATATAAAAACAGATATGATTTTTTTTGGTTATAAAAAACCCATTTTTTATCATCACAAAACAGATCTGATCTTTACAAAGCTAAAACCACTTTTTTCCTACATATTACAAAATAGATCTGCTATTTTGATAAATCAAAATCAAATTTTTTTTACCAACTAAAACAGATTTGATTCTTTTCAAAAGAAGAGACTTCATTCATAATAAACTTGTGTGATTTAATTTTATTTCACATGTTCAACATATCATTCATGACATGCATAAATATGGTACATTGGTCACAGGAGTCTAGAAGATCAGACTTTGTTTGGGCGAAATGGGTGCCTAAAACATTCTCATTCCATAACTTAGCCTCCGAATTTAGTTTCTTTGGATAGGTAGACCTAGGCTTTATCTATTTTTTTTTTTTTTTGGGTAGATTGTAACTAGGACAAAAAGCCATGTATTTTTGGTAGTTTGTAACTAAGACCCAAAGCCATGTAATTTTCTATCTATCAAATACGTATCTCTTTATTCAATCAATGATAGAGAAACTATTTTGTCATGTATTTTATAATTAATATATATATTTTTTTGTATGCGGTTTGAAGAAACACAGCTATAGACCCTAAAAGCGCAACTATAGGCTATAGCCGTGTTTTTAAACGTGGCCTATCCTGCAAGGCCATAGCCCCCTGCGGGGCCTATAGCTGCGTTTTTTACCTCCTATTGCTACGTTTTTCACCCCTATAGGCTGAGACCTATAGTTGCATTTTGTAAAAAACACAGCTATAGACATGCTTTGGGCTGTGTTTAAAATGCGGCTATAGGTACAATTTTGGCTGCGTTTTAAAAATGTGGCTAAAGCCTCCTATAGTTGCAGTTTCGAAACGCGACTATAGATTTTTTTAAAAAAAATTTTTATGGGTTTTTTTTTCCCCCAAAAAATTCGAAATTCAAACCAAAAAAATTCAAAATTAAACCCAAACCCAAAAAATTCAAAATCAAACACAAACCTCGAAAATTCAAAATCAAACACAACATACTCACAATACAAACACACCCAAAAAATTCAAAATCAAACAGAAACCCAAAAAATTCAAAATCAAACACAAACCCAAAAAATTCAAAATTAAACACAACATACTAACAATACAAATACATCGTGCTCCAAAATATAACAATACAAACCCATGAATCTCCTCTCATTCAACAAAACCAACCCAAATTTAACACTAAATCCATTCAAGGAACACAAAAGTACAAGTTTAGAAACACAAAAGAACTAGCCCAAAAACACAAACCCATTTAAACATAAGCACAATATCAGCAACACAATAGCACAAATTCTAGCATAGATCCAAAAAATTCAAAATCAAATAATTCCACCAATGTAAAACCCATACATATAAACACATAAATATTACTCCCAATGCTCATAAATCGCCTGGGTTTTACTATTAAATCTTAGATAAAAAATAACATCTAACAAAAGTATAATACCCATAAAAAGATTAGAAATTTTTTACCTGAAATAGTAGAGATGAGTGAGCATTAGCTTTTCCTATGAAGTTTTCCGGTGACCCTTGCAGGAAAAATGAAATATATGGTGGTGTGGAGTGTACTGGTGGGTGTGTTGCGTTGAAAAACAAGAAATAAACAAAGAAAGAAAAAGAAGAAGAAAGTGAGAAAGTGGGGTAGGTGGGATGTCATTCAGTGGGGGTTTTTTTTTTTGGTGTCACCTATAGCCGCGTTCTCAAAAACGCAGCTATAGCTCCTCCTTTTTAAAAAAAATTGATTCGGCAGTATATTGTTGGATATCCTTTTAAAAAATATATATTATTTGGCTCGACATAGCCGCGTTTTTGAAAACGCAGCTATAGCTCCTCCTTTATAATTTTTTTTTTTTGTTTGGCTGTACATTATATGCCATCCTTTTAAAAAAGAAATATATATTTTGGCTGGACCTCGAAAACGCGGCTATATACCTCCTCTTTCAAAAAAATGAGTGGACCTATAGCCGCGTTTCTAAAAAGGAGGTTACAGTTCCTCCTTTTAAAAAAAATTTATTCGGCTATATATTGTTGGATATCCTTTTAAAAAATATATATTATTTGGCTGGACATAGCCGCATTTTGAAAAACGCAGCTATAGCTCACCTTTATATAAAAAAGATTTTTTTTTATTCTGCTGTACATTATATGCCATCCTTTTAAAAATGAAATATATATTTTGGCTGGACCTATAGCCGGGTTTTTAGAAACGCGGCTATAGATCCTCCTTTTAAAAAAAATTTATTCGATTGTATATTGTAGGCCGTCCTTTTAAAAATAATATATAGTTTGGCTAGACCTACAACTACGTTTTTGAAAACGCGGCTATAGGCCCTATCAAACAAAAGCAGGTATAGACACTTACAAACGTGGCTATAGGTTACGTTTATAGCTGCATTTTTTAAAACACGGCTATAGGTGAAGTCTATAGCAGTGTTTTATAAGAAATGCGGCTATAGGTTACGTCTATAGCGGCGTTTCTTAGAAACGCGGCTATAGGTCAGCTATAGCCGTGTTTTTGGTAAACGCGGCTAAAAAAAACGTGGCTATAGCCCACGTTTTTTGTAATGACACCACTTACCCAAAAAGTTAGGTGCCCTAAAAAGCACATTACGAAAATCTCTCTTTTTTGAGAGCGCCTAATTTTGAGGTCTCTCACACAACGACCAACATTTGTTGTTCTCTCCATGCCCTCATTAAGAAAAGGAGTTAAAGTTTTTTGTTGTTGTTGTTGTTGTTGTTGTTGTTGCTTGCTTCATTTTCTTGCGTATTCATGCATGCCAGCTTTACCATATAATATCACGCATGATTGTTTGTATTTCCTTTCTCTACTTGCTGGTGCTATAATTTCTCCACACACGCACACACACAAAAAAAAAAAAAAAAAAAACTTACTAGTGCTATAGGAATACTCTATATTTAAGAGTGGTTACGTATAGTTATTCACGGTGTATATGAAACACACAACTAAAATCATGTTAAAAATTCATCTAAAAAAAATCATGTTAAAATTGTGTTTTGAAGATATGATTTCATCATTTTAACAATTTGTTTGTTTAGACAATAATGTTTTCTAGAAAATGAGTTATTTTTCAAAAAGTATTTTTTATAAAACTATCTCATTTTCTTATGTTTGGTAGTAACCTTAAATGAGTTGAAAAAAATTTCCCAATTTTCCTTATATAGCTTACTGTGATATAGAGTTGTTTTCCAAAAACTTTTAGTGGAAAACAATTTCTAAAAATAAGTTGTACTTTTTATGTTGAATAAAGATAGTTTTCTTTTGACTAATTTTTTTCGAATGTTGTACTAAACACTGAAAATCCGAAAAAATATCTTTATATAAGATTTTCAATTGAAACAAATATAGCATTACTGAAATCGTATTTTCAAAAGATCATCTCCACTCGGGACATATTTTAATATCTTAGTCCTTGGCATATTTTTGATAGTTTCGTTTGTTGTAGGTGGCTTTTCCAAGTGGAAAAGCCACCTATACCATACGCATGTAAATTGTCTTAGAATCCATTAATTTGGCTATGGGGGACAAAAGAAAGCGAAGAATTTGCACAGAAACGTTTTTTATTTTATTTTTTATAAACATATATGCTCTGCAAGTACTCTTTTTTTTAAGACTATTTATAATATATATTAGGGAATAGATTGATACTAGAACATTCTCTTCGTTTGATCAAATCATGCCAAAAAAAAGTAAATCTGATGTGAATGGGTATCAATTTTTTGGGGGGGGGGGGGTGAAAAGGCCCGGAAATTATCGTCTGATGCATCAAAACCATGATGGAGTGTTGGTGCTGGAATTAGCAAAACTAATAAGAAATTTCACCAAAAGAGAGTAAAAATGGATTGGCTATACATTTTAAGTGAAATTCTCAAATGGTAGAAAAATAAAGAACTTAAAATATTATGATAGCATAATTAGATCTTGTTAGAAATTTGGCTGGTTTTGACCCGACCCATAAACCATGGCCCATGGATTGTCCACATGGGTTATCTGATAAGTAAGTTTAAATTTAAACTAACTGATATGAGTATGAGTTATGAATATCAGTAGTAGAGTAATTTAAGCTTAAAAGATATTGATATACGTTATTAATATTAGTAGTAGAGTACTTTAAACTTAACAGATGAGATCTTTTAGGGATCACATACATCTGATAGTAAGTGAATTTCTACTAGCTACATCAGTCAAATTAATAACAGATACAGTGAGTGAACATACATATAGTTTTTTAGTGCTCTCTCAAAATAAGTCATCTTTTTGGGATACCATCTACTATTCCCTAGAATTTGGAGGTGGAAATTAGGAGAGACTCTAGTAGCCTCTCCTGCGACTTGGAGGTGTTCCATAAAGGATATCGTGAGGAGTTCGTAAAGCAAGTTAAGAATAAGATCTGCAATTTGGTGATCTATTCCACCAAAGGTATATGTCTATAGGACCTCTAGTAAAGTATATAACTATTCAACATTGGTATCAGAGCCATTTTATGCTTATTTTCACTCTTGAATGATGTCATGATCTCTGATATATGTAATCCTATATGCATGCTAAAATTAAAAGTTTAAATAATTTTTAATTTTCAGATCTGTAATTTTTAGAAGCATGTTATGGCATGTAGTGAGAGAAATAAAAAGCTATAATTTTTTTTAATGTTTACATGTAATCCAAAAAACTGTTGTGATGAACAGTAAAAGAAAATACATTTTTTACTCATTGAAAATTGTCTTGTAGTAGTTTACCATGCGTGTACCACTCTGCTTAGTGCTTGACTGGTTATCGATAAATTAAAGCGATGAGCCCCACGTTGGTGACTTGGTGTATTAGTTACACACAAAGTCTTATACTTGTTGTTTCCTTTAACAAGGAAACTGTGCAATGAAATAAACCACACGTTGAGTGGCTATGTGGGTCTAACACTATTGTTTACAAATGCTATGTGGATTTGTTTACAATAGTTTACAAATGATAACTTTACAAGATATGGATTTTGTAGTTATTGCTTACGTAGCAATAACTTATAAGTTATAACATTACAGAAAATTATATGAAAATCAAATGTTATAACATGCATAGTGGGTTTTCTTATTATATTATAAACGTTCTTGTTTATTAGACCTCTTTTTCAAGTATGACATATATTTAATACATGTAATTGTGATGTCAATTTTTGTTAACTGTGATGTTAAAATAAAATTGTGAAAATATGAGAAAATTGTGAAATTAATTTTCTAATTTTTTTGTATAATTATGCATGGAATTTATTTAATTTTTGAACTAATTTATGATGTCTTTTTAACATATTGTGATGTGATTTAATTGATATTATATGAATGCATTGATGAATATGTGTCCAAAGGGTTTATAAGACTCTTTGGCTCATCTCTATAGTTAGAGATTGTATTAGTAATTTATGCAACATGTATATTTTTATTTATTGTTATTGTGGATGGATAAGACAGTTTTTGAAATGATTTGGTAACATGGCACCCCCAATTTTTTTTAATTACAAATAGAATCTTTGTAGTAGGGTACTTGAATATGTAATTTTTTGGGCCAATGTTTTTGGCAATTTTTTTTTTTGGGACATTGTTTTTGGCAACGTAATTTGATATTGGAAGCCATGAAAGGGGATGTGTTTCACGGTTACCTATAATTTTCAAATTTTGTCTTAGCATGTTGTATGAAATTACCAATAGGGCTTGTAGTGGAGCCCATGCACAATTTGTTGTGCACAAAGATGTATGGACACATGTTATATGTATGATTTAATATGTGGATGGTGTGATGTTTTATTCTTCACAAAATTTTATTTAAAATCAATTGGATGTGTTATTCCAATTTACATAGTGAGAGATGATTATGAGCTTAGCGAAATTTTTGATCTCACTATGTAGAAAGGAACATCATTGTCTAGTTGGATTTTTGGAAATAAAATTTAAAAATGTATGTGCTAATGTCAACTTGTGTAATGAATGTAGTGAACATGGCCACTAAGAATGTAGTTTCCGATCTAACTAAGGGAGAGAAACTAGATGGAACCAACTATGATATGTGGCATAGAAAAATTCAATATTTTCTTAATGAACAAAAGGTCCTTGAAACCCTAACCAATGTGATGGTGCCACCTGAAAATGGGAACACTACCCAACATCGCCGTGGTTTAGAGGCCTATGAGTCTTGGGTTAAGAAAGATTGTTGTGCATGCTTCACTATGCTGAGTAGCATGCACAATGATCTTATTGGGGAGTTTGAGGACTACCCAAATGTCCAAGAGATGTGGAACTAGCTTAAGATTGCCTATGGAGGGACTTCAGCAACTAGGTTGCGAGCTCTTACTTTGAAGTTTGAGCAATATGTTATGGATTCAAAGCATAGCATGGTTGAACATATAAGGAAAATGTCTGCATTGATCCATGTCCTAAAGGCTGCTAGCAATAATCTCTCTAATGAGCAATGGGTCATAGTGATGATATGTTCACTGCCTGAATCTACTTGGGGGTAAATGAAGCTTGTTTTGATACATAGTGAGAATATCAGGACTTTTGTTGATATTTCTCGTCATCTCGAGCTTGAGGCAAAGTGCATGGGGGTGCACCAAAACACCCTCCTTGTTGTCGAATTTGGCGGTGAAAGGCATTCAGGCGTAAACGCAAAGGACAAGGGAGGAATGTCAAAGGAGCTAGTAACCTTGGGCCTAAAGAAGGCAAGATAGCAAAGCGCCAAAAGGGCAAGCGTGCTAAGAAGGATAAGGCAAAGGTAAAGTGCTACAACTGTGGTAAGAAGGGTCACTTCGCTCGTGAGTGCATTGAGCCGAAGAAGGTATCCATTCTTAACAACTTTGCTATTACTTATGTTTGTACACATGTTTTTGTTGCTCATACTATTTCTGGGTGGAGTGTAGGTTCAAGAGCAACCAAACATATAGCCAAAGATAGAGTTGGATGTGTGGACTACAAAAAGATACCAACAAGCACACAGTACGTTATTTTGGGTAACGGAGCTCAAGAAGAAGTCATAGGAGTTGGAACCTACCAGCTCAAATTGCGTCTGGGACATACGTTACTTCTTCATGATGTGCTTCATGCACCTAGTGTCCAATGTAATCTATTTTCAATACTTACTATGCTTAGACTTGGATTTAGTTTTCGTTTCGATGGTCCTTAGTTGGATTTTTATTTAAATAAAACCTTGTATGGATATGGTTATTTATCTAATGATTTCTTCATGTTGGATTTAGATCATTCCGCTTTTTCTTTTATTGCTCATAATGATGATGTTTCCAATTCTGTAATGTGGCATGCTAGACTTGGACACATAGGAAAAGATAGATTGGCTAGACTAGCTAGAGAAGGCCTATTGGGGTCTATCACTAATGTAAGCCTACCTACGTGTGAACCTTGTCTAGCTAGAAAAGCATGTAGGAAGCCTTTTGTTAAGGCTCCAAGGGTAACTCATCCTTTGGAATTAGTTCATTCAGACATATGTGGACCTATGAATGTTAAGGCACACCATGACGCCTCTTGTTTTCTCACATTTATAGATGACTATTCATGTTTCTGTATTGTCTATCTGATCTCCCATCGCTTTTAAGCATTAGATTGCTTTAAGCGCTTTGTGGCAAAGATTGAGAATCAGAAAGAAAGGAACCTAAAGGTTTTTTGAACTAATAGGGGTTGTGAATATTTGTCTAAATAGTTTCAGGAACCATGTGAGGAAAAAAGTGATATGCAGGCAATTGAAAATTCTTGGTACTCCACAACAAAATGGTGTTGCAGAGAGAAGGAATTATACTCTATTAGAGATGGTTAGATCGGTTATGGTGCAAGCTAGCCTTCCAATTTCGCTTTAGGGGGATGCATTGTTGATTGCTGCCTACATCCTTAACTGTGTGCCTTCTAAGTCAGTTCCTACAACACCATATGAGTTATGGACTGGTGCAAAACCCAATTTGGAGAACTTGTGGCCTTGGGGTTATGCAAGTTTTGTTCACAATACTTTCCATAAGTATGGGAAATGGGGCCCTAGAGCAACTAAGAAAATCTTTTTAAGATATTCAGAAAGCTTAAAGGGGTATTTAATGTATGGTGAACATTCTGATGGTGGAATGACTGAGATAGAGTCTCGTGATGTCAACTTCATTGAAGATGATTTTCCAAGCATTAGTGAAGAAAAACAAGATCTTCAGCTTTATGAGCTGTAAGAACTTGAAGGTGTCATACCATCTTTAGGCGAGGGTGGAGAATCACAACTTCATCCTGAAATCGCCAAAGATAGTGGGAGTGATTTGGCTCCTAGTGGGAGCAAATCGCTAGATAATGACACACAAGGATCCAAGGTACGTAGAAGTGAACGTGAAACTATTCCCTATTGTCATTTTGAGATTGAGGGGGAATCTTTTATATGTGATTCACTGGACCTTGATGAACCTGCTTCTTATGAGGAAGCATTAGCTTCACCTACTTCACATGAATAGATAGTTGCTATGAGAGATGAGATGGATTCTATGGCAAAGAATCAAGTTTGGGAGTTGGTTGACCTTCCGCTTGGGCGCAAGACCATTGGAAACAAGTGGATTTTAAAAAGAAAGTGCAAGGCAAATGGATCAATTGAAAAATATAAGGCTTATCTCGTGGCGAAAGGCTATACCCAAAGAGAAGGGATAGACTATGAAGAGACTTTCTGCCCAGTAGTGAGATTTGTCTCTATTTGCCTTATTCTAGCTATTGTTGCACATTTGGATTTGGAACTCTTCCAAATGGATGTAAAGATTGCATTTCTCAATGGAGAACTAGACGAGGAGATCTATATGGATCAACCTCTTGGCTTTGAGGTCAAGGAACAAGGGCGCAAAGTGTGCCGCCTTAAGCATTCCATTTATGGCCTAAAGCAAGCGTCTAGACAATGGTATTTCAAATTTTATAAGGCTATTATTTCAATTGGTTTTGAAATGATGGAAGAAGACCATTGTGAGTATGTCAAACGATCCAGAAAGAGTTTACTTATCCTGTCTTTGTATGCGGACGACATTTTGTTGGTTGGAAATGATATGGGAATGATTGTCACCACCAAAAGAAGGTTGTCCTCTATTTTTGAAATGAAAGACATGGGAGAGGCTAATTATGTGCTTGGAGTTAAGATTTTCAGGGATCGCTTAAAGAAGCTTCTTGGTTTGTCTCAAGAAACTTACATAAAGATAATCTTAGAGCAATTTCGTATGCATAATTCCAAACCCATAGACACTCCAATTAAGAAGGGACTGGTGTGTTGTCGTAGGCAACCAAAAATAAAACCTATACTCCTAAAAAATATATGTAGCGGTGTGAGGAAGGATCGTTCCCACGGAGAGTATCTAGCCTAGTTTTATGCTACGTGAACAAGGATTGGGGGGGGAGGGGGAAGGGTTTGAGTATAACGAAAATAATTTTAAGAAAAACAACTAAGGAAAAATTCAAATTAAAGTATTTGAAATCAATCAAAAGAACAAACCTTGGTCTAAGTCAACATTCACCACCGTAATTTTACAACTGACCATCGATGCAAGTATATATCAATTCACACTTTGAATATTCACTGTTGGAACTATTTTCCTATCTCTCCTTAGTCGCAATTAATTAGAAAACAAGCTATCTAAAAACCCTAACTATTAAATAACCCAAGACAAGCGCTAAAGGTTTAATCTAGTAGAAACCTTAAGAATTAGAGAGATCAATGAAACTAAACAACACAAGCACAAGCGGTTGTATTTAATTTAGTCGAGCGTTCTTCCTAAGATCTAATAATTTTTGACGCAGCAAATCATTAAATCTTGGTTGCTTCACAAATTAGAGGGATCAAACAATTACAGATTTGATATCTAGCCTAGCAGTAGATTGCAACGAATAATAAACTAGTAGGCCTCCTAGTAATTAAACGAGACAATCATGAAATTAGGTACAGAAAAACATCTCATACTCAAAGCATAAAATTGAACAATAAAAACAAATTAGATCTCACAGTTTTATTGATTCTGAGGCTTCAGTTTCCTTCGACCAAGTGTAAAAGTTTTAGCCACGCAGGGCCATGACAGAAACTCAAAGGAGAAAATTAGAGAAGAGGGGAGAGAGAGGCCTTTGTGTCCAATCTGATTTTTCCTCTCCCTTTTACACGTTAATTCCCCCTTTCCCAAGCCTACAAAATCTCCTAAAAATATTCTAAATAATAATATCCAAATCTGATTAATTAAGGAAAAATATTAAAAATAAAACCAAGTCCTATTATAACTAGGAAAGTGGTGTTTTTCAGCTGGAATTTTCGTGCATCAGATCTGGAAGCTTCCGAAAATAAACCACATCAGATCCGAGTATTAGAATTTCAGGCAAAGGAACATTCCAGAACGTCATCAGTGCAGGTACAGCAACTTCAAGCCTGATTTCGACCTTGATGCAGCGAGTATCTCTCCAAACTCAAAACAAGAAAGTTGTAGAGCTGTGCCTTGGTGTTCCATAGCATCTTGAATCATCTCAATCGAAGCTCGGATGAGAGAGTTATGTCCAGATTATGAAGCGATGTCAAAGCTGTACAGAATCGCCCAATTAGCTATGTTTTGCACTTAACGCCTCCATTTGCATCCTAAATCAAAATATAAGAATAATGAGTACATTTAGACACCAAATAAGTATAAAAGACCAAACATTAAGGGAGAAAAATATGACAATTTGCATTCTCATCAGGGACATACATTAAGCCTTGAAGATTGCCCTAAATCAGAAAAGGAAAAGAGAGAAATGGCAAGAGTTCCCTATGCAAGTGCAGTTAGAAGTCTGATGTATGCTATGTTGTGTACTCGACCAGACATCTATTTTGCAGTTGGTAGGGTTAGTTATTATCAAAGTAATCCAAGACCTTTTCATTGGCAAGCAGTTAAGAGGATTTTTTGATACCTTCATGGGACATCAGATCTCATTCTTTGTTATCAGGGTGGAGATTTGAGATTGAGAGGTTATTCTGAGACTGATTGGGCCAGTGATAGAGACGAGCGAAAGTCCACTACAGGTTATGCATTTCTACTTAGTAGTGCAGCTATCTCTTGGTGCAATAAGAAACAGTCTTGCATTGCTATATTCACAATGGAGTCTGAGTATACTACTTGTTCAGTTGCAGCACAAGAAGCTGTTTAGTTAAAGAGATTTTTCCAAAGCCTAAGGGTGACATCTCTTGTAGATGAAGCTGTAAAGATGGATTGTGATAGTATGGCAGCCTTGGCTCATGCTAAAAATCCTAAGTATCATTGTAAATGCAAACACATACAGACTCGTTATAACTACATTCGTCTTTCTATTACACAAGGAGAGGTGATCCTCCAACATATCTCCACTAGTAGGATGGTGGCTGATCTACTTACTAAAGCCATTGCTAAAGATGCCTTTAGGCTCATGTTTTGTAGGATTTGATATGTTTTTGGATACCTTATGGACATTTATGTTTATTCATACATTATTCAATAATGATGTTATTCATTTTGATTCATCTTGTGATGTGATTGATATTGTATACTGAGCACACATTATTTGAGAATATGTCACCAGGCTTAGATCGGTCTACTCACATAGACGATCACCCTAGCGCTTGAGTAACAAGTAGGATGAGACATACTGATCACTTTGTTTTTCTGTAAATCAAGTAAGTGATCATCTTGACACTTAGGGAGGCGTGCAAGATGATATAATGAATGTCACCTTAGCTAGGCTAAGATGAGACTTATGGGAGTCGCACTTGAAGTGTATCCACAACTTCATGAAGCCTGAATAAAGTCAAATGTGAGATCTTGGACAGGAAATTGATGTGTAATTGTGTTTAGAAACTCAGGTTGGTTACCTTTATGGCAATTGGACTAAGATTTGTATGGTTTTTTAGTGTGACAAGCACAGTTGAGTGGGAGCTCCACCATAGCATACAAATTACACTGTTTGTGCTATAGCCGGCCAATTAAGGAAGTGATTGGATAGATCCCTACTCCATCACTATGTGAGCCCTAGTCGACCATTATATGGTCCATTTTGTGCCCTTTTTTCGACCTAGAACTATGTCATGAAGTGAATGTTTGATGTCGCTACTTTAGCATGTCATCTCAGGGCCATGATATATAAGGTCTCGCGGAGCATGTCTAGGAAAGCGGTCAAGTGTAAATGAATTGACATGAGTGTCTGGGGAAGATTATTTAGAACACACCATTTATTTCATGGCTCATAGCCGGGTGATTATAAGGAATTTGTTTTTCAACATAATCATGAGCATATTATATGGTATAGGATCAAGTGTTGCTTTGAGTTTTGAACTCATGAGGGATTAAAGAAACTTGATCGGGTGTGATCAAATAATCTGGGGCATAAATGAGATATTAAGAGTGATGTACTATGTTAGTTTAGATGGTGACTTAATATAGTATTCCTACCTTACACCTTCTTGTAAGGTCACACGCTCCATTTTTCTGTATAAAGAAAGGATTGGACAAGAGATTGAGAGGAGCCAATTCTGACTGTAGTACCCAGTGTGGATGAGTGGGAGATGTTAGAAATTGGGTTGGTTTTGACCCAACCCATAAACCATGGCCCATAGATCGTCCACATGAGTTATTTGATAAAAATTGATATGAGTTAAATTTAAACTAACTGATATTGGTATGAGTTATCAATATCAATAGTGGAGTAATTTAAACTTAACAAATATTGATATGAGTTATCAATATCAGTAGTGGAGTAATTTAAACTTAACAGATGAGATCTTTTAGAGATCACATAAATCTGATAGTAAGTGAATCTTTACTAGTATTTAAAATACTCCTACATCAGTCAGATTAATAAGAGATACAGTGAGTGAACATACGTATAGTTTTTGAGTGCTCTCTCAAAATAAGCCATCTCTCTAGGACACCATCTACTGTTCTCTAGAATTTGGAGCGTGGAAATTAGGAGAGACTCTAGTAGCCTCTCCTGCGACTTGGAGGTGTTTCACAAATGAGATCTTGAGGAGTTCGCAAAGCAAGCAAATAACAAGATCCGACAATTTGGTGATCTGTTCTACCAAAGATATATGTCTATATGACCTCTAGTAAAGTATATAACTATTCAACAGATCCAAATCTTTAAGCTTAATTATAATTTTGTGGATTAAGTAGTGTCTTAATATGTAATGAGAAATGACAATAGCACCCTAGCATATATTTAAAACCCCCATAATCAAACTTTACGGCTTAATCACTTTTAATCATAAACAAGCAATTAGTTCAAATATACGTGATTAGCCAAATTTCATATTGCATGCATATTCAAATATAAACCAAAGGCTATAAAGAGCAATATGAAAATAGGGAAAAGAAATCAAACTACACTAAAACACCAAGATGTATTTTTGAAGAGGAAAATCTGAACACCTGAGTGGAAAAACCCCTCAATTGACACCACCGTTGGAAAACTCCACTAAAATGAATAATTGCAGTACAAGAACTATTATAAACCTTCCAAGTTTATATCACCCTAAGCACTTGACCCCTCTAAGCTCTAGTTAGCAATCGACTTCACCAAGTCTTTTCTTCATTTGGCTTTTGGAGTCACTACCGTCGAATCACTAATGGAAAGCCACCAAAATGATTTGGATTTGAGATTAGCTCCAAATAGTTTCCAGCCCTTCAACAAGCTCACAACACTTAAGGTTTCGTGGAGGAGATGAAGGTTACAAATTTCTCTCAATGATATGTTAATTGTGAGAGAAATTGTAATGGGAGGATGAAAGAATTTTGTTGCTTTAGATTAAGACACTCTCTCAACAAGATTGGTTGGGATGAACAAAACGCTCTTTCATGGTTTATAAGCTTAGCTTACACTCCTTTCCCTCGTCCTACATGCAGAGGGTGTGAGTCTTTGCTTATACGTTAAAGCTGGCAAAAAAGTAAAGGCAATGCACTTGATAAAGGTTTCACTTTGGCTGCCACATGTCCAATAATCCGCGGGCAATGCAAGTTGCAAAATTCCCTTCTAGTAGTTTTGACCAACTTTGACCAGACTCAATTATATTCTACCAAAATGGGAGCAGAATTACAAGTAAATTTGGTATAGAATTAAGCCAACAAAAACATGAACTTAATATGTTATATTAATATCTTACTTGGAATCTATATATCCAACATGACTCATAAGTGAGGCAACAACAAAAGGATAGATTCGATTTATCTGGGGTGAGATTAGAAGAAACACAAAGAAAGAGAATTTTGTACATTCTATGGTTTTGTATTTCCCATATAGAGAATTTATAGGTGGTGATTCTCCATTGGAAAACATCTTTGCTAGCATCGAAAACAATAGACAGGCACTTCTTACCAATGCCCTCAATTCCCATCTTTTACATTCTTTGGTTTTATATTTCCCATTTTATTCATTCTATGGTTTTGTATGCAATTCTAAAAGAGTGTCCATAGAAAGAATTTTACAGGAATTGTCATTGTAAACTACCCTTCAAAACATTTCCAACTAGATGGGTTGCACTTGAACATTTTTTTTTATTTATTTATAATTTTTTATAGCACTGCCACATAGAGGTCACAAACCCATAAGCATATAAACAATTATGAGTGGTCAAAGTCAAAGTCAATCTGCTGAGCACAGAAAATCTTCTATAAATTGATGAGTACTTACTTTTTGTGTATATGAGACGACAAAATAAATCTTTCTGATTGGTTAAAAATAACGAATAACAATGAATCTGGGCCATCCAATGTATTGAATTAAATAGAATCTTTCACAATTCCACCCCGCCAGCAAAAGATTTTCCCTAGTTTCCAACAAAAAGCAAGGGATTGATTATCCTAGCAAGAGAGTCGGTCTGGTCAACCTCTGTTGTACACAAAAGTAGTGATTTACCAAATTTTAAGAAAAAAAAAATTGAGAAAGGGTGGAATTGGATTGGTGATAAAACATAATAAAAGTGATGGAAATATCAAATTAGTGCTTCTGGGCCAAGGAAGTTCCTACCATGAAATAAGTCTTGTTCCATCAAATACTGAAAGAACTGCCAACCCACATTAATAATTCAACAACCAACTTATATACCTTCTCTCTGCCGCCAACAACCCCCCAAAAGAAAAAAAAGAAAAAGAAATTGATTGACCATGCCTGCTCATGAGAGCATCTCCGTTAAATTTTTTAAAATTTTGTACTGTTTAGAGAGTAACAGTTATATTTACTTATTACCTATTTATTTTTTTAAATATACTTTTCAACAAATTTTTTATTCTTTTTCTATCTCATTTAAATGTTAGTTAATATAATAGTATGAGAGAAAAAGTAAATCAAGAAGAAAGAGATATAATTGATATAATAGTAGTTGTTGTAATTCTTTGATAAAAAAAATTCAATTGCTAATGTATACTAACCCATTAGACTTGATGTGCTACTGTTCATGAGGAAAAAAAAAATTGTGATTTAGAGAAACCATTGGAGACCATTTTTTTGGTTTCACTTTCTATTGTAGAGATTACTTTGCTTCTACATATGCTGTTGGAGATGCTCTATGATGCCTGAGAAAACCGTTCTGGAGATCGACCTTATAAGTAGAGATAACACCTCTCACTTACTCAAAAGGTTATCTTAATTTCCTTCATTTTTCCTTTTCTTTTTTGTTTTGAGTAATAGGTTTGAGGGATCAAAGCGTAAACTAACAGCTACTTAATTAAAAGGTTTCCATTTGAGTTGTTCAATTTCCTCTTATACTATTGGTATCTTATTATAAGTATATTGAAAATGAGTTTATATATATATATATATATATATATATATATATTAAGCTTTGCATTATGGAACTGTTTTATTTGAACACTCACTATCACATGTCACGTTGTACTATAATTATGATACCCATTTTATAGGTTGGAGGGAATAGCAATAATTTCTGGCGGTGCTAGTGGGATTGGAGAGGCAACTAAGACTCTTTGTGAAACATGGAGCAAGGGTAGTAGTCATTGCTGATATCAAGGATGAAGCTGGTCTTATTCTAGCCAAGTCATTGTCCCCATTAGCGACCTGTTGAAATGGCTTGAATTTAACTTCTGTGTATTAACATTACAAGTAAGCATTAAATGCTATCTTATATGAATTGTCAAAGAAAATGGAAAGGAACAACACCAACTCTCTGTGTATTCATGCATAGCCGTATTGTTTGACTCTATAGGCAATTAATGAATGCATGCCTATGTTAGAAAGTATGACTTTGTTAACAAAGTCAAAGATATGCAATTCACCACCATTAAAGCTTGCGTGAAGAATTACTACACTCATGCATTAAATGATGTAGGATTGCTTGGCCAGTATTGTTGACTTGCTTCCACAATTGAAGACTCTGAGGTGTTGAAACAATTTATATTTCGACTGAAGGTTGGCTATAAATAGAGGTGGAGCAAATGAGTTCAAAGAGCATGTAAGCTACGGATTGCATAGGAAGTTAGTGTCTTGCAATTTTTCTAAATACAGTAGTGTGTTCTCTATTTATTTGTGAGAGAACCAAGGGTGTATTTGGGGTTTGGGTTGTGAGAAAATGTCTTAAAGCTGTTATTGTAATCTCCACAGTTATAGTAAAATTTATTCTGTCGCCTCCCGTGGACGTAGGCATATTGCCGAACCACGTAAATTCTTTGTGTTATATTTTCTCTCTCTCTCCTTTTAACCTTGTGTAAACAAATTATTTAACCCAATTTTCACAACACGACCTATGTACACTGTAATGTAAGCATAGAAGATGACATTAGAACTTGATCAATTCAACAATTTCCCAGTATGGACGACTTGATATATTTTTTTTTTAACAATGCCGGAGTTCTTGGAAACCAATTGAAGCACAAAAGCATCGTGGATTTTGATGCAGAAGAGTTTGATCATATTCTGCGAATCAATGTTATAGGAGTTGCTCTAGGGATGAAAGATGCAGCAAAAGCCATGGTGCCTAGAAGAAGTGGGTGCATTATTTCCACAGCTATTGTAGCCGGTGTCATGGGAGGGCTTGGACCTCATGCTTATACAGCATCAAAGCAAGCCATTGTTGGGCTAACAAAGAATGCAGCTTGTGAACTTGGCAGGCATGGAATTCGGGTTAAGTATAAGAATTCAACTATTCAAAAGGCAGATATGAAGTTTATTTTTGTAATTGATTTTAGAAAATCAAGTAGACATGTGACTGTAATTTGATAGGAAATGAAAAGTACGTGTGTAGAGCCATAGAACGGCTTGATATCAGTTTCATGAATTTTGCAATTAATTTATAGTCCACTTATATAATTAGCCACTAACAATTACAATATGGACAAGGCAGGAATCACACAATTAATAACAATAACAACCACACACTTGAGACAAAGGTTGTTTTCATCACAAAGTGAAAACCAACAGAGAAAAACACTCTGGGCCTAGCTCAATTAGTCAAATCCGCTATAAAGAAGTTGCGACACAACCTAACTTATTAGTTACAAGACATTTTGTACATGTTTGTATCTGAGTTCTATACTTCTACTACAATTGCTGATTCAGCCTACGTCTACACAATGATATAAAATATCGTTAAGTTCATCACCGAGTACAAACCGATATCTCAGTTACTTCAAGGCCACTTAAAGATTTATGACGTCAATGTGGTTTCAAAATGCACTCCAATACACTTAGTGAGTGATCTTAGTGTTTGGGTGAAAATCTATGGCCTTTCAAGGATATTTTAATTGGAGAGTGTTGAAAGACAAAAGAATAGGTTTAATAGGTTTTTCTTAACACCGTTTTTTTCTAAGTACTTGAACTTCTTAATTGTTTTGTGAAAGCAACGTTTGTCGGATTTGGATACAATGTCTACCCATCATTATAGGTTTGCATTAATTGTCAAGATAAATTTACTTGGTTTATATTTTTTAGAGATGATATACTTTTAGTAGATGAAACTAGAAATGAACTAATGTCAAGCTAGAAATTCGAAGAGATACTTTAGATCCATAAACTTTCGACTAACTAACACTAAATTAGAGTACAGGAGATGTACATTCAGTAAAAGTAAAAACAAATATAAAGATGTTATAAGACTTGATGATCAAGAGATAACAAAGCTTAAAAGTTTATGATATCTTGGATCAATACAATTCACAAGGATGGAGAGATTGCATAGGATGTGAATAATAGGATATGAGCAATATAGATGAATTGGTGAAAAACATTGGGAGTATTGTTTGATCGTAGAATACCTATTAAAGTAAAAAGAAAATTATACAACACTGTGTGGGTATGTAAGTACATATAGGTTGTAATATGTGAGAATATCCTACATAGATATAGAAGAATGAAGAATGATTAAAAGAAAATAAAATTGTGTTTAAGAATCTCGCTTGAGTGAGATTGAGGTTCACACCATTCGCTCGAGCAAGAGACATGCCAACTCTCTATTTAGACCTTGTTTAAGCAAGAGACAAGTGAAGAGAATGCAAACTTTTTCAACATGAATTTTATTTCAATTTCTAAATAGCTTGCTTAAGCAAGAAGGGTAGTTTGCTTGAGTGAGGCAATTGCAAAAAGTGTACAATTTGTAGTTCTTTTTTAAAAAAATGTCAGAAACAAACATGTATGTGTCTCTAACAACAGTGGCGGCTTCAAGAATATTTTTTTGAGAGGTCATTCAAATTTGTGTTGAAGAGGTTGACAACGACCTCTTTGTGTGTGTGTGTGTATATATATATATATATATATTTTTTTTTTTCATCTTGATCATTATGATAATAATGATAAGATCTTTCGTAACCTATGATACAAAGGAATATTTTTTTAAGTCAACACGAGTTTTGTTAGGTAATAAATCTTAAATAGGAGATAAATCTTGTGGTATATGTGACTTCCTTATAAAAAATGTATTCATAATATTAGCAAGAGAATTAAAGATAAACTATAAGTTTATTGGGCATATGTTTTCTTAGTATAATGAAGATATTAATTATAATTGCTAAAATTAAATCTTGTAAATTATCTATTCTATATTACTATAATAAAGTTATTAATTATTGTTGTTAAGTGAATTTTAATTATTATTATTTAGGGTCTATTTGAATACCGCTTATTTCTGAAAACTGAAATCTAAAAACAGTGTAATAAAATAATTTTTAAATATGAATAGTACTGTGTGGGAGCCAGTTTTAAAGTTTTTTTTTTTTGCAGAATTTCATACTTGCAGGTCCCGTGAACAGTGCATGGGACCCGCAAAAAACGCCCAATGCAACTGAAATTTGTTTTCAGCTCTATCCAAACTCAGACTCAGAACACTCTAATTCATTATTTATTAGTTTTTTTTTTTTTTTTTTACTTTTTCCAATTCTTTTATTTAATAATTCAACTCAATTTTGACAACTTATAGGTCTTTGTAATTCATTAAGAAGAATTTTGTTGTGTTTCTTACATTACTCTATTAAGAATTCAACGCAACAATACAATCATTAAAAAAGTCTTCATCCTCCACTGTCTCACAACCCACTTCCACTGCCTCACATTTAATTTTTCTTTTAGTGTTTACACTTTACAACTCATTTAATTGTCTTTTTCTGAGATTTAAGATCAACAAATTACTAATTTTTGTTGTTGAAGTTGCTATTTTCCCCCCCAAATTTTAGATCAAATTGGTTTGATGTTGGGTATGTTCTTTTTGTTTAAGAAGACCAAGATAAATTTTAGTATTGAATTGATTTGTTCTTTGGACTTATTTCAGAGGGTTCAAAAGGTTTTCAAAACAAAAATAGTTTAAACTGTTATATGTAAAAAAAAAAAGAAAAAAAAGAAAAAAAAATCACAAGTCAGGGGGTTCATTTGAACCCCTAAACACCATATGGCGCCGCCATTGCCTAACAATTAGTAACGATCTTGTCAACATTTTAGGTATCCCAACATAATTAACCTTATTTTCATTGGCAACTCTTCATTGATTATATATAAGAATCAATATGTTATTTATAGCTTTTTGAAGGTTTTTACAAATTTTGACACACCATACATAGCAATTCACAAGATTCCCCAAAATTTCTACTTATAGATTCTAGATTTAGTTGTATCCTAGAGGTAGTTTGTCTGCATCCCGTTATGAAAACTCAATCTAGTGGTGAGAAATATCATTTTAAGAAAAATGATTATTTGTGCCTGTCTATTCCAATTATTTTTATATCCATCTATTTCCTCTAAATTTCCCAACAAAGAAAATTATTAGAGTAGTTATGCTTTATGGTATCGAATGTTAGGCTCCTAAGAAGTAACATGTTTTTGCAATGGGGAAGAGTGATACGGGTGGTTCCAATTGATGAAAGCATGAAAGAGAGTTGCTTGAAATAGTTTGATCATGTGAGAAGTAGAGCAATTAATGCATCAATTGAGAAGAGTGAGTGACTTGATTCAAGTCGAGGGAACAAAAAAAAGTAGAGAAATATCTAAAACCAGTCGCTAACCCATGTGATGCACAGGAAAAATGTATTGTTTTACTAATTTCTTCCCAATGAAATTATTGAAATAAAGTTGTAGCATTTTCACAGTGACCAAACATCTTCTTTTCTATTTTAGCACCTTTGTTGTATCCAAATAGAGAATAACACTAAAAAATAATTAAACCCATCCCAAAGTGTATAATTCTCAAAGTTAAAAGAGAGTCCTAAATTTCGTTTAATTCCATTAACTGCTTAAGTCAATAAGCACATTGGTATGAATAAAAAAATGAATGGCATCCGTATCTATTTAAACCATATATCTGTTATAGCAATTAAGGTGATTTATAAATTTCAACCAGTTTGTTTTGTAACACCTTTTTTTTTTTTTTTGAAATACTAGATAGAATGACTTTTATTCAGAAGTAAAAAACCATATACAAAGGTAAAGATCTGGGCACACAGCCCAAGCTAGTTCGTTAGCCATACAAATTAGGAAGAAAAAACATACAAGGCATCCTCTGAACCAACAAACAATGAAGATCCTTCTGCACCATAATCATGTGTTTGCTTGAGTGGCCGAGAGCATCTGATATGTCACTAGCAATGCTAGAGCTACATCCAAAATGACTTTAGTTTGTGTTTGAACTTTCTCAAAGTATGCATTGTTTCTTGCATTCCAAATTGACCAAGTCGTTGTGGCCCACAGTTCTAGCTCCTTCTTTGTTCTGTAACACCTACTGTAATTAGTAAAAATCTTAAGAAGATTCAATAGAAAGTAGGAACACATTGATATCAATTTAGTTATTAAAAAAAGTCTCAAATGATGGCAATTATAAAACAACATTCTTCTCAATGAGTTTATAATCAGACATGTCTATCGTATAAGCAAGCATATTTGATGTCTTGGAAATAAAATTGATAGCCTTCTTCATGGACATACAAGGCCCCAGATTTTTGGGTTTTACATTTTGCCAAAAATACTAACATTCTTAAGGAACATTACATGGACAAATCATTATGATCTTTTGCAATTCAAAATCACTTGGAAATGATTTTTTTTTTTTACATTAAATTTAAAAAACATAAAATTATCCATAGACATATTGGATATTGTACTTCCATGCGGATATCTAACAATTTCACTAATACAAATCTACAAAAAAAGAAGAAGAAGAAGAAGAAGAAGAAGAAGAAGAAGAAGAAGAAGCAGGACAAAGTGTTATTATACAACCACAATGGAATTGAAGGATAGTCAAATTAGCATGTTGTGTCCCAAGAGTCAACATATCACATAATCATTAGGTATCTAAGAATTGTATAAATATTGGACTAATAGATGCATTCGTATCAATCTTTGTCACAAAAATATAAAGTATCTAGAATATGCAGTAGAAAATGTAGTTATAATACATTTGAATTCACCAACAATTATCATTTGAATAATTGCACTGACTTTATAGTTTTTATTTATTTATGTCATGTACTATATGCATAGATGTCTAAAAATATGGTAGGAGAGTAAATCAAAAACTAAAATGGGATGATGAAGCTCATTTGACAATCCCGACTCTTTTTTACAAATCAAAAAGAAGCAGCAAATTGAAAGGAAGCAAATTGCGTGATGCTGATCTTGCCTTCTTTATACATCTTTGGGTGTTTAGAACTTTTCTCTACACCTACACATCAATCATTATGATTAACCTATCACTAATTGTAATTGGTCAAAAATCTAACAGCCCAAGAGGATTTAACCGTATGCCAAAAGAGTAACTTCGGTTCCACCCATGGGCAGCTTTACTTTGCAGGAACTTTAGTATGACTGGTCAGCTAAAGGCATTACATTCTAGGCACTTTAATCAAGCTACTTGTAGGGGAGTCCCGTTTGTGTTTGGTTTAATTTAGAATTGCCAAAAAGGTTGCAATGAAATCAAGTCAAAACACTAACTATCAAAATAGTGATGGGTATTTATAAATGATTTTATTCAGCAGAAAAAAAAAAAAAAAAAACCCTTATAAATTATTTTCAAGATAGGTTTGAGGTTTCAAAAAAGGATTGATTTGAGATTACCTCTAACTCATATCTTCTTAAACTGAAAAGTAAAAAAGAATTTTGAGTCAAAACTGAACATTTCGATTCTAATCAGTTATGACAGGTTAAATTTGCATTACTTAATCAACACAGATAAACTCACAGTGCATGATCTGATTCAGATAATAAGGATAGTTTTCTGAGAACTTTATTTGAATATTGTAGTACGAATTGGAGGGGAGGGGGGTTGTTTTTTGTACCTCTATAGTTGATTCTTTGGACTATGAAAGTCATAATATTTATTTTAATGAATAAAACATCTTACTCGTCCAAAAAAAGAAAAAGAAAAAGAGGACTAATTCTCTACATTACAGACAGTTGCCATGATAATCTAATGTGATGCTTTCCATATTGTTTTTTCTTGTTAATACCTAAAATCTTTACAGCTTTGAAATCCCTTTCTGCATGTTTCAGGTTGGGAAATTGTCTACTGGTGACTCTCTACATATGTCCCCACATGATGAATCATCAATCACTGCAAATGATGCTACAGCTAAAGACATGGAGGTAATCATTTAATTTTTTCCTATTTCTGAATTATCTTTATGGTAAAAATTAAATTGAGTGAGGCATCCATGCTAACCCATACAAAGTTTGATGTCCATCATCTCTTCTTCAATAGGATTATGTTCTAGGCCCATACCAGCTCCCACTCCAAAATTTTCAAATTCACAAATAATAATAAAAATTTCCAACCAAATTCAAAATTATAAAATCTACACGCCATTCAATAATCAAATAGAAACTAACAAACTAAATCTGAGTTTCCAGCTAGTTATACAACTTCTTAATTGGATGCTTACATAATAATTCAGCCAAAATACTTCGTATTTCAAACAATTGGATGACATGTAGTTCAGAAGATGGTTTTTGTCTTCAAGGATTGGTGCATAATTACTTATAAAGAGAAATGAACTTGCCTTTAAAAGTCTTGACAGTCAAACATGTAGCTATTATGATAAAAGGGCCTGGATTTTCAGTAAAGAAGCTCTCCTCAACTTGATTTGCAACTAATCCCCAAAGTGTAAGCTTTGTTTCATTTCCTCTGTTCAAATTTTCCTATGTTACAGTGTAAGTTCATATAGTATAAGTGCATGTATTGGCTTATCAAAAAATAAAACTAAAAAGCGCATATATTGAAAATAATTTTTTTAAAAAAAAGACATACTCTATAGTCATGACATTTATGTTTCTCATCGAGACATTTGATCCTTTGATGTAAGATTGCTCAATCAGTCCAACACCAATCACATTTGCAATGATATCTACGCATCACAAAGATGTGTACCAAAGAACATCTCTCCCTCATATACCAAAGAACTCAGTTCTACATTTTTGTGAATTAATACAATAAGAAATTCAACCAACCTTCATGACTCTTTTACAATTTTATTTGGATTGTGTCTCAACAGCATACCAATGCACTTATTAATTACTTAAAATTCAAAAAAAAAAAAATTTATACATGATAAGTTACAATTCAAATTAAGTTTTATCAATTCTTTAAATGTAAACAGAACACTACAATATACTATTCTAAGTCCAAACTTAAAACAGTCAAAACATAAACCATGAAGCTGTATTTTTTCTCCAAAAAATAATATAACTAATTTAGTGATATATTCTAAATGTGTTTCCGCTCATGTTCACTTACTTTTCTAAATAATGAATATTCATAATTGGGAGAAACCCAACATCAGAATCAGTACAGAGAAATTATAATCAACATTAACATTCAAGCTCTCTCATGTTCATTCAATCAAACAATAAAAAACAGAATATTGATTCAAAACAGCAACCATATATTTGTTGTGTCTTTAGAAGAGAGCATACCCAAACAACCTTCAAGGATCCTTTGTTGTTTCTTGAAATAATCAGCTATCAGTTTCCTTTTCCTACAATTAAATGCACAAGATTAATGAATGCATCTTAAATCATCAAATTTTATTTTTTAACTTTCCAAAAGAGCTTAACATCAACTATGTCAAAGAATAAGAAATTGTTCAATGATATTAAAACTCCAAGCATAAAAGCAGATTTAAAACAGCAACCATATATTTGCTGTAACTATTAAACATAAACAGGGGAAATAAAAAAAAAAACTATATTATTAGATAAATAAACATTTATAAGGTACAATTGTACTAAGCATAGATGTTAAAAACCAGAAATTAATAAGGAATATTAAATCTAAATAAAAGTGAAAGAAGAACAAAAATTAAGAATGAAACCTGCTTTGTTGTTTCAGGGAAGGAACAACACAAATGTTGTGTGATGAAAGCAAGCTGATAACTCCACCAGTGCCAATGTACTACACACCAATTTCGCTCAATTTCCACTAAAAAAAATTCAAACCCATAGCTCAGTTTCCACAAAAGAAAATTCAAATTGATTATCATCATTTTAATATCTATTTAAAATATTGAAGATGTGACTCACTTCAAAAAATATTATCATCAAAACACACTACTAAACTCAGTTACAGAGTTCCAAACCCAAAGACTTTTCTGTGTGCACAAACTCAATTACAGATACAAAGAGAAACATAGCTAAAACTACAATTCAACCAATTCTAGAATACAAAACAAAAATCAATGATATAAGTCTGAACTTAAAACAGTCAAAATATAAACCATGAAGCTGTAATTTTTCTATGAAAACTGATATAACTACACTAAAATTCAAAAAAAGCTAAGAAATCCAAACTATTCTAAGTCTGAACTTAAAACAGTCAAAACATAAACCATGAAGCTGTATTTTTTCTGCAAAAAATGATATAACTACACTAAAATTCAAAAAAATATATATTTATACATTGATGAGTTACAATTCAAATTGAGTTTCATGAGTTCTTTAACTGTAAAGAGAACACTAAAATAGTTAGAAATTAGATGTACATAGATTATCACAGAGGCAAACGTTACAATTCAAATTTAGTTTCATGAGTTCTTTAAATGTAAAAAAACACTAAAATAGTTAGAAATTAGATGTATATAGATTATCACAGAGGCAATTGAATACCATACCTTTAACCCTGATTCGAATGTAGGAAAAGAATGAAGAGAAAGGAAATAAGAATAAACCTAGAAATTAAACAACTGTGAAAAAATAAGAATAATAAGAATAAACTATTTATAAGACAATAGTTATAGAGTCTTAAGAGCATCACCATTAGGTGTGCCAAATGCCAAATATTTGGCATTTTTGGCACACCAAGCACCAAAAATAGAGCATCATGAGGTGTGATATATGTGTCAAAATTTTGAGACATGCTACAATATGCTCTCAAGTATGAGAGCGTACGGACGAGAATGCCATAATTTTTTATGCTTATTTTATTTACTTTTCCTCTCTCCTCCCAACACATCTCACTCTCTCTCTCTCTCGTCTTTGTCTTCTCTCTCATCTCTGTCTTCTCTATTCCTCTTCCATAGCACGTCGATCTCACCAAAGACCACCACTCGATGCTGCCAATCTTCGTGCCAAGACATAATTCCACCCCACAAACTCGTCCGAGAACTCGACCTGGCTCACATCGATGAACAACCCTAGGTCCTTGTGCTGGTACAGCAAATCCACGTACCTCCTCCACAGAGCTCTAGGATCTTTCTCCAAAGCTTCAATCTTCTCCTTCTTCTTCAAAATCTCAGGCTTCGAAGACAAAAACGATGATAGCTCGGCGGAGATCTCGCACGCCACGGACTGAGTTCGATCGGCGAGCGAGTTGGGAATGCCAATGAGTCACGTCGGAGCGAGTGGATTGGTCTAAGGAGAGGCTTTTGGGGCTTGAGAGATAGGGAAGATAAACAAATGCCAGAGATTGAAGCCATTGGAGATCGCGAAGAAAACGGTGTTGTTTAGAGAAAGGTTTACTAGTAGTAGTGGTAGTACTAATCCATGGCAAGATTTCGAATTTTTGAGCTGAGAAAATTTGGGTTTGTGTCTGTGTTTGTTTTTTGGGGTTTTTGTCTGATTTGGGATGGGTTTTAAAGTTTGTGAATGTAGTGGGTTGTTGTGGATTTTTTTTTTTCTAGTTGTGTGTGTGTGTGTGCATGTTTTTTTTTTTAAGGTGGCGTTGGTGGATGGGATTGTGCTAGTGGTGGCTGTTAGTGTTTTTGCAACAGTGGTTGTTGCTGGCTGTTGTTGCGACGGTAGTGGTGGTGGTTGTTGTTGTTGTTGTTGTTGATGATGTTGATAAGAAGGAGTTAATATATTATTTTAATGTGTAGTAAATATTAATTTAATGTATAGGATTGAAGAATATAATATCTGATAAATAAGATATTGTAAAATGATATGGTAAAATAATAAAGTAGGTTTTTGGTGTGTCAAAATGACATTTTTTTTTATAAGAGAGCTGATGGTGATGCTTATAATTAAATTTGTTTATTAGTTACCTTTGGGCCGGTTTTGACGAGTTGGGTTGGGTATATCGTTGACCGACATAGTTGATGGGCCACGGGCTGGATGAGACTCACTGCAAATGGGGTGCCGTTTCCGGATTGTTAAGGTTGCATGTGGGTGGTTTGTGGCAAATGAGTGGTCTGAGAAAGGAGATTGTTCTGAGGAAGAAGATGTTTGTGGGTTTGTAGGCATGGTGGGTATAGTGGGTTTTGATGGGTTGGATGAGACCCACGAAAAATAGGGTGCCGTTTCTAGGTTGTTTAGGTTGCATGTGGGTGGTTTGTGGCAAATTGGTGGTCTGAGGAAGGAGATCAACTTCTGTTCTGAGGAAGAGAATGTCTGTTGGTTTGTGGGTATGGTGGGTTTTGATTAAGGAATCTGTGGGTATGGTGTCTTTAGATGGTTTGCCGTGGGTCTGATTGAGGAGGAACTGGTAGTTGAAGGCAGGGCGTGCATTTTGGTGTTTGGTGAAAGAAAAGGCGGAGCATCTTGAAAGAGTTTTGGTGAAAGAAAAGGTAGAGCATTGTGAAAGAGAAGGCATTGGGTTTGGGTTGTAAAAAAGTTTTATTATTATTTTTTAATATTGTGCTGACATGGAAATTTGTAGGAGTTTCAAAGGTTTCGGTTATATATATATATAACATTATTAGAAGTAGCAAAAAATGACATAAATTAAGGAGATATAAGAGTATAATTTCAGACAGTATGACCAAAAAAAAAAATGTAGTCAACCTAATTAATCTATTGAGGATTTACGGTCAATCCCAAAATTTTGGGACTAAATATTTTAAGGCATGATTGTTGTTGTTGCATTATGATTTGAGGAATACAAAAATCTATTATAGAAATCCAAATTTAACGAACCAATAATTAAAGAGCCCTATAAAAGTTTGCTTTTACACAACAGCATAATCTTGTAAAGGTTCCCTAAAAGAGAAGGCCCAGATTTTAAATTCACCAATTAGCAGTTTAGCACTCATATATAAACAGATAGCACTAATGCAAGTTGGTTCATTCCTGCAAATAAATTAGTCAGTTCCAAGCTTAGCCTGTACAGTTTCATTTGCAGTTCACATGCAGGACTATGAAAAAAAAATGAAGCAGCTGACATCTTTGTAGTGTTTTACATGGACAACCTTAAGATTTGGGCAAATTTTTTATTGTTTACCTTGTATATAATTGTTAGAATCAGAAGGCCGATCACTAAAAAAGTGGACTTTTAGACTTTAGAACAGGTAAAACCTAAAACAGAGAACAACCCACTTGCTTAATAATTCATTAATTATTAATGTTAATCCCATTTCCATGGATCACCACACAACGCATTGAAAGTTAAAACATCATTTGCGTGAAGGATGACCCTTAATTTGACCTTTTCCATATGTTTTACAAGTGACTTCTCTTTGACTTAGAAATCCTGAGTTTGGTAATCTGTTCCTATTCTAGTATTCTATGTACCTTAAGGCTTAAGCTTGCCACATCCAATATCATTTTTTTAATCAATCTAAGCTATTTGAATATCTGGTAATGAAGGATCCACAACTTGCTTACCCCTTATGTTTCCTCGATCGTTAATACTCTTTGATCCCTTAAAAAAACCCGGAGAGGCGGCTCCCTCCCAGTCCCAAGTTCTCCCATATAGTCTTTTTTTTTTTCTTTTTCTTTTTTTCATGTCTCATACATAGTCATATTAAATGATACAATCCATAATATCTCAAGGGTTTTAATTCTCATGTATATACTATTTCACATTCACTTTTATGTGTTAAAAATGTGAATATTCCTGCATCAATTAATTGTGGATATGAGTGTGAAATAGTGAATGTAAACCAGTGCGAAAGAATATTTTAATAATGTTAAACCCCCTGCCTATTTAAAACCTGTAAAGAGAGTGGAAGAGATTTTTTATTTTATAATTTGATAGTTAAAGGAGAGAAGACTCAAATCTTGAATGTTTCCATTGAAAGCATTAAGAAGTGTTTGAACAAAACGACAATTGGTAGGAACTAATTTGTATAAATTATTGGATCAAAAAAAATTAAAGTTCAAAACTCAAAGGATAGCCCAGAACGTAACTTAGTTTTAACTTTAAAGACTCTTTCTTTTTCTTTTTTTAAAGTCGGACTGGCTATCCTTATTTTTAATTTTTTATAGTTGCTATTATTTGGAGGTGTCCTAAGTAATTTTTCTTTACTCTAAAATTTACTACTACTAGGATTGGGGTTTTCAAAGTGTTGCAATATCTACTAATTGTTTTAAGGTGTAAAATCTAGTCATGCATAAGCCATTCTCTGACTATCACAATGCACAAGTAGTCAAGAAAAGCAAATATTATTGAGCCGTGGCATTCCGTGGGACTTGATCAACTCGAAGGAGAGAATGGAATGAAATTTTACTTCCGCATGCTTGTTATATATCACAGGAGCCTTTTCTAATGAAAACTAGCTTTGATATTAATTACGTAAAAGTTGTGCTCCTACTGAGTATATGACTGTTAATATAGCCAACAACGATACAGAAAAGGGTAGAACTTAGAGCAAAATGGAATCCTTGAATGAAATCTATATAAGTATTCCATTTTAATACAAGGAATTCATTTTGATCTAATCAGTTGATGTTGACTACTAAATTCCAAGTAGGAATTGCAATGGGGCTGGAGGTTTGATCATGGGTGCCCCATCCTTTCTATGAAGTTGGACAAACTCGCATAGGGCATAAGAATGAGGCAACTTGGAAGAATTTTGTCTTTCTTAATGAGATAGTAACTACACTAATGAGATAAAGTAAAGACAAAAATAGGAAGGACGGTGATGAGAGAGAGAGAAATGTTTTGGGATGATAAAAGAATACATAAAAAAAATAAATATATAATAAATATGATGAATATAAAAACGATTGAATTATATATATATATAAATCTAAAGTTTTTTAAAAATCCAATTAGAATTCAAATTGAATTTTAATTAAAGTTTAATTTTACGCCAAGTATCCAATTGAACTTTCTTAATTTTAGTGAACCACAATAATGACACTGCTTCAATCTCAATGCAATACTTATTACTCAACTATTCTAGAGATAATAGAACCCTACAAAAATGTGTGTCCCATTCATTAGTCATATCTATCTATTTGTATCCCATTCATTGTTCGTATATGTGTCACATAGGGAAATGAACCAATCTAATAGTTCATTAAAGAACAACACAAATGTCATTATATACTTGTTTAGCAAAAAAAATTTCATATATATATGCTTCTAATTGATGCCAAATTGCTTTGAACTTTATATCTTCGTCTGATAGTTGTGCTTTAAATCCAAAGATAGATCTATGTTTCATTACTTATTGGCAAAACTCTAAGGTATTTTTTCCTTTTTCCGTCTCTCCTTTTTTTTTTTTTTCTTTTAAATGTTATATTGTATGCATGGATATCAAATATCATCAATAATACCATTGCAATTAAATATGTTCGTGCGTAAGCACAACTTACAAACTAGTATATAAATAATGGAGAGCTAAACCTATCATGCACCATCTTATTCCCTTTTCAAAATGGTGAAAATGTGCACTGAATGGGACCAAAGAAGATAAGTCAAGTAGAGCGAGGTGTACATGTATTTTGTCATCCCTAACTCCAAGTGCAAAATCTCTCTCTCTCTCTCTCTCTCTCTCTCTCTATATATATAATAGGTAAAGTAGAGAGAAAATCCAATTAAGTTTCAAATTTGAATTCGATTAGAGTCTAATTTTGCGTCATATATCTCATCTAATCTAAATTTTAGAAATTTTTGCCAAGTGAGTTAATTTAGTGTAAAAGTTGAATTTCAATTAGAGTTTAATTTTGCGCCACGTATCCCATATAATCTAAATTTTTAAATTTTTGTGCCAAATTAGTTAATTTAATGTAGAAAACGATGAGTCCAATATAATAAACCATAAAATACATAATCATATAATTAAAAAAAAATCAAATTTATAATCATCTATATATATATATTAATAGGTAAAACTTAGAGAAAATTTAATTAGAATTTGAAATTATAATCCAATTTTGCATTATGTGTCTAAATTTATATGGGAACTACATCATAATTATCCACTTAAGCTTGTGCCATTTGTATACTTAAGTTTTTTAATCTTTGTGTCAAGTGAGTTAATGAGTGCAAAATACTAAGAATCTAATATTAATGAATTATAAAATAAGTAAATAAAAGAAATCACATAAACTCAATAAAAATTATCACATGTTTCTCAAAAAATAAATAAAATAAAAATCACCGCATAACAAAAATCACCACACGTTCTATTTTGTTAAAAATTAGAAAAAAAAAATGATCATAAATAATATTAAATTTAGGTAAGAATTTTAATATATGACTAATTACATTTACTTTAAAAAATAATTTGACTAATTATCTATATTTTATGATAAAAATTGTGCTTAATTTTAAATGTATCTATATGTATACATGAATGCATGTGTTACATGCTTTAAATTAATTTGACTAATTATTTATATTTTTATAATAAAATTTTTGTTTAATTTTAAATGCATTCATGCGTTTGCATGGATCTACATACTAGTATTAATTAGATGGTAAACAAATGAACTTTTTATTTTATTTTATTTTAAGAATCAAGTTAAGGAAAAAACTTATGAATGAAGGCAGTGAAGGGACGGAACTATCAAGAGACCAAGGGGGCCACGCCCCCAAGCCTTTTAAATATTTTAATTTAAAAATTGTAACTTAAATATTCATACTCCTCCCTCCCCCTCCCCCTTCCACCAAATTAAAAATCAATTTCGCAAAAAAATCCAAAAGAAGAACAAAAAAAATCCTTTTTAATTAACCAAACACAAATAAGTCCCTTATTAAAAACTCCACGTACTCATAAAAACTATGTGTTTCGTATGACATTTTTATCATTGGCTTATTTGGAACCTAGGATATCTAGAACTTATGGATTTGAATGTTGTTATGTTGTCTAACTTTACTTAAGAGATTGTTGGTATTTTTTAATTATTAAAAACATATATAACTTGTGAGTTCTAATTAGCTCTACTGGTAAAGTCTCTGATGGTTGTATAAGAGATCTGAGTTTCAATCCCCGTCTATACCAAAAACTGATTGATGTCTTGGTCTGATAATAAATAGCTATTATTAGGAGCGGAAGTCATAGGTTGAAACTCTCTAAAAAAAAAACATATATAACTTTACAATTGAGTATTATTATTTAATAGATATTTTTATGCTATAATAAATTATTAATTACAATAACTAAATCCTTAATTTAGTGAACATATAGTGGAGTTGCTTATTTTCACCGCTACTTTGTATATTTGAGAGAAATGTGAATCTTTATAGAATTGATGATTTTTTTTGTTAGTAAACAAGTTTTATTTGCTAGAATTCACAAATCAAAAAAAAAAAAAAAAATTACTATTAAAAAAATTAAAACTTCACCATTTTGAGCATAATGTATTTTGATGTACGAAAAATCACTTGCCAAACAATTTGTTTATAAAGTGATTATACTTATAATTTCTATTACAATTATGAAATGAGTATTTATAATAAAAAAAAGAAGAGATTTTTACAAAAAAAAAAATGATATTCTAACATATATATATATATTATTTTTTTCCATTAAAACAAAATTGTTGCAAATTTTAGTATAAAATTAATCACAGATGGATTTCATAATTTAAAAGAACATCAAGTTTCATTTTGATATGTCCTAAATGATTGATTTGCAATGTATTAATTAGAAATAGTTATTTGTATATTTTAATTTGTTTATATTTTGCTACGATCAAATAGATATTGGATTTTTTATGTATTAATTTGATTTGAATTTTAGTAGTTTTATTTATTCTTGAATGATATTGTTTTTCCCTAAGACAAATTCTAGGCTTCATTCATGTGTGAACGTAACTTTACAATAGAGGGTAAACCAAGGAACTTGTGAATGTAACTGCAATAGGGCACATGCATGAATGTGATAGCTTAAAACATAATTGACCCATTAAATAAAAAATAATAAGAGTTAATTTACTTAAATTTATTGTATGTCAAGGAACGTTCCTGGCAACTCAACATAACTGATGACGCTCGGAGACATGCATTCAATATAATATTGATTCGAAAGGATTACTCGGACAGCAAATATCTATTATAATTTGCTTCACTTAGAACAACCCAAAATTATTACTATTGGTTTATCATCATTGTTATTTATTTATTGATATCATTACTGTCTGTTCTTTTATTGAAAAGCACACCCAAAATTATTAATTAGACCCACACGGTTTTCAAATTTAGCATAGGAAACTAAGGAAAGCACTAATAAATAATAATAATTAAATTTCAGCCCATCAACCCATCAAAATCTTACCTGCCATTTTTTTTTCCTGTTTTTTAATGACTTTCTTTGTATTTGATTCCCTTTTTTACTACTATTTGGGGGCTTGCATAGGCCATGCATCTTTTTCTTTCTTTCTTTCCTTCTATAATTTTTTCGAAAATAAAAAAATCGTGACCATAATTTAGTCGAAGGAGGAGTTTAACATTTAATTATTCATTATTAAGGTTTATTTTACAAACTAATTGTAATATCAATTTGTCTTATTAGAGACAGAAGTCAGAACCGCCCTATAACTTATAGTTGAATATACTTAGCATAATAATTATATTGTCCCCATAGTTGCTAGCTGTCAAACACAAAGATTTTCGTCCGAAATATTGGAATATCCCTAATAAACTTTCCTAATAAAAAATTATAAACTATAATACATTGCTAATTTTTTCACTAATAAATGTGATGGATCCGCCTACCACACTCTTTCTCCAATTTTCTAGAAGAGTAGCAATCCTATTTGTATTTTTCCTCAGCCTCCAATGCTCTATAAATATGTGTCCCATGCATATGTGATATAGCACAACCAACAATACCGCAATAACGCCAGCTAGAAGCCTTCCCCAGTTGCTACTCGCTAGCTAGCTGACCTTACTTTCCTCACTACATGGGAATCAACCATAATGAGATCATGCCGGAACAAGATGAGGAGGGCATATCACCGGTGCCAGAGCCCCAAACATGGAACAAGAAGAATGTCAAAATGCTTTACAAGGCCTTGGCACATGGTCACACTGAGACCATTGCTAGGTTAGTGGCTGCTGACCTTGAGTATTGGTACCATGGACCTCCACCATGCCAACACATGATGAAGATACTCACTGGGGAGTCGAGGCACACCGAGTTCAAGTTTAAACCTCGAAGCATCATGACAATTGGCGATCGTGTGATCACGGAGGGATGGGATGGATTCAAGACCTATTGGGTGCACGTTTGGACCCTTAATAAGGAAGGGGTGATTATGCAATTTCGTGAGTATTTCAACACATGGCTCACCGTATTACTTAGGGCTTCGGAGACCAGAGATGAGTTTCCGGTGTGGCAAAGCGACCCTTGGGAGCGTTTGCACCGATCCCTGCCGGATCTTGTACTGGCTATCTGAGGTTGAGGTTCTAGCTAGGGGCGGGATATTTGCACAAAGCCAGATGTTCATGTGTTTGACAAGCACGTTGAAAGATTAAAATATGAAATGTAATCAATGATATAGATGTATATACCTTGTTAAACTTGCATTCGATGAAATGAAAGGCTACGTTACAAGGTTTTGGACTCTAATTTATTTATTTTGTTAAAAAAATGTGTTGGAAGCTTGTAAGTTCACTACAGAGAATGCCAAAAAATAAGTATAAGCTTACGAATTACGATATACATGGATGCAAAAGGATATGCATGTGTATCATTTCCTATATGCGGATATGCCATTCTCTCCTAGGAAGATAATAAATGCATGCAATGGAATATGTGCCAAAAATCCAATGATGATATTAATTACACCTTAAGATTGGTAAATATTTTTGGCAGAACTACACTATTGGTCCTTGAAATTTACCTCATGTGCGTAATTAGTTCCTTAAGTTTTAAATGAGCACTATTGGTCTTTCAAGTTTTAAAAATGAGCAATATTAATCCTTTTGTTAACTGCTGTTAGTTTATTACTTATGTGGCTAACAGAATAGTAACTTGACAACTTTTTTTTAATAAAAATAGTTACAAAAAAATATTTTTCAGTAAGAAGAAACCCATTAAGATCAAAATATTTACACCATGTTTATGGTAAAGAGCTTTAAACCGTATGATCATCGGATAAGCACAAAGCTCCCAAAATGAAGAGCATGCTATCATAAACAACAACGCAACAACAAATAGCCGAGGGACAACTTTCCCTTTGCCCGTATTTACAGCTATGCAATGAGTCCCAGAATAGTTACAATCTATGGTATCCAAAAAAGAAATAAAAAATTGATACAATCCAAACTCAGGTATCCTATGGACTATGGTATGAGAAAGATCTATTCCTATGGTATGAGAAAGATCTAACAAAAGAGAATGAGATTGTGTGTAAACTAGTGTGGCCATCCAAGATTATACTATTTGTGATGTTTGATGCAAAATTTGGTTATGGGTTGGTTCATTTTATGAGTTGAGAGTTATGAAAACTTTGCTTTGAAAACATAAGTTGAAGACAATGGGTTTTTGAAAACATCTGAAATCATTCACATGCATTTCATTTCATGAAATCCTATTTTAAAAAGTGTTTCTACAAAACCAAAAATTTCAGTTTTTCAAAATATTCAAGGTTTTCAAGTCTCGATCGATCGAATCATATATTCGACCGATCGAAAATGTTCAGGTTTTATAGCAAAACTCTCTATCTGATTTGATTGATACTTGATTGATACTCAACCAATCGAAACTGAAAAAATTTTAGTTTTTAAGTTTTTGACCAATCTGTCTTTTCATGAATCATTTGTGTTTAGGATTCAAATGCATCATATTGTTTTCTATATCCATCTTGCATTTTTGCAATCATATCTCTCATTATTTTCACAGAACACATATACACTTTACTCAATTGGGTACTTAACTTGATTTAAAAATTTATTGATTAATTTTTGAGTTTTGTACTTTTCAGTATATGCTATTTTTATGTGTGAACTGCAGAAAATATTTTTCTTAAGAGATATGATGGATAATCAATGTGCAGATATTTTCTCTTAAACACATTGCATGCATATATTTATAGGTCACATAGTGTCAAGTTTGCTTTCATTGAAAGAGAGAATATTTTTCTTCGAGTGAATTCTCAACTTGGTTTTTTTTTTTTAAGTTTGGTTTGTTTCTTTTTAGTTTTCCCAACCTCCTAAATTTTCCCCAAAACTTGTGTGTGTGTTTTTTTTTTTTCCTATTTTTAGGGGGAGAAAACTGTTTTTAAAACCTATGTTGTTTATAAGGGGAGTTGCCTCTATTCTCTATAGAACTAGATAAATTTGTTTCCTTGATTATCTATTTTCTCTTATCCTCTGTTACTTATGTTTTCTGTTTACCTTATGATTGGGTTATCTTTATCAATACGTGACAAAAAATGGGAGAAATAGATGAAATGTGGAAAAAGTTTTTTTTTTTATTTTAAAAAAAGGTTTTTAAAAATGTTTTGTTTAGGGGGAGATGAAATTGTTTTGTAAGGAGGAGAATAAAAAAAGTTTTTTGATGTATCTAACTTAGGGAGAGAGTTAGTTTACTTTTGTTTTTATATTTGTGTTTCATATTGTTTATATGTCTTTCTTTCCACATATGCGGTGATGTGTTCTTTTGAGTATTTTCAAGAAAGACAGGTACATTTTGATCAAGATCTTCTACCTCTTCTTGCAACTTCTAGGTTAGGAGCCTTAGATTAGAATTTTTGTTGTATTTGGGCATTTTTATTGTATCGGGTTGTTTTTGTATTTGAGCATTTCATATTGTATGTAAGTTTTGTCGCGAACTGCCAAAAGGGGAGATTGCTAGGTTTTAAAAGTTTAGAACAATTGGCAAACCATGAATATAAACTTGTCTAGATATAAATCTTAGAGCCTATAGGTATTATCAGACAATGCTCAATGTGATACAAGTCAAGATCCAAGAACAAGCAAGCTGCAGAAAAGAGAATTCGAAATTTGCTTGGTTCGATCAATCGAAGAACAGGCTCGACCGATCGAAAGTCGCAGACATGCGTTTTCTGCAGAATTTTTATTTAAGCCCAACTGCTCATTAAGCCCAAAAAAGATTAGGATTTCAAATCTACTTCTCCTAGTATACAAAGGAAACTCTAAGCACGTTTTTATAAGGCTTTTTAGAGAGAGAAGAGTGTGCCTCTTTTTTATCTAGGGTTTTGTACCCAAAAAGCTCTCTTGTATCTTTTACCGGTGTTACTCCTTGAAGAATCTCAAGATTCGATGTTGTAGAAGTTGCTGACTTCTTTATTCATCAAAGGTGTTGATGATCTAAACCTCCAAGGGTGGTCTTGAAGTCACAAATAAGAGAGTTTGTGTTAATAAACTTTTGAGTGGAGTCTCAAAGTCACAAGTGTAGGTGTTTGTGTTGCAAAGGCCAAGGAAAGAAGTAGTCTGTGGACTCGGAGCTATCATGGGGTCGTGGTAGTAAGTTCTACGTGTAGTAGCAATAGGATATTAATGGTCTAAGTCTTATTGTAAACTTCAATTCTTTCTAATGGATTTGCTTTATACCTTGAGGATAGTTAGGTTAAATCCTCCTCAGGTTTTTTACCGATTTGGTTTTCTTGGGTCATTAGATCATTGTGTTCTTTATTTTCTGCATTATATTTGTTCTACACATATTTGTTTAACCTAGACTTAATTAACAAACTTCTTAATCAACTTGGCTTAATATTATGTTAAACATATTATGTTAAGGGGTCTAAAACTTAACAAAATGCATTTTAATGTTTTGGTCAACAGTCATAATAAAACATATGATATTTACGGCTTACATCCACAGCTCCAAAGTGACATGTTTGTTCAAGAAAAATGCCAGCTTCAAAGTCATGCGTTTCTTAAAAAAATGCTAGGACCACAACTTCTGTTACAACTTGCTCTCATGACAAGTTGTGCGTGGTGGGTCCACAACTCCACCACTCATGACTTGCGAAGTGAGTAAATTGTGATAAAAGTTGTGGTCCTAGCGTTACTTGTTTCTTCAAAGACATCCCAGTTGTAAACTTAATAGACTTGAAGGATGTGTCATAAATTCAGAGGTTCCAAGTTTTATTTACCACATTATTGGTTTATGGGTTTTGGGAATATATCATAGATAGAGAGTGAAATAGTTTGGCCAAAGATTTGGATGTCACTTTCACACACACACACACACATATAGATTGGTTCAAGTTACACTTTTTTTTTAAACTATTAGATTTAAGTAGATCCAACGGTTAAAATAATATCCTCATTAATGCTAATATTTGGATTGATATCATTTATTATCTCTTATTTAATACATTCCATAATTATTTCTAAACCTAAAAAAGGTGTATATGTTTGACAAACATTCTCTCTGCACATTTTTTTCTCTCTCACTCTCTCTCTCTCTCTCCCCTCCACCTCCACAACTAGGTTGCCGACAGCAACCAAAAAAAAAAGTCAGTCACTGGACTTTGTTGAATAACACAACTATTGTCGTAGGTATGAACATATAATGGTTATTTTAAAGTGCTTTTATCCTTCTCTATCTCTTGTTCTAGACTTTGTCGTGGGTATGAACTATTTTATTCTATTGCATCTATGTTTAATTTATTTTCTCACGTGAATCACTAATTTTAGACTTTGTTACAAGTCATGTAGCTTGAATCATTCTACAGTATTTACTTTGTTGTCTCAATGTCTTGTAACTCTAAGTGATTCATCTCTGCTAGTTGTCTCATGTGTGGTTAAGGGCTAGATTATTTGTAGCTACATATTTAAACCTTGATGATAGGTAATTTGATTTGCAACTAATCCTCTAATCTTGACCGTGGTTACTTATTTTATTGAGTAATTGAGGTTGAAAAGGAATAAAGAAAAAAAGTTTGATTACTTAAAGGAGTTGTCCACCACACCAAATTTTTTTTTTTTTGTCTTCTACCCACTTTGCCACTTTGAGCCTCTTCTACAATTTACTCATATAGAATAATAGAAACAAAAGAGATGAACTTCTTAACTTGTTAGTGGCCGGCAAAATAAATATTATTTATTATTTGGAGTAAACCCCACCTTAGCTTTTTAGCTATGCAACACAATATTATGGATGTTTAATTTGCTTCCTTATTCAGGAATAAACCATCACGTATTCATCAATTCTTTACTGAGGGTTGTATCATCATGACCTTTTACGACAATAGTTGTGTTAGCCACACCATTTAAACATGAGCATGAAGAGTAAGGATTTATGACTCATCTCTTACTCTATTCAATTCCTTGCAGTACTGCATTGCTATTTGCCAGTGTAGTTGATACCGTACCGGCCGATATGTACTGTACCAATACGTATACCGGTATCAAAACACCAACTTTTCATACCGGTTTAAATACCGGTCATACCGGCCATGTACCAACCATATCGACTGATTTCGGGAAATATTGGCCGGTACTGGGTTTACCGGTCGGTACAGAAAAAAACTTTTTTTTTTTTTAAATTTTGTAATTTTTGAATTTTTGTAAAGACAGAATGATAACTTATTTGCATAAATTTATTAGTATTATTTGTTTTCTTAATATGCAATAAATAATTAAGCTTTCTGTTTTTTATATTATGTTTTTTTTTTCTTTTAATTGATGCTAAAGTCTAAAACCATGAATAATTTGTTCTAAATTGAGGTAATATTTTATGGTAAACTTTTATATTTATTATAATACACACACACACACACACACACACACACACATATATATATATATATATATATATATATATATATTTTTATAAATATAAAAAATAACGGTAAACTCGAAACGGTGCACCGGTATTGACCGGTATCGAAATATATCGTTCCACTAGTTAAACCAGTACAACCTTCAGTACAAGATTGACTCCCTTACTATTTGCTAGTTGTAATAAGCAGCTCAGAAGGCAGATTTTACTTCAATCATAGCTTTGAAAGGGTGATTATTCTTATTCTTTTGATTCTTATCAAGTTGATTATTCTTCCCCCCTTTTGTAGTTACTATTGGTTATATGTTTGCATATTTTTTATTTGTGTTTATTATTTATATTGATTCTTATAGACTAAATAGCAAATGGAACGTGAAGAGTTATATGATGCCCTAAACAATTCAGAACTATCAGAGCAAGAATTACCACGTGAAGAGTTATTACACCTTTTTTTTTTTTTGGTTAGAAATAAGTATGGAATGTATTAAATAATGGATACTAAATGATATCAATTAGAATATTAGCATTAATAAGGGTATTTTTTTTACCGTTGGATCTACTCAAATCCAATGGTTTAAAAAATGTATGTATATATATATTTAAGTTCAAGTTATAACCATTATACTTTTTTGAGTCCAAATTTGGTAATAAGGATGGGTGTAAAACCCATATTTTACACCATCCAATAAGAGATTGTCACATCAATATTTTATTTAAAATTCAATATATCCTACCGCACCTAATAACATCTCAATAAACTCTCAATTTTATTGGATTTATATATGGGTATTAATTTTTTTTTTTTTTTTTTTTTACATACAAGATAGAATTTCTACTCTAGTCTAATCTAAGTGTATATGTGTGTGAAGTTCTCTGCTGGAGACTTGAACCCCGGCCCTTACCCCCCACACCCCACAATCATTTATACTTGTAGAGTGACCACTGCACCAAGGGTGTGCGGTTGGTGCAGTGGTATATATGGGTATTAAAATTGATTGGGTGAGATTGTACTTATTCTTACATATATGATAAAATGATGTAGCATATCGAGATTGGAGGGGTAAAATATGGGTTTTACACCATATCCTTACAGAATTTAATTTCTACTTTCTTTACTTTGAAGATTTTTAAGGTATTTTTATTTTGAGCAAAACTTTGGTACAGTATTTAGGTGCTATTCTTTAAGTTCCTTTTTTAAGATTCTAACATGTAAATTTTTTTCATAGGATAGATGTGTATTTTTTAGTTAAATAGCCACATGGCTAAATCTTAAGAGGAGAACCTAGGAATAGCATCAAAGGTACTATACCTAAATTTTTTTTTTCTTTTATTTTTTATTTTTTTTTATAATTATTTTTTTAGAAGAAGATTTCTAAAGGATTTGAAAACATACCATTAACTATTTAGTGCTTTCCATCTCATTTACCTATAATTCATTTTATTGCTTTCCACCTCATTAAAGGGCACCCCACCGTTATTTTAATAAAGAAACCACGATTTTTTTTTTAAATATGAACAATAGACAATTGTATGATTCAAATCTGTAGTAGGAATTAAATCAAGTCACAATCATGCATGGCTGAAATTTCCTTCCGCCATGTCCTATTGTAGGATTACAAAAAACTATATGTGCCAACCTTTTAGCAGCTATGAGATTAGAATTAGATTGGAATATATGCTTCCTTTTCAACACGTAGTTAATTCTTCCAGACAGTACATCAACTATGATATTAGAAACCACAGCTTTATTTTAAAGATAAACTGAAACAAATCAATTTGAACGGAGATGACAGAAGGATTATATTGGAAAAATATGTAACGTAAAATGATTGAAATGAAAAAAAAAAAAGTGAAATTATAGGGATGATAATGAAAACATGTCAAAATTAGATTGTGCAATTTATAATTTAACTTTTTTGAATTTAGAAAGGAGCTATGACTCAGCTTGGTCTCTTTTGGACAAGGATTCTCTCCATTTTAAGAAAAATGGAGATAGTACATTTTAAGGGCCATATATATCATCTAAACTTCAAATGCCCCCTCCTCCAACTAAAATAATAATTACACTCTCATCCTTTAAAATTTGGAGAAATGAAATTTCACTCCAAACTTAAAGGGAATTTTTTTTCCTCCTTTGATATCTAATTGACCAAAATTTGTTAAATTAATTTTAAAAAATTTGTTTACTAACCTACCTTTTTCTCTAATTAAGGGCAGATTTCCAAAATAACCTTATTTGATAATTAAAATTCATTATTTTAAAATTTTAATTAAAGTGTATTTCAAAATGTTAAGTGTGAATTTTGTTTACATTTTTTTTTTCAACGGGTTATGAAGAGATTTGCGGTTGTAAGTATTTTGGTGCTTGATAAATTTTGTGTTTTTATTTTAAATTTATCAGTTATTTTTTTACTAATTATGATTAAACTCTTGGAAAGAGATTCTTATAAAAATTTAGAATATTTTATTACTAATATAAATAAAATGGTGGAAATGTTAATTTCTTCAAACCTCAAGAGCAGAGAGTATTTTCTCCTTTCAGGTTTAGGGTGGAGTGTCAATCATTCCCAAAACTCCGAGAGGTGAGTGTAACTACCTTCGTTATAAATTAATCAAGCTAAACATGAAGTGAAACGTGGAAGTTCAAAGGCTAAAGTTGAAATATATGAAATTGGACAATTCAATTTGTCTCTCTCTCTCTCAAATAGAAAGAAAACCATTCCAATTTTATATTTCATCCATAATTCAATTAGGGCAAGACTTAGGTACTGTTCTTTAGGTTTCTCTCTTAAGATTCTACCATGTAAATTTTTTCTCATAGAATGAAAGTGTATTTTTTAGTTAAGCAACCACATAACAGAATCTTAAGAGATGAACCCAAGGAACAGCACCTTAGGTATTATAACTAAGTTTTGTCCATTTCATAAACATATAATACATATTAAGAAACTACACCATTACATGATTTGCTCTTGTATGACTTCAATCTATGTTACAATTTGATGAAGAAGTCATTACTTAAATGTGCAATGGCTTACAAAAAATTTGTTAGACAATTTCAGATACTGCAAAAAATAACTTTAAAATTCAGATATTAAAACTTTTGAAAGTTTAAAAAATATTAAAGAATCAAATGATTCATGGCTTAGAAATTATTGAAACAAAACAATATATATATTACTAAAAAATAGAAAAATATAAGAAAAATATTAGGTTACATTCAAAAGAATAATTCATGGCTATAATTTTGCACCCTATCATAAAATATTACGTTAGTAAAGTAGAGAGATAATAATAATAATAATAATAATAATAATCATAATAATAATAATAATAATAATAATAATAATAATATCAACGTTTGAGAAATAGAGTTTCACTCCTTGTTAAGTTTGGATTAAATAAAAATAATTTTGTTTAAAAAATGATAAGTTTGAGTTTAAGTTGGACTTATTAGAGAAATAGAGTTTCACTCTTTGTTAAGTTTGGGTTAAACAAAAATAATTTTATTTAAATAAAAAAAATGATGAGTTTGAGTTTAAGTTGGACTTATTAGAGAAATAGAGTTTCACTCGTTGTTAAGTTTGAATTAAACAAAAATAATATTATATAAATAAAATGATAAATTTATTTAAATATTGTACTAACATGAAAAATTGTGAGAGTTTTAGAGGTTTCGGTTATATATATATAACAAATATGTATCCACCATCAACAATGAATATCTCATAAGTCATTTTCATGGAGTGGGTCTCTCACATATTTATAAGCTCCATGCTGCTACTGTGTAGATACAAGAAGAGATAGACCCCAAGTTTACAAACATATATCACAACATTTTTTAGTGCTCACTTGCAGAGCTTATGGGTAGCTCTATTAGCTCCTCTATAAATTATAAACCCAACCAAAGGAGCAATTAACAAAATTCTAAGACATTAATTTGAATTGTACCAAAATATGATACATTTGGTGATTCTTGGCTAGATGAAACGTATACACAATTCGATCTTTGAATCACTTGTGATAGCAATCGGCCAATATTCTTCCTACTTTGCCGAGTAACTGCCCATCGGATTGCTTCTACAGTTCTACCTCAGCCGCTCACACCAAATTTCCTTGCCAATCCCTCAAAACTGGAGCTTAATTTAAACGTGCTATTGTCTTCACAACTGTTGCATCACAGTTCTTCTTCAATATTCCTTTAAACTGTTATAACCACTTGTTGATATCTATTAATTATTATAATTTATGGGCACACAGAGAGAGCATAATTAACGTGGTATGGATTTAGAAGCTTACATCCAAGCTAAAGGTCTCTTGATGTTACATATTTACTATTTGCGATATGTATTATATATACAATGAGACAATCGGGGTTACACATATATAGACTAACCTTAGGCTATTGCATTCTATCCAAAAATAGGCTATTACAATCGGGGTTAATTTTTTTTTTTTTGGTGAGAAACAGAATAAATTAAATATGTATAGTACAACTAAAATGAATCTAGACAATAAGTCATGTGGTGCATGAGATGTGATCTATACTTCTGTAGTGTTAGGCTGTTAGCAATAAACACAAACTCTACACCAACTGACCAAAGAGACAAACTCTACAATACGATCGTGTTCCCATTTCATAGTTTGCCAAGTTAAGACTGTATTAATTACTATTGAATAATATTTGATATAACCAATGAGGCAATTAGTGCACGACTGGCGAAACCACTTTATTAGACAATAATAAACACTCCTAGGAATGGAAATGGAAATGGAACAGCCACACTGGAAGAAGAGACACAAAGGTTCATCTTCAAGCGCATAATATTCCCAAATACAGACAACAAAACCCAAAAACCAAACAAAACACAGCACACTAACGTTGTTACACAGAGACAGAGTTGATTCCCACATGTCTACACTATTATTATTGTTATTATTTAATAAAATTACGATTCTAGAATCCAGTACTTGGGTTTCATTTACTATAGTGCCAAAACAAGACCTGGGACTGAGTTAATATCACACAGTTTGCTCTCCCAAACACTCTGCCACTTGTTGGCTGAGGCTGACCGTAAAGCAGTGACAGCCGGTGATGATATTGTCTGTGACGCTCCGGCTCCGAAGCGAGTAACGGTCACGGAAGTATTGAAGTACTCCCTGACCTGAGTAATTATCCCATCAGTGACAGTCCACGCGTGAACCCACGAGACCGAACGTTCCTTGTCGAAACCTTCAACAAGGACCGTTGATCCGAAAGCAACAATGGTTTGAGGAACAAAAACGAAGGACGGCGATGATGATGATGGCGCTGAGCCAGTGAGTAAGTGCATCAAATGCTGGTGATTTGGTGGGCCATGGAACCACCACTCTAGGTCTGGTGCGAGCAAACGTTGCACCTCATCGAAGTCTTTGGAGCTCAAGGCTTTGTAGAGAGTACCTACCAACCTTTCGTTGGCTTCCTCTTCCTCCAGACTTGCTTGAGGGTTTGCCAGTTCTGGCACTACAAAGAAGATATGCTTTTGAGAGTGGGCAACAAAGAAATTGAAAGCTTTTGAATAATGGAGCTAATCTTGCTTTTGTTAATGCAATGCAAGGTTCTTATTATATAGAGAAGTGTGTGGAAAAACAATGGGGTTCAGACAGTTCGGTCGCATTTCCCATAGGGGTGAAAGGTCGGGGACCCATAGGTCAAACCCTGCGTCATATTTTAATAATTTAATAGTTATAATAACGGAAGAGTGGGATTTAAATTTTAAATGTTTTTATTAAAAATAGTAAAAAATGTTATTTAATACTTAAAATTTATGATAAAAGTGTTAAGAATATATTATAGAGCCAGCCTTTCTTATTATTTATATAAAACTCTTTCCATTGAGCTCATTTTTGAGTTGCATGCTGAGTGGGTTTTAGTTAGTATTATATAATGATGGTGGCTCAGCCACGCAGACTAATTTATGGTAATTGTGGACCTGCAGAGAGCGACAAGTTGTTGCTTAATGTAGTTTGGTTTCAATGTTTGGCATACACTGAGGAAGGTATTTATGGGAAGGATACGAGAATGTTCTTCAAATTTTTGGGAAGTTTAGGTAAGTATTAGGGAGTCATTTTAGTGCTATAAAAAATTTCACAATTTTTATTACAATTATTTCACATGATATATTGTGATTAGTGTATGTTATTTTTACATAAATTTTTTTTTTTTTTTTCACCATTCACAACCAATCATATGATAGAATTATAATAAAAATTGCAAATTTATTTGTGTTACTAGATTAGTAGGTGGTGTTTCAGTTTCACGGAACTATCTTTTCAAATTTATGATCCTTCTATACATTAAAGCTATCTTTTCGGCTTGAGAGTGATGTTTCATCCGTTAAAATTATATTACTATATATAGACATTAATTATGTTTCAACTTCTAAACCACACAACAACAAATTTAATTAATTAATTAATTATGTTTTTTAATGTTATTAATCGTATTCATTTTCATGTCAATTTGTAATTTTTTATATTATAAAGTTAGCAACAATTAACAACTTAATATTTTCCTTTCGAATTTATGCTCCCTCTATACTTTTTTTTTTTTTTTTGGGGTTAAATTTTTTTGGGGTTAAATTTACCTACATAAGAATTCATTCATATTATATGTCTGTTAATAATTAAAATGATGTTTGGTGATAATTTCTTTTTTTTTTAATATATAAGTTTTGGTCCCAAGCAATTAGCATTATTGTTGATGTACTTCTCAATAAATAAATAAAAAAAGGCATTATTGTTGATGCAAAACTTACTCGAATCCATATTCTTAATTTGTTTGGGTAGAGATCACCACACACCCTTGATATGATGGTCACTCCACAAGTATAAATGTTTATAGAATGTGGGGGGCAAGGGCCGAAGTTCAAGTCTCCAGGAGGGAGCTTTACATAAATATACACTTAAATTAGGCTAGAGTAGAATTCTATCTTGTATAAAAAAAAAAAATTTGTTTGGGTAAAGAACTGGATTTAATTAAAAAAAATTGAAAAAACAAAAACAAAACAAGAGAAACAATTGAAATGGGTTTAGCTAGTAGAGACCTAATTGTCCAACTCTAAATTAGCTCTCTGTTTGTTTAAAAATGAAATATTTTTTCCGAAAAAATATTTTACACATTTTACCATATTTTTTTGGATTTAAAATTTGGTCAACTGTAAAATATTTTACAGTCAAACTATAAAATTTAGCCTTTTAAGCGCATAATGTTTTACGCCTAAATAAAGTGTAAAATATTTTACACTTTGTGTCTCGCTCTACTCTCCCTTCCCTTCCCACTCTCAAGTTCTCATTTTCCACAAACCAGAGTTACCAAGCCTCTCATGTTCGTTGGCGCCACTCATCGCCAGCAACTCTCATTGCTAGATCCACATCTACCATTGTCAGCTCCACCCACCAATTCTTGGTTTGTCCACTCAAATCCATCGATTTTTTTTTTCGGTCTGACCATCCTCCATCACACCGTTCTACCTCCACCGTCGTCAACACACCCATCATTTCTCATATAGGGTTTTTTTTTTTTTTACCACTGCATGGGTATTGATTTGGATTTTTTCTTTTTTCTTTTTTTGGCTGGTTTTTGGGTTATAGTGGGTGGCTAGGTTTTTGAGTTGCTGGGATGGTTTGTGGGTCATTGAGGTGGCTTGGTTTTTGAGTTGCAATGGGTGGCTTGGTTTTTGGGTGCCTAGGATGGTTTGTGGGTCACGGAGGTGGCTAGGTTTGTGGGTTATGGTGGGTGGTTAGTTGGACCTAGTCTTTTTTTTTTTTTTTTTTTTTCTACTCCAAAATGTGGATTTGAGCGATCGGTGGAGTGTTGGAGTGGCGGTGGATTGGTTTTTTCTAGAACTGGTAGCAGTTGCTTGGACATGAGATTGTGAATTTTTTTTTTTTTCAATTTGCTATGAAACAAAACACTTGAAATTATTTTATTTTTTTTGCATTTTCAGAATTACAACCAAATGTGGTAAAATGAAATTATTTTATCTTTGCAAATATTTTACAACGAAACAAACAAAACTTAAAATACAACAAAACATCAATAGTTGTTTAAGATACCTAGTATAATCTTCTTGCCATTAGCATCTCCATTTGATTAAGAATTTGCACGTTGATTAGAATATGTGTCTTTAATATGAAATAATGGGACTTTTTTAGAAATTAATTTCTTACAATCCAAAACATATATGAATAGAATCTTATCAATTTCAATTTCAGATTTTTTTTTTCTTTAAATCTCATAAAATAGAGAATGGAATTTTATTTAAAATTTAAACAATATGACAATGAATGCACTTTTAGATTTATAATATTTAATCTAAATAATAATAAAACAATATTGTAACAAAAACTTAAACAATATTGTAAGGACATTATACATTGTAAGGACAAAAACTTAAGAAGGGAAGAAAGAGATGGGAGAACCAACTCAGTTGCAGAAAGCAATCCAACAAACAATATTGTAAACTAAAAAAGTTTACAAACCGAGTAACAAAAAAGATGGTGAGTCACCTATCACATTTACAACCTAAACCTCCGAGCCCAAAGCTTAGCCATTATACATTTATACTCATTTTAACCAAATCGGATATTCTTAATTAATGATTCGAAAGACGGAATGCGGCTAGTGAGCTGTACAAGTGGGTTGATAGCTTTTGTGCAAAAAGTGGCCAATTTTTTTTTTTTTTTTCCTTTACCTAGCTAAACGTGTATAAATAAATTTTCTACAGGCTGATATTTGTTACCTTTATCATGGTTATCCACACTTGACATCAGAATTTTACTCTGAAAATCTTTGTCAATTGACACCGCCAAGAAGCAGACTTTGCACTTTTGACAATGCACGAACGCTATTGCACCAAGTGACATGCTGTTACATGCTTAAACATATTGGAAAATGACACAGCCTTTTTGTAACAAGTAAATTTAATTATTTAATTATATAATTCTAATACTCCCCTTCAGGTGTAAGCTTAAACTTCCTTTTAATATGTGAGGTCTAATACGAAATAATTTAAATAGGAGATAGAGTAGAGAAGATAGGAATCGAACTTTGAATCTCATGCTTTGATATTATAGAGGGTAAATTTAATTATTTAATCACATAATTCTAACAATAGTATAATGTTAATTGTTATTGCTGTTTGCCAACCTTTGTAATGCACTATGTGCATTTTGCGTCAATGACTCACTAACTTGTGTTCTTGTATAATTTAATTGCATGCTCATTTCTTAGTATATATACCTAATCCTTGTTTAGTATACCTAAGATGGATCATGGATGGCTAAGGATCCTTTTCAGTCTTCACCTTTCGGCGAATCTGAATTAATTTTTGATTGAAGAGTGACATGACTGCGTAGCCGTCTCTGAGCCCATATTTTATTAGAGCCCTTCGATTTTCTTCAAACTGTGTATGGTGTAATTATCATCGGCTGCTGTGTCTTTTGTCTTCTTTCTTCTACTTGTGTGTTTTTTGCTCAGCTGTGACCACTAGTCCACAGCGAATACACACGACCCGGATGCAACAAATTAAAAAGTAGAAAAAGAAAAAAGACTCGATCTAGGTTCATCTGGACAGCCCCGACTTGTGGGACACACGATATCTGCTTAATAGACTTTATTATATTTTTAACTGCTTGGGTTAACTGGCCAGGCACAACTAATTAAGATCTGTACAAAGATTGTTTCCAAACTAGAAATTTGGAAGAATTTGTTTGAATCCCTTGCGTAAAGATTTGGATGATTATCTATGTCTTCTGATCATATCACTACTTTAGTCATTTCAATAAGTTATATACTTATTAAATATTATGTGATAAAAAACACACAAAAGTAATCGTTTAAATAATTGGATAATAGTGAGTTTGATGGGTCATCTCCCTTGGACGGCCTTCTAGCTCAATAAACGGCCTCTCCGTTCTTATGGAAAATATCCAAAATGACATGCCCTTCACGTGACAAGTTCGTTTGACTTGGATGACTCCTCTCCAAATACATGTCCAAAAACCCCCCAATGGTGTGTTTAGATTGTAAGACTTGGATTTGAATTTTAAATCAATTGATTTAAAATGCCTTGATTTGAAATCTATTGATTTTAAAATTCTTTGTTTGAGTCTTTTTATACAATGAACGATTTGAAATTCATCATTTGAAATTTCTTTGCTTAAATACCTAAATTTGGATTCGATTTGAATTTAAGATCAATAAAATATTCTTTCTTAAACCTTCTGCATTTTATTTTTAATACATACACAAGATTATAGAAAAATCATTGATAATCCAATTGACAAGATGATGACCAAATATCTTCCATTATAGCCAACTAAAAAAATGTCTTGCCAACTATTGACAACTCAGATGTGAGAGAGAGAGAGAGAGAGAGAGAGAGAGAGAGAGAGAGAACCCAAATGCATGAGTTTTATTCACAACATTCAAAATCTCAAACTAAGAAATTATTCTAAAGTTCTTAATAGCTAAAAAATTATATATCAAGAGAGAAAGATGAAGTATCCAAACTTGGATAGAGAGGAAGGTGTTAGACACCCCACAATACCTATCAAATACCTCGTTTTGAATATAATCTTAAATCTCACTCTTTTAAATAACAACTAACATATTTGACATTTGGTTACAAAAGATATGCATGTTCATGTGAAATAAAGCATAGATAAAATCTATCTTAGGATACCATATGATCTATCCTAGTGTGACATATGTAGAAATGACATGTAATATACCCTAAGATGACATGCAATCTATCTTAGGATGACATGTAAGAAGGAATATAAAAGAATGGCATATAAATTATTCAAGAATAACATGTAATCTACCCTAAGATGACATGTGCATGATGTATTTAAACAAGAGATAAAGGAATATATATATACCTCACCCATTTAAACTTAAACTAAAACATACTAGGTCTCACATTTAAGATTTGTTTGGGATCCGCTTATTTTATTAAAACTGAGAACTTTTTTGCGGAAAGTACTATAAATAAAAGTAAAAGTTAGCTGAAATAGTACAGTGGAATTCATGAATAGTACCAAAAAATGCAGTGGGGCCCATAAATAATAACAAAAATAAATTGAATAGTAAAATAAGTTGGTTTTTTAATTTTTGCCAAACACACTAATTTTCATGCAAAGATAAAAAAAAAAAAGAAAAAAAAAGTAAGACATTAGTTAAAGGGGAGGGGATTATGTTTATAGGATGCCCATGGACTTAATGGATTTAAGCCACGGGTAAAGCATCCCATTTTAAAACACCCAAAAAAATTATAAAAAATTTAAAATAAAATATAAAAAAAAAACCCTATAAGTTTTTAATCTATTCTCTTAAGGATTTTTGTGAAAAGCTCATAGTTTTTTTTTAGTTTTGGAAAAAAGTTCTAAAAGGGAAAAGGATTAAAGAAAAATCCATAGGTTTTACATTTTTTTGAAAGGATTCCCAAAAAGAGAGAGAATAAAAAGTATCATTGGTTTTTGTATTTTTAAAGATTCCTAAAGAAATAAAATTAAAAATGCAATGATTTTTGTGTTTTTGGAAAGGTTGCTAAATGGGAAATGATTAAAGATCACATGGAATTTAAAATTTCAAAAGTTTCCAAAAATGAAAGGATTAAAAAAAAAGTCATATGGGTTTTTAATTTTGAAAAGCTTAAGAACACTTATTGGTAGAAATATCCTAAGTTTTTTTTTTGTTTTTAAGAGAGTTTCAACTTATGGTATCCACTCCTGATAATAACTCTTTATCATCAGACCAAGACATTAATCAGTTTTTGGTATAGACGAGGATTGAACCCCAGATCTCTTATACAATCATTAGAGACTTTACTAGTTGAACTAACTGAAAAGCACAATAGCGACATGGAAAGTGTACCAATAGAAGTTTAACATAAGTAACTTTTTAGAGTAAACTTTCTAGAATTAAGATACTTATTTCAATGCTTTTGACTGGCTTAGTATAGGGCGATTTCTTAGGTTTTGTATGTCTAAATATTGTTGTGCTCTTTACGCTTAAACTCACATAACTCAATTAAAATATATAACTAAAGGATCCTATTGTGCATCTTTGATTCTTAAAGGGAATTTTCATGTCGATGATCATGATCATCTCTTTAGAAGTATTTGGATTCAATTAGTTTTTGTTTTTGACTGGACTGAGCTGAACTGTAAAACCATATTATGATTCAATTAGGTTTTTCCAACAATTTTCAGTAGCAAAATATATTGTTAGGATTCTCTTTTGTTTTGTTTTTCTGTTTTGGCTATGCTATCTAATCAGTTGGCCTAATTTGTATTTCTGAGGTTTTTAATTCAGTCTACCTCAAAGATTACATTGTCGTGATTTTGAGGGGATTAGAATTTGAATTTATGATGATTCTAAAATTGTGTGTGTGTGTGTAAATATATATATTGTTTGGCTTTCAAAGTTGGCTAAATTAATAATGTCTATCATGTGTTGGATGGAATTCATGATATATGTAATGGTTAGTGGAACTCATTTGCTGTTTCATATATCAATGTTTAGTATTTTTAAGATAGGCAAATACTTCCATTCTTCATATTTTTATAATAGGTTTTGATGCCTACAACCTCCCATTAAAGATTATGCCACTTTGTTTAGTGTTTGAAGGGCATTGTTTTCCCATAACATTTTACTGTAACAAGAATAACTAAAGATGTTGGTTATTGTGTCTTTCATATCACAGAGGTGTAACACTATATATTTTCTTTATTTATAAGCAGTCAATTTAGTATTTGCAAGCAAATTTAGTAAGAACAAGTGAAATGATTTGTTGGTGGTAATGTAGTTGAGAAGATTTTGGATTCATAAATCAACCTCTTATTTTTTTAAATGTGAGGTAATGTAATTTTTTTTATTCAAGGTTTTCTTATATATTGTTCAATATACATTTGGAAGTCAAACAGATTCATTTAGAATTGAATAAACTTTTTATTTCAGTTGTTTTCAATAACTGAAATTTAGTTTGCTTTTGGATGAATTCTGTCAGTTCATCAGCAATAAAATAGTGCAGAAAACCGGGGTACAATGCACAATTAACTACCGCAGGAAGATATTTTTAGTAGTTTGGGAGCTGCCGGAGTGGGTGCCATTATATGAAAATCAGTGTTTCTTCCAATGACACTGCTATGCAAAAAAAACAAAAAACAAAAAACAAAACAAAACAAAACAAAAGAAGAAGAAGAAGAAGAAGAAGAAGAAGACATTTTAAAGACCCTCTAGAAGTTGAACTGGTAGTAATTTTGCGTTGCTGGAATTTTGCTCATGAAGAACAAAAAAAGGCTTATATTTTAGAAGGTTATTCAAGTATTGTTGCTTTCAAATATAAATGAAAATAATTAATTATTGACTTGAGTTTTGATTTTTTTTTTACATATTCTGGAGTATTTAATAAAACCCAATTTTTGGATATGTAAATTCAAGTGCTATTTGAGAAGAATAGAAAGTAGTTAGTACCACCTGAGAAATTTTATTTAATGTTGTTTGTGTAGAAATGGAAGTGTTTTTCTTTCAAAGTTCTTTTTGATAAGTAATAAAAGTAGAATTAATAGTCTATCTAAAGTGAAGGAAATGTCTATACTTGGTGAAAAGAAGAAATTTTCCTCTGTTCTCTGATAGTCCAATGTAAAAAGTTAAGAAAACAGAAAATATCCAAAGTACTTGATGTGTTTAAATTTTTTTTTAAGATTAGATTTTAGATGCAATTCCTCTAGCCTGTATGTGCTTCAACTTTGGACATTGGTTTAGTAAAATTTTCTAAAGAACCATTTGAATTACAACTTATCAAAACATAAAACCATTTGAATTACAAGAACTATGTGCTTTTAATTATTAAAAAAAAAAATCTTGACACTATAATGCTTATGACCATTACACACTTGAAACTTCCATAGTGGAAATTTGGTGGCTAGGATTGTAAGATGCATTCTTAGAATTCATACTACAAAAGATTGAGCAAAGTGTAACTTGGCAGAGAAAAAATATGAATTTATTTTTCTTTTCCAATTTTGTTTTAGGTTCTTTGTTCTTTTATGGTTTTCAACTTTTCACAAATTTAATTTAGATGTTGTTTTTATATTAAAAATTAAAATTGTTAACCATGTTTGATTCTTTCTTTATTTATTTATTTTTATATCTATTTAAGACTAGAACATCAATCTTTGGCATCTACATCCCAATTTGGATTTCCCTAGTAGGTGTAAGTCACTCTGCTGCTTAGTGCTAAGCCTATAAAAAGATCTTATAATATTTATAAGTGCATCAAAGTTCTTTTTTATATTAGCTATGCTTTCTCTTATCAATCAGTTACTTTATTGTCATTTAGATTAAAACCACAAAATTTGGAGAATTTAAGGTGGTGTTTTTTTTCCATTAAGGTTTGATTTATGGTTTTTCCACATTTAATCCTTTTAGAATGTTTCTACCAATAGAAATTAAAATATTGTTTCTTTGTATTTATACATTGGAATTTTACTGTATATTATTATTATATATGTTCTCCTTACATGGAGCTCAAAATGTTGTATTAGTTTCTAATATTTCAAAGGTTACATTAAATAGGTCTTCATTATGCTATTGCCTCCAATTGGACAACAATCACCCATTTAGCACACCAAAAAATCCATTTTGTTCCTATTGTGTATACCTTTGTAGTTGGCATGTTCAAGATGGACTACATTTGAGAGGGTTCTGCATATGTGCTATAGTTTTTACAAGTGGCTAATGATGACTCAATTCATCCAAGTGAAACAGAGTTGGCATTTACAGTACATTAGGGCTAGCTAGAATATGGCTTTGCTCACTAGATGTTTTTTTGGTTAATGAGTTCTTAGACTTTATTTTCTGCTATGGGGAATTTTGGACTTTTGACATTGTTATTGAACCTCACTCTACATTGCACAATTGTCATTTTCGTTTTTTGAATTGATTGGCATTATTAAAACAAAGCCTTTAATAAACATATTAGTTGTATTTTATTGTATTGTTATGTCAATTTGATGGTATTTTAAATGTGTAAAATGTTCCCCCGCGCATTACGCAGGTTAAATGCTAATATATAATAATAGTTGAAGCCGAGAAAAAGTCAAATTAGAATTCTAAATTAGAGTTCCAATTTTGTGCCATGTGTCTAGATTTATGTGAGAACCACATCATAATTATCATTCCAATTGTTCAATTCAAATATGAAATTTTAGTCCAATTTTGCTCCATCTGTCTAAATTTAAGTGGGACCATATTATAATTATCCATCAATGCCCACTCTCATTAAAACAAACACTGTGCTCCTTTTTTTTCTTTCTTTTTTCCTACTGAATAACACATTAGGTTAACCTCCCTTGTCTAGAATTCTACATTTTACGTTTAAAGGCTGTGCTTCTTTTTCTTTTTCTTTTTCTTTTTTGGCCCAATAAAACCTTCTTAATAGTGTCAAATAACTTTTTTTAGTACAAAAAATGAGGAGCTAATTGTTTTAATTTTTGTGCAGGAATTTATACCACTTAGAAAACTGAGGGGCCTAATTTGTTAAAACTTAAAGACCAAGAAAGAAGTGGCAAACAGAAAGATCAATTCTCTATATATAATTACATATTGCTTATAATCTGCTATGGACAAACAAAATGGCAGCCAAGTACTAGAGATTTTGTACAATGGTCTAAACTATGAGATCAATTATGGTCTCTCAAGATTCCACCAAGGCTAAAGACATTTTTATGGCGAGCAAATACTAATTCACTCCCCACGAAGATAGCACTGTTGCGATGAGGTATTTTATAGGATCATTTCTATAATAATTGTAATGAAGTTCCACAAGATACTCTTCATGTATAATGGCATTGTCCACTTTCAAAGGGGGTTTCATCCATTCCATATATGTCCTGAACTACTCCAACGTTCATACATGATGAAAATTTATATTGGTCATATTTTAGTAATTTTACACAATGCCAGACATTACGCCAAGAATTTTGATGGGTGTAGACGTGCAGTTTTGCTTTGTCCCATGTAAGTCCATGGCTCACTTACTAGCTCAATTAATATGCTCACCATTTGGACTCTTTTCAGGTGTGGATGGAATAGCTTCAACCATATTGCTTGATTAAGCTTCAACCATATGTAATGAAAGTTATTGCTATATTCACTCCAAAAAAAAAAAAAAAGACCAAGAGAGAGAGAGAGATCTGAGGGTTGCCACTTATCACCCTTTCGCCTCTGTCAAATTGCTAAAACAGCTTTTGGTAAATTTTTAATTTTTACTTTTTAAATTTGGGCATTATATATGATTTTCATTTGAGTAATTGGTAGAAAATATTGTTTCTTTTTTTGGGGCTAATTTTGTAAGACATATTACTTTTGATGTGTCTACATTTCTTTTTCTTTTCTACTTTTACAACGACAAGTTTTTAGCTTGCAATTGTTATGATTTTTGATTATTGAGTACTCCTACGATCAATGCACTAAATTCTATGATAAACAAATCATTTGGATTTATCATTTTCTACTCTCATGTGTTGATAATATATGTTTAATGTATTGCTACAGCATTTTCCAAGTAGTTTCCATACTTATTAAGGAGTTGTGACATGGGAGATTTCAAGAAATGTAATGAAGCATCTAACTCAATACATCTACAATCAATTATTCAAATAATCAAGCCATTTTTATTGGTATTGGATGCAATTTGCAATATCGCATCTAGGATTCATATTAGGTGGTATTTCACATCTATTAGATCCAAATAATCCTAACTTTAAATTTTAGTTTTTGCTTTTGTTTGTATTTGGTTATTTTTGTTTATAATTTTGTATCATTTGTTTTAGTGAAGTAGGTTATGGAAAAGATATTTGTGATCCTTAGCTGATTTAAGGGTTGAGTCCAAATTTGGTAAGGATGGAGGCATCCAAAAAGAAATTTTCACATCAATTTTTTACTTAAAACTCAATAGATCCTACCACACATAATAATATCTCACTAAACTTACAATTAAGCTGGATTTTCAAATGGGTATTAGAATTTATTGAGTATAGTTGTGCCTATTCTTTAATATATGTAATATGATGAAGTGGAATGTTGGGATTGGAAGGATAAAACTTTGTTTTTACATCACATTCTTATAAAATTTATCTCTTAACGCTTCGGCCCCAATGCTATTTTGACTTTTCGAGGTTGTTGGGAAATTTAGACCTCGGTTGATAGAATTAACAAGTTTTAAACTCAAGTTGTTAATTAAAACTTGTTAAAACAAAAAAACATCAATATCATGTCAAAATCATATGCAACGGAAAAGTAAATAAGACAAGATATGATGACCTAGGAAAACCAATTAAACCAACCAGTTTCAATGTAAAAAATCTGGGAGGAAACTTTCCCAAAAAGCAATTCACTATAGTAAAGAGAAGTTTCAGATCTAGTACAAAACTTTTGTCCCTAGACTCTACAATCCTCGTAGATGAACTCACAGCAGAAACCTTCTACCGCTTCAGAACCTCTGAACTTTTCAATATATGAACACCACCCTTTGATGCACGGATCCCAGTACGTGACTAACTCATTTGCACGAATCCCAGTATGTGACTCACTCACCAACTTGAGGAAGAAGAATGTCGACTGCAAAGTTCTTCACTTCATCAACAATGAAGATCAAGAAGCACTTGGTTACAAAATCCTAAGGCGCAAAAGACGCAGTAGCTTCTTTCAGAGAGAATAAGGCTTCGATCACTTTTTTCATGTGTTCTCCTTATATTCTCTTATGTGACAGCCTCTAAAATAAGCCTTATATATGTCTAGGGTTGTGAGAAAAGAAACCCTACACAAATACAAAAGCTTGGCCCAAAAATCAGATCTGAAAATTCTAATTTTCGTAACCTCGATAGATAGCAAGTGCCGAGCCTCATTAAACCTCGATAGATAGCTATCTGTCGAGCAGCTGTCCGCAAGTGTCCAGCTATTTGTCCAGCTTTAGTAAACACATTTTCTTCACTTGTTTCTTGGTCCAATCTTCATGGCTTTAATACTAGACTTGAACACATGTTCTTTGAAATATTTAACACATCCTAGATCTACCTAAATACAAGTAAAGTGCGTATTGTCAAAAGATTAGCCAACTACATAAAATATGTCCTTAACAAAGGTCTCTTGGCAATTGGGAAAATGATTTTTTTTAAGAGCAACCTTAAATAAATATTTTTTTTTATTGCATATTTCTTTTATAGTCTTAACAGTATGACTTTAAATATTATTAATGGGGCATTGCCATTAAGGGATTCCTCTTAAAGATTAGCATCAGTTGTTATAAAAATATGTCATTTTAACACATCAAAAACCTACTTTATCCTTTTATGTATTATCAAAAACAAAAAGACACATAATTTGGCTCTTTTTGATGATAGTTAGAGTTTATTCTCTAATGAAAATTTGAAATTAATGTGTATATTCAATCAAAATTTTATATATTTAATTGTGATTATTCATAAATGTAACTGTGCGTTGTAATAAGAAACTTGACATAAGCAATATCATGAAAATTGCAAGGAAAAATCATTTTAGTATTTTCAAATGTCCTGGTTAAACTAATGTTTTATATGTTTAATAACACAAATTAACATTAATAGTACCATTACAATTGATAATATCTGTGCATAAGCACGGTGTTACATACTAGTTATTATAAAAGGAAAACTTAAACATGGAATTTAAATGGAATGGAGGAAAGTTTAATATGAAGTTTTAACCTTTAAGTCAAAAAGATTACATCTTTTCAAGAAAGATGCAATCTTTAAAATAAAAAATAAAAACCTTCTTTTGGATATCCAAAATATGCATCTTTTGGATATACACCACTGTAAGTTTCTTTAAAAAACCTTCTCCCCTCTCTCCATGTGTGTGTGTGTTAAAAATACTTAGTATTCTCAACAACAACAAAAAAGATGCAATCTTAAAGCTAAAAATAGAAACTTTACTCTAAGGATTAAACTTTCCTAACTAAACGTAGGCATATCTACATAAAGATTAGCATGCCATATACAAAAACATAAAACACAAGGGAAATGAACAAACTTTCATGCTAAGACTTAAGCTTTAAACGAAGAACATGCATTAAATCATTAAAAACCCAAACTTTGGCTTAAAGATGCAACCTTTCATGCATATAAGGCTAGAACAAGGCAAAGGTGTGGCCTTTCATGGACATAGAAGCATAGATAAATAAGGAAAGCATTAAAAATGAAAGCTTTTATAATTAAAAAAAAAATATGTAGATTTTCTATGCTATAACACCATACCCCATGAATTTAAGAACAAGGATTGAAGCTTTTATATCAATGGGACATTTTTATATAACCTTCATGAAATTCAAAGCTTCCAACATAAAAATGTCTCTTTGATATCCATGAACCTATATAGAATATAAAGATAGAAGCTTTGGACTGAAAAGATGAGTTTTAATAAGAAAAATAGAAACTTTAAGATCAAAGCATGATTTTTACATAAAACTTCAAGCTACATCAATTGTGGAAATGGCATCTAAGCATAGAAAGCTTGAAACAACATGAACATAGCATGACACAAACTTAATAATATGAATATAGCAAAAACAAACAAGAAATACACATATGTCACATTTAAAAATTAAAAAAATAATAAAATAAAAAAAAACATTGAGGCTCCATGTCCAAGAGCATAGAAGATGGAAGCTTCAAGCACTTGAACCTGGAGAAACCCCATATTCTAGCAAGATAAAGATGAAAAAGACAAGACTAATGAGAGGTTTAGTAAGTATACCTATTAGAAATTATATTAAACCAACAATAAGGATGAAAAGAATTTTTCTAGAGGGCTAGGAGCTGTTCCAGAGGGCCTTGAGAGCAGAGGAGGGGTTGGAGGACGTTTTTGGTGTGTTCAGAACAAAGGGGGAGCTGGTGCTTTTAAAACAAAAGCTTTGGACCACATGTGCATCTTGAAGCTGTGCATGTTGGTAACATACACAGCTTCAGGCTGTGCATGTGCAAAGTTTTGATTTTTAAGCCTACCTCGGCTCCAGTTTTGATCATACTCAGGTGTTGACTTTGCACACTAATTTGAAAGCTTTTCCGAACTTTGATTTGGATGAAATTGGTTTCCACTGAAATATTTCACAGCGTACTTTCTATAGGTTCCAGCCTTGATTCATTTGAAGTTATGTGCCAAAAGTTATTAGCCTCTAAAGTTGCTTAGTTCTTTTATTGAGATTTTTGTTTAAGGATGTTAAGAAACACTCCTAATTCAAGAAAGCACGTGCTTTTTGGGTCCAAGATTAGGGATGGCAATTTTGCCCCATCTCGCCTGACCTGCCCCTCCCCGCTTAGCCCCACGCAGGTTTTCCCCGCCCCGCAAAGGTGGTGGGGTGGGGATGAGGCAGGATTTTAGCCCCGCACCATAGGGCGGGGCGGAGCGGGGCGGGGATGAGTTTAGACTTTTTAGACCCAACCTGCCCTGCCCCGCCCCGCCCCGCCCCGCCCCGTATTGATAAGGTTAAATTGTAAATTTTTCATACCCTAAAACCCTACTACAGACTATTTAAACAATTATATCATTAACTTATTTTATTCTATTCAACAAGGTTTTCTGCCTCTTTTTTTTTTTCTCTAGCAAGGTTGGAAATAATGTACCAATTTAAACATTTTCTTTGGTCTTTATTTTAAATAAAAAAAATTATATACTATTGAATCATTGATTTTGTATTATGAGATTTTGTTTTTGTTGGGATATTGTCTTGTTAAACACTTTAATAATATTATTCAATTTTTGCTAAAAATTAGTTTGATTTGATGGGATAAATTTATTTGTAATTCCAAATATATTTTTATTAACAAAACATGTTTTATTAAAAAACAATTGTAATAATTATGGGCAAATTAACAAGAAGTAAAGTTTTACGGGGTGGGGATGGGGTAAAACAAAACCATGCAGGCGGAAGCGAAGACCCCATCCTTCAGACCCGCCCCACCCCATTGCCATCTCTATCCAAGATGTTTGAGCAATTAAGGATCTGCATGCAAATTCAGTACTAAAATGCAATTTTATTGGTTTTTCTTAACTTTGGCCTATCTTTCCGCTAAATCTTTTCAAACCTTCTTATGTTCGTTTTGATCAAACGAGGTCTCATTGGAAAGCTTATAAGGTCTACTTTCTAAATGTACTTGCTTTTTTATTTCCAAGATTTAATAAATATATATATATATATATATATAATTAAAGTCAAAACTGAGAGAAAATCAAATTAAATTCTTAATGTTATCTAATTTTGTGTCACGTATCCTATCTAAGTTTTTTTTTTTTCTAGATAAGTTAATGCTGGGCAAAAGACGAAAAGTTTAATATAAATAACCCATCAAAACCCAATAAAAAAAAGAAGTAAACTCATGTATATCCAAAACATGCTGAGAGAGAGAGAGAGAGAGAGAGAGAGAGAGAGAGAGAGAGAGAGTGTGTGTGTGTAAACTTATGTATATATCTATGACTTAAAAAATGTGTAAATCTTACATAAGGTATAATTTGAACTCATATATGTATATAATCGTGATTGTTTTTTAATTGTACAATGCATATATACACAGGTTATACACTAGTAATAACAATAGTAAATTAGTTTTTTGGGTTTTCGGAAAATTGGCTTTTATTAAATGGAATTTTAGAAAATTAAGCTCACCAAAATGAAATTGATCACAAGACCTTTCCAACAACACCTTATTGGGGCCAATCTAATTAAGGTCATTTGCTTATAATTCAATAAATTGAACTACAATTAGACTTAAATGACACGTCACCAATTTTAATTGGCAAGTACATTTTTCTTTTTCTTTTTTTCACAATAACTTGCTTGTTTTAAGTCTGATTTGAGCCCTTGAATTGTCAAACTAAAGGGAAGTAAATTATCTATGACATTAGCCAAAAATTTTCCCTTTTTTTTTTAGAAGGAATACTGTCAACTTTATTAAGAAAAATCAGCAATATTAGCTAGTACAAGAGAAACAAAGGGTGGTGGAACAATCTTCATCCACACCGAAAAATCAGAAATACAAATGGAATGTCTCGCTAAATTATGTGCTACCTTATTACCCTCTCTCTTTACATGAGAGTAAAGTAATTGATTAAACAAACTAGCGTTACATTTGATATCATCAATTAATAAACCAAAGGCAGAAAGGAAGGAGTTGTTATTTCTCAGGGCCTTTGACAAAACCTGGGAATCTGTTTCCAATATTGCTTGTGTGAAACCCAACTCAGCTGCAAACTCAAGGGCTGTTGAGGCAACCAGTGCTTCTATCTCCAGGGGTGTATATAGTTGTGGTAGTAATTTAGACATTGAAGCCATGACTAAGCCGTTGTTGTCCTGGATCACGACACCAATGCCCGATTTTTTCTGCTCCTTAAATGTAGCACCGTCTCAGTTTATCTTCACCACATCCGGATTTGGAGGACGCCATTTAGCCCGAAGTGATGTGAGGTTAGGCCGAGTGATGGAAGGCGCAAGTTGGTTCATTTTGAACTCAGCAACACATTCCTTCACCGATGACAGAATCTGATGAACGCTTATGTTTGGTTGGCGCATACGTACCTGGTTTCTTTGGGTCCAAATTAACCACACTAAAGTAGAAAACAGCTCCAAGCTATGATCGTTTGCAATGAGCCATGAAAGCAATTCCTTAAAATCCACAAAGGTGTGTCTTCTTCGGCATCATCGAAAAGGTTCTTCTTCCCACACTATGTCCAGTTCGCTGCAAGTCTAGAGAGCATGAAGAGCTGACTCGGGTACCTGTTTGCAGCGGTCACATGTTGGGCTTTCGATGATAGTTCACCTCACCAAATTTTCCTTTGTTGGCAACGAGTTCCTGCATGCCCTCCACACCAGATTCTTGATTTTATTTGGTACCTGAAGAGACCAAAGTGTCCTCCACAGAACCTTATCATGCTCCATCTGTTCTTCATCCAACTCGTTCTGCACTTCGGCCTTCAAGAATCTGTAACCAGACTTACTTGTGTAAGCTCCATTGCTGGTGAAAGGCCAAAATAAGGTGTCTTCTGCCTCGCGCCTTGAGAGTGGAATTGATTTGATCAACTCAACTTCTTCAAGGGTGAATATTCCTTCTATCAAACCGTGATCCCACTACCTTGTGTCTTCCTTAATCAAGATCTCCACTTTTGCTTCAGCCATTGATTCCACACAAGGGGATTGAACTTGTGGCATGTTTTTCCTTGGCAGCCAGTGTTCTTGCCATATACTTACTGCCTTCCCATTCCCAATTCTCCATTGGCAGCCCCTAAGTAACACCTCCCTTCCATGCAAGATGCTATTCCAAGCATGAGAACCGCTACTTGAGTGTTTAGCCTCCATAAAGGTACAATTTGGAAAGATGCGCACCTTAAACACTTTGTGTAACAATGAGTCCAGATTTTTCAATAACCTCCATGCTTGTGTAGCTAACAAGGAGTCATTGAACATAGCTATGTCCCTAAACCCCATGCCTCCCTCCAATTTTGATTTAGTAAGTTCCTCCCACCTCAACCAATGGATCTTTCTTTTTTCTCCTCTTTGTCCCCACCAAAACTTCTTGATCATGCTTTCAATCTCATGGCAAAGACCCAAAGGTATTTTGAAACACCCCATAGCATAAGTTGGAATAGCTTGTATTACCGCTTTAATGAGCACCTCTCAACCGGCTTGAGACAATAGTTTCCCTTCCCATCCTTGCAATTTTTTCCACACATTTTCTTTGATAAAATTGAAGCCTTCTTTCTTTCTTCTACCAACCAATGATGGCAGCCCAAGGTATTTCTCAAAATGAACAATTTCTTGTAAACCCAAGGCAGCCATGATTTCTTGTTTGGTTGCCTCCGTGGTAGATTTGCTAAAGAAAATGGTTGTTTTGTTTTTATTCACCTTTTGGCCCGACCCCCTTTCATATTTCTCAAGGATGTCAATGATCTTCCTGCATTCATCACCATTTGCCCTACAAAAGAGGAGGCTATCATCTGCAAACAATAAATGGGTTAGTGCTGGGCCTCTCCAACAAAGAGGGAAGCCCTTGATTTCTCCCAAATTTGCTGCTTGTTGGATTAGGCCATGGAGGCCTTCGGTGCAAAGTAGGAAGAGGAAAGGTGATAGTGGGTCGCCTTGGCGAATACCTTTAGAGGGTTGGATAAATCCTTGAGGTTCTCTATTGATCAAAATAGAGTAAGAGACTGTTTTTACACATGTCATGATTAAACCTATCCACCTCTCATTAAAACCCATTTTTCTCATAACATTTTCAAGGTAACCCCATTCTACCCGGTCATAAGCCTTACTCATATCCAATTTAATAGCCATGTACCCAATTTTCCCCCACATCATATTGTTCATGCTATGGAGGGATTCAAAGGCCACAAGTATGTTATCATAAATCAGTCTATTCTTGGTAAAGGCTGATTGGTGCTCAGTGATGATGGTGGGCAGAATATTCTTAAGTCTATTTACTAGGACTTTTGAGAAAATCTTATAAAGGACATTACACAAACTAATGGGATGATATTGAGTGACAAATTCAGGGTTTTTAGTTTTTGGGATCAATGTAATGAAGGTGTGATTTATTGGATGAGGAATTGTACCTGTATTGAGCCAAGATAGGATTGAATTTGTTACATCCCTATCAACCACCCCCCAAAAGTGTTGATAAAATAATGGTGGCATGCCATCGGGTCCTGGGGCTTTAAGTGGTGTCATTTGCTTGAGGGCTTCCTTCACTTCATCATCTCTAAAAGGAGCAACAAGGGTTGTATTCATGTGATCGGTGATGACGTTAGGGATGTGATCCAAGGCTTCCCCATGTGCATTCGGCCTTGAGGAGGTGAAGAGGTCCTGATAGTACTTGATCATAAGGGCTACAATCTCATTTGGATCCACTCTCCAATTATTTGATTCATCCATAATCCCATGGATAGCATTTTTCCGGAATCTCCTAGTGGCTTGGCAATGAAAGAATCTCGTATTTCTATCTCCATTCTTAAGCCATAGTGTACGTGATCTTTGGCTCCACATGTGTGCTTCCCTATCCAGGAGAATATTTATATCCTCTTTGAGTGCTCTAACCCATGTGTTCAGCCCACTTTCTTGTGCTTCTTGTTCTGCTTGAATCAAAAGCTCCTTCTTCTTGGCCAAATCTTTCCTCACATTTCCAAAAATGTTGTAATTCCACCATTCAAGATCTCAACCACACTTATCAACCCTTTTCAAGATCTCACTATCACTAAAACCTTGATTGTAGGATGACCACGAAGCTTCCACCACTTCACCACAACGCTCATCTGATAACCACATCTCTTCAAATCTAAATATTTTCCTTCGTGATGGAATCTCCAAACTTGACAGATTAATATATAGGGGCATATGGTCTGATGAAGTACAATGTGTTGGGGTTTATGCCCTAAAATCCAATTTATTGGCAAGTCATAAATAATTAAATTGTTTAATTATATGAGACTATTTATAAATGAACTAATGGGACATTATCTTAGTCCATGAGATGCATTGTATGTGATTTATGTGATTTAATCACAGAAGATGTAAATCACAAATTTCTTGTAAACTCAAAATGTAGTTCGTAGTCGGTGATGAAATTGGGTGTTTCATCTGCGAAGACTATAACATATCAACTAAGATGATTTGTCTTAATCATGGAAATGGAGATTTCTAGTTGGTATGTTGATATGTTTTAAGAGTTAAAGCATATTGAACTGGACCGCTGTGAGATTTATTATTCTCCTAACGACTGTCAAATGAATAATAAACTCACGACTTCTATTTACATGAACTCTTAATCTTGAGAGAATAATGGATCTGATCATGAGATGTAGGTTTCTTTGATATATCAGGAGTGAGATCTATTAGTCACGGTCAAAATCTCAGTATGTTGGGCAGCCACATTTAGTGTTAATGGAACATATATTCTCAAGATGGAATTCATAGTCTCTTACCGGAGATACAAAATATTCATTTGAGATAAATTTAATGGGTTTGATTATTTAAATAGTTGGGCACAACCACTTTAGTAAGAAGTTACTAAAGTATATATTTATGGAATTGGATTTCATAAATATATAATGAATAACTTAAAGGATTAAACCGGGTACTCAAGAATTAAGATGTAGTAATCTTCAAAATGGAAGTCTACTTTCATGACTTTGTATTACTACGAATATTTTATGAAGAGGTTGCATGTATAATAAAGTCTTGGGATATAATTTATAGATAAGGCCTAGAGTGTAATTATATTCATATAGTGGTATTGAATATAATTAATGGTAACTTTGGACTTGTCAAGAGTTGACAAAAAAGTCCAAGGCCCATTGGAGCTAGTGTCTTATTGGTCCCTTTTAGTCCCAATCCAAGCCACATACTAGAGCCCAATTGGAAAGACCCAAAAGGTTAGCCCAATTAGATAATCAGTTATTTATAAGGAGAGAAACATACAGAATTTTATAAAAGTTTTTCACAAGTCTTTTCATGAGTGTTTTTTTTTTCATTAAGAACACACAAGGAATGAAATGGTTTGTATGTGAGTGTTGGACACTCTCTTATTCTCTCCTTGGAAACTAATTGAGAGACCACACATCTTGAGCATCAAGTGGAATTGGAGTGAAGATTGAGAGTCTTCCCAAGTACTTCTATTCAGATTGTTTTGAATTTCACCATACCAAAGTACCATTTCTTGTTCTCAAATTCTGAAACTTACATAGCACATGTTATCAATTGCGAATGAAGTAGATCCGTTAATTTTCTGTTGCGTATGTTTTGTAAGCGATACAAACATGTATTTTTCCAACACAATGTAAGTGATGAACAATTGTACCTGGGAACTTAAGAAACCAACTTGCATTGACCACCCCTCGATCCAGCCTCTCCCAAATAGAGTGTCCATCTACAAAGTGCTTACTCCAAGTAAATCTGTTTCCTACAAAGCCAAGATCAAGAAACTCGCACTCATCCAACACATCCCTGAATAGCTGCATCTGACCATGATTTCTTGTTACACCCCCAAGTTTTTCTTCCTGTCTAACAATCTCATTGAAGTCACCTGCACACAACCATGGGATATCGGGGTGGTGATTTAGACTTCTTAAATTATCCCATAACTCATCTTGCCTTGAAGTGTCTGGTTCGCCATAAAACCCTGTGAATCTCCATTCATCTAGGGAGCTTTTATCAATCCAGGTATCAATGTAATACTTGGATGAGTCTAGCACCACCAAGTTAACTGAGGCTTTCCAGAAAAGAACCAAGCCACCACCGTGCCCCACTCTTGGAACCACCCACTTATTTTTGAAGTCTATGTTTTGTTGAATCGTATCTAGCCTTGCTTCGTCTGCTAGTGTCTCGGCAATGAACACAACAGATGGATCTTTTGCCCGGATTATTTCTCCAAGCTCCTTCCCTATACACAGGTTCCCAAGCCTGCGACAGTTCCATACTAAGCAATTCATGGCAACTGGCGGGGCTGGGTGTCAATCTCCGCCAATACAATACTGGCATCCTCCTCACTCCTTGAAACCTGATAACGTTTATTGGGTAACTCGGAATGATCATCATTGAGTGTTGTTGTTCTCTTCTTCTTACTCGGCTTGCCTAGTGATTCTTCCTCTGATGGTTTATTGTTTACACGTGTAACCCTAGTCCAACGTGGCTTGGTGGCTTACAAAGAAACCCTAGGATTGTTTTGGTTGTCACGTGCACTGCTACTGTCCTCATTTGAATTCAAATCCAGGTTTAATTCCGGAATTATTGCTGAAGAAATAATTTCCTTCAATTTTGATTTTGCGTGGATGTCCTCAATGGATGCATGTGGACGTAATTCGAGACATGTGGAATATCCAAGTTTGGTAGGATTCTCTGGGGAATTAAGCTCCTTTAAAACCGCCCCTATCTCATTAAGATTAATATCATTATTGCACGCATTTGGAGGAGTGACATCATTGCGCTTTAACTCCTGGGCACCGTTATAATATTCTGTCCTTGAGGAATTCAATTACATAACGGTCCACCTTAACTGCTAGTCTTCCACATCGTCTAAGTCAACTCAACTCTGATTGGGTTCATCCTGGTCATCTCTACTCGGCGGAGGTACACGGCGTTCCTCTACCTGAACACCGGTCTGCTCCTTTCTTTCCCCATTGCTTTTATTCCCCACCGTCACCTTCTCTACCGAGGTTTGGTTTTTTGTTGGTCTGAACTTGTAAAAACCAGGAACAGAGACGACTTGTTTATGAGAGACAGAGAATGGTGCTGCCCTGAGGTTTAGTCCAAATTGCTTCTGATCTTGAGTAAGTGATCCTTAGTTGTTCAACCATATTTCGCAATCCTTGTCGTCATGATCAAAGTAGCCACACCAGTAGCATATATTTGGTAATCTCTCATATTTGAAACAAATCCAAACCTATTTTTCTTGACCAATTGAAACCAAACGACCATGGCGTAATGGACCGGTAACATCCATTGAAACTCTAACCTGGATAAAGTTTCCTCCCTCTGATTCCTTTGGATTGGCAGTAGGTATTACCCTTCCCAGAACTTCACAAATCTTCTTCGCTGCCCTCACGTTCATAAACTTAATAGGGAGGCCGTGTACTTGCACCCAAAAGGAAGTCCTATCCAGTTTGGGTTTGCCAATAGAGGAATTTGTGTCGTATCTCTCCATAACGACCAAATGTTTGTCAAAAGTCCACGGTTCCCTCTGGAGCACTCTATCCACTTCCACTTCGTTATCAAAAACAAACAAAACTGTGTGGTCCCCCAAATGACATACCCTGAATCCCTTTTTTGAGCGCCAAAGTGGATTGAAAGTTTTGGCAGTAGCGTCGATGTTCAAAGCTCTTTTTGTGAGGAATTTTGCAATAATACTGAACTCTGGTGAGCTCAATTCCTCATCTAGACAACAACTCGGACCTTCTTTTTCTGACAAAGTAAGTTGATTTCAATTAGAGGTCAAATCATCCATGGTGGTGAGAAAGAACACCAACCGAGGAACGGATATAAAATTTCACTGTTTCCCTGTACCCCTGAAAAAAAAAACCCAACAAGCCTTAGGATAACCTTGTTATCCAATTTAAACGTTGAAATCTTTTTTTGATCAAAATCGGTGTCAAAATGTGGGTTAACTACGGTCAAAATTTCAAACAATGGTTGGGGAAATTAATTTTAACATGGAAAGATGAAAATCATCATTTGGGGAATATTTTGACTTGTTTCGTTTGTCGGTCAACTTGGTCAAAGATTGGTCAACAAAAGCATTTTGGTCATTTTGAATTTAAACATGGAAAATTGGATAAACTGCCATCCTATTGGGATAATTTTCATTGTTTTAAACATTTCCATAATCCCGTGATTAAAAACATAATATTTGTGAAATACGAAATTTTGGCATGCAAATTGAGATGAACAAAATACAGATCAATATCACATCATCCCTACTTTATATCACAGTTATAAAAATAATTCCAAAACCAATGAGCTACCCTCCAATTATCATATACAGGAGGTACAAATACAATAATCTACCATCCAAAGTTAAATGGAATTTTCCATTGCAAGCAATACAATTATCCGTGGAAGAAATTTGTTATATTTTTTAACATTTTATTTTTGAAGTCACAAGCACCATATGCAATTTCCTCATACATCTATATACAACAACCACAAGTGCCTTACATTGCCTCACTCAATTCCTAGAGTAAAAGTACTACCTACACAGCTAGTTGTTGACTTATAACCCAAATCCCTTTCTCCATTTCAATTTGACACAAATCAGGGGCAGCGCCACCCTAACCTGAATTTTTTTTTTATATATAATAATTTAAAATTTTTTATTTGTTGGGAACACCCTCAGTTTTTTTTATGCCAATAAAATTAAATTTTTCTCCCTAATTTGTTCTACATTTAATGGATGAATGATTGCTTGGTTGTGTACATTGAAAGAAATGTAGCTTGTAGCATTGATAATGAAACTATCATGTAACAATTTCAAAATATGAAAACTCATAGAAGGCAATTGTAAACTTTATGTATTTGCATGTTTTTTTTATTGTTGTTGTTGTCAATATATGAATTTCTCTTTTTATTAGATTGTATAATTTATACTTCTTAAGGAAGACCCAGAGAAAAAATCTTGGAGCCGCCACTGACACAAATATTGACAGCATTAACATTCTTCAACAACTTTCTACCATCCAAGCAATCCAAACCAAAGTAAGATCATAGTATCTTTTGTTTATTACTTCACATCTCATACACAGTTTATAGAAGCATTTCATTCAACACACAATTTTCATTTCAAACCCACAAACTAATCACATAAATACTATCAAACAAAACCTACAAAAAAAAAAAATCAAATGAAACCCACAAAAAACCCCCACAACCTTTGTGGATTCAAATTTAGTAGGAAGAAGAAGAAGAAGAAGAAGAAGAAGAAATGCAAGTCAAGAAAGAGAGATGGAGAAACGAAATTCAAGAAAGAGAGAAATAGAGAAGAGTTAGCATGGGAGATTTCTCAAATTCCACCAAATTTGAAGTATTTGAAATCCATAGATTTGGACCTATCAAATTCTGGTTGGATTTAGGCCAAATCCAATCAAACAAAGAATTTTTGGATTTTTCCCTTCAAATCCAAATCCATAAGTCCAAATCCATGGCATCCAAACAAACCACAAAGGGATTTGGAGAACCTACTACTTGCATAGACAAAGGACTCCTACGGTCAACAAGATTGGATGAAAGCTATGCCAACCAACTCACAACCTTCAATTAATGGGAATCAAATTCTTGTAGCCACGCCCCATGAATGTAACCACCTTTACAACACTGTAAAAAGATAGGCTACAATGAAGGAGAAGGTTGTTGGAATCAACCTCTATATGATAAGATGCTTGACTCCCCCCCCCCCCCCTTTTCAAATGAGATATGAAAATACAAAATTAGTTACTAATTATTTTAACTGTATCCCTATTCTCTATAAGTTCAAACTTAATAATTAGAGGGATTTTGGCCAACACCACACTATTATCCCCTCGAGTAAGTGTTTATCCTATTTCTCACAAGTATTATAAGTTCTTGAGAAGATCAAAGTAATCCATTCAAATTCTAACCACCATTAGAGTTGAGAAATTTTTTTCTTTAAACCATGTTGAAAAAAAAAAAAAACACCCCCAAGATATTTATAATAGAATAGCGTAGTGTTTAGGACTAAAATCAAAAGGGCAATTTTGAACACCTTATAATTAGTAATTACCTGATAAGTATTGAATGAAGAAGTACATATATTCTATGAATAAGCAATGAATCTTACTTTATATTTTTATGTGTAAGGAAAGAGAGGAGCCCAGCCTAGCCCAACACACATAACATCAATCCAAGAAAATAAAGCCTAGTTTGTTGTTAAGGTTAAGCTTAGGCCAATCTAACTCCTCAAACTAGGGGTGTGCATGGGCCGGATTGGGTCGAGTTAAGGAGATTTTTCGACCCAACCCACCATGGTGGGTTAAAAAAATCCAACCCAACCCATCACAAGGATACAACCCAACCCACATGGATCGGTTTGGGTCTAGTTGAACCCATGGGTTTGAAAGTTTTTTTTTTTAATTTTTAATTACTATTATTTTTAACTTGAGCAGGAAAATATATATCTCACTTTCCACATGAGTTGATAAATAAAATATTCATAAACTAGTATTCTAACTCAGTTATAAACAAAACATATCCAACTGAGTTGATAAACAAAATATGCATAAACTAGTATTCCAACTTAGTTATAAATAAATAGTAGTGGAATAGGAGAGTGGGAGTGGGAGTGGGAGACAGCAGAGAGAGAAATAATATTGTTAGAGTTTGTAAGGTAATTGGGTTTTAAATATGAAGAGCCGAATGTGAGAAAACATTATTATTTATATAATATATTTCTATATATATCATTTAAATTTAAATATATAGATGGGTCGGGTCGAGTTAGGCGGGTTTGTGATTGTTATGACTCGCACCCAACCTGGCTCGCTATTAAAGAAAATTCATAACCCAACCCAACCCACCAACCACTAAAAACTAACACAACACGGCAGGTTAGGTTAGGTCGAGTTGATTTTAGTAAGTTGGCTGCATACCCCTACCTTGAACCCAAAATGTCACAAGGGACCCATTTTTTTACATCCAAAGTACCACAACAACCTCAGGCCTAATCCCCATTTCAAACAACATTTCAAACAAGAGAATACCTTCGACTCGGAGCTGGCAGAAAATGGCTTGTTTACGCCACCAATCAGGAGCTGCCATGTCAGATATTTAATGAGGAAGCAGTACACTCTATAACATAGGATTATAACCCAAACCCATCTAAAATTATCAAACACGTATTCAGACGCAAACCTGGACAATACCTTACCAACGCCTAACCAAGCCATCTTCTCCTCTCCTCTGACCGCCGGAGCTCTACCCCACTGCTGGAGCTGCCGCGGCGTCATTTTGAGCTAGCGCCGACGCACCCAACCTCAAGGTTTGAGCTGATTTCTGTTTATTGTTTGATTAGTTATTTCCCCAAAATTTATTAGGTTTTGAAATTTTGATGGGTTTGGGTTATTTTTTGGATATCAATCTGTTCATATTGGTGTGGGTTTTGTTGATTTATATGGATTTTGCTTTTTTCTTTTTGGTATTTTCAAGGGTTTTTTTCCCCCAAAGTTTTCTACAGAAATCTTGGATGTGTCCTTAGATTTGTTGTGTGAGTCTGGGTTTGGAGTTACTTTAACAAGAGAGACATTAGTAATGATGCTATCAATTAATTGAATAGTGGAAAGGTCCCTGGGCCCTGGCTAAGATGGTAAAGGTGAGTAGTGGGGTCAGGGAAGATCTAAAAAAGCCACATTGCAAGTGAAATTTGTACTGGTGTCATCTCTCTTCAATTCCAAACCTGTGTTTTACATGGTTTTGAGAAGAATGTTTTAGATGGGTTTAGGTTATAATTCTGGGCCAAAATTGAAAATTAACACCGTTTTTCAAACAATATAATTAGTAGGCACTGTTTTCAAACTATATTTTTTAAAACTATACTGTTTTTAAACTATATTTTTTACAAATAGCTTGGTTGGATTTTGGGCCTATAAATCGAGTTTTTGAAACTCGATTTCCATGGTCTGATCACGTTTTCATGTAGTTACCACCTGAAAATCGAGTCTCTAATACTCGATTTATAAGCCGCCCAATTTAATTCCCAATTTTGACCGAAAATGAAGATAAAAAAGACCCTGTGGACATGACCCCTCCATCCAAGCCAACTAGCCATAATAGACCGAGCCTAGAATTATTGAGTCCTAGTCCTACCTACTCCAATAAATATGCCTGACTAAATCAAACCTCAAACGCAGAAAAAGAGAGAAGTTTTGAGCATCTTAACCCCGTGACTCTGCAAATTCAGAAAAAATAAATGATGTACTTTGAAATTTTTTTCTTACCTACTCCTTTAAGAGCATACCTATCAACAATTCTAAAAAATTTAGCATTTGTCATTTCAAAACCTAATTTTATAATATATAACACACCATTTTACAATATAACCTATATCAAAACTTGTTTTTTTTTACTATTTTATTTAAATATTATTTATTTTTTATTCATTTTTCATTCGGTCTCTCTCACTCTCTGTCTCTCTCTCCCTCTGTAGAAGACGAGAACCTTCCCCCTCTCTCTGATCTGCTCTCAAACCCGTGCTCCATGGCTGACCACCAAACTCCGCCAGCCTAAAACACTTCTCACCCTCTCCATCGGTCTAAAACACTTCTCACCCCTTCTGGGTATTTTGGAAACTGATTTTCTGGTATTTTGGAAGCTGTTTTTCTGGGTATTTTGGAAACTGATTTTCTGGGTATTTTGGAAGCTGATTTTCTAGGTTTTGGAAGCTGGTTTCTGTGTTCGTTTTTTTTTTTTTTTTCCTCGGGTATTTTGGAAGCTAATTTTCTGGGTATTTTGGAAACTGATTTTCTGGGTTTTGGAAGCTATTTTTCTGTGTTTGTTTGTTTGTTTTTTTCTGGGTATTTGTTGTGAAGTTTTGGGTATTTTTTTGTGCCGATTTTCTGTTTTGAGGTTGAGTTTCTGTTCAGTGTTAGAGATTTTTTTCCCTGTGCACTCTTTCTTTCACTGCAATGTACAAAAGGAAGAGACACAAGTGTCAGAGGAGTTTACATCAAACTTGACCTCACCTCCCACTAACTCCGTGGCCCAAGAAAACTCCTTACACACGACAATCAGAAAGTACCAATAAAGTGTTTTGTTCTGTTTGCTAGCACATACAAATAGGGTCGGTTTATAAATCGAGGGTTAGAGACTCGATTTTTAGGCGAACGCCACGTAAAAAAAACAAATCAAACGTGATTTATTTGAGACCCGATTTATTGGCCTAAATAGTCTTTCAAACGTGAGATCCTAGTAATATATATAATTTGAAAACAGTGCTTAGCAAACAGTGTTAATTTTCAATTTCAGCCCATAATTATGTGTTATAGAGTCTACTGCTTCCTCATTAAATGTCTGACGTAACAGCTCCTGAACGGTGGCGTAAAAAAGCCATTTTCTGCCAGCTTCGGACAGAAGTATTCTCTTTCAGAAAACCCAAAAACCTCAGCGATCAGCCACTCTCACTCTCACACTGAAAAGTGAGAAATGTTGCGGTCAATTCTGAGAACCGCAACTGCTACAAGCTCAAAACCAAAACCCCATTCATGGACTCTCCAATCCTCACCAATCCCAACCCCACCTCCTCCTCAGTACTCCTTTTCCTCAGCTCGAAATTATTCGGTGAAGAATGCCAAGTCCACCACTGCTACCAAGGGCAAGAAGGGCAAGTTCAATAAATCCGAAGACACCGCACCGGCCGAGGTCGACGCGGCGGTGTCAGAAGCACAAGCTCGGGCGCGGCGCCTCGCCATGGACGAAAAAGACCCCACCCTCAATGTGGGTCCCAATGGCCTTCCTCTCTTCACTTCCACACCTTCCCTCTCCCTTCTCTCCCGCAAGGACACTTGCTCCTATTTCAAATTCAGGTACCCAAATCAAAATTTCAACAAAAACCCACTTGTATTTATAGCTTAATAATTGATAATTTGGTCATTTTTGTGTGGGTTTGGTTTTGTATGGAGTCTTCGAAATCGGTGTTGCCGGAGGGATTACCAACTAGGATGGTGAAGGAATTTGAGGACTCGCTTCGATCAGCTCTTCTTGTTCGCCAGAGCTTTTTGGATCTTCGTGATAATTTTCGCCGAATTGTTGATCCCCCATTGACACTCTCTCATAGTAAAGGTGAGCGTTTTGACAAAAATTTCAAACATTGGGTTCTAAATGATGTAGATTATTACAAATGATTTATTGTAAGATGACATGTTAGAATTTGAAAAGATATATGTAGCTTAAATTCTTTTTAGGTGTCACAGTTACAGACTCGGAAGACAGTGCTTATGGTGGTAATTAATGTTTGTTAGGTCCCAAACTTAGGAAGCAGGTAGTGTTGGATGGTCCTGTGAGCTGTGGGAAGAGTATTGCACTTGCGATGCTTGTTCATTGGGCTCGTGACGAAGGTTGGCTGGTTTTTTATGTTCCCAGGGGCCGAGATTGGACTCATGGAGGATTTTTCTATAAGAACCCAAATACAGGTCTTTGGGACACCTCTTCAGGCCGAAAATGTTCTCAAGGCAAGATCATTAACCCCTTTTTTTTTTTTTTTGGCTAGTTGTTCAGTCACACATTGGGAGCTGTCAATCTTTGAAACCTATTCTTTTTAAAGCAGAATTAAGATAAACAAAAAAGATTTCCATTTCGTCTTTTTAAATTCTCAATGTCAGGGATTGGTTCTAGATTTTGGTGGTAGAATTCATTGAAGATGCACAACGTGATGCAGCATGTGAAATTGGTCATTAGCTCATTGAATTTCATGCTCACTTATTGTAACTATTGTTAGCATGACATTGATTTTTGGATTAGACACTCTTTGATACGTATCATTTAGATTACATTTGAAAAAGAAAAAAAAAAGGTCCATGTTCTTGCTTCTTCTGCAATGTTTACTTGGGATGTATTAGCATTTATTATGACTTGTTTGGTAGTTTGTTTTCAACCGTATCATGCAGTGGGTCTATATGTTCCTTATGAGTTGTTTGTCTCCAGGATTTTCTGAAATGGAATGAATCCCACTTAAAACAACTACCATGCCAAATCAGTGATCCGATTCCATTGGGAGAGGGTGCTGGTGTTGGGCAGTTGAAAGATGTTGATAACATGGCAATGCCTGAAGGTTCAACACTTTATGACCTGGTTAACACAGGAATCAAGCACACACATGCGGCTGTTGGAGTGGTAGTTCGTTTGAGGAAAGAGTTATCACTTGTGAAAAATATCCCCGTGCTTATAGCAATTGATCAAGTGAGACCCAATTTCTTCCATCAACTTCACACATTCGCCTGTTCTTTGGGTTAATAATTTGTTCCGAGCGCTATGATATGATCTTTTATAACAGCTAGCCTATGTTTTAATTATTTTTGCTCATACTTCTCTCCAGTATAACAGCTGGTTTACATTCAGTGAGTACGAGGAAGCAGTAAAGGTTCATTCTCGACGACCAGTACATGCTAGAGAGCTCACAATGGTTAGCACCAACCATTCAGTTCAAATATATGTTGTCTTAACTGCAATTATTAATATGTATAAAACTTCAGCAATTCCCTCCCCCTCCCCCCCCCCTCCCCTCTCCCATTTTGGCTTTGTATGTAGGGTAAAACTTAGGTGTAGTACGTTGGGTTTCCCAACCATGTGTTGGAATTCAATTGGGGAACCAAATGTACCGTACCTAAGTTTTACCCTTATGGTTTTTCTAACAATTCTAGTGAACCCACTCTTTTACTCCTTACATTTTGGTCATAGCCCTTAATGCAAATGAAAGTTACGTAGACAAAGGTGTTAATCTTATTCTTGGAAATGAAAAAGTTGGTATTTGATCTTCAAAGAGTTAATCCCTCTAGCTTGACTGTGTGTCTATATATATATCACTATCAGAGATATGTGCATTATATGAAATTCTTTTGTGTGATTTGCAGGTGAATGCTTTTAGGTCTATGATGCATGATGGTGGGTGCTTTCTCTCATTCAACCACTGTAGGAAAGCTACGCAAAGACTTGCCAGATGTTCCTGAAGATGCTCGTGTTAATTGTCCTCGCTACACCTTAGATGAAGCAGCATCTGTTTGCCATTATTACCTTAGGTATGCTAATGAAATTTATGTGCTTGCTAGTATTTGTAATGTTGAACAATGTTGAGGTACCGATCTTCCAACATTAGAAAGTGGTGTCATCTGGGTGGACGATTTGTTACTATAATTCAACTTGTTTAGTATTATCTGCCAATATAAAGTTTAACTTGCCTATTTTCATAAAATTTGAATGATTTTCTGATTATAAAATATAATTAATGGATGAATGCATAACTCTTGGTTTGATCTTAATTGAAGTAGTAGAATAACAAGAACAAAACCTCAGTCCCAAAACTTGTATTACAATCTAATTCAGAATTTCATTCTGTCAGACGTTTTGTCCTTGACCTTCTATCGGTTGATAGCAGGTCAATGGCTGTGATAGGTGATTGTCTCTTGTATTCAAACAGGAACTTGATAGTAAGAGAGCACTTGGCACATCTCTATAAATATATTGCATTTTCTCTCGACATCCAGACATATCATTATCTTAAGACTATTTGGATTCATTATGTGAGAATATGATACTCTGTAAAAATTTTGAGAATGAATGTTTTTTTTCTGGCCTTGCTATACTCCCTCAATAGTAAAATGCTTCTAAAGCACTTTCCCCTGTAAATCATGTTTCAGATTCTAAGCTTTGTTTGTTGTTATCTCTGGCAGGCAAAGATTAGTACAACATGAAGTATTCTCGGAGGAAAACTGGAAGAAAGTATATTACTTGGCCAACGGAAATGGATCAGAGATGAGGGGGTTAGTTCCTTTCATGCGACAATCGGCATAATATACTCTCCTTTTGACCTTTGTTATAGTTGTGCATCCACAGAGGCGCATGTTTTGCTCTCATTGCCTCTGGTTTTGATCTCCTTAATGAAAATTAATGAAATTCTGCCCTCATTGGATTCTTACCCTAATGCTACCACTGAAGTAGCTAGTTCCATTGCACCAGTTACTTTTTGGCTTAGATCATCTTTCCTAATGGAATTAGCGTCCAAAGACAATGTACCCTATATAGATCATTTAGCATTTTGTAGTTTTGACCTTCGAAATTCCTTTATCTTTTTTTGTAAGAAATGTCTTTTTTGCTAAGCCAGGTTTCTGTGTTTGCCTATTTATTTATTTTTGGTAAGTTTTGGCCTAGGGTTTAGTTACTTGAGTGTTGCCTTCAGTTTTTTCGTTTAGCTTTTAACTTATAATCTTTATGTACAATTTCTTAAACATTTCTTTTTTAGAGTACAATTATACTTTAGCACACTTTTTGTCAAAAACAATCAGCAAAAAGCTACTTAAGTTTATGCAAAACACATTTGTAATTCAGTTGATTCATGTATATTTAACTTCATTGTATTAAGGAGTTACCTTTCTTTTCTTTTTCTTTCTTCTTTTTTTTTTTCTAAGATAACTTTTATCTTTTTGTCTAACATTTAACAAATATAGCTACCGAAAACTACAATTTGTCACCAATCACCGGTATCAAACATATGGTGTAAGTCTTGGTGGGACTGCGATTTGCCCTAACTATCTCTATCTTTTGACAATTTATATTTTAACACTTGTAGTTTAGGGGTGGTCAATTTTGGAATTTCAAATTTTAGGGTTCTCAACAAAAATTCAATTCTTTGCTCTCCGCGGCACCTAATTTTGTTTTAGGCTTTTAGCACATGTGAATGAAATGGTACCTTTTTTAAGTTTGGCAGAGCTCTTTTTTTTATTTTCAGCTTTTTAAAAATGGGATTACTTGAAAAAACTGTATCTAAAAATATTAAAATTTTTAAAAGTTGTATTTTGAAAATATATTACCAAAGGGACATTAGAGTAGATAAGCTAATTGTGAAGTTTTTTAAACCCTGTTTTGGTTTGATAGGCATCAGCATCATGTGTACCCTAAGAAAAAGGGGCGGAAAGGGGCTTATTTACTTTTTTTTTGTTTTTAGAGGTTGACAGAGTTTGGAGGTTTAGAATTACAATATTTAAAATTGGATAGTCCAATTTAAAAACACACCTAATCTATTAAGGTTTAGATGTAATTTTCCCCCGCCCCATCCTTTTTTGGTAGCTTTGCATCCGTGTTTATGTAGGAATTTGTTTAAGTAATCTTTTTAAAGAAGAGTTTTAAGTACTTTTTAATTGCTAATGTATTCAATTATTTTCCATTTAAGTAAATTATATAATATAATATCATATATTATATTATATAATAAAAATTAAGCTTAAAAGCTGTTCTTACATTAAGTGGCTTCACCAATTTGCAGTAAAAACTTAGAAGTTGTAGTTGCGCCAAGTATCTTCATCAAATTGCAGTAACTTTTTAGATAGAAATAATAATTTATTTATTCTTATTATCTTCTCCAAGTGTTTTAACAAAACATAGAACTTTTTTTTCATATCAAACTATTTTTTCTCAACTTTTTTATAATTTTTTTTTCAATTTATTAAAAAAAAAAAAAAAGCATTTATACTATGTGCATAAATCCCAATTACAATATTTAAAACTAATTAAGATTAAAGAAGAAAAAAAAATTTATTTTTTGCAACCATGCAAGCAGAAGAGTAAAAAAGAAAAAGGTTACTTTAAAGTGTTAGAATCTTAAAATAAAAGATGTGATGTAAGGTGTATTGTAAAATAATGTGTTAAAATAAATAAATTAGGTTTTGATGTGTTAAAATGATATTTGGCATAGTTCAGCTAATGCCAATGCTCTCACTACATGACATCTCAAGATTTTCCATATGTACTCATAATAGCAATACACGACTTATTTGCGACATACTACTTGTTTAAATCATTTAAAATAAGTGAATAGTCTTTTGAATCAGAACATAATAGATTAGTTCTAAATCAGCACATAATAGATTAGAGGAGGTTCCTCCATTTAGAGCCTTGATAACCGTGGATTATCAATCTGCAAAACATAATAGATAAGAACAGAACTAACCAAACATATGATGTATCAAATTAGTGGTGGCCATCCAGCAAACATACAAGAAGGGAAACCAGATGGTCTAACCAGATTTGCTTAAGCACACATGAAATTTTAGTCTGTTGGAAAAATTTCTACATTAACCTCCTCCCTCTTTTCCCCATTTTTAGAATCCGCTGTTTTCCCTTTTTCTCTATTGGAGAATGGGGAAGAAGGGCTTATCCAGACTAATCAGTATAATGATGTTTGGGCACATAAAGGGTATCAGCAAGCCAATGGTCAGTCCTGATTGCAAGCTATTCTGGAGGGTGTTATGAGAATTAGCAACGTCAATATTCAAATAAACTTTTAGCTGCAGAAAATAATTATAAAACAAACAAGATTGCATATCACTATGTTTCATCCCTTTCAACATTACTGAGATTCTAGAAGGGAAACAAAATTGGGACTTCATAAACTTGATCTATTTACATATATAATGTACCCAAAATTCTGGGTATATTTCTCTGCATATGTGCATGAGCTAAGAACCAACATTCAAAACCTAAATAGAAGTATGTAGTTACTTGGAGACAACATCCGACTTCATTAGAACTCATTGAGGGTTGAGAACATTTTCAAAAAGATTTTACAATTTTGATTTGGCCAGTGTAATGCATCTCATCTATGATCTCAAAGGAAGCTTTAGCTACCAGCACTGAACAAAACAAAAGGCATGATCATTATTCTTGGATCACAAGAAAATTGGACTTAGAGAGACAGAGAGAGAGAGAGAGAGAGAGGAGCTTACAATTTTTTCCTCTACACTATGCTGTCCCTTTCATCCACTAATCGAGTCTGGGGTTTGTAAAGAGCAAAGGACTAAAAAACACTGCCCCGGAATAGGAGTATTGGCTTATGCATTTGAGTTATTTTGCAGAAGAAATTAACAGCTATGTTCTCTGGATGTATGCTTCTACTCTTCAGTTATACCATCAACCACTTCTTTTGGCTAAATGATATAAGGTGCAATCAGACAAGCAAAATTCATGGAGACTCTGACTCCAGGTTGATCACTAGGTTAGAATGGAGACTGGCATAGGGGGCAAGATGATTTGTGAGAAGTTGAGAACCACTTATAGAGACAGGCTGAATGGAACTTGTGCTTGCAAGTCTTGCAAGCAAGGCGAGGAAGGCTGTGGTTGGCAGTGTGGATGACACTGTAACAGATAGGACACTCCTCGACACCTTCAAATTCTTTATCAAAGTTGTTCTTCCAAATTCTGATAGCTTCTGCTAAAGCTCCATTCTGCATCATAGAAACAAAGTACATTATCTTCATTGTCAATGTACTAATCCTAATCATAACACGATTAGCCTCACAGTCATCCAATTGAATGGAACTCTAGTTTATCTATCTGTGGGCTTCCCGCCCACCACCCAAACACACCCCCCCCCCCTCCCCGCAAACTCTCTTTTTTCCCCTCCATGGAAAACTGTTATATTGTACTTTATTGACAGGCAACACTGCTTGCATCTGATCAAGCTACTCAACTTCAAATTCTGCTGCTACGTCCAGGTGTAGTCCCATGAGCAAATCATGTTCACCAATAGCATAAAGAATGATTTCACATCTTGGACCATATCAGTTGAGGAAGAGAAAAGAAACAAGCAAAAATAATGAAAGGTGAACTAATATGCATAACAAATACCTGACTACGGACAAATGACATCATAGACATTAACCACTTTCTCTGCTTCACTTCACTAATTCCTAGGCTCCTAGTACAATCAACATCCACAGGGCGTAATGGGTAAGATGCAGGAAGACGAATGACTAGATCCATTCCTGTTTCATCCTTTGTATAGGTTGCAACAACCTCATTTGCTGATTTACTTACACTGACTGAAAAATTCTCATCAGCAAATTCGGCTTTCTTAATCTGCATTGGAAAAGCAACAATGTCAGTATTACAGTGGTTCTCAAATAATTAATGATCAATGGAAAGAATTATGTAGGGTCATGCTAACGAATGCCCCTAGGGCATTGGTTAACAATCTAATTTAGGAAAGTTTTGACATCATTTTTATGGAAAATGAAAAAAACTGTCAAAATATTAATTGTTTTATTTTCTTTTCCCATAAAAACTTTCTTTAAATGGTTTATTAACCAATGCTCTAAGGGCATTCATTAGCATTTTCCTTATTTTAATACCAGAGAGTATCTATTATAAATAACCAAATCAAGGTGGTGCCTAATCATAAAATAATAAACAGGGGACAAGTCTAAAAACAATGACAATCACATTTATTAAGAGACATCAAATGATCACTTGCCACCATGTCCAGGCATAAAAATCCAACCAAAGTGAAAAGATCTACTTAAAAATTAGTGCTTTGTCATTTCCAGAAAGAATTAATTTCCACACCAACTGATAATATAGATTCTAGAGAGCATTCAAGAGCTAATAAATTTATATCTTCAGGCATGGAAAAAAATTCAATTTCGGATTTTAAAGTGAGCTTATCACACACACATTTTATTTCCCTATAAACAATAAATGCACCTCAAACCATGCACACCTGGGATAATTCGTTTGCAATGAGAGCAGGACTGCACCATGCTCTTGTAAAAGATTCAATTACAGTTGATGTAGAACGGTCGCGTAAATCAGTAAACCACCCTCGAACAAAAGCAGGAAGAACACAAAGCATCAAACCAAATATTGCTCCAGCAAGCGAAGCTATTTTCACTTCTTCAAGAGGCCAAAGAGATTCCACTGAGAACAACAATGAACCAGTTTTAATGGCACGTGTGGCTGCACTCGCAACTTCTGCTATCTCAGGAGGAAGCTCTGTGTCTTTCTTCTTCAGACTATGTGCCATGAACAGTTCTACAGGGATATGCTGGAAAAGGCAAACTAGAATCACTGAATTTGCAGAATCTTGTATATACTGGACCAATCTCTCCCTTGCAGATGATGAAGATGGTAATGACCATAAATGTGATAGTAACAAGGACCAAGCAAGGAAGATATTTACCTGAAAAGTTGATTAACATATCAGGATATTACTGAAATCATCAAATTTTTACATCAATCATATGAATAATGAAATTGATACAAGTGCGAAAAAGAAGAAAAGAAAAGAGAGCAGAGCAGAGTGGATTAAATTTAATGTATAAAGCAAATTTACCCGTTGTGGTGCCACCAAATCCATTTCAAGAACCTCATAAGGTAACTTCACAATCATGCAAGATATTTCCTCCCTCAAATGGATTCTTTGTTCTGATGACAAATCCAAACGGCTTGGATCCTGGTCACTTGTAGTATCACCAACCAGGTAAGATGCAGTATCTTCTCCAATGATGGCTAAATGTGACACAGGTTCAGTTGAAAGCATAAAATAAGCGGCCAACTGCAACGAATGAACTTGTCTGGATGAAAAAAGGATGGCATACAAAGAGCTAAAGGGCCCTTTGCTTAGCCCCCAAAATTCAACTGACTTTACTGCTCTTTCTCTAACATGTGTCGAAGAATTAACAACACTCGAAGCTATTAACTCCCAGAAGTAGGGATGTTCAAGTCGAAAAGATGCTACAATAGATGCAGCCTCATGACAACAGGAACTTGCAATAGCCTCAGCAATTCCAGTGCAAAAAAATATGCGAAGAATACCTTCTAGAATCCGATCTTTGATGGGATCCCATCTTTCTGTTCTCAAGAGATTTACATTATTTGCATCTTCTGCTTGTTGGAGTATAAGAGGCCCAGAAAACAGCGAAAATGATAGGAGGGCATTTGTAGCAATATCTATAGGAAACGAATCTGAAACCATAACAATTTGCTTGAGGTTTTCAGAAATAATTTCCAAATTATCAGAAGTAGACATGCTAGTGATAGCATCATTCACACTTTCAGCTACTTCCTCCATCATTACAACTGCTGATTGAATCCAACGCCTCATATTTGACAACAAAAACTCCCAATCTTCTTCATTAAATTCCTTCCAGCAATAACCAAGTGAAATAACTAATAGCTTTGATAGCAACATCTGCACCACTGGCAGCTGATTAGCTGCAGCAGTTACACCAGCAACGTGTCTCTGCTTTCGAAATAATTCAAGCAAGAGTGTTCTCTCAATAGCGCTTATGTTTCTCTCTGGCTTCAATGCTTGTATACCTCCCATTGTACTTAAAGGGTAACAAGATATAACCAACCAAAACCATTCTTCCATATCTACAAGAGACATAACATGGTAGCATTAACAACAAAATACTATGCATCATTAAAATAAACTGTTTGTGAAACCACCAATGGGTCTTCATTGCATGCAGAACATGACTGAAGTGGGCCCTGTCACTTGATGGTCCCAAGTAGGATATTGACATAACTTGAAACATCAAACGGACTAGCCAATGAGCTCTAGCTCAAATGGCACATTCTCCATGTAAAAGCAAGTGGAAAGTGAGGTCATAGATTTAAGACCCATAGGGTGCATGTGTAATTACCAATAACAAGAAGCTAAATGGTCTAAATATTATATCTTCTACCAACTCTCTATATTATCGATCTTTACACCCCCCCCCCCCCCCACCCCCTTCTCCCTCTTCCAAAAAAAGAAAAAGAAAAAGAAAAATTAAAGAGAGAATCTGTGATGTTTGTATTGAGTAATGTTTAGGTTCTTGAGTGGGTCCTGTACTCCATGCATGTGATCAATAGTGTCAATAAATATTGTGAAACACATAATAATAGCTTATTGTTATTGCATTTACCTTCTCCTGTTTGCCATAAAATCAAAGGTGGGAACAATAGAAGTCTTTGGAGCCAGCCTTCAATAGCTTCCTGCATATGATTTTCCTCTAAAGAATCAAGATTAGCATCTCTACCAGTTTCACCAGATGCAATGCTTCTTCTACATAATGATTGTACAAGAATATTCACAAGAGGAGGAAGAATTCTCAAACAGTTTCTGTTTATTGCTTCACCAATAAAAAGCTTATTTACAAGCAATTCAAACACTATCATAGCTTTCTCTGTTTCCCATATATCATCTTTGACCAAAGTAAAAAGAAAAGATACAAGAGCTCTCAAGAAGGGTTCTTCAATAACCTTGACTTCATCATCTGAAGCAGGCCACACAACAGACAAACTATGTGCACTTCTTCCTCCATAAACAAGAGCACCATCAAGTAATAAATTGAAAATGGAATCCAAGAAGATTTCCTGGAAACAATAAGTTCTACTTTTGGCATATGAACTCAGCAAAGGCAAGAAACAAGCTACAGCACTGCCTCCTGGCCATTTCCATGTGCACAATATTTCAGCAGCAAGCCAGGCTCGAGCAGTATCCTCTTCATTGGCTGCTTCCTCAGGTGGAGAAGGATCATGTTTAACAAAACCAACAACCGTGTCTATACCAATTTTCAAGATTAGTTTGTTGATGAAAGAAACAAACTTGTCACTCCCAGAGGCCTGCATTTGGCATATATTTGCAATTTGTAAGTCATACAGTTCTTATATCTGATTGAAAAACTGCGCACACAATTTATACAAGTAAAAACATGAATTTTAATAAAATCAATTATACTCTTTTTTTCGTGGGTACAGTCTGGTATAAGGACTATTGTGTTAAGTATAACTTAAAATGATATCGGATTGACCATTACTTGGTCATGTGTCACAGCAGACAAAGGCCTGCAGGAAAGGCCTATTTTTTGACGAGATCATAGTTCACAAGATTTGAATATGTACTAGATGGGATGGTGCTAAGTTCTTGCTTTTAGCAATAGCAGATGCAGCATCAGTGCAAGTGGTCATAACTAATAACTCAAGGAATAACAACGGTCATAAAATTATATCCATGCTAGAGGCATCAATGGAAGTTCCAATGCCTGTCTATCCTGAGATGGAATTTACATAGGCCATAGAGTTCATACATTGGGATTCACTTAAAACTTCTATAGAACTAGGATCTACACTTTTTAGTTTAGAATAAAAATAGAGAGAATATCAAAGAAACAGCAGATGCAGTAACCAGTAGCAGACACAACAAATAAGTATCATGCTAACAATGCGAACTGCACACCTTAGTTGGGGGTGGGGGGGAGAGATTAATGCAATAGTACTAAGCATGCTACCATGCTCCAAATCGACAAGACAAAGAATCAAAGAAAAAGATTATTATAGAGGAATTCTCAAGAATAAATTGGCAATGCCAAAAAAATATATATAAAAAAAATAATATGAAGCAATCAACAACAAATATCAAGAGAGCAGAAAAAGTAATCCAAAAGGCCCACTCACATGAATATCAATGGTTGCATTCTCGACATCCAACACAGCTATTCCCTTTGAGGTGTTAAAACCTGGACTAGTCCACAATGGCCAAGTATCATTCTTGCTCAGAAGCTGATCCATGAGATTTTGTTCCTCATCTCGATATTGACAAAGACGTTGAAGAACTTCAATCATCCACAGGCAGCACAAAGATGTGATTTTATCGGCATTTAGTCTATCTTCATTGAAAACAGCGGAACGAATAGACTGAGTCAAGATAATTCCTATTCTCATCCTATGGTTTATGCTGAGGCTTTTCCAGAAGTGATTACTTATCTTACAATGAAACGCATGCACTGATTCACAAAAATCCAACCTAGCCTTAATTCTTTTCCTGGATTCGTCATCAATTGCATCCCCTATTGCTGTTCCTATGCTAAACTCCCAGTCAGTAATAAATGTTGCAGCTAAAATACCTGTAACTAGTCCATTTTCCTCGCCAAGCGTCTTCAAGCAAAAGAAGCTACCATCAAGTACTTCAAGAGCAAACAGAGCCATCTCACACACGTTCAAAGAGCTTTCCAATTCCATCCCAAAATTCTTTACCCCAGCAGCTAACAGAGAACCTGCATCCCTAACCCAAATCAAAGAGGACTCCAGAACAAAACTAAGTAACTTTCTGAAAACCTCCTCAAATATCAAGATCAATGTATTTCTGGACACAAAAGTAGTTTCATCGCCTTCTTTCGAACCACCAAGAACAGCACTGCAGATAAGGCAGATAAAGGTCACAATATGCAGTAATCAGCAGCAAACGTAATCAATTTTAACTTTTTCTAGTTTTAAACTACCGATTATCCCAAAAGTTTAAGCAATTAGAAAATGGTGAATCTAATCAATTTTAACTTTTTCTAGCGTTAAATTACCGATTATTCTAACTCTCCCCCTCACATGTGGGCCAACATTGGTGCAATACATCCAAGTAAAAGAGATACCCCAATAATATGGAAACCTCAAAATGAATGAACTACCCCCAAGTTAGAGACAATACATCATGTTATGGAAATGATGCTTTACGAACAGTATATACATGATTGTTAATTCATTTTGTATCATGTTTATGATGAAAGTCTAGTATCAATTTGATCATCTACACTCTTGGGCCATGATGTCAGTTCCTGACTCAAAGTAATACATAATGGAAACACATCATGCTGAAAGTGTCGCATACCACACAAACCGAGCATCAGAAGTTCTGAAGGGAGGAAGTGAATTTGCAACATAAACAGCAGCCAGCTCCAAATGCTCATGATGCCAGTGATCTGGATTGGCACCTTTCTGAGTACCAGAATCTTCCCCCACTTTCCTCCTCGCGATTTCATCTCTTGCTTTCTCTAAAAGCACTGCCAAAATTGCTATATGGTTGGAGTCTCGGTACCCATTCATAGTTTCAAAATGCTCCAGGTTAGTTGCGTATGTTATAACACTACCCCACTGCTCAGAGAAATATTCATCATCAAGCAAGGCAAGCAACAGATCAAGTCGAGCACTGGTAGAGCAATTATCTCCATACAAACACCAAGGAACAAAAATGTCCCTGAACATCTGCATAAATTGCTCTTCCTTTAATTGCCCATCACTGCCATCTGACAGACAACTAGAGGAGGGACCTTTACCGTGAATAAAAAGTTCTTTGAGTATCTTTCGTGGTCCAAATACAGAAACAGCAACTGATAGAAGTCTCACACTCACTGGTGAGTCCTGACATAGAGAAGAAGAAAAATACTAGTGAATATCTAAGTAAGAGCATATAAAAAAACATATCAAGGATACAAACAAGAATACTCAATCAATCACTAATTGAACTCCTTCAAAAGAGAGACAACTTTCTAGTAATTAATGGATATTTACAAAAGAACATTCTTAACGCCTTCTTGACATAAATGGAATTCCTCCTTTATACTTCTTAAAACCTTTATAAAGTAGAAATAATACAGACTAAAATGCAACGCCACTATGCTCATAAACACAAGTTTCTATTAGTTCATGACTCAAGTTTTTATTCTCTTTTTATTTTTATTTTTTTCCTCTATTCATGGCCTGGTGGGCCAACTGAGTATTACATGGACCATTCTGAGGCAGACACCAGGAAAACTGCCCCTTCCTGGCTCCCACTAGTTAAAGATGGCCAAAGGATTAAAGTCTCTAAAGCATGACTGGTACCGTGTCCGATAACAGGTTCTTATTTGGCACAATGACACATAGCATAGAAGCATGCAAGCCAATGAATGTACATTTTCAGGTTCATGAGTGTCAAAAGTGTACAAAAACCATATATACAACCTTACACCATCTGAAGAGTTTGCACAGTAGTAACTTACTTGTGATCGTATTAATAGGAAAGACTTTGCCAACATTGGTCCGACTAAATCAACCAAAGGCCAATTTTCACCTCTATGAATTCCATGTTGCTCCAGTAATAAGATAAAATGAATGATGCGTTCTACACTTTCAGTAGCTCTTTCTAAGTTCTCTGTTTGCTGTAGCATACCTAGGCAATTTTCCTGAAATTCTGTACTGAAAGAAGCGAGCAGATCATGTTCTAGTAAACTTATGCCTGAAAGAATTTCAATAATAAATTTTCCCAAGTCTTTCAGATAGCTCATTGGATAATTAACATTCAATGTTTCCACTGTCTTCTTATTAGAAGCTAAACCACTGTTTTCAGATGAATCTGCAGATATTCCAGAGAAGACTCTATCTTGGTTTTTCACACTGACAAAAAACATGTAGTCTTGCCACGAAAGCTTTACGAGGATGTTGTCAATCAGAGTGACTCGAAAATGATGGATGGAATCCAATCCCTCACAGAATCTGCCACCAAACAGAGGATGAAAATCACAAAATCAGGGATAACTTAAAAAAAGAATAAACATTACAGCAAAACAAAACCATAACAACAATAAAAATAAACTTAAGCTCCATGATAAACAAGCAACTAAATCAGAAAAATATAAGATGTCATTTAAAATTTTCCAAATTAAAAAGTAAAAAGGACTCCAACCTTGATGCATTATGTAATCCCCAAATAAGACATTCTTTAAATGCCTGGAAGAATGCTAGTCTATCAGCATTTGAGGAATGGGAAGGATTCCTTCCTGCCCAGAGGTTCTGGAAAAAGTCAAGAAAAAAATTCTCTCCCGCAATTGCTTTAGGTGGCAAAGTGTCTAAGAATAGAACCAAAGCTGGGTAAGAAATCTGCTGAGATCCAAAGCACCCATTTCTAAGAAAATGCCAAAACCGATTGAGTATATTTTTCTGAATATTCAAGGAAGTCCAACTGCTGGGGAATCTTTTAGAGAATAGTAACACTGCATCCCACATTGATGAATGACAAGAAGGATCCTTCTCCTGGAAAGCCCCAAGTATCGTGCTAGCAAGAGTTTTTAAATTTCCTTCATTTATAACCTGAGGAACGTTTTTTATGAAACTCCTTAATACTGAAAAAGTAGCCGACCGAATAGCAGGGCTTTGAGACTTTAAAAGGTCCACAAAATATTTGTGAGCAGTGAACAACTTTTCAGCAAACGAAATAGCGGTTGCCCTAGCCTTTGAAGCATGTTTTGATTCAGCAGGTAAGCTATCAAAATCAGGTCTTTCTAATTGCATAGAGACCAACACATCAAGTAGTGTTGCCAGTGCCAATAATGATGAAGATATCACCTGCAGTTCAAGAAAATAGAAGAAAACAGGATTTAAGAAAAGCTTTTTGAACCAAGGAGAAGTCTCCCATAAATGGAGTATGATTATCGGGTAATTCCCAGGCTAGGACTTCTGATCACTGGCTATACCATTAACGTGGATAATAATTTTTTTTTTTTTTTAAAACAAAATTTATTACTTTATAGATTGACCAAATTACACCTGCCTACATCTGCTCTAGAATTTTCATATATTCTCTAGCATGAATTTTCCCTCAACCTCCTTGCCTCCAAATAGAAATTTCCTAAACAATATACTACCAAATAGGCTACACTCCAACCAAGAATTAGCAAAGCTTCATATAAAACTCTGTTATCAATCACACTAATCAATGAAGCATCGGTCATCCAAATCAACCCAACCAAGCACTTGATTGAAGAAAAATCATATAATCTACACATTCTACAGCCCCAACTGGAAGTGACAACTAGATGAATTCTTTTGGTTAAATATCCACATTTCCAAACAAGGTGACCAAATCAGAAATCCACAATTGGGTCTTGATGCTCAAAGTGGTTACCCAATCAGAAATCCCTAAAAGAAATGGAACTTCTAGAGTTCAAAGCAAAGAATGCAGTATAATCCAGAAAATATGTTTGAATATGGTTAAAGAATTGAGATTGTAATTGTTGGTGATAGACAATTTGTTGTTGGCTGATGAAGTACGAATGTTTTTTTTTTTTTTGAGTGAAGTAAAAATGGTTTTGATTCAGCCTCATGGTCCATAATTTTTCACTTCCAGACCACAAGCTTTAACACATTTGGAACTTTCTGCAATATGCTTTTTGACCAATCAAATATGTGCTTACATACATAAATTTTATCTTCTGATCAGCAGCATGCCTTTTGTGCTGTGAAGAGTCCATGTTTTCTTTTTTTTTCTTTTTTTTTTCACTAAGTAATAAAGGAGCCGTGGTTCAAATGGATAGAATCACCTCATAATTTGGGCCCCAATTAAAAGCTTAAAGATCTCCAGATATCGACATTCAGAGACATGCTTGATTAAGCAAGTATGAGAGAGTCAATTAAGACACCATGGAGAGGAGTGGATAAGTGCATATCCTCCCACTCCACCAGTAATGGTAGACCAATAGACTAGCACTCTTGCTGGCAAAAATCCATGTCACCAATGGTTATAGCTTTCTCAATCTGATCGTCCCAAAAAATTTTAAGAAAGTAAAAACAATATCAATGTATTTAGGTCATTAGAGTATTTCTTAAGGCTTGGATTGTGCCATCAAATTTCTATAAGTATAATGACAAAAGAAACTTAAGTTTATGCAATGTATAAATCCCAAGGGAGGCAGGAGTCAATTTTTTTTATTTTTTAAATGAAGCCCATGTAACTATGATAAAACACAGGGAAGTTGGAGTACTTCGTTTTTTTTTGTTTTTTTTCCTTTTGTTTGATCTGGGGGTGGTGTGTGTGTGAGGGGGGGGGGGGGGGGGGCCGTGAGGAGGTGTGTGTTTGTTACCAAAAAAAGAGTTGGAAGAGAAACATTTAGGACCTGTTGGAAGCTGAGAGAGAGGGAACATATTATTCTTCCTCTTTTTTCTATATTAGGCATCATATTATCTCCCACTCTCCTAGTTTTCACTCTTGCAATGAAGTAATAGTAGATCTAGCTTTTGCTCAATCAAATGCTTACCTGCTGATGCATCTCTTTCAACTCATCCAAAGCTACTGCTTTATCAGACATATTTTCTGGTGTGAGCTTAAGATTTTCCTCCAGATACAAAAATATCTCATTTGTGCATAAAATCAAAGCATCTAATCTCTTCTCCTGTGCTGGAAAGGCCACCTGATGTCACAATATAAATTGCCCATCAAATTGAACAATGGACCAGAATACAAATGAATAGACAAGCTGCTTAAGAGGGTTATTTGATAGGAATGAACCTTCAAAAGAAAAAAATACATACTTTAAAATTCATGGAAGTAAAGTTTATGAAAATTTTGGCAATTGTGTGCGCGCACACATGTGTGTGTGTGTGTGGGGGGGGGGGGGGGGGAATAGTTGGACATATTTAAATGTACCATTGTCTGTAAAAATAAGCTAATATATAGAAATTTCTCATTAACATAACAATTTTTATAAGATTAAGCTCTGACCACAACGACTCTTCTAAGCATACTCTGAATTTATACTTAGCCATATGTTGGAAAAAATAATTCGTAAAAATTTCAAGACAAATAACTCAAGGTTGAGTTACTAATGAGCACTAGCTCAAATGGCACTTCCTTTCAAAAGAATGGGCAGAGGATGAAGTTTTGGATCCAAAATCCACTGGTTGCATGTACCAATAAAAAAATACTCAAAGTTGAGTTGAAATTGGAAGGCACTCCGGCCCTACATAGTAACTATTCGTTTAAACTGCAGCTAGAGCCAATTATTTTTGATATCCCTGCCTAATATACCCACCAAATAATTCCAACCAACAAAATTGAGAAATCAAACACCCAATTTTCTTTGTTTGTTCTTTTTCTTTTCTTTCTTTTTTTTTTTTTTTTTGGTTGGGAGGGGGGGGACGGGGGGGGAGGTAAGTAAATAACTAATTAAAGAAGCACAAAGGGGTGCAACCCGTGTACATGGGAAGTATGCTAGAGATAATTTTGAAAAGTAGAACCACTTATTTTGAGGAAATTCCTAACATGCAAGGAAATTTATTGCCACAATCCCTCATTGCTGAAGGACACTGACAATTTGCTTTAGCAATTTCGCCCAAGCCAAGAATGAATATATAACTGCATAATCTGGAAGGAAAGACAGAATGGACAATGAATATGCACTTACTAATGGAGAAAGTTTCCCCTTTGGTTGTTGTCTAGCATATCCTTAAGAGTGTCTTTCGATGAACTTATTTTAATAGGTTTATTTTGTTTAAAAAAAAAGTTCTGTAAAAATATAATTGTACCTAGAAAAAGTGAGGCTTTAGAAAGCAGTATAGTATATCAATGGGTGGTGAACAAAAGCTGGCATTTTAAGCTAAAACAAACAGATCCTAAAGCTAGCAGAAGTCTTTCCTAATTGCTATATTAAATAATTGAAAGAGAGAGAATCTAATACAACATCATCAGCAAACCTGTAATGACCGTTTTGCGGCTTGAGAAACTTCAAAAACAGGATCAAATTGAGAAAACCACCATGGTCCCATCAAAGACTTCAGATGTGGAGCTAAATCTCTCCTGAGAAACAAAAACAACAGTTATACAAGAAAGATTTCAGTACCCTTTAGCAAAACTAGGGTTACAACATGCTAATAAAAAATATGGAAAAGTATGCAGAAATTAAATCTATTAAATGCAAAGCTTGAACATGCTATCACTGTATGTAAATATTTACAGAATTCCAAAACATAAAAATTCAGAAATTTGAGACAAGATACCCTTGCTTAAAACAATATAATGTCTTATTAACTTGCCAGAATAATTATATCAAAGTTCCATCAGCATTCAAAAAAAGTGATAAGGAGATATCCATTCATGTTACAAATTGCATTTAAAACAAACTACTTACAATATGACCTAAAGCATCACAAAGAAGTGGATGTGATTAGCACCAATAAAAAAAAAATTTGGTCTTTTGCCTCCACTATGAATTAAGAAATGGTAATGTATTCTTTTCAAAACACAATCTTCACCTCAGAAGCTTAAACATGGTCAAAAGCAACCAATATGGTATCTCAAGAAATAGTGATTTAAAAAAAAAAAAAAATTGGATCAATGATATCAACAATGATTTCTCCTCATTAACTTCTCAGATTTCTAAACAGTGCATCACAAAAAGCGGAAACCAAAAGTCATGAGTCTGTATCAAGATAGGAGATAGGTTCAAACTCGACGGCAATGACAAGATTAGTCATGGTGTCATGAGTGGCTCGCCGAACCTCCCTATTATAGTCCTGCAACAGCCTCTTGTATTCAAATGCCTACAAAAGAAAATGCAAGCTACTTGAGTTTAAACCAAATTGAAAGTTGACAAAAGTACCAAACTAGATAAATATTAACCGGGCATAATGCATAACAAAGTACAATAACCTAGAGCCTTGTGGCTTAGTGGCATCGCTTCTTTAATATGATCCCTACTTAGCCTATGTTTACTAAAAGACCATATTTTCAGTGACCACAATTAATACTCCAATAATTTCACCCGTATAATTGCCACTTAAATGGGTCAATAGGCATACCAATGAATCAATGCTAAAATATCGCTCTCCAAATAGTATGAGCATTGATTAATGAGAAAACCATATTAACAAGTAACCATAATTTATTTTAAGAGATCGTAAAAAAAAAGACCATATATTCATTACTAAGTGTGGAAAAGGGGTGCAAGTAGAGTGTGCACTATAACTTACACACCCTGCATACATTAACCGACATCTATATGTAGGAGAGAGACAAAAAAATGTACCCATTGTGGAATAATTGGTACTATATCCTTCCCGGACTTCTGCTTGAGCAGCACAGATAGAGATGCCAAAGCTTTAAGCTGCAGAAGACGCAGAAGCCAATGAGTTCTCATTTCTTAACACACCACCCAAAAAAAAAAAAATCACATATAAATTTAAACAACTGCAAACAACAAAAGGTTACGGCACTCGACAGTGGTACTAATAGAAGCATTATATATTTCAACAGAACTTGCAAGAAGTAGTAATTGACCTTTTAAAAAAGCAATTAATCAAAGAGATAAACTTCTTAAAAGTATATTAACAACACCATATACTTGAATCTTGATAGTGTCCAAAAATTCTTCGAATAGGTAAAGTGATAATTTTACCTTGGTAGTGGAATCCTTCCTCCCAAGCCTCTTCAAGTGTTGTGCCACTTCACCATCTACATCCTAAAAAACACCATAATTCACAATCAATGATTTTAGCATTAAGAAGATGGTGCCTTCAAGGCCAATTCTTTTAGGTCATTCAATTGTTATGACAAAAATTGAATCTTGATAAAAGGAAAGAAATACATACAAGAAAGGGCACAGAGTCTTCGGTGGCGAGAGAAGAAGAATCGAGACGAGAGCTACCAACATAGCCACCGAATCCCACTGTGGCCGTAGAACCCGTCGGCAAAAGCGAAGCGGCCAAACTGAACCATAAACAAATAAACGAAGTTTCATATGTTGGCATTAGAAATCAAAATTATGATAATGATTCGTTTGTATAAAAGAAGGAAAGGGAAAATTGTACCTGCTGCTTGAAGGTCTTGCCTTGCCTTTACCTCCTTCTCCTTTCTGCCTCCCCATTCTGTATCTCTCTAGTTACAGAGAGAGAAAGAGAGGTTTTTTTTTTTTTTTTTTTCAGACAAATGCTCAGGTTGAAGTTCAAAGTTGGGAACCCCTTAAAAATATGTATGCGCTCGTTTTTTGTTTTTGTTTTTTTTTTTCCTTGAGCAAGGGGATTTCTCCAGTTACTTTTAATCAGCCAATGACAATAACAACATGGACACTGGTTTCGTAACATTATTCTAACAAGGTTATTTGTATTTTTTAAAAATATGTATAAGTAAGAAATTCTGAAAAAATATTTATAATGTTGTTTAAAAATTGAAAACATGTATTTAAATTCTTATACTAAACGGTCCAACTCTCTTGTAAAAGTATTATGTAATTTTTAATTTTTTTTTTTTTAATGCTGGACACTTAGTATTTACTATAAAAGTATTATGTAAATGTCATGAACATGGTATTTATCTTTGTGTTTTAGGCCTCACACTCCCACCATCTATTTGCTCCAATTTCTTTGTTCATTCTTAGCGTCCGTTTAGTTGGAAGAGTGGAAAAGTGGGAGGATAAAAAGATTTAATTTTCCCTCATATGTGTTTGGTTAGAGGGGTGGAAAGGTGGATTACTTTTTTGTTTGGTTGGATGGAAAAATGAGAGGATGGAAAATGTAGTTTATGTAAATTAATTATTATATCTTTGTTATATAATAGTGGGAAAGTGAGAGAGGTAGATGAGTGTAATAAAGTGGAAGTATTTGTGTAAAATGCATTTCTCATTACTTTTCCCTTCTTATTTTCCTCCCAATTTGGGAGAATAAAAAAAGTGGATCCAGAAAGGAAAACTTTCTCCCCTATTTTCAGTCTCTCCTATTTTATTTCCTCAACCAAACAGTGGAAAATAGTATTTTTCACCCTATTTTCCTCTCTTTATTTTTCATCCTCCCTGTTTTCACCCCAACCAAACACACCCTTAGTCTAGTTTTCATTCTTCACTTTGGAGTAATCATTTAGTGCTCTAGAAATACAATTAATGTGTAATCTCTCACGTAATAGTAGACTTTATTAATCAAATTTATGATGAGATCCATTATAGTGGCACAATTTTTTTTTATTTTTTTATATTAACGTTAATATTATTAATCAAGAAGAAAAAACATGGCAGTCTACCTTACAAGCATTCAAGAGGACAGCTGGTAGCTTTTGATTATTGAACAAAACGATTGAATAGAGTTAATGGAGAGTTTTGCAACAGCATGAGCAACTACATTACAATCTCTCTTGACCCAAATAAAAAGACTAGAAGTAAACTATTCCTTGAGAACAAGGATATTGCTAATAATACTACTAATGACCCAATCACGATGGCAAAGTGGGGAGGAGAGGGAGTTGGAACAAGTCTTGGAATCTCCTTCGATAATTATCTAGTCCCACCTTTCATCTTTAGCAATCTATGCAGCCCATAAGATGGCAGATGCTTCGGCTTGAAGCACGGGGCAAAGCTGGTGGCTCTTGGCCCAAACCTTTATACGAGGGGAAGCACACATTTATTATACTCCTGAAATATTAAATAATTACCCCTTCACTTTCAGACAGAAACAAAAAATTGTTCCCTAATCAAGCTACATAACCAATTTTATTCACCAAAATATAAAAGATCCAGCCAAGTTTGAACTCAATCATAGGCAAAAACAAATTCTTAATGGTCATTTATGTGATGAAGTATTGTATATATAAGTATATACAAAGTATGTAGTAATATATAATGTTTGAAAGTTAAAGAATTTTGAATTAAGATTCTACACGATTCCTTAAGAAAGTCATTGAGCATAAGGTCAATTGAATTTTGTTTAAGGAGTCTCAACTCCTAATCAATTCCAGGTTGACAAGGCGAAACACTAATGAATTATTTTAGGCGAAAATGCACTTTTAGTCCTTATATTTTGACCCGATTTCTATTTTGGTCCCTACATTTTATTTTTATCACTTTTAGTCCCTAAACCAATTAACGCGTGACGTTTAAGTCCTTACCGTTACCCAACTAATAGAAAATACTGACGTGGCTAAAGGTAAAGTAAAATAATAATTAAAAAATTTATTTTAGCATTAAAAAATTGCCACATCAGCATCTAAATTAAAAAATAATTAATTAATTAATTTTAATTAAATGAGAAAAATTAAAAACAAAATTAAAAACAAAAAATCACATGAATTGAGATCTAAGAGTGCCTTAAACAAGAACAACAGGAACACAATCCCAGACCTAAGAACACAAACCCAGAAATTTAAATAAAAAAAAAACATCAACAACAACAAAAAAACAACCATTCAAGACCGAATTCTCCAGCAAATCACTAATCCACATGATCAAGAATGTAATGACATTCACATTCTCATTTTCATTATCTGATTCTGAGATCCCAATCAAATACGAGTAAAAAAAAATGTCAGCTTCCCAAACCCTAGGCGGTCCATCCAGGAGCAGGCGTGTGATAGGGCCGTCTTTAGACAAGATCATCAAAAACGCGGCGTGGCGCAAGCACTCTCAACTCGTCTCCATCTGCAAATCTGTCTTGGGTTTTTTTTCCGATCTGGGTAGTCTCGAATCGAGCAATTACTTCAGCAAAACCAGCAACAACCCAATTCACTTACCCAATAACTCAAAGATTCAAGATTGTTATTGATTACCCAACAGCCACCTCTTGCATTTGCCTCTGGATTCGCTCCGCATCGACTCGAAGAAGCTCCAGCTCCTATAAGTTTTTGTATCAAAATTTTCTCACACAACAAAACAAAAGCAGAGAGAGAGAGAGAAAACCAAAACCTTTTGGAGACGATCGAGTTTGAAGGAGAGGAGCTCAGAGAAGTAAGGTTGTTGAGCGGAGGAGAAGGAGGCGGAAGCGAAGGCGAGAGAGATGAGGCTTAACAGCGACGACGGTGCCGTTTCCTTTGCTGCATTTTCCGAGTCCATTTCCAAAGAAGAACTGCTCTGATCGATGAGCTCTGAGAATTGGATCTGCCTTTTATTCTTGAGAATTGGATCTGCTCCGATCGGCGTTGTGGACCTCTTTGGATTTGTGTTTGTGTTTTTTGGGTTGTTGTTGGTTTTGTTGAAGATGGATTGATGGGTTTGTGTTTCTATTCTGCTGGGTTTGTCAGCATTTGTGTTTGTGTTTGTGTTGGTGTTCTTACTGGATTTGTGTTTGTGTTCTTGCCCAATCTTCTGTTTGTTTTCTAAGAAAAAAAAAAAAAAGAGAAAATGTCAAATAAAGGAAAATGTTCTTATTGGTTATTGTTCAAGGCATTTTGTTCGTGTTCTTAATGGATTTGTGTTTGTGTTCTTATTGTTTTTGTTGAAGGCATTTTTAGACCTCAATTCATCTGATTTTTTGTTTTTAATTTTTTTATTTAGTTAAAAATTAATTAATTAATTAATTTTTTTTAATTTAGATGCTGACGTGGCAATTTTTTAATACCAAAATAGATTTTTTTTAATTATTATTTTACTGTACCGTTAGCCACGTCAGCATTTTCTATTAGTTAGGTGACGGTATGGACTTAAACGTTACGCGTTAATTGGTTTAGGGACTAAAAGTGGTAAAAATAAAATGTAGGGACCAAAATAGAAATCGGGTCAAAATGTAAGGACTAAAAGTGCATCTACGCCATTTTTTTATGCTCTAATTGATTCCTAATTGATTCCAAGTAGATATGTCGAAGTCTTAAAAAACTGTTTTCTGTATAATTTTCAGATAATGGTTTTAAGTGTCTCAAATAGTTTTTTTTTTTGTTTTTTTTGTTTTTTTGGTTGAAGTGTCTCAAATGGTTAGTACGCTTTGTGAATGTTAAAATCAATTAAAGTGAACTCTTCACCATTATAGATAAATCCACAAGAATTCTCTCCACATGAAAATTCTTGGCTTAGCTGGGGACAAATTTGCATTAACCCTTTAACATTATTTTAATGGGACAAATATTGCCTAAAGACAACGGAGATTCATGCCTCTAAGCTTTTGTTTGTTAATCATTTATTTATATTTTTCCATTCATTAACCTTAAAATTTTGCCAACATTAACCAACTTGGAATAGTTAAAGTGTCATTTTAAATAATTTTTTTTATTGCATTATATAAACGTTTTTGAAGCCAACCATTCTAATTTAGTTAAACAAATTAGTTTTGGTGATAAAAAAAAAAAAATGAATGGATAGAGAAAGAAGTTAAAATAATATAATAAAAGTAGTGATGTGTCACTTTTATAATGTGTTAATTCAATTAATCATATTTTCTTACGCAATATGGGCAGTACTATAATCTTTTCCATCCTCTCACTTTTCCAGCCTTCTTACCATTTTTGTAACTTCATCCTATCATAGAAATGGACTCTTTGTAAATTGCAAACATCATCTACTCGCATGCAGGTAGCTTTGTCTCTACCTAGAAAAGATTTTCAATTTTCATATAATTATGAGTCTCTCACACAGATTAAAGTAAAAGAAGCGTGATATGCATTAAGGCAGACAGAAAATAGTCAAATACACAGCCGAACAGCATAATTTATGAACTTCTTTATAATTAATCTCTATGCATGGACATATTTGTGTGGAGTGACAACGTGTATATATGTACATGTTAAATCCTCCTTTTCTATAATTATCAAAAATAAAATAAAATCTTCCTCTTCTTTATTATTCTATTATATTCTTCAATCGAGAAATATTAAAACCAATGCCGCAACCAAAACATGATCTTCAGATCGAGGAAATATAGTTGGTCAAAATTTATTCCTTTTTTGAAGCTGCCGCAGCTTGTACATTAGGCTAGTCTGCATCAAAACATATGAGGGAGACCTTATACTAAAAACAACAGTGAATAATTCTGTAATTATCAAATTGAGAAAATAATACAACCAATCTACAACATATACATTGCAACAGCTAGTGGCTGTTGACAAATCTATGAGACATAATTTTAAGGAATGACAAGATGAGGAAGCATGAGATAATCAATGTTAAATATGAAAAAAAAAAAGCAGGCATGAGAAATTAGAGGAATCTATTAAGAGATGAACAAGACCAACAATCAGTGCATTCTGTAACGTATACATATAACTTCCCTTTTAAAAGTAATGTAGTTCAACTGTTCAAGTTGAGAGCTCAGCAAGATACATAAGGCCACAAGAAAAGCATGGTTTAAAAGCTCTAACCATTAAGCCAAACAACAAAGAAGAAGTCATGTAGGCTAACTAAACAGTTTGTTGAGCAAAGAGGAAGAGCAATGCTATTAAATTTATATCAAGTGCATATTGCTTTTGTCCCATCATCATATGTATGCTGTTGTTACAAATCTTTCAATAATTTCCAGTCTGTACACAAACAATACACACCTAACATATCCTTTTTTGATAGGTACATGCCTAACATATCCTTAAACCTCATTGGCAGGGCATGACCTCTAGCAATAACACATTATGGGGCCGCAAGGTGATGATCAAAGCTTAAAACAATTTAAACTTTGTTGCATATTTAGACAAATTCCACAGAACACACAGCAAAATCTGATTCATTAAGGCTTCAGTTTTCATTGCTAGCAACACTTATAAATTATTTGTACCTGAGCCACAATATTATTGCCGCGGTAGATAGTGCAGGACTTCTGGAAAGAACAACCTTTCACCTTTAATGTAAAGGCTGAGTCTTCCCCATTCTCACCAACAAGAAATACCTCTAACTCTGTTCTGGTGAACTTGTTCACCGTCCTTTACACTCTGAATAAACACTACTTTTGATTGTCTTCACTGGCCTTGAAGCCTTGCCACGACCCACTCTACAACAATACCCATTATACCAGTCAAAACCCTTGTCCAAAATTAGAACTTCAATCACATACACAGCGCCTTAATTATACAAGTTATTTGAGAATTGTCTTATTCAAACATTTGCAAAGTGCATTCTAAACTACAAAATTTTTCAATCAATAACCAAATTCAAGACTAAAATGCAAGTTGCAACATATAGGAGTTTCATCTTCAAATTTAATAATTTTGAGTATACTTTATAAATGCCTTCATAGTTTTAGAATGGTTACCTGTGTAACTTACCAACCCAAAAAAAAATGTTGATTTAGACATTGTTTTGAACAATTGGTGGGCATTGCAAATTAAATGCAGAACAGAAGGACAGATAGAGATAGAGAGACTCACATGGTAACAGTAGATGGAAATTAGGGGAATTCCGTTGGAATCAAGGAATGGCCTCTTATTATTATGTGAGGATTGATGGTTTACTTTAAATATAACATCACCAGAGGTGTCCGCGAACCTGAGATCACCACCTGTAAGGTCAGGATGTTTTTTCAACACAAAGAGAACCACCAGGATAGGCAAATGAGCGAAACTGGTCATGGATGAATTGTATGGAAAACTGGAGCCCGATATTACTTTGTTAGTTAGAAGCTACTGTCTTAGCTAGGCAATCAAAACAAAGTTCATGACTCATGAATATGAAGTATGAGAGAATAAATAAAAGATAGGAGAATAGAATCAGACACGTCAGCCGACTTTTTGTTTTGAAAAATGAAAACCCCACCGGGTAGGAACCTTTCAATGAGGTATATTAGTAAAAGTAAAATTCATGAACTGAAATGCTCGGCAACTTCCATGGGCTTGTCCTCTGTTTGGGAGCTGAGAAAATTGTTCTAGTTTTTGTAGTACCAGTAATAAGGAAACAATTCTTTTCTTTTTTTTTTCTTGTAGTACCGGTAACAGGCAGCTTCTCCTATAAATAAGTAGAGGGGCCTTTTGGGAGGGAATTTTAATTATGTTATTGAAGACGATTTCTATAGTTTATACACATGAGAAAGATTCATTCAATTATATTGTTCACATGAACTATCATTCATGGCAAAGATCCTCCCATACCTTTACCAATGATCTCCACAAGAGCATGATCCATTATTGAAATGATGAAATCGGCTAGAATCTCTCGCAACAATCTCCCTTCCTTCAATCTTCGAAACCAATGCAGTAAATAAATGGCAGTCTGCACATACTCTAAGATTCTTAACTATCATGATACGTGTTCCCGGGGGCGTGATAATCAGGCCAAGAGTAATGGCCAATTTCTCACTATGACTAAGAACCATCTCTTCCTTTGTGTTATCATCCACATTTTGCATAACCATGCTTGTGTTAGGCACATATCCACTATTCTTCACCTTCTTTACAAGATTTTTCAAGTAATTGTATATCTCTTTGTTAAGGGGATGAGACCCATCTCCTGATTCAAAGCTATGGACTTTGCTATCTACCTCAATCCATGTACATGCCTTTGTTTTTCTTATTCCCCTTTTTGACATCAATTTCCTCACATTTGCTACACCTTCCAAGTCCCCAATAATTCCATAGAAGTTGGACAACAACATATAGGCTCCTGCTTCTTCAGGTTCCAATTCAATTAATCTCTGTCCAACAGTCTTTGCTAGCTCTACATTCTTGTGAGAACAACATGAACTAAAAAGTGCTGTTAGAAGCTTTGCCTCTGGCTTTATTGGCATCCTCTCCACAAAATTATAAGCCTCCATAAGATGCCCAGCTCGTGCAAGTAAATCCACCATGCATGTGTAATGCTCCATCATGGGTGTGATGGAATATGTATGTACCATGGTGTTGAAATTCACCCACCCTTTTTGAACTAATCCTGCATGACTACATGCATATAAGGTTCCCAAGAATGTGATCTTGTTTGGCACAATGCCTTCCCTTTCCATATTGTCAAATGCCTCAAGAGCTTCCAATCCCAAGCCATGTTTTCCATAACCCACGATCAAAGACGTCCATGAAACTACATTCTTGATTGGCATGTTCATGAAAAATTGGCAGGCATCTTCCATGCATCCACATTTAGCATACATGTCAATGATGGCATTTCCAACAGGTAGATATAGCTCAAACCCATATTTAATCACTAGCCCATAAACTTGTTTACCGTTAACCAAAGCAGCAAGATCAGCACAAACTGAAAGAACACCGGACATGGTCATAGCATCAACCTCAGCTCCCTCCACTCTCATTTTCTTGAACAAAAACAACGCGTTCCTTCCTTCTGAGTTTTGAGCAAGCCCTGAAATCAGTGAATTCCAAGATCCCACGTCGCGTTCAGGCATATTATCAAACAAAGTCATTGCATCCAATGTCAAGTGACACCGGCATAACCCAAAAATCATGCTATTGTTTACAACAACATCTCTTTGGGGCATTTCATCATAAACACGGCGTGCCTCTTTGATATCAATGCATTTACAGTACATATCGAGAAGGGAAGTCATCAAAATCATATCTCTATCAAACCCATGTTTGAACACTATGCAATGAACTTGCTTGCCCTCTTCTATGGTACCAAGTCTCCCGCAGCCCCTTACAATTGCTGACAGAAGAAACTCCGTGATTCTAAACCCAGCTCTTTGAAATTGATGGAATGTAAATAGGGCCTGACGAATCTGCCCTTGTGTTATAAAAGAAGTGATCCTTTTAGAATATGAAAAAATTTTCCAGAGCATGTCTCCCTCTACTTGGCGTTTCTCTCAGTGTTCGCAGAAGCAGCGTTGGTGGTTCTGAAATTTGTATTAAGCTGAGCAAAGGATGCATTATTTTATGGTTCAAGCCATGGGTGCAGAATATCATGGGTTTATATTTATTGTCTTCCAACTTCCAAGGAGCCTTTAAGTTCTGTAAAAATATATATCGGAAAAAGTGAGGCTTTAGAAATCATTATAGTGCATCATCAGGTGGTGAAATAACGTTGACAAAAGTAACAAATGAATGTGAGTTTGTTGACCAGCTTATTTTACTATTTTGTTTATTTTTTTAATATTATTTAAAAGTTTTATTATTTTTTTAGGTATTATTTATAAATTTTACTGTATTATTTCAACTAATTTTTACTTTTAGATAAATATTAATTTTACCTTGGTGGTGGAATCCTTCCTCCCAACTCCTAAGAATATCCACATCAGTAGATGCAAAATTTTTGAAAATTTGTATATCTAAAACTTACTTTTTTATTTTTTATTTTACACTCCCATTTTTACAAAACACCCACGTCAGTTTGTCTACTATACACATTTATTCAAATAAAATATTCAATCCACACCTACCATCAACCCACCCAGCCACCATCATCAACTTACAAATCTTCAACTAATTCTTTCCTATCAAACACATAAACAGTTAACAAAATAAAATAAAAAAACATAATCGGCTTGCGAAGCTACCCAGATAGGAAAAAAAGCAAAAGAAAGAAAGCAAAAGAAACCCAGGTAGAGAAGGTGTAGATGGGTTTCATGGAGCTACCCCAGGTGGCTTGCTTGGACTTTGACTTGGCAGATGGGTCTCATGGGTTATCGAACTCTTCTTCTTCCTCAACAGCTCTTAAGTTTGGGCGAAGGATATTGCATCAACTGATGTTGCTAAGAAACGAGAGTTTTTGAGCGATTTGGAAGAGGATCTGAGTTTTTGAGCAATTTGGATGTAGGTGAAGGATGTTGGAACAATTACATCATTTTGGCTCGCCAGAATATCAGATTGAAGAACGGCGGCATCATTCAGTCAGTCATGGACTCAAGTCACTGTTGCTGAGGAAGAAGAAGAGTGATCGGCGACAGTGGAGAGTGAGGTGAGAGTGAGAGCAACAGAGACAAAGAGAAAAAAAAAATTATTAAATTATTAAATATAAGTGTTATAGTAACCATGCATATATGCACGGTTACTATAGCAAATGTGCAAATATGCACACTTTCAAAAGCACTGATGTGGAGCATTTTTAAGGTAAAATATGTAAAATTTGTGTCTTTTTCTATTATGCAATCCAAGCCTCTCTTCAAGTGTTGTGCCACTCCACCATCTATATCCTAAAAATACCATAACTGATAATGGCATATAGACTCCAATCAATGATTTAGCAATAAAAAAAGATAATGCTTTTAAGGCTATTTCTTTCTAACTAGTTTTAGCTGATTCAATTTGTGGGGTGTTCGAGGGTTAAGAAGAATAAAAGGCAGGGTGTCATGCATCAAGTCATTTATAAAAACACATCTAGCCCGAGGAATTGGCCTACCCGAGAAAAGGATGGGGAGGAGACTTAGCATCTTATGAGTGCTCGATTGGGAGGAATGAGGCTGTAGAAGAGGATCCGTATGGTGGGAGGAAACTTCTTGAAAGGGTATACCTTCCACCTTCGCATTGAATGCTCTATAACAACCTTATCAACTGTATTAATAAGGAAATGACCCTTGAATAGTGTTTTCACAGCTAGCAACCCCTTCTACCACCTTCAACAGAACCCTGATAGGACAAGTATCCAGGAAAGAGCTATGGGGGCATACAAGTGAAGGGTTAGAATGTTAAGAATGATGATATATAAGAGGAATGAAGTTCTACGAAGGGGAGGAGGTTTTTGAAAAAGGAGAGAGTAAGAAATAGAAAAGTGAACAGTATATAACTTGATAAAATCCAGAGTAAGACATATACGAGAACTCATCCTTGGAAGTAACTGAGGAGAACTTTTTTTCTCAACAACCACTTGTTTTGTTCTTCCTTATTTGAGAATCACTTCATTACTAGGCTTAACTTGCAACTATATCATAATTGCCTTCCCACCTCTACACAAAACAATTATATTTTTTGGGCTTGGGTTGAAGAACAAGGCACTACTTTTCTAAGTGGGCTTGAGCTTCCAAATCTAGTTCTTACGCAATTGATTGACAAAAAAAACTTGCAAAAATTGAAGCTTGATAAAGGAAACAATGCATACAAGAAAGGGCACAGACAAGAGCTCAAATTTGAACTTCAAAGTTGGGAACCCCTTAAATATATCTGCCCTCATTTTTTGTTTTTGTTTTATTTTATTTTATTCTTTTGCTGAATATAAAGGCTTTCTCCTGTTCCAATACAGAAGGGGATAGAAAAAAAAAAGAAGAAGAAACTTTTACCATTTATATCTTGCCATGTTTTGGAATTAGGGTTATTATGGAAAATTCAAATGTAACTTGAGAGTTTAATTTAAGCAAAAAATAGTAATATACAATTTATGGCCGCTAAATTTGCCCAAAAATCATTGCTGTCCAAAGAGAGAGTCCTTAACCTTAAAGAATTAAAATGATTTTTTTGAGCAAAGTTACTAATTACTATACTAAAATAACCATTTTCAAATTTAAAGTATTAAAATGTGTTAATTTGAGTCCTTAACCTTAAAAAATAAAAATGATTTTTAGGCAAAGTTACCGTACTAAAATAACAATTTTCAAATTTTAATGATTATAATTTGTTAATTTAACTAATGACATTTTTTTTTTCATACAAATTGATCAGCAAAGGAAGATAAAAATAAAATAAAAAATGTAATGTGTTCACTTAGTAATATGTAATTTTTACTAATTTAATAAAAAATATTATTATTTTCATATATAATAATGAAATAAATAACTTATAATATACTTTTGAAAAATTAAATCCTATGCAATACAAGCAACACAATAAAATCGAGCAAATTACGTTTTCTATTCTTCTATTTTTATACTCACCCAAACAAAAAATTTAATTAAATCATGTTTAATTTTTCCACTTTTCCATTTTCTATACTAAATACACATAATAAAAAACTATAATGTTTTCCATTTTCCCATTTTTTCATCCTCCCATCCTCCCAGCCATTTTTGTAACTTTATCCTTTCATACAAATGGACTCTTGGTTATTAGAGCTAGTAACACACTTTTGACAATAACTGATTAAAAACAACTAGATAATACACTTTACCAAAATATTTCTTAGACTAAATTATAATTTACACTAAAGAAATTTTGATTATTCTCCTAGAGTTCTGTAGCGGGTCAAGTAGGATGGATAATTTTTATCAGTTCTACTCTGTTTGTATGCTACGTTTGTTTCGATAAAAATCTTGTGTAAAAATAATATTTTTTTCCAGTATTTGGTTGCATAAAAAAATATAAGTAAAAGAAAAATTATCTTTAGTTAGTATGAAAAATATGGTTTTTTTTTAGAAATTGTTTTCTACTAAATTTTTTTGAACAACAACTCTATCTCATAGCAAGTTAAATAAGGAAAGTTATAAGATTTTTTTTTTTTAAAACTCATTTAAAGTTGTGGGGGTAAAATGGTCAAAACATGTATTTGGGCCTTGGGCTTGAGTTGGTGGTGTGAGCCTGTCCGAACAGAGCCTTCGAGGCCCATAAGTCAGCTCTTGCTAGAAAGGTTGATGAGGTTTTCTGAAGAAAGGCATCTCCTCGGACTAAGTCAAGTAAAGATTGTATGACACGTCATGATGTTTAGGGAGAGAATTTTGGAAGGTTTGGTGAGTAAAGATGTGTTCCACACTGTTATAGAGAGGAAGAATGTATGAAAAATATCAAGGGAAAAGGCTGTTACCACCATATTAAAGACCCTGCACCTACCCCTCTGGCTGCATTTATATAGTAATGTTCAGCCTTCCAACTATTGTTTGAAGACTTCAAGAAGGTGGCGGATGAGACAAGTATCTAATTAGGTGATCTGTGCTACACGTGGAAGATGAAAGGGAGAAGAAGATTGATATAAGAGAAAGAAAGAGGCATTAGAGAAGGGGATCAGAAAAAAGAGAAAGGGGGAGAGATAGTGAAAGCACTGTATACATTATCTTCAATTTTAATCTTTTGTTTAAATAAAGAAAGGCAATACAAGTAACATTCGGCTTACGTCCGAGGAGAATTTCCGTTATTTTCATTCATTGATTGTGAAAATAGTGGCAATCTAGCCTACCTAACAGAGCCGTATTCTATGTCATTCCTTTCAACTTTTTTTTCATGCTAATTTTGACTCACTTAGCCAACTGTGGAAGAGCATTTAGATAAAAAGTAATCTTCCAGGCAGAAATCTCACATCATCAAAAAAGAAAAAACATTGTCCTACAGTTGTGTCAAGAAGTGGGTTTTTTTTTTTTTTTTGATAAGGAGGTGGTAGTAAATTGCAAACAATACTCTCTCGCATGCAGGTAGCTAGCTCTGTCTCTACCTAGAAAAGATATAAATTAAGGCAGATGGATAAATATTTTTTTTTTGATAATAGATGGATAAATATTAAATACACAGCTGGATGGCATAATTTATGATTTTTTTTTTTATTAATCTCTATGCATGGACGTATTTGAGTGGAGTGATAACGTGTAAATGTACATGTTAAATCCTCCTTTTCTTTTCTGTCCAAAAAAAAAAAAAAAAAAAAAGAAAAAAAGAAGAAGAAAATTATCTTTTTCTTTAATTATAATTTTAAAAAAAAAAAAAAATTCTTTTTTCTTTATTCTAGTATCTTCAATCTAGAAATATTACAACCAATGCCGCAACCAAAGCATGATCATCAGATCCAGGAAATATGGTTAGTCGAAATTTATTCCTTTTAGCATAAAGCTGTCGCAGCTTGTACATGAGGCTAGTCTGCATCAAAACATGAGAGTGAGACCTTATGTTAAAATCTAAGGTGAAAAAAATTGTAATTATAAAATTAAGAGGAAAAAAAAAATAACCAATCTACAGCATTTACAGTGCAGCAGCTAGTAGCTCAAGACAAATCTATGAGACATAATTTTAAGGAATGACAAGATGAAGAAGGATGAGATAATCCATGATAAATATGAAAAGATAAAATTAATGCATGAGAAATTAGATAAATCTATTGAGAGTTGAATAAGACCCAATAATCATGTCATTCTGTAACCTATACATATAACTTCCCCAGCAAGAGTAATGTAGTTCAACTGTTCAAGTTGAGAGCTCAACAAGATACACAAGGCCAAAAAAGAAAAGCATGGTTTTAAAGCTCAGAACATAAAGCAAAAATCATGTGTCCTATCGAAGAGTAGCTAATTAAGCAGTTTGTTGAGCAATGCTATTAAATGTGCACCAAGCACATATTGCTTTGTCCAGTTATCCAATGTATGCTGTTGTTACAAATCTTCAATAATTTCTAGTCCATACACAAATCACACACACCAAACATGTAAAACTTCCGGTAAATAACAAATTATGGTATGGGGCTGCAAAGTTACTGATCAGGCTTAAAACAATATATCTTTGTTGCAATTTTCAGTAAATTCCATAGAATGCAAAGCAAAATCTGATTCATTGAGGCTTCAGTTTTCAATGCTAGCAACATTTATCAATTATTTGTACCTGAGCCACAATGTCATTGCCTCGGTAGATAGTGCAGGACTTCTGGAAAGGGTAACCTCTCACTTTTAACTTAGAGGCCGAGTCTTCCCCATTCTCACCAACAAGAAATACCTCTAACTCTGTTTTGGTGAGCTTGTTCACCGTCCTCTGCACTCTGAATATACACTGCTTTTGATCGTCTTCACCCGTGAAGCCTTGCCACGACCCATTCTACAACAACATCCACTAAACCAATCAAAACCCATATCCAAAATCAGAAATTCAATCACATATAAGCCTCCTTAATTATAGAGTTATTTGAGAATTTTCTAATTCAAACATTTGCAATGTGCATTCTAAACTATAACCAAATTCATATGGGCAAGCGTTTAACCTTCAAATTTCAATAATTTGGAGAACACATTATCAATGCTTTCATAGTTTTAGCTTATCAACAAAAATGGAAAATAAAAACATGTTGGTTTAGACATTGTTTCAAACAATTGGTGGGCATTGCAAATTAAACGCAGAACAGAAAAAAAAAAAGAAAAAAAAAGAAAAAAGAAACAGAGAGAGAGAGAGAGAGAGACTCACGCGGCAACGGTAGATGGAGATTAGGGGATTTCCCGTGGAATCGAGGAATAACCTCTTATTTTTAGGCGAGGATTGACGGTTGACTCTGAAAATAACATTACCAGAGGCGTCGGCGAACCCGAGATCGCCACCTGTAAGGCCAGGATGTTTTTTCGACACAAAGAGATCCACCGGGATCGGCGAACTGGTCATGGATGAATTGTACGGAAAATTTGGAACCCAAAATTGTTTCGTTTGTTAGAAGCTAAGCGATCAAAACTATGGTCATGACTCATGAATACATAGTAAGATAGAATAAATAAAAGATGGGAGAATCGAATCAGACGCGTCAGCCGACTTTTTTTACTATTGAAAAATGAAAACCCCACTGGGTAGGAAGTTAGGAACCTTTTGGTGAGGCATATATGTAAAGCCGTAAAGGTGAAATTCATGAACTCAAATGCTCGGCTACTTACATGGACTTGTTCAAGTTTTTTAGTAGCAGTAATAAGCAAAATAATTTTTTCTCTTTTTACTTTTACTATTTATTTTATTTTCAAAAGCGGGACAGGCAGATTTTCCTATAAATAGAGGGGCTTTTTCGGGTGGGGGCATAATTTTAATGATGTTATTGAAGACAATTTCTTTAGTTTACACATGAGAGAGATTCGTTTAATTCTATTGTTCACATGAAGCTGTCATTCATGGCAGAGATCCACCCATACCTCTCACCAATGATCTCCAAAAGAGCATGATCCATTATTGAATATTTAAAATGATGAAATCGGCTAGAATCTCTCGCGACAATCTCCCTCCCTTTGATCTTTGAAATCAATGCGGTAAATAAATGGCAGTCTGCACATACTCTAAGATTCTTAACTATCATGATACATGTTCCCGGGGGTGTGATAATTAGGCGCCAATTTCTCACTATGACTAAGAACCATCTCTTCCTTTGTGTGATCATCCACCATTTTGCATAACCATGCTTGTGTCAGGCACATATCCACTATTCTTCATCTTCTTAACAAGAATTTTCAAGTAATTGTATATCTCTTTGTTAAGGGGATGAGACCCATCTCCTGATTCAAAGCTATGGACTTTTCTATCGATCTCTATCCATGTACATGCCTTTGTTTTTCTTATTCCCCCTTTTGACATCAATTTTCTCACATCTGCTACATCTTCCAAGGCCCCAATAATTCTATAGAAGTTGGACAACAACATATAGGCTCCTGCTTCTTCAGGTTCCAATTCAATTAATCTCTGTCCAACAGTCTTTGCTAGCTCTACATTCATGTGAGAACAACATGAACTAAAAATTGCTGCTATAAGCTTTGCCTCCAGCTTAATTAGCATCCTCTCCACAAAATTATAAGCCTCCGCAAGATGCCCAGCTCGTGCAAGTAAATCCACCATGCATGTGTAATGCTCCATCATGGGTGTGATGGAATATTTATGTACCATGGTGTTGAAATTCACCCACCCTTTTTGAACTACTGCATGACTACAAGCATATAAGGTTCCCAAGAATGTAATCTTGTTTGGGACAATGCCCTTCCTTTCCATTTTGTCAAATGCTTCAAGCGCTTCCCATCCCAAGCCATGTTTTCTATAACCCACAATCAAAGAAGTCCATGAAACTACATTCTTGATTGGTATGTTCATGAAAAATTGGCACGCAATATCCATGCGTCCACATTTAGCATACATGTCAATGATAGCATTTCCAACAGGTAAATATAGTTCAAACCCGTATTTAATCACTAGCCCATAAACTTGTTTACCATTAACCAAAGCAGTAAGATCAGCACAAACTGAAAGAACATTGGACATGGTCATAACATCAACTTCAGCTCCCTCCACTCTCCTTTTCTTGAACAAAAACAACTCGTTCCTTCCTTCTGAGTTTTGAGAAAGCCCTGAAATCAGTGAATTCCAAGATCCCACGTCGCGTTGAGACATATTATAAAACAAAGTCATTGCATCCAATGTCAAGTGACACCAAGCATAACCCAAAAACCATGCTATTGTTTACAACATCTCTTTGAGGCATTTCATCATAAACACGGCCTCCTCTTTGATATCAATGCATTTACAGTACATGTCGAGAAGGAATGTCATCAAAATCATATCTTTGTCAAACCCATGTTTGAATACTATGCAATGAACTTGCTTGCCATCTTCTATGATACCATGTCTCCCACAGCCCCTAACAATTGCTGACAGAAGAAAATCCGTGATTTTAAACCCAGCTCTTTGAAATTGATGGAATGTAAATAAGGCCTGACGAATTTGCCTTGTGTTATAAAAGAATTGATCCTTTTAGAATATGATAAATTTTTTCCAGAGCATATCTCCCACTAATCCGCGTTTCTCAGTTTCTGCATAAGTAACGGTGGCTCTGAAATTTGCATAACGCTGAGAAGAGAGGGGAGAATGAGAATTTGAACAAAGTTTCTCTCAAATTCCTTTTATATTGTTATATTGGTTTTTATATTGGGTCTTTGTTTGAGAATAATTTATTTAGTTCTTTGTTAAAATTTTTTTGTTAAAATTGTGCTGAAATATCATTGTATCTTGAAAAATTTTGAAAAAGTAAAAGAAAAAAAAAAAGAAAAAAGTGAGGTTTTAAAAAGTTGTATATAAAAACTAAAAGCTGATGTCAAACACACCTTGAGTATGAATTTTGAAAATTTAACCATTGAAATGTATGTTTTTATTATATTTTTCATGCTTGCAAAATTTTAAGAAGATCAAAGATCAATTACTTTATTATCAAATAAATATTAAAATTTCAAGTTTTTATGATCTAAAATTGTATATAAAAAATAAGTTCATTGATTGAATGGTAAATAGTATCCGATTTGAATGAAATTTGATGTGCATATTAAGAATATTGAATTGAATAGTTAAATTTTTAAAATTTACACAAAAAAAGAGATATATGAGAAAATTGAAGAGTTTCTAGAGAGAAACTTTGTTCGGAATCTTTTCGCTAAATATTGTCTTAGTGCAAGTTTATTTGTGATATATGTATTGTTCAAAGTTATTTAGTTGAGTAGGGAGAGAGTTGAATTTCGGTAATAGCATTACCAAAATTGTGAGAAAGAGCAAGTGAGGAAAGAAAAATGATGTGACCGAAGAGAAGAGAGAGAAAAGTAATTTTGACAATATTATTGCCAAAAAAATTTGCTGCCCTGAATTTTGTGCCTGTGCTCAATTGCCCAGTTGACCGACACTAATTAAATATAAGGAGAGAGGAGTGAGAAAAAAAAAAGGGTTGAATTATGGCAATTTCATTGCAGAAATAGGAGGAGAGAAGAGAGAGAAAAAATTGAATTGTGGCAATTAAAGTGCCAATAGGAGGAGAGGAGAGAGGTAAAAGTTGAATTGTGATAATCTCATTGCTGAAATAGGAAGAGAGAGGAGAGAAAAAAATTGAATTGTGGCAATCTCATTGCCAAAATAGTAAAAGAGAGAAAAACAAATTGATTTGAAGTAATCTCATTGTCGATATAGGAGGAGAGTTTGGCTTGTGCTTGAATCGCTTAATGATACAATTATACAAAGATTTTTTAGCTACAGGCATAGTTGTCAAAATGTAAATCGTATAATGAATTGATTTTTTATTTATTTTTTTTTTTTTTTCGTATATCGTAAGACACACAAACATTTAATAAAATTTTATAAAAAATATAAATATACATATATAAATGGTATATTCATTATGAATTTTGAATATATTCAGCTAATGACTAATTTATTCATCATTTATGTAATAATATTTAACAAACTAATTAAATAAATCAAACTAGCACATGTTTATAACATACACATTCAAATTGCTTAAATTCAAAAGTGATAATATATTACAAATGACCCAAAAATTAATTTATTTTCATCATATTTTCTAATCAACCCCATCTAAGTCAATGCTATCATCACGTTTATCATTTTGCAAATTTATTTCTTCATTAAATTTTTCTTCATCATCATTAGCATTTATTATCTCTTCTTCTTCTTTTTATTTTAATAATTTTTTTAAAAAATTCTTCTTGACATTCTAGTTTCTTGGACTTATAACATTAACGAAAAAAATAAAAAGTAATTACATTTGCAATTAATATTTTATTCATAGTATAAAATATAAAATTGTAAATATTAAAGTGAAGGGTAAGTGTATATAATGTAGTCCAAATTTTGTAGAATAAAGAAAGGGGAAAAAAACTTATGAATATGATATTTTATTATGTTAAATTAAATAACCTAATAATTTTTTTGTTTAAAACAAGTCTAACAACTTGTTAGATTCAAATAATAGTACAATTTTAACAAAAAAACTCATTCTAAAGCATTTGTCGATGTTTCTTACGATACATACGATTTTATGATACGATACGATTCATATGATACACACACTGTATTGCATGATTTATAAGCACTTACGATACGCCGATATGATACAGAACTTTCTACTCATGATACAGAACTTTCTACTCATGATAAGGTACATATCGTACGATACTAACAATACCATCAACATCTTCATTAACTCACTCCCAAATCCCAATCCCTTTTTTATAAAACATAAATAAATAAATAAAAGCCCAATCCCTTTTTTAAATTCTTTTTCTCTATATTTTTTCCCTCCACGGAGAGTCATAGATTAGCGAGAAAAATCTTGGAGTTCATAAAAGAACTGTAAATGCGTCATCCAAATACGACAATTAGATTAGCAGTTTCTAAAGCTAAAAAAGATCCAAGTCATTTTGTGGAATGTGTGAAGAAGCTGTTGTGAAGTTTATTAGTTATCTACATAATTTGTGGATCCTTTCCTTTTGTTTGAATTAAACATCTTAGTCAGATGACCAAATTTTATTTGAACAGAAACTGAAAAATCACATTTGAGTTATCATTTGATTTTTTTTGTTTTTTTTTGTTTTGTTTCTAGAACATGACAATGACATCATATTATTAAAAAATTAATGATTTTGGAAATGTTCATAGCTTAGTGAATTATTCTGATAAAAAAAAGTTGTTGTTATTGGGTCTATTTCTGTTAATTAGTATTCAGTGGATCCATTAAATTGTTAATATACGTTCAACACTCTTGTTAATGGAATTAAATTGTATCGTCTTTCTTTCCTTCCTGGTACAATTTCAATGTCTTGAATTGGAACTGTGAAAGGTAGTTAAATTAATTAGTGTTTTTTTTTTAATATTAATTTTTGGGTCTTGATTGAAGCCTATTGAATTGTAACACCAACCATTGCCTGCAGGTGTTGCGCCAAGATATTGTTGAAGGTCAAGTCACAAGTGATTTATTTATTAAACCTGCATGATGCACTTTTTGACTATGTATATACCTAAATTGTCACTGGATTTTCTTCAAGTAAAGCAAACTTGACATTTTAAATTCACGTGTCTTACAGGAAGATATTTGTTATTGTTTGATTTAACATTTATTAGTTCATTTTCTTGAATTTTTTTTTTTTTTTTGTGTGTCCAGACTTTCCTTATTGTAATTTAAGGAAGTTATTTCTTACTTCTATAAAAAAATTTGTAATAAATCAGTTGCATAATTAATAAGCCTTATCAAAAGTTATTTCTGATTGTTCATTTTTTTTTTAAATTGTAGAAACCGCCATACTGGTAAATGGTAATACCCCTTTCATTAAATAGACAATTAGATAAGAATAACATACATAAATACCAAAGAGGGCAAGGGCCAAATGAAAGCCAGTATCTTATACTTTACAACTTTATATATAATTGCATGACTTCATAATTTTTTCCAACACTCCAAGCATTTTTCGTAATGTATTTGTCATCTCATCCGACGGTCATAAACTAAAATAAAATGTCATATTTAATATAAAGCTCCTTTTGTTTTTGTTTTTAATCTCTTAAACATGTGATATTTCATGTACTGTTTCAAGGATTGTTTCCTTATTCTTGGCCCCTTAAAGAAAGGAAACAAAAACTTGGAGAAAAGCAAAGAGTTAATGAGAAAATAACAAGAAAATGAAATGCTTTGGTTATCTACAAATTATTAGTAACTAGTAGATTACCCGTGCGATGTACGGATAATTTTATAATTTTTTTATGTAAAGCGGTTTTAGATAATGTTGTACATATATTATAAAAAAAGTAAACTAAATTAGAGTAAAAAAAACATATACAATTTAAGATATTAAAAATTAGTTTAGTAGCTTCATTGCATATTTGTAACCTTCTCAAGATAAGATTATTTTTTTTTAAATCATTAAACCAAAGATAAATGCAAAAAGTAACAAGACCATGGAAATCAAATAATTTTTGTTGTGTTCACATATTTTATACCGTGAAATGAAAGTATGCCTAATTCTCTCACCGTTTTCTACTCATTGATACTGCGACATTAAGACATGATGTGGGCAAGTGTGTATTCATGTGTTTTTATAGATGATTTAAAATTAAATCATGGTAGAATATAACTTTACATTGTGCACTTATATACCTAAAACAAAAACTATCTAACCAAATTCCTCAAACCTAAATCATATTTAAGTCCTTAATTTAAAAAAAAAAAAAAATTACCCGTAGGGGTTTCGACGTCTTGATGGTGGTGGGAGACCAATATAACAGAGGTGATGACCCCTCAGATTCCTCTTTCTCTCTTTTTCAAATATTTTGTCAGTCTTAGGTTTTTTCTTTTGATAATATATAGTAAAACAGTGCATTTTACCTAACAATCCACAACATTTTTGTGTCTCTCTATCTCTCTTTTGGGCCTTATATAGATAGTTATTACTATTAGTCCTTATTAATTATTATTGTGGGGTCAATGGGTTCAGGAATATGTGTTAGGCTAGAGGCCCAATCCAAGGACACTGAATGGTTCGAGGATGTGGGAATATCAGCCCAAGAGGCAGTGCTGATGGATAAAGAGGCGAGGTTTGATCAAGGTTGTCCAAGAAGGTGGTCCAAGGAAAAGTATGTCCTCGGCTAGTTCAAGCCGAGGTAGGAAAGGGCTGTCTGATGTCCAAAGGCGATATTCTAGGAGATCCTATAAGTAAGAGTAGGCATGGTGGATGTACAAGATAAGAAGAAGGGCTATGAAATATCTAAGATAAAGCTGTTACCACCGCATTGAATGCTCTGTAGCTACCTCTCTAACCACATTAATGGGGAAGTCATGCCTGAGTATTAGGGTTCAGTCTTATAGCTACCTCTAAAGACTTCAGGGATGGGCTAATGGGATAAGTATCTAAATTAGTAATTTGATTTATATGTGGAGGATGGGGGGAAGAAGGAGGGTGATATAAGAGGGGGAGAGGACATTCATGAGAAGGGGATTGAAGTGAGGAAAGAGAAAACACTATAGACATTAAGATCAAATGCTGTAATCTGTTTCCAGTCCAAGTTCAAAGGGAAATATAAGATCCAGTCTCCTCGGCTTGAGCCCGAGGACAATTTTTGGTACCATCCCAAGTGTATGATGTTGCAATCTAGCCCATCATTTTTGTTATTAAAAATCACCAGAACCTATATTCCAAGCCCACTCTCTACAAATTCATTGCACTGGGCTTTTTGGGCCTATCCCAATCTTATTTTTGGGTTTGAGTGCAAATTGTGACCTTACAATTGACGCCGTCTATGAGAAATCTTATGTTTTAGGAAGTTTAACATTATGGTAGGCTTAGGTCCACACCATGCAGAGTCTATGGGGTCCCAGCGTGAGGATCATTTCCTGCATCTTGAGCGGGAAAGGGATCAGGAAGGTAGTGTGCATACAGATCACACTGGTAGGAGTCACTCACGAGGTGGAAGCAGAATTCCTCACGAGGAAAATGCTAAGGCCATGCAGCTGGAGATTGACCGTCTGAAGAAGAATTTGCACCACGAAAGGCGAAGGTTCATTTTTTGACCCTTTATCTAAGGACTCCAAGGATAGCAGTTACAAGCCTAGGTCAAGAACTCCCCCTGATGAGTCTTTCTCTTATGATGAGGACAACCTTCATGGTCGTGGGGGTAAGAATTCATCCAGCAGAGGCTTAGGAAATGATACTATGAGTAAGGCGTTGCACCAAATTTCCAAGTCACCTTTCACACGTAGGGTGGAAAGAGGGAAGTTTCCTCGGCGATTCACCCAGCCAACATTCACCATTTATAATGGCTAAACAGACCCCGTGGAGCATGTGGGTCATTTCAATCAGAGGATTGCAGTACATTCCAAGAATGAAACTTTAATGTGCAAGGTCTTCCTATCCAGTCTAGGACCTGTGGCGATGAGGTGGTTTAATGGCTTGAGGGCAAGTTCCATTTATTCTTTTATGGAACTCACCCGGACGTTTGGGTCTCGCTTCATTATATGTAGCAGAGTTCCTCAGCCTCTAGATTCGTTACTGTCCATGGCCATGCGGGAAGGGGAAATCCTGAAAACGTATTCTGATAGATACTAGGAGATGTTCAACGAGATTGATGGCGATTTCGATGATGTAGTAATAAGGACTTTCAAGGTTGGCCTACCTGCCGAGCATGACTTAAGGAAATCTTTGACCAAGAAGCCTGTAAGGAGTGTACGCTGGCTCATGGACCGCATTGTCGAATATAAACGGGTTGAGAAGGATCAGCAACAAGGTAAAGGAAAAGCAAAGGTTATCCTTTAGGATAGGAGGGATTTCAGGTCGGACAGATACAACAACAACAGGCACCGAAGAGATTTTGCTGGGCAATCCGGTCCTACCACTCCTCAGGTGGTTAATGCTGTATTCCGAGAACCGGTACATCAGCTATTGAAGAAAATCCAGAATGAGCCATATTTCAAATGGCCCAACAAGATGGTAGAGGACCCCATGGGGCGTAATCAAAATCTTCATTGCCAGTATTATCGAGAAAGGGGCCATACCACTAAGGATTGCAGGACCCTGTGGAATCATTTGGAGCAATTAGTTAAGGAGGGGAGGTTAAAGCAGTTTTTGTATAGGCCTAGTGGCCAGGAAGACCATTCAGGCTTGATAAATCAGGGCAACACTTCTTCAAGGCCTTCTTTGGGTATGATCAATGTCATCTTTGCTGCTCTTGGAAGGACTGGTTCTCATCCTTTCAGGGTGATGTCCGTGGCATGAATCCTTGCCGAGGATTCTAGTTCTGAGTCGAAGAGGGCCAAGGGGAATATCCAACCAACATTGGGTTTCTCAGAAGAAGACAAGATTGGACTATCCAGCCACATGATGATGCTTTGGTGGTTACGCTGAGGATAGGGGGCTACGACATCAAGAGGGTGATGGTCGACCAGGGTAGCGGTGCAGATATTATGTACCATGACTTGTACAAAGGGCTAAACTTAAAGTTTGAGGATTTGACGGCTTATGATTCACCATTGATAAGTTTTCAAGGGAAGGCTGTCATACTAAAGGGGCAAATTAGATTATCTGTGCAATCAGGCTCAGAGGTTGTAGAAGTGGACTTTATTGTGGTAGATGTCTATTCTCCTTACACAGTCATTGTGGCAAGACCTTGGCTTCATGCCCTAGGTGCTGTTTCCTCAACTCTACATGTGAAGGTGAAGTTTCCATCTGGGGACCAGATCGAGGAACTGGTTGGGAATCAATCCGTGGCCAGACAGTGCATGGCGGCTGCAATTCTGCATTAGACTGGGGTTGAATCCTCGGCCTCTGCTGAGGGGGGTTCATAGCAATCAATGACTCTAGCCAAGCCCAAGGTGGCAGCGGTAGAAGAACCTGCGTGTGAAGATTTAAAGGAAGTTATTATAGATGACGACCCTAAAAGATTCTTTCAGGTGGGAGTTTAGTTGCCTCCTCAGGAGAAGGAGGAGCTGATTATGTTCTTGAAGAAGAATGTTGATGTATTTGCATGGAATGCTTATGAGGCCCCTAGGGTGGATTTGAGTTTCATTTGTTATCATCTAAACGTCAATCTGGCTGTGGTGACAAGGAAACAACCACCTTGGAGTTCATCCAAGGAGCATTCCGAGGCTGTCAAAGAAGAGGTAATCAAGCTTAAAAAGGCTGGCACTATCAAGGAAGTTTTTTATCTTGAATGGTTGGCTCATACAGTGGTAGTGAAGAAGAAGAATGGGAAGTGGAGAGTATGTGTGGATTTCTCAGATTTGAACAGGGCTTGTCCTAAAGATTCTTTCCCAATGTCTCGTATAGATCACCTGGTGGATGCCACTGTTGGGCAACCTCGGATGAGTTTTTTAGATGCTTTTCAAGGTTATCACCAGATACCTTTGGCTTTGGATGATCAGGAGAAGACAACCTTTGTCACTCCTATAGGAAATTATCACTATAAGGTAATGCCTTTTGATTTGAAGAACGTAGGAGCTACCTATCAAAGGATGATGACCCGGATGTTTGAGCCACAGTTGGGAAAGACTATTGAAGTGTATGTGGATGACATGGTGGTGAAAAGTAAAACGGTTTCCATGCATGTGGAAGACCTAAATGACACCTTTCAGACGCTGAGAAAGTATAAGTTGCACCTTAATGCTTCTAAATGTTCCTTTGGTGTGAGATCAGGTAAATTTCTAGGTTACATGGTAACTCATCGGGGAATTGAAGTTAATCCTGCGCAGGTCAGGGCAATTAACAGCTTAAAGCCACCTCGAAATCCTAAAGAAGTTCACAAGTTGACGGGGATGACTGCTGCCCTTAACTGGTTTATTTCTCGGTCCGCGGACAGGTGTAGGCCTTTCTTCCAGTTGTTGAATAAGTGGAAGAGATTTGAATGGACCGAGGATTGTGCTTTAGCCTTTCAGCAACTTAAAGAATATCTTTCACGACCATCTATTATGTCTCGGCTAGAAGTGGATGAAGTCCTGTTCTTATACATTGCTGTGGCTAACCATGTTGTTAGTCTGGTTTTGATACTGGTTGATAATGGTGTACTAAGACCAGTTTATTATGTGACCAAATCCCTACATGAGGCCGAGGTGCATTATTTACCATTGAAAAAAGCAATCCTAGTAGTGGTGCATGCTACGCGCAAGCTTCCCCATTATTTCTAATCTCATACGGTTGTTATTTTAACTCAGCTTCCTCTTAGGTCTATACTTCGAAGTGCTGACTATACGAGGAGGATTGCCAAATAGGGTACCATTTTGAGAGCTTTTGATACCAAGTATATGCCTCGCACCTCTATGAAGGGCCAAGTCCTTGCTGATTTGGTGGCCGAGTTTGCTGAGTCCTTAGTAGAAGAGAATGCTAAAAGGCTGGACATGGATGAAAAATTAGTTGGCATGATTTCGTGCAAGGAACCTCTGATATGAAAAGTGTACGTTGACGGAGCAGTAAACTAAAGAGGATCTGGAGTAGGGATAGTTTTGATATCTCCTGAGGGGATTACTTTTGAGAAGTCCTTAAGATTGAGATTCTTGGCTACCAACAATGAGACCGAGTATGAAGCTTTACTGGTAGGAATGACTATGGTTCAGAAGATAGAATGAAAAACAGTGCAGATGTTCTCAGACTCTCAATTGGTGGTAGGCCAAGTGGAAGGAGAGTTGGAGGCCAGATATCCGAGAATGCAAGGGTACCTGACCTACGTTAGATATTTACAATCAAAGTTTGAGTCCTTTACTTTGGTACAGATTCCTAGGAGCACGAATACCCATGCAGACTCACTAGCTACCCTCGCAACGTCCTCGACTCAAGGCCTTCCTTAGGTTATCCTCATTGAAGATCTATGTAAACTTACTGGGACGAATGGTGACACCATCCGAATTCATCAAATCAAGGTCGGACCTAGCTGGATGGATCCTATAGTGTTATTCCTTAAGGATGATATTTTGCCCGATGAGAAGTCTGAAGCAGATAAAGTACGCAAAAAAGAACCTCGGTTCTAACTATCCGAGGATCAAAAGTTGTACAAATGCTCTTTTTCTAAACCTTATCTTCTATGTGTACATCCTGAAGCAATAAAATTACTTCTGGAAGAGTTGCATGACAGAATTTGTGGAAGTCATACGAGAGAAAGGTATTTATCTCATAGGGCTCTTACACAAGGGTATTGGTGGCCAAATATGCAAAGACAGACACAATATTACGTAAAGAAGTGTGACTACTGTTAGAGGTTTGTCCCCAACATCCATCAACCAGAGGGTGTCCTAAATCCTTTGTCCAGTCTTTGGCCTTTTACACAGTGGGACTTGGATATTATAGGACCTTTCCCGAAGGCAACGGGAAATAAAAGATGATTGCTCGTTGGCACAGACTATTTTACTAAGTAGGTTAAAGTTGAGCCATTGTCAAATATCAAAGATTTGGATGTGAAAAGATTCATCTAGAAAACGATTATCACCAAGTTTGGAATTCCTCATACTTTTATTTCAGATAACGGTTTGTAATTTAATGCGCATCTGACTCCCTCAGGGGGAAACCATTGTCTAATCCCTCTCTTTACAGATGCTTAGTTGGCAGCCTAGTTTATCTCATTGTTACTCATCCAGACATTTCCTATACTGTTCACCAGGTGAGCCAGTATCTGTCTACTCCACGATCGACTCACTATGCTACTGTTTTGCGTATTCTTCGATACCTAAAGGACACTCTCTTCCAAGGTCTTTTCTACTCTGCTCAGTCTTCTCTTATTCTTCGTGCATTTTCTAATGCTGATTGGGCAGGAGATCACACTGATCGCAGGTCCACCACTGGTTATTGCTTTCTTCTTGATTTTTCTCTGATTTCTTAGTGAAGCAAGAAATAAACTCATGTGGCCCGCTCCAGTATTGAAGCAGAATATCGTGCCCTTGCTGATACCACATCCAAGCTCCTTTGGTTACGATGGCTTCTCAAAGACTTAGGTGTGTCTACATCCTCTGCTACTCCTCTTTATTGTGACAACCAGAATGCCATTCATATTGCTCACAATGATGTCTTCTATGAATGGACTAAGCACATCGAGATCGATTGTCATTTTATCCGTTATCATCTTGTCCATGGTACTCTCAAGTTGATTTCAGTCTCCTCTATAGATCAACTTGCAAATATCTTCACCAAGTCACATCCTAAGGGACGCCTTCGTACTTTAGTTGACAATCTCAAGTTGGTCTTAAATCCACCTTGAGTTTGAGGGGGGCTGTTAACGTGTATAGTATTATAGACTTTAGGCTCAACTAGATTACTTGTATAACACACATTCTTGTACTACACTCTTACTTGTACTACACTCCTATGCCTCCTATATAAAGGCACTCATGTATATTTTTTTACTGAGAAATACAATACTATTGAATTCAGTATTTCTAACAGAGCTGATAATTGGCAGTTGCCACTCAGAATGGCACTCCATCTTCATTGCAATTGATATGAAGTTTTCCATCATTGTGCTTTTCTAGCTTGCCAGCCAGAGGATAATAAAAAACCAAAGCCTTGGAGAGGGCTTGTTTGATGACATAAGCTATGTCTGCTTGCCCATCAAAACTTGAGGTGCAATTATTATTATCATAATAAGAGGAATCAACATTTGATCGATACACATGAACAATTTGGCAAAAAACTCAATGTAGGGATTGTTGTCAATGCTAGAAAGAGAAAGGAGTCCTGAAGATGTGGGTTTAAGGGTTTTACTAGCACAACATTTTCCCTATCAAGTAAAAAGGGCGTATTATGTATATGGTTGTTTGCCATGGAAGATTAATGTAGGTGTAGGACTCTCAGATTAGACTAAAATGTGGGAATGCTTCTTATTTATATATAGAGAGTATAGCCATCATTCTCCGTTGGAAAGTATATTTCGCTTTCGATGTTAATGAAGACCAAAAATCAAGAGACTGATTTGTAAAAGAAAATTATGAGATGATTGTTAGAGAAAATCATGGAATTTAGACAATTAATATGCAATTCAAATTATAAATATATGGCTCTTGTAATGTGTTTTCAAGTTAAGTAATTCAAGATGTGTAGTCTTTTGGCCTTTGTTGGCGTGGTGGTAGGCCATTAGGCCAAATCATGTTTGTTCTTTCCTTTCTTTTCTCCTTACTTTCGCTTCCACATCTTCTACCATTTTCCATTATTCTCTTTAATTTTCACGTTCTCCTTGTCCATTCATTATGAAAATGTGATTAAGGTTCCTAACCTTCAAATATGAAGATGTGATCATTAAAGTATTTGCACCAGACAATGTAAAGTAACACAAGGGCTTAATTTACACATCCAAGCTCCAAAATCATTCACATCAATCAAGTTAAAGTTGTGTAAAATAGCATTGTTGCTACAATAATCATGTACATATTGTTGATGCTCATTTTGAAAAGCTCAGTAGGAAAAGGAAGCCCAACAACGTGGGCCGAAGAGAGTTAGCAATTAGATAGAAAAGCTATTAAGCCCAAGCGGTAGGAATAATGGATCATAGGTCCATAAAGCAAATAAATGGACCTTGAGGAAGCAAATAGGCCTAAAAGGGCTCGGAAAGAGAAAAGTAGCAAACCCATGGGTAGTATGTGATGTAGAAAAGTGAGAATGGACCACAGCAGGCCCGAAGTAATGCAAGTAAAGAAAGTAAGGGGTTAATGGAGAGTCCATAAACCCCAAGGATGAAGGATAGAATAATTGGGCCAAGGAAGCCCAAGGAGTTAGTGAAAGCCCATGGGGAAACGCAGAATTGTAAAGGGCTAAGGATAAGGAAAGTAAATGGGCCAAGGATGCCCAAAAGAAAATAAATGGAACATAGGAGCCTGCAAGCAATGAAATAGAAAGCCCAATGATCATACTGGGTCATCAAAAAAGAAATAAGTAGCAAGCCCAAAAATGCCCAGCAAGTTTGGGGTAAATAACATCACAGCAGGAATAACGAAATGATGTGGTAGGAAGTAATAACAAGATCATAGGAAGAAGGCAGAAATAGTGGCCTGAAGGAGGGAAAGCCTACAATCAAGCAAAGCCCAGCCCCTAAGGGAGTAAGCTATAAAGAATGAGAAATTAGGAAACAGCTCACGCCATAAGAAGTTAAGGACGAATGGCAGGATGTGTAGACAGGCCTCCAGACCGCGGCGAACGCATGAGCAGCAGGCAGATTCTGGATGAACATAAAAGTGAGGCACGCGCAAGGTCCAAACACCACCAGCCTGTACCCAGCCAATACAAGAAATGGTGGGTCGTAAGAGGGCATGGTCTGGTGGTGGGGAGAGGGGAAAACTTATTTCATGGTTGCTTAGACTCTTTTGGGGGAAGTGTCCTGCTGGGATGACATACCCCCCAAAAGAAGCAAAGATGAGTTGAAACCACTAGTGCATGCCATGAGGGATGGAGAGAGAGAGCATCCATGCCATGATAGGTAAGAATGCCACGGCAAGCAAACAAACAAAATAGTCTTCTTCGTTTGGTGATGTGGAGTAGCGCAGTCAGCACAAGTAAGTGGTGCAGGCTGAGCAACTGACTAATCAATAATGGTCGGCAAGGACACCCACACCAGACAAAGGTGGTTAAAGGCTAAAATAGTAAAAGCCATCCATGACAGGCATTATATAAGGACCCTTGCTGTGCACAGTAGAGGGGAGAGACATGAACACAGTAAAAATAATCTTTAAGAAGAGAACCATAACAAACTAAGCTAGCACTGAGAAAGAAAACGAAAAGAAAAGAAAGAAAGAATAAGAAAACAAAAATGGAGTAAATAGAGTGGCAGACATGAACCAGATAGGTTGATTCCCTCTCTCCCTCTAAAACCCATGCTCTCTGCTAAAGACAAAAGATCCTTCTGGGCACATGTCATTTAGGCCCGTTCCCTCAAAGCAGTTAATTTTTTCATGAGGAGATTATTCGCATTGAGGAAATGGTTTCCTCCTTGACTTAAACCCAAAGACATAACTTGGCGCGGCAAACTAACTTTTCTCTCTTTGATTCAATAAGCTTATTACTATCTCTTCCGTATTTGTTTTTGCTATTTCATAAAACGTGCATTCCTTGTAATGGCCCATTATTTACTTTTATCTAAATAGCGAATGTATCTCTTTTATTATCTTTATTATATCTGCCTGCTATAATTACCATAGCAGCTCTACCTGCCATGGGTATGTGATAAAAAATCTTGGCAAACAGGGCATAGTTTGTGCACAAGTTGGATCAAGGTGGGTTGCAATTGGACCAGTCCTAACTTTCTGATCTAGAACACTTTGGGCCTAGTACGGCAGGAAGCACCCTAGCCCAATATTACAAAAAAGGCCCACCACACATATATAGTTACTATTGCTTTGTATTTTAATAGTTTCTTCTCTCTCTCTCTCAAAGCCTCCATGACTAGACCTTGTAAGTCACTACTTGCCTTTTCCACATTCAGTATTGGTTTTCCTTCATTTCTATTTGTAAGCCCTCTCCGATCTCACCCTCACTCTCATTCAATCTTGCTTTCTTTATTCTTTTTGCACCAAGCTCAGAGATAGTCAAGCCCAAGTGACCACAACCATTGGCGATAGCGGGGGTTCACGACCATCATTCAATCTCGCTATTTTTACACTCTCTGTATTTTCATTCTTCTCTTTTCTCTTTTTTTGGTTTGTGGGTTTGAGGATTTAGATTTGGCCTGATTATTAAGATATGATGTTGCTTGCATGTGCTTGGTTTTGATTTTGATTTCAAATGTATTTGGGAAGTTCTATGGATCTCAAGGGAAATTTGAATGGGGTTTTTGGTATGGTGGCTGGATTTAGTTTGAGATTTCCTTGGATTTGGGTTTTTCGGATTGGTTGTTTGTGTTGTTGTGAGTATGAGTTCTGGTTTGGGGTTGCTTCAACATGGGTCTGATATGATGTTTTATCTATTGTGGTGGTTGTGGCAGTGACCATGTGGTGGTAGCAATGTGAGAGAGAGAGGGGAGAGGGGGGGGGGGGAGAGAAGGTTGAAGAAGTAATAAAAAATAATGAAAAATGAATATTATATTAATTTTTTAGAATATATAATTTGATGTGAGTGTTTTTAAAAAGTGGTTGCGTAAAAAAAGAGGGAAATTATACTTTGACACCCTAAATTATACTCCTGATTATACTGTACAACCTAAACATTTCAAATGAACGTTTTTCACCCCTAAACTATGACCCTTGTTACGATCTGCACCCCGAAGTTAAGTTTGGTGTTAACTTGGATGTAAATTTAATCCTAAACTTTTTGAATACAAATTTTTTACCCCTAAACTATGATGCTTGTTACACTTTGCACCCCGAAGTTAAGTTTAGTGTTAACTTGGATGGAAATTCAAAGTTTAAGATGTAAAATGTAATCAAGAGTATACATTAGGGTGGTAAAATGTAATTTGTCATTTGTTTTTATAAAATTGATGAGAAGAAGGACAATTAGGTCTTTTCACGTGGTGTTATATTTTTCCATCTAAATTAACATCAAACTTAATGTCAAGATGCAAAGTGTAATAAGAATCATAGTTTAAGAGTGTAAAATATGCATTTGAAAAGTTTAGAGTGTAAAATGGAATCAATGGTATAGTTTAGAATGATAAAATGTAATTTTTCCTAAAAAAAATTTCTTATACTTATAATAGACAAATAAATTTACATGAATTAATGCAAATACTCTCAAGGTCCCTACCCGCTATACAGCAGTACCTAAACTTCAACAAAGATTAGAGGGGAAAAAGAAAATAGAAAAGAAAATAAGAAGCAACCACTTGACATGATTTAAATTGGAGTTAGCTGGGTTGAAGTGCTAAGAGAATCTTGTGGGTAGGTGGAACTTGGAAGATTGATTATTCTAACCCACGGGACCCTTATTAGTGGTTTAGAATCAGTAAGCCAAGAGTAATATTAGTAGTTACTTTTGGAGTATGGACTATAGTGAATAGTGATGTGGTGTCACTTCTTTCATATTCAGAATGGATCCTATGACATTTTCAAGTGGCGTTAGATGAAGATAGACAGAAGCAGACACTTTCAAGTGGCGCTAGATAAAGATAAGATAGGTTGCATATCGGACTCGCAACTCACAATATTGTGTGACAATTAATGATGAAAAGTTCCTGCTGCAAATGAAATGGTAGTGGTAACTCATCATCTTCCACTAAGACTAACTTTTTGATTCCATTTAAATTCATCTGCAATACCTTGCTTGTCCACTCTTTTTTATCTTCTGAACAAGATGGATGTGACCTATCTCCTGATTCAAAGATGTGACTCAACTATTGTTTGGATAAGTTTGGGTTATGATAGAATTTTGTTGAGTTGCTGATTGAAGAAATCAAGTGCGGATAGTTTCGATGAAATTTAAAGTCACTCGACTGAATTAAACATCAAAGCAGACAGAAACTTTGCGAGTCACTTGCTCAAGCAAAATTATGTAGAATCAGAATCTAAGTTTTTCTAGAAGTGGGATATTTGAGTTTTGGTTGGTAATTAGTCATGTGAATAGGTATCTACGTGATTCAAGCCAAAACCATGGAATAGATATCCTAAAACTGATCAATAACAACAACAACAAAACCTTAATCCCAAAATTTTGGGGTCAATTATGAATCCTCAACATATTAGTTAGAGTTGGTTACATATATATTTTTTTGTTTCATTCTATTTTATCTAAAGTCATACACTATGTTACTTTCTTAATTGACATGTTCTTTTATATTACTACTAATATGGTTTTTAGTCTTCATCTACTTTCTTTTGGTTCTCTCAACTTTAGATTAACTCACTATTTTTTTCTCAAAAAAAAAAAAAAAATCACTATTTTTACTGGTGCATTGGTCACACTCTTTTAAACATGACCAAACCGTCTTATAAGTAACTCTCTCTTGTCTTCTCATAAATAGAGCTAACCTTTTTTTTTTTTTAAATTTCTCATTTCAAATTTTATATTTTCGTGTATTTCTAATTATCCATTTTTAACGTTCTTATTTTAGCTACACTCATTATATGAATATTTTGTTTTTAAACAACCCAACAATTGGTACCATAGAGCATAGCATTAACTTAATAAATATTCTACGATTACACAATACTCCTAATCTACTTCTCCACTTCATCTACTTTGCTCTTATCTTATGATTTACATCTTCTTCAATCTCTCCATTTTTATGAATTATTGATCCAAAACGTCGAAACTTGTCGCCTTTTGGTATCTCTTGACCATTAAGTCTTACCACCCCTATATTTCCATTTCTATTTTTATTGAAACATTCCATGTACTCTATTTTAGTCTTAATCAATCGAAAGTCTTCAGATTTTAGAGTGTCTTGCCAAATTTCTAACTTGGCGTTAACTTCACTTTTAGTTTTATATCCACTAAAATTATATCATCTGCAAAAAGCATATACCAAGGGACAAAGGCATAAACAAACTCACATTCTTTTAGTACAAGTAAGTGAAGTATTTGTATTAGAGTCAGATGTGTTTGAATGTTTTGAGTCTACAAAATCATGACTAAATATATTCTCAACAAATTCAACATCTTTTGATTCCATTATAACATTAAAAATCAAGTCTAATAATCTATAAACCTTTAAAAGTTTAGCATAACCTACAAACACACTATTTATTGCTCTTGGTCCTAACTTAGTCTTCTATGGACCCATGACTCTATAAAAGACTACACACCTCCATACTTAAATAAGATAATCAAGGTTTGATTTTCCTTTTATAACTCATATGGAGTCACTTGAATCTTCTTAGAAAAGACTACTGTGCCCATGACATGTTATGAACAATGCTTCTCCCACAAATTATAGGGTAACTTTCCTCTTAAGATCATAACATTAATGAACTATGTCTACAAGAGTTCAATTTTTTCAGTTCCACCAGAATATTTTTTTTTTGGAGTTGTATAAGGCACTAACCTTTGATACATATATGATTCTATTATTCAAACAAAGCTTGAAAATTCACATAGAAAATATTCTTGATCTATATCACTTCGAAAAGTTTTACAGTTCTTATCCTTTTTGATTTTTTACTTCAATTTTATAATGTTTGAACTTGTTAAAAGATTCTCTTTTTTTTCCCATTAAGCACACATGTATGTAAACTTAGAGAAATCATCAATGAATGTGATAAATATCTTTCGTCTCCTCTAGTTAAAACACCATTGGAATGCACAAATTCTAAAAGTGGGAGGTGTTGTGTCAACCAAAGATGGGAGGGGGTTTGGGTTTCAAAGATTTATGTAAATTCAATGAAGCTATGTTGGCAAAACAGGTGTGGAGGTTGATTCATGATACAAGCTCTTTGTTCTATAGAGTTTTTAAAGCCAAATACTTCCATAATTGTTCTATTTTTGAAGCAAGTTCTTCTTCGGGATCTTTTGTTTGGAAAAGTATTCTAAGGTCTAGAAAATTGATTGCTCAAGGTTCTAGATGGAGGATTGGGGATGGGAAGAATACTCGGATTTTTGAGGATGCGTGGCTGCTGAATTCCGAGGGAGGCAGAGTTGTTTCTCCACCGACGCTCCTGTCGCTAGAAGCTACAGTGGATACTATCACTGATCCCCATTCAGGTTGGTGGAATACTCACTTAATAGATTTGTGTTTCTATCCACCCGAAGCCAAATTCATTAAGGCACTGACGTTATGCTGAACTATTCAACTTGACACTCTTATATGGCCGAACAAAAAATCTGGGAATTACTCTGTGAAAACAGGTTACAAGAATCTCTGTGACACACCTACTGAAGACCTGCATAATACTGATGTAGCCGAGGCTCAAAGACAGTTCTGGAAGAGCATTTGGAAGCTAAAAGTTCCTGGAAAATTTAAGCACTTCCTATGGAAATACTGTACCAACTCTTTACCCACAAAAGAGAACCTAGTAAAGCGCACCATCCTTGCTAAGTAAGTTTGTCACCTGTGTTCCAGCGGCTCTGAAAGTGTTGTTCACGCTTTGTGGGACTGTGAAAAAGGTGTACCAGGTATGGGCAATCAATTTTGGCTGGATTGACAAAAACAGAGCAGCTTCGGGTTCCTTTTCAGAGCTGCTTCGACAGGTACAAGAAAGGCAGCACCTTGTTCCACTTTTTGCTGCTACAACACGGTCCATTTGGCGCCATAGAAACAAGGCTCGGCTTCACCAAAATTGCTTGCCATTGGACAGAATTGCAGGATATGCAAAGGACTACATTCAGGCGTTCAAGAATCTGTAGCAGCATCATCCAGTTAGTCGAAGAAGTTTACATCAAAAATGGAGTCCTCCGAATGAAGGTACTATGAAGCTAAATTTCAATGGGGTGATGTTTGGGGAATCAGATGAAGTAGGCCTTAGTGTGGTGATCCGCAACTCTGAAGGACAGGTTATGGAAGCTCTTTCAGAAAATTAACAAAACCTCGTTCAGTCCAGACCGTGGAGCTGCTGGCAACTAAAAGAGTAGTCAGATTTAGCATCGAAACCAAGGAAGTCCGTACCCGAGGCTGTACCAGTTTGGCCAGCGGTACGATATATTTCGGATACCGGTCAATACCGGTATACCGTTTCGGGTTTACCGCTATTTTATATATTATATATACACACACAATCTCTAAAACTATATTTACAAGATTATCCATTATTCTTCTGCCCCAAAAACATAATAATTTCAGTGTACCGTTTCAGAATTACCGCTAATTATATATATAATTAGTTAAAATATTTAAAATGATAAATTTACATCTTATATATTTTTATTTTTATTTTTAGAATACATATGTCACCTATCCAATCAATCAATAATAATAATGGTAATCTATGATTTCAAAACTTAAAAAACCAATAATATATATATATATATATATATATATATATATATATATATATATATATATATATATATATGAAAATATGGAACCTTTATTACAATAGGTGAATATAAGTACATTGATGTGAGAATGGAACAGTAGGAACCATTTACGAGGACTTGAGTGAAGGCTTGCCTCATGGCCATCTGTCCAAAGCTTTAACCCATGTGTCTTTTCACTTATGTGGAGGTAAAGAGTGAAGATAAGGACAAAGTCCTCTCACTTCCCATCTCAATTTAAATGTCCATTATAAATTCACGTGGGGTAAAAACCAAAAGGTGAAATGGAAAAAAGAGAAGATGCTTGGCAGATGCGGTGGTAAGAGCGAGACCAAGAAGAAGAAGAAGCAAAAGTAGCAGCAATGGTGTTCTACAGCAACAACGTCTGCTAAATCTGGTTTTACGAAATTCTCTTCTTCTTACTCTACTTCTTTTCAACCCTCTTATTTCTCAAAGATTTGCAAAAAAATCAAAACTTTTGTTACGCTCTGATATCCGGTTACCGGCCGAAATCCGGTATATATCCCGGTATAACCGAAACGGGCCCGGTATGGCCGGTATTCAAACCGGTACGAAACATCAGTATTTCTGTACCGATTTATGTTCCGGTATGATAAATTCCGGCCGTATCGGCCAGTACGGTACGAAATCAACTCCCCTGATCGAAACAAGTTTTTGTCATGCAATCGTCGAAGGCGACTTTGAGGTAGTAATCAAATCGCTTTAGGGAAATGGTATGGTGAATTCTTCTGATGGTCATATTATAAAAGACATTTTGTCTTATGTGAACTCGCTTCAGAGTTCTTCTTTCTCTCATGTTTGTTGGCGAGGTAATGCAGTTGCACACTCCTTAGTCCAGAGAGTAAGATTGTCCTTTCCTTTACAAGTCTAAATGGAGTCTGTTTCTCCGAACATTACTTTTGTTTTGTTGGATTTACCTTTAAATGAATAATATGTAGCAAGTGCTTCTTTCTCAAATAAAAAATAAATAAATAATGACATAACATAAATAAATCAACAATATAAGCATAATTAGAAGCTTCTTTAATAATAATATGCTTAGTTTAAACATATTATCTGTGGCATAACTTTCTCACAAAAATCCTATTGTTAGACAAGATTAATTGGTCAAACTCTTAAAAGTACCTTAATGCCCTTCTTACTCATCAAATTGGCAGATTTTGATTTCCACTTCCTATATTACTTGAAGAATATTCTTTAAAATTTTTTCCTAGAACTTAATTTCAGTTCGATAAAGAATTTTCTAGTGATTTTTTTGCAATGTTGTGATTCCTCATATGCACTTCTTGCTCAACAACTGAATCTTCGTAGTTCTTGAATCATGTCTTATCATTGCACACATGCGACATTACACCAAAATCAAACCACCAATAAAAGAGTTTGCAATAGCAGCCCTGAGCACTTTTGTGATTATCCCAATTCGCATCTCACTCACCATGATCACAATTTCCTCATTCGCATTGCTTTCCTCTTCTTTCATCCTATTCTTCAAGCACCTGCATGCAGTCACAAATGTAGTGACCTTTCTTACAATAATGGGAGCATGATATATTCTATTTGTCTTTGTTGGGATTTATATAATTATTATTTTTTATAAATATTTTTTATTTCTTATTTACTTTCAAGTGCTTTTGTGCTGTACTTTAAATATAATTAATGTTTACCTTAGTGCTTTTGTGCTGTACTTTATTTTCTACTCTCTTTTTCAAAATGAAGATGCATACCAATTCTCCCCAAAGTAAGATCTTTAGATATATGTAGAGCATTCTTTCAATAGTTGTTCCAATTTTGTGAGAGTTTTGTAATGATTGCTCTCAATCAAAATGACTAAGGAATTTGAATTGAAAGATCACGAAGTTTATGAACTTAGATTTCAATGCATGTACTTGATATAACATAGTAGCATTATCAACAATTTTGAAGTCAAAGTCATTTTAAATGATGATTTATCTATTCCTATTTCTTGTTTTATACTTTACATCCGATGCATTCTATCCCACTCGGCGATTTAATTGCGTTAAAAAGATCATGCAAATGATTTGAAAGTGTTTAATATGTGTCATATATAAACTAGTTCATCTTTCTCCCATTCTGTTTTTACCTTAATTTCATTGGTATCGTAAGAACTGTTAGGATATTATACAAAGTAACGATGGAAGAACAATGTCAATACAAAAGACAAACAGAAAATAGATAAAGGGTTATCGTTTTCCTTAGACAATATTTGCCACACACTATTGTTGCTAAAGGGTTATCACAAACTTGTCCTCAGGATACAACTAAGTTGTTGGGTTCTACAAATAGCAATTCTGGAGAATGACCACAGATTTTTATTTATTTTTATTTTTTATTTTATAAAGTGAACATAAACCTCTATTTATACTCATATGGTTATATTTCACCAAAAGGCAGGTATGAAGAGTAAAAATGTTTCATAAAACAGTTCACAATGCTTAAAACATTTTCAAACGTTCAAAACAGTTATAAAATTTTTTGCAAAAAATTCAGTTTTACGAGTCTCGATTGATCGAGAGATCCTATTCGATCGATCAAACAGGAATCGAGCATCGATTTCGATTGAACTAGGCCAAGACTTTAGAAAAATTTTACTCATCATTTCGATCAATTGAGGAAAGACTTCGACTGATCGAAAATACTGAATTTCAAATTTTACTTAGAAAATTTCAGAACTTGAATTTTCACTTTACAAACTTTATGAAACAATATTCTCAAAACTCAAATATCATTATTACAACCTATTCATGTATATATACCTATATATACAACAAGAACTTGGATCTAGGAATGGCGTTTCGGATTTAATATAGAAATTCTTCAACATAATAAGAAGGAATTACTTCTTGTCTAGCTAGCGAGTGAAATTGGTTTTATCAAATCGATCACGCTTCACTAAATCTTGATTCACCACTTTAAAGTTGCCTCTTCAAATCCTCTTTTCACCTCTTCTCACATATCATCTTAAACATGTTTTGAAATTATAAGGAGACAGTGATAGAAGAATGAGATTGAAGTAGGCTTGGAGGTGTCAAGAATTCGCTTTCTTTAGGATGACATTTGCCTAATTCAAATAGCTACATGCTACGTACATATTCTGGAAAATTACGTGAAATTCATTTAAATGTTTGCAAACAATGTAGAGATACTAATGATAATGTATTTTTTAAATGGTCATCAATGAAGAGATATAACTTTTAAAACTCTGTTAGAACAGTTACTAGCTGTTGACAATAATCAATAACTATTTTGCCTGGTTTTTCTGCATAATTCTACAGAATTCAATTAATCTATTCATGTTCTCGCACAAGCAAATCGCGTTTTACTCAAGCGAATTGCCACTTGCTTGAGCAAACTACCAAGTAATCTTGAAAAGTTTTAGACAAAAAGTTCTTGTCTTTTCTTTTGTAACTCGCTTAAGCTAATTGAATTTTACTCGGGTGAAATCCCCAGAAACAGACAAGCAGCCTTCTCTACATTGGTATAATTAGCATAATCTAACAAAATGATGAGAATGAAAAATCCAAAAAAGAGCAACAGCAGGGGTTGGCAATTAGCACGTTTCCATTTATCTCTTTTCATTTTTCATTTTCAGTCTTTCGCATAATTAAGGATGGTCAATTAGGCATACAGAATCCTTTTTTTCTTGCTGAGATGCTCTACAGGGTGTTTGGTTTGCCGTGATGTGCTTTTAATGTGATGCACATTACCTTAAAAATGTTTGCCATAAGTAATGTAAGATCTATTAAGTTTTAGACCCCTTAACATAATATGTTTAACCTAACATTAAGCCAAGTTGATTAACAAGTTTGTTAATTAAAACTAGGTCAAACAAATATGTGTAAAACAAATATCTGCTTACCCAAATTTCCTTAGATGGACTGGGCCTAAGATTAGGTTCACAATTCATTTATATAGTGGGCTAAGTGTTTCCTACTATGGGTAGTCCCTGGCCAAGCAACACTATGACACCCTCTCTCTCATGAACTCCTTTTCTTTTTCCTTTGCGTGTGGCTCTCCCTCCTAGTGGTGCTGTTACTCTCACTCTTTTACTGTCTGCTTTTCTCTTTTGAAATGCCAACCCCCTCTTTACATTCTATTATCCTATTTATAGCTTGAGATGGGTGGAGGCGTTATGATTACTTCCTGATCTCACTCGTACGAAGGGGGTCCAATCTTATCATTTTTAATAAGAATATGCTCTGTTGGGAATGGTGATAATGGCATTGGAATTGGTTCCAGTCTCCAAAAAGGTTATTCGGCAGCGATACTCCCCAAGGCAATAATAGGCTGCTGGGAACATAGACTGCCTCGAGCAAGCGCATTCCTGATAAAGTTATAAATTGACCGGCATGTGCCTGCTTCTAATATGCTCAAGACCAGGTAGACCTATTATGGTATTCGAATTGAGGTTGGGCCTTAAAGTGTGTCTGAACCAAGGTCCAAGGCCCAATGGGCTTGGGGTCGCGCACCGTACCATGAGGCTAAGGCCCAAGATCCAATGGGTTTGGGATTATACCCCGTACAAAATATAATGCAGAAAGTAAAGAATACAAAGATCTGATAACCCAAGAAAATCAAATCGGTAAAAAATCTGGGGAGGATTTAACCTAGTTATCCTCAAGGTAAAACAAATCCATTATGAAAGAATTGAAGTTTGTACAATAGAACTTAGACCACTAACATCCTATTACTATCTCGTGTAGAAAACTTACTACCAAGACCACATGACAGCTCCGTGTCCACAGACTACTACTTTCTTTGATCCATTGCAACCACAAGTTCTCCTACTTGTGACTTTGAGACTCCACTCAAAGATTTCAGATCTTCGTTAAGTTCTTTTATGCAGTAACTGGAGCGATCACCAAGCTCTTAACATCAATCTTGATCTTGATAACCCTAAGTGTGAATGAAGGAAAACATCTCTAGATCTCACAAGAGATTTAACACACAGCACATCAAAAGCCTTTAAAACATAGCTAGAGTTTTTCTTTTTATATGTGAAGCAAAACATAAAACCCTACACGTCAAACAGGCTTGGACTGAGTTGGAAATTCTGCAGAAAATTAATTCTGCATGATTCTCGATCTATCGAATCTAATTTTCAATCAATTGAACCTTGTAGAATTTGATCACTAATTACTGCAATCACTCGATTCCAACTTTACAATAAAACACACTTTGAGTGAGCCTAAACCTAGGCTCTATGTTTTGATTATGGTTTGCCAACACATTACACATTAAAGTTCTAATATATTAGTCCCTAAGGTCTTAGAACCTAACAATCTCCCCCTTTGGCAATCCATGACAAAACACATCACAAAAAATGAAATGCTCAAAGTTACAAACAAGCCATTTAAATTTAAAATGCCCTAAACACAATTCAACCTAACTACTATCTATCAGTTGTCAGTGTAGACAATAGCCATGACTGAATTAACCTATATATTTCTAAAGCACTCAACAAACATATAAACGCATGTGTGGAAAATACAAGTAAACCAAAATAAATTCTTAATTTCACAAAAGATAAAATAAAAGACATACCATGAATAACCTCATAATATAAATCAATAACCAATGTGTCATATGTGAAACAAGAAACAATAAAAAAAACAAAACATAAAGCATAGTGTCTCCCCCTAACATATACAACTCATAAAAAAGAATATACATCATGAGCCAAAATAAAATGATATACATTAAGAAGCTCCTAGTTACAATGTAACAAAAACTCCCCCTATCTCCATGCACAATATGTACTCCCCCTTTTGTGATGAATTGCTAAAGGGTAATCAGGACTCATCATGAAAAGGAGGTGGTGGAGTAGACTGTAGACTGTCAAGCACCAGCCAAATCAGCATGCAAAGCCTAAAGCTCCGTGAGCACATTTAACAAAATCTGGCCATGCGCCACTTGAATGGTCATGACAATATCCAGCATACTCCGAATAGAGGAATTAGTCAAAGAAGAAGGTGGAGGATTAATAGAGGAGGTAGGATTGAGAAACTCCTTAGTAGTAGGATTGCCAGAAGAAGAAGGCCTAGATGCATCACCTGTGAAAGGCTCGACTCTAGGGCGTTTAGAGCTAGCTTTCATCTAAGCCGCTCTTTGCCTAAGGAAGGTGGCACTTATGGGAGCAATAATATGGACAGGCTTGGATGCAGGAAAGTCCTCTAAACCTAAGTCTAACAAAATCCTATGAATAAAAACCAGAAAGAAAAGACCATGATATTTTGCACTACTCCTATGAACCTCAACTAAAGAGCTAATAAAAAGAGAATGAAAACTGATAAGAGCATCAGTGACGAGAGTGTACAAAAACGCACATCTCTCGAGAGGAATAGTGTGTAAATGAGAGATAGGCAAAATAGAATGACAAGAAATTCGAAAAAACAGATAATTGAGCTCAGTAAGCTCATAGGAGGCGATTTGAGGATGAGTACCCCATCTAATGGAAGTACTGGTGAGTAATGACATAATGTCATTAAGCAAAGGGGTCTCAGTGTAAGGGTACACAGACTGCCGTACCAAAGGTACACCAAAAGCAGAGGCCACTACCTGGGTTGTAATGACATACTTTTCACTCCTTATCCAATTCCTCACAACCTGAGTGTTGGAATCATCGGAGTGGATAGAGAGGTTCGAATAGAACTCTTTGATCAAGGCATCTGGAGGAGGATGCCCTACATCCAAGAGTGACAACCAGCCCCTACGCTTAAAGTTCATACAAATCTCCAGATCTAACTCATCTAGAATCACCTTACGCTCAGCCCAAACCAACCTATAAATGTTAAACTTTTCATAGGTTTCTTGGTTTTTCTCGGTTCTAAACCTATCACTCTCAAACATAGGGGTAGAGGGGGTGGTGGTTTTCTTATTTGCTCTAGTTTTTCTAACCATGATGCTAAGAGATTAGAATAAAAGGAAAACAGAAACAAAGAAAGAAGCACAAGGGCAGATTGCATTAGAGAGGGTTAGACCACAAAAATCTCAATAAATAACAATCTAGATGATGCATGTAATGAATGCACATATGATGCATACTCTAATACATTGAAATTTGTTCAATTTTACTTCATAAACCATCAATTGACTTGAACACAGGGCTTTAGAGCAAAAACCCCAAATTTTGAAAAACCCTTTTTCAAAAATTAAACCAAATTGATCAATTAATCATTACACTAGTTAGACAACATCATATAATGACATAATTAATCAATAACACAAGTCATTTCATCAATTTTAGCCCAATTGAACAAAAACCCCAATTTCACAAAGTTCCAAGCCCTAGAATTTCCAATTATTCTTAAACCGACAAATTAATCAAATTAATGCATAGGAATAAAGTTTATAACTTCTAAGAACAAAAACCCATGAAACAAAAATGATTAAAAGCAATTAAAATAAAAAAATCCTAAATTCCTATGTTCGAAATTTTCAAGAAAAATGTGATTAAGTTGAAAAAGAAAGGGTAAAAGAGACTTACAAATACTTGAAGACAAAAACCCTTAAGAAATTTAGGGAGGAAAACGACCAAAAAAAAAAAAAGGGGCTTAGATTGGATTTATTGAAGAAAATGTGTGAGAAAAGATTTGAAAAGCTTTTGAACAAATTAAGAACACATGAAAGGAAAAGCCTTTTTAAAAAGTCCCTTTTCGAAATTTGATCAGTCGAGATTGAGGTTCAATCAATCAAAAAATAGATTTGATTGATCGAGCACCAATTGCTTGCTCACTCCCAAGTGCAGGAGATCGTAGCAATATAATTCTTAGAGTACCGAGGTCGAACCACAAGGGGCGGGGTAAATTCAAGGACAATATAATTAAATAAAAATTTGGGTGAAGAAGAAAAATAATTTTGCTTGGTGACTGTTTACAATAATAATAATAAAAACTGATTCAAATCAATAATGTAAATACTAGGGCATCGGGGTGTTTCCCTATATCGATATGTGATTCTTTGTGATCTAAGAAAATATCTATTTCATAATTAATTGTTCTTATACAATTAAAAACTGAGACAATTCAAGAACGCATAATAATCTCGATTAATAATGCGGTTAGAAAAGTTTTTCAGAAAAACCCATTCACTTTAAAATCTGATTTTTATTTGAAACCATTAGAAATTCTAAACAATAAGAAAAACATGATTGAACTTATTGAAAGCATGGAAGAACTAATACATCAAAAGAAATCCAATTGAACAATCAAATATGTTGTTGATAAAATCTTAGAAAGAATCACATTGAATATTCATACCGTATAAAAGAAACATAACTCCTAGCCCTAGCAAGAGTTTAGGCTGCCATTAGAGAAAGGAAAATACAAGGTTTTCTCTGCCCAAAATTCCTTCTCCTTAGCCTCCCTTCCAAACCCTAATATAAAAGTGTCCAAAGAAAATAAAACTTTTCCTATTTTAATTTCCGTCCAAGTTTACAGCGGTAACTTGTGAGTTAATTTCGGCCTTCAAAACTTGTGAATTTCGAAAAACTCAAAACTGGAAAATTGTAGATAATTAAGTCATGGTTCCAACCCATCTAGTCTTGTGTAAATTGGATTTTTGATGAGTTAGATACACCCAAAATACTGATCAGTACTCAAATCAGATTTTTCCTTTTCAGATTCTACATCTTTAGTTTCTTTCTTTATTTGAAGCTTCCAATCAGAGTAGATGATCCAAGCACTCCAGCTGCACCTCCTTAGACATTTAAGCATGGTCCTTTAGCTCCACTTAATTCTAGTTTGGCCTCCATTCTCTCACAAATTCCTGTAAACTCATTTTTCTCACATGATTTCCCAAAAATAGAAAATTACACACAATGAATGGTATCTTATTCAAGAAATTATGTAAAGATAAATAATAGGGACTAATGCAAATCATGGCTTAATTATACAAATTAAGCATAGTAATAAGGAGATAACGCCAACATAAATATATAACAAGTATACATTTTAAGGCGTTATCACACTTCCCATCTTAAATATTGCTAGTCTCCAGCAATCCACAAAGCACCCATGTCTACTAAAAGTGAAAAAAAAAAAAACTAAAATACAAGCCACTTTCGTAGGCTACACGACTGCACTTCCCATGTGCAGCAAGTCTTTGAACCCCTAGGTCACCCTAGTGGACGAGTTTACTCTCATGAGGGTTTGCAGTGACTCTACCCACAAAAGTCAAAGGTTTCCTGAAAATTCCTGCAGCAAATGTTAGTCTGCTTTATCATTATATCATACAAATGAACTTTCAATTTTGAGTTGGGATACTATTCATCATATTAAAGAGTTTTCACTAGCTTCACTTTTGGAGTGTGTGTATGCATAGCCCATCCAATCAAATCGGCTTTTCCAAACATGCATAGACCAAGAATAATCTAGATTAGAGCCTTTACTCCAAAACACCTCTTAAGTCATCAATACTCTGAAAGAACACACATAGAAGTAATGGTTTCTCTCTTCAAATCACATGTGAACAAAAAGGAAAGAAAAAGTTTTAAAAATATCACATGTGTATACAAAAGCAGCCGCTAAAACAACGGAAAAAGATCTCTTGGAAAGGATGTTGAATTCCTAGAAACATTAGGTTAATACCATTCTCATCCCTAGTTTTTATCCCAAACACATACCAACCATGCACCCTTAGGATCAGGTAGGACTTTAGGCTCAGTGGTAGTATAATCTTATGAAGGCCGACTGCTTTCTTTGAAATATGAGGTATATAAATCAAATGCAGAAAATTCAAGCCAAACCTAACTCATAGCGATAACAACCAACTTGAATCAAAATAACCTTTACTCAACCATATAACCCTTCTAAAATACATGAAAGATGTGTAAGACACCAATGCTTTATTGATTGATTATGTATGTCTCCTCTTTCTTTTCTTTTTTATTTATTTATTTATTTTTATCTTTCTTTTCTCTTTTTTTGTTGTTGTTGTTGTTGTTGTTGAAGAAAAGAGAGACAATGGTGGTATCTAAACACATCAATTGCTCAAAACCTAAACCCCCATGAGAATACCCATAAATAAAAATGTTTTGTGGTATTGTAGAAGTATTTCTCATGGCTCAAATGATGGTGACAATGGTGAATGTAAAGGTAGGCTGAATATTTGTATAGCTAGTGACAAAAAAATTGGTGGTCTTAGGCTCTCATCTCCTAAAATTTCACATAAACTAGCATGCCTAAGGACAAAAGTAAGTAGGATCATGGTATATCTCCCCATAATGTTTCCAATAGTCAACCAAAAGAATATAGAGATCTTTTACAAATATTGAAGCATATGGAAGAAATTTAAGAGTTCAAACAAAGATATACTGTTACAAAGAAAAGTAAGGCTCAAGAACTCTCTATATGGGTTGAGTTTCAGCTTATATCTAGCTTGTTCATGTTCCATGCATATCCAACTTCCAGCTGTCCACTAACCTGGCTATTGTGCTCACAAGTTTCCAATTGTGCTCTTCATGAAAAAGTCTTAATATAGCAAATAGTATAACCAACTCAGAATTATTCATTCCATCACATGATATAAAAATAAAGCTTATAACTCTTCTGCATTCAAATTCAAGGTTTTTTATTTTTTTTATTTTTATTTTTATTTTTAGAGAATTGAAAAGTTGCAACAAAAAAGAAAAAAAAAATCATGTAAGGTGCAGCAAAATGTGTAGACCTCTTCCCACAACTAAAATATTACATTGTCCTCAATGTATCAAAGCCAAAATAAATTCAAGTATAAAGGAAAGAAGTTACCTTAAGCATTTAAATGGTTTTTTTTTAAAAAAAAAAAAAAATTTCTTTCACACTTGAAAATGTTAGCACAAAAAAAAAAAAATAATAACATAAAAAAAAAGGCAAAAAGAAAAGAAAAAAAAAACGAAATGAAAAGAAAATTAAAACAAATATGGTACAACTTCATAAGGCTCTTTTAGAGTTCACGTAGTATCCCAATAGGTAAGGATTTCTAGTGACATAGTCTCCTCCTCTAGTATAACTCCCCCAAAGAATGGCTTTAACCTTTGTCCATTTACTTTCAAAATCCTACCATCTTTAGGGTCCTCAATTACTACAGCTCCATGGTTAAACACTTCCCTTACAATGAAAGAGCCATCCCACCTAGGTTTTAACTTACCTGGGCCTAAATATGCATACTGAAGACCATTGAGCAGTGGCTTAAGCTCCAGTTATGGTGCCTCTTCACTTGAATGCACAAGCTTTTTTTCATTTTCTAGTAGCTCCTCAAAGCAAGGCTTCTATCCTTTATTAATTGCCATCATTTGTTGTTCTTCCAATACCTGTGAGGAATCCAACAAAGAAAAATTTTCAGATATATGAATATCACATTCTAAATCATAAGAACCAACAGAATTATGAAGAAGAGTTTCAAGAGGATCAAAAAATAATTCTTATTAAACTCTTCTTGAACCACTGCCCCAATGAGGTTCACATAAGCACAATCATCATCCTCATGTGGTTGTTTAGCCACATGAAATATGTTTAGCTCCAAAGTCATGGAACCAAAAGTGAGTTGCATCCTTCCATTCTTGCAATTAATTAAAGCATTAGTTGTGGCAAGGAAATGTCTACCCAAAATAATAGGGGTATGAACACTAGGATGTAAAACAGGTTGGTAATCTAGAACAATAAAATCAACAGGATAATAAAATTGTTCAATTTTCACCAACACATCCTCAACAATCCCTCTCGGTTCCCTTACAGAGCGATCAGTCAACTGTAAAGTTATTGAAGTAGGTTTCAACTCACCAAGTCCAAGTTTTTGATATACACTGAAAGTGATCAAATTAACACCTGCCCCAAGATCTAGCAATGCATGCTCCTTGATGTAATCTCCAATACTACAAGAGATTGTAGGACAACCTGGATCCTTCTACTTTGGTGGGGTCTTATATTGAATAACTACACTTACCTGTTCTGTTAGGAATGCAGTCTTCTTCACATGATGCTTTCTCTTGATGGTGCATAAGTCCTTAATTACCTTGGCATATGTAGACACTTGCTTGATAACATGCAATAATGGCAAATTTATCTTGACTTGATGCAAATGCTCTAATATCTCAAATGTGGTGTCCAATTTCCTAGGTAATTTTAAGGCTAGTGGAAATGGTGGAGGGATTGGGCATTGTTCAATGTCATCAAGCCCAAGTGACTCAGTTTCAACCTTATCTTCTTCAACTGGGATCTCCTTAGATTTCTTAGTTATTAAAGGAGCACTTTTATCAATCTCTCTACCACTCCTCAAAATGGTCACAGCTTTTACTTCCTTATCTTTATCCTTAGAGCCAATTTTTAGATTTTGATTGATGGGATTGGGTTGAGTTTGGGAAGGAAGCTTCCCTCTCTCTATCCCACTCAATGAATTTGTAAGCTTAGCTATATGACTCTTGGTCTCTCTTACCTCTTCATCTAGCCTAGTGAGCATGGATTCAAACTTTTGATTTTGCTCATATTGCCTTTGAATGAAAGTACTAAGTGCATCCTCCAAGGAAGGTCTAGTTGATGATGATGATGATGATGCATGTGGTGAATTAAAATTCCTTGGAGCAGAAGGATTCAACACATTGTCACTCTTATAACTCATATACGGATGGTTTCGCATATTTGGGTTATAATTGTTAGAATATGAAGAATTATTTGGCCAATATGAATTAAATGCATGTACTTGTTCTTCTGGCACATTTAAAAATGATGAAAGTGATGCACATTCATTTGTAGCATGGTTTATCTCATGACAGATTTTACACACCTCCATAGGGTCCTCTCTAAAGGTAGCACTAACACTCTTACTTCCTTTCATTTTGAGTGCCTCAATTTCTTTAGTTAACATGCTGATTTTTGCACTCATGTTATCATCTTCCCTTAACTTAAAAACACTTCCACTAGAAGTGGTAGTGTTAGTTCTAGTCCTATCAGTGGAGTCCATAGGGCTAGGTCCAGTCCACGTGTTAGAGTTTTCAGCTATCTCATCAAGATAATCCATTGCATCTTCGGGTTCTTTTTGTAAAAAGTCCCCTCCGCATGAGAGTTGAACAAATTGTCGGTCCCTAGGTGTAAGTTCTTCATAAAAATAACTAACCAACCTCCAATCTTCATACCCATGAGTTGGGCAAAAATTGAAAAGATCTTTGTACCTTTCCCAAGCTTGGTATAAGGTCTCATTCTCTCCTTGAACAAAACTAGCTATCCTTCTTTTTACTTGCTGGACTTTGTGGGGAGGAAAATGTTTCTTAAAAAACTCTTTGGTCACCTCCCCCTAACTACCTATAGACCTAGGTTTCAAGGTGTAAAGCCAACTTATTGCCTTATCCTTAAGAGAAAAAGGAAAGAAACGTAACTTAGCAGTCTCAATAATATTTTGTGCATAGAAACTACTGATTACCTCTTCAAAGGCTCTAACATGGACATAAAGATTTTCATTTTCTTGTCCCCTAAAGTTAGGAAGTATTGCTAATAAACCTTGTTTCAGTTCTACATGTGGTGCATTAGGTGGAAACATGATGCATGAAGGAACAGAATTTTGTGTGGGATGCAACAATTCATACATAGTTCTTCTATTCTCCTTATGATTATTACGTGCTTCATCACCCATGATTGATGAAGAAGGTGAAGGTGAAGGTGTGTCAAAAAGAGTACCAAAGTAAGTTTCAAAAATTTCTAATATGCCTTTCTTGTTTCTAACCCAAATGCTCATGCAACAATGAATACACAATCAAATAAAAGCAAACAGAAAAATAAAAACAAAATAAGGGAAAAAAAAAATGGAACGAAGTTACCAATAGAAGAATTTCCACCAGCTATGCTTTGCTCCAAAAAAAAACAAATTGCCTCTGAACACGCAGCAACTCCCCGACAATGGTGCCAAAATTGCTTGCTCACTCCCAACTGCAGGAGATCGTAATAATATAATTCTCAGAGTACCGAGGTCGAACCACAAGGAGCGGGGTAAATTCAAAGACAATATAATTAAATAAAAATTTGGGTGAAGAAGAAAAATAATTTTGCTTGGTGACTGTTTACAAGAATAATAATAAAAACTGATTCAAATCAATAATGTAAATACTAGGGCATCGTGGTGTTTCCCTATATCCATATGAGATTCTTTGTGATCTAAGAAATATCTATTTCATAATTGATTGTTCTTATACAAATAAAAACTTATGATTCGGTTGAACTGAGACAATTCAAGAACGCATGATAACCTCGATTAATAATGCGGTTAGAAAAGTTTTTCAGAAAAACCCATTCACTTTAAAATCTGATTTCTATTTGAAACTATTAGAAATTCATCTAAACAATAAGAATAACATGATTGAACTTATTGAAAGCACGGAAGAACTAATACATCAAAAGAAATCCAACTAAACAATCAAATATGTTGTTGATAAAATCTTAGAAAAAATCACATTGAATATTCATACTGTATAGAAGAAACATAACCCCTAGCCCTAGCAAGAGTTTAGGCTACCATTAGAGAAAGGAAAATACAAGGTTTTCTCTGCCCAAAATTCCTTCTCCTTAGCGTCCCTTCCAAACCCTAAAATAAAAGTGTCCAAAGAAAATAAAACTTTTCCTATTTTAATTTCTGTCCAGGTTTACAGTAGTAACTTGTGAATTTCGAAAAACTCAAAACTGAAAAGTTGTAGATAATTAAGTCACGGTTCCAATTCATCTAGCCTTGTGTCAATTGGATTTTTGATGAGTGAGATACACCCAAAATACTGATTAGTACTCAAATTAGATTTTTTCTTTTCAGATTCTGCCTCTTTAGTTTCTTTCCTTATTTGAAGCTTCCAATCAGAGTAGACGATCCAAGCACTCTAGCTGCACCTCCTTAGACATTTAAGCATGGTCCTTTAGCTCCACTTAATTCTAGTTTGACCTCCATTCTCTCACAAATTCCTGTAAACTTATCTTTCTCACATGATTTCCTGAAAATATAAAATTACACACAATGAATGGCATCTTATTCAAGAAATTATGTAAAGATAAATAATAGGGACTAATGCAAATCATGGCTTAATTATACAAATTAAGCATAGTAATAAGAAGATAACGCCAACATAAATATATAACAAATATACATTTTAAGGCGTTATTACCAATCGAGATAGGCAGATTCAAACCTAAACTTTTAACGCATTTTCAATCGGTCAAAAAACAGATTCGATAGATTGAAAATCTGGATTTTTGAAATTTTTAAAAAACAACGCATGATTTAAGCACAAATCACTCAAACCATTTTATTTAACGAATAAAATACATGATTATGGGTTTAAAAGTTTTTCAAAAACACTTGAGTTTAACCTAGATCTTCAAAAACAAGTTTTCAACCAATTTGTCCCGAAAACTCAAACAGTAAACACATTTTGTATTAAAATCAAGGAACATATAATCTTGGATGACCAAAACACATTCACACACGTACAATATCATGTACTAAGTTTAGCAATGAATAACTTGTGTACTGTGTGCAACTAGCAAAAACATGAGATATATGTGAGGTGATAAGTAGATAGTAATCAATCACATTTTCTACGGAATTCATCACATAAGTTTGAAAGAGACTATCACCTAAAGAGTTACATCATATAATTCCTACATCTCTTAGAAAACTAGCTTGCAATCATGGAAATTTCTTGTTTTGCCTCATAATGTACACACCAATTTTATTTAATTGATAAATTGATATTTAAGCCAGATAATGTACACACTAATTTTATTTCATTGTAAATTTGTTATAGCATAATAATGTACACACCAATTTGAGTATTAATTCGATGCTACACCTTATGTTCTTTTTGTGCATGTGTTACACTTTCTTGAGCACAAAATCTTATGATATGCACTAAGGTGTTCATGATTGGCTAGTAAACAATGGTGAGATGGTTATTTATGCCTTTCTCATTAAGTTCTAGTCATAGCAATCAAAAGCATGTGACTTCAAAATCAAGATCATGTGATCAAACACTATAAACAATTCCCACACAACATGCACTACATAGTTAAAACTAGTAAAGTGCAGTAAAATTAAGCGCATCTATGCTAAACAAGGTACACAAGCATGTTATGTAAAAATACTATGGCCAACCTTGATTATAAAATCCAAGATATATGATGCAAAACACATTTTTCCTTTCCTCCCCCCCCTTTATTTTTTTTAATTTTTGGAAAACAAAAAGCAACCTAACATGAAATGCATGAATATAATGCAATGCAATTCCTAAAAGCAAAAAGGAAAAACAATAAGGCAAAAGAAGAATGGTCACAATAAGTATTGAGATAAAGCAAAGGACCATGTCAGAATGACTTAATTAGATTGAGCCTTTTGCATCCAAAACTTTTTAGATGCAACTCTAGCATTGGAGTTATTATTTATATGAGAATTCTGAGCAACTCCAGGATTGGTATAAAGGTTTAAGGTCTTTACCAATTCACTAATAAGTGCCATAGGATCTTGTGCTTGAGGCACAGGTACTTTTGGCTTATTTGCTTGCTTCACAACTTGCAACTTGAAACAATTTGGACCAATATGCCCAGTCTTTCCACAAAAATGACAAACCCACAAAAGTCTATCATGCAACTTATCCTTAGGAAGGTTAGGATTCTTAGGCTTAGTCTCTTTAAAATCAACCTTAATCTTCCTAGGAGGTGGTGTAACTTCTACTGGTTTGACAGTCTCACTCTTGGAAGGCTCAGAAGAAGGAACAAAATTCGTGGAATGAGTTTCAGACATCGAGATGCTTTCTACAAAACCTAGACCAATTTTGTTTAAGGCAGACTTCTGAACACTCAACATGTGATTAAGTTTAGAACTAGCAGACCTATTTGTTTGTTCTTTAGCAACAGATAATTCTAGTTCCGAATTCTTAATCTTATCAAACAACAACATGTTCTCAGTCTTCATCTTATCAATCAAAGTATTAGCATTAAGCAATTTCAACAACAAATCTTTCTTATCAAGTTCAAGAGAAGCAATTTTCTTTCAACCTAAATCAACATTCATTGCATCCTTTGAGCAACTTTGCATAGCTTATTGAAAGTTTCTTACAAATCAGCACATTGAGAGAGTTCAACATTAGAAAGGCTCTCTTCAACCATAACACTTTCATCAACTTCAGCTGTAGCTGTGAAAGTAATGAAGTTTCCATCTTCATCACTACCAGACTCGTGATTAGAAACTTTATCATCACTAAGGGCTACAACTATAACTTTACCCTTTGATCTCAAGAATGTAGGACATTATGATTTTACATGACCGTACCCTTGACAACCAAAACATTGTTGACCTAGAGAGTTACTAGAGGTTTGACCAACTTTTTCTTTTGATTTTTCATTATTGTTATTAAGCTTAGTTGGTTCATTCCTCTTGAAGTTTCTAGGTTCAGCATTGTTTTTACTTTTTGCCTTTCTGTTATTATTCTTAAGAAAATTTCTAAAGTTCTTAGCAAGATAGACAATCTCTGTAGAATAGAGTTCATCATCAAATCCATTCCCATCAATATCATTAATTGACTTAAGAGCCATTGATTTGAATTTGTTTGTCTTGGATAGGTCTAGCTCATAGGACTAGGGAAATCCTACAAGCTCATCAATAGGGACGGAGTCCACATCCTTACTTTCAGTGATGATAGTCACTTTGGGTCTAAAGTCCTCAGTCAAGGATCTAAGAATCTTCCTAACAATCTTAGGTTGATCATAAATTTCACCCAAATTATAAGCAGAGTTAACAATATCATTTAGTTTGGCATAGAATTCATCAAAACATTCATCATCAGACATTCTAATATTTTCAAATCTAGTAGTTAACTGCTGCTGTTTATTAATCTTAACTGCCTTTGTGCCTTTATGCATAGTTTGGAGAATATTCCATGTAATATGAACAACCTCAACATTAGAAATTCTCTTGAATTCTTCCATAGAAACAACATTTAAAAATGCATTCATGGCTTTGCTATTAAAAGCGGCTGCTTCTTTTTGAGAAGTTGACCACTCGCTTATAGGAGTAGTTGGTTTCTCCCATCCATATTCAATGGAATTCCAAACTCTCTCATCAATAGATTTCAGGAATGCTTTCATCCTTTCTTTCCAGTAGGCATAGTTATTCCTATTAAAGTGAGGTGGGATCATAAGAGAGTAACTGTGTTCCATGACAGTAGGGATCAAGGATCAACTCTTATATCAAAGGATCTAAACACTAGAGCTAACTAGCTTTGATACCACTTGTACGTTTTAAAACCCTGAACACCATATGTTTAACCTAATATTAAGCCAAGTTGATTAACAAGTTTGTTAATTAAAACTAGGTTAAACAAATATGTGTAAAAAAAATATAATGCGGAAAGTAAAGAATACATAGATCTGATGATTCAAGAAAACCAAATTGGTAAAAAACCTAGGGAGGATTTAACCTAGTTATTCTCAAGGTAAAACAGATCCACTATGAAAGAATTGAAGTTTGTACAATAGAACTTATACCACTAACATCCTATTGCTACCTCGTGTAGAAAACTTACTACTACGACCATGTGACAGCTTCGAGTTCACGGACTACTTCTTTCTTTGATCTACTGCAACCACAAGTTCTCCTACTTGTGACTTTAAGACTCCACTCAAAGATTTCAGATCTTTGTTAAGTTCTTTTATACAACAACTGAAGCGATTACTAAGCTCTTGACATCAATCTTGATCTTGATAATTTTAAGTGTATATGAAGGTAAACACTTCTAGATCTCACAAGAGATTCAACACACATCACATCAAAAGCCTCTAAAACGTAACTAAGGTTTTTCTTTTTATATGTGAAGTAAAACATAAAACCCTATACATCAAATGGGCTTGGGCAGAGTTGGAAATGCTGCAGAAAATTAATTCTGCACGATTCTTGATCGATCGAATCTAATTTTCGATCAATGGAGCCTTGCAGAATTTGACCACTAATTTCTGTAATCATTTGATTCCAAATTTACAATAAAACATACTTTGAGCAAGTCTAAACCTAGACTCTATATTTTGATCATAGTTTGCCAATACATTATACATTGAAGTTCTAATACATTATTCCTTAAAGTCTTAGAACCTAACAAGATCACCTTAATTTAGATTTTAGAAATACACTTTCACAATTGAAGTCACATTCAAGGACTAAGATTCGAATATAATGCTTAATGACATTTTAAGAAATTATTATTATTATTATCATTATTATTTTACTTTGCACAATATTATCGTTATTCATTATTTTACTTTCCACAATAATATAATATAACACTCAGATACGTTCACCATTATCTCCAAGCTTGAGAGCGTCCATCTCTTCTCTGAACTTGGCCATGGCAGCTCTGGGAAATGAAACAAATATCCTAACACCACCTTTCATTGAAGGATCCACATTGCAAGAAGGCAAGAACAAACAAAAATCCACATAGCCAAATATGTTCATTGGCAGCGGTATGATGTTAATTGGGTCCTTCCATCCAAAGTCTATTTCTTCCAACAGACCTAGTTGCCTCCAATCTGTTAAAACCATTGATGCACCACTAGCTTCATAATTTATATTTTGTTGTCTGAGTCTCTCCGAAACTCTCAGTGAGTGCAGGATGTAATCAGGGTTGGAAGCAACTTTTTTGCTGTCTTTTATAAGTTTCGCCACCTTTGAGAGTGGCAACTGATTAAGCTCCCCTCCCATTAACAATACATTTACAGACGAAATGGCATTCCCATAATACCCAATTGGCAAAGGTGGATTCAATAGATTCCTTATCCCCATAGTCAAAAAGAAGAGGGTTTTCCCATCTGAGTTCAATTTTAGAGCTCTAAACCTTGATCTCCAAACATAGGCGCCAAGAACCTCAATAGTGGTGAAACCTTCTTTTAAATTTTCATTCCCACACTCCCCAATCAAACTCAGTTTCAGTCTTTTTATACTATCAGTACTTACGTAAAAGCATTCATGTAAGATGTCTGTAGTTGGCATATATGGTGAAGTTGCCAAAGAAGACTGATCCACAGGGGGCTGTAAAGGCTCCTCAGTAGGTGTTGCCACCAGTCTTTCCCTCTCCCACACAGGTTTCACCGAGGGCTCGCTCTTTCCGCTTGCAAGCTCAGCCAGGGCTCGAAAGAACTGTGCTGCACCGAACCCATCACATACGGAGTGTGACAAGCCCATCCCAATTGTGAAACCCCCACATGAAAATTTGGTCACCATCAAGACAAGAGGGTGGTAACCTGAGTCAACTTCAGATGGAAAGTCAAAGACAAACTGCTTGGCTACTTCAACATCAACCCCATCTAAATAATGAAGAGAAGAGAGCTTGCAATTCGCAGTTGCCACTAAGAATGGTACTCCATCTGCGGTGCAATTGATTTGAAGTTTTCCATCACTGTTTTTCTTTAGCTTGCCAGCCAGAGGATAGTAAAAAACCAAAGCCTTGGAGAGGGCTTCTCTAATCACACAAGCTGGATCTGCTTTCCCGCTAAAACTTGATGCGAAGTCATGATTATTATCATAAGAGGAATCAACATTTAATCGGTACACATAAACTGTTTGGCAAATAAGCTCGAGGCCAGGACCATTGTCAATGCTAGAAAGAGAAAGAACACCCAAAGACGTGGGTTTTGAGGGTTTAACAAGCACAACATCTTTCTTATCTAGTAAGAAGGTTGTACATTGGTGGTTTGTCATGGAAAGGGTTAATGCAGACCAAGGACTTTAAGAAGAGGATAAATTGATAGTTGGAATCTTGGATGAGACTAAAATATGGTAATGTATCTCATTTATATATCATAGCATTGAAAGGCCATATCCATCGAATATGAAAACGTATTTGTCACAAATTCCCTAGCTAGCCAAGCAATACAAGTTACCATCATTACAAGGTCCGTAGACTCCGTACCAACCATGGCTAAATTTCAACAAAGTAATGAAAAAAAGATCAAGCAAAAGATTTGCCAGGATTTACATTTTTATTTTTTAAGGGAAGAGTAATTTCTTTACGACTTCAACTATTACATAAAAGAAGCCCATTCGGTAAGATGATAGAGAGGTCATTTTGTTGGGTTACAATGTGGTCTTATAAGAATTAAGAAATTTAACCATATTTTAATCAATTCTTAAAAATATTATAACCAAAACTACCAAACCAAAAGGAAAATAGATCAATCACACACAACAACTCTAAAATTTACTTAGAAACTTTGTTCCCTAAAAGGGAAAAATTACAAGATCAACTCTAAATAAATTTACTATATAAAACCAATTTCAATATCTTTTCTCTATGAATTATATAAACTCACAAGAGATCTTAACATTGGATATTACAGTTCTTTACAATTCTCTCTGTAGTTGCAATATCAGAAAACCAAATTCTTCTGATTTATGTGCTAGCTTTATGAAAACCAAAACTAGTAAACTCTCTATGAGTTTTATGTTCAATTCTATTATTTGTCTCCTTTTCATATGGTAGGACCCTTAGATTATAGTCATCAAATTCTTTACAACATTATCCATATATAAAGTTGCAATTTCTAATTTTTATTGACCAAAAAAATACCAACTACTTTTTTTTTTAGGAAAAAAAATACCAACTACTAATTTAATCAGAAAAATAATTTTCATCCATAGAAAAAAAAATCTAAAAATAACTAAGTTAACTTCCCTCTAAAAAAAAAAAAGAAAGGAAAATAGCTTACTAAATCATAATATTGAAATTCGGGGTGATTTGCCATTTGGCAAGCCAGAGGATTTACATGGGAGTTGTTGGCTAGATTTAAGAGTAAATAAAAACTTGTAAATTTTTAATGTGTGCATTAGAAGCAACTTCTTATGTCTTTTCATCGGAGTTGTTGGCTTTGTTAACGTAATAATCAAATATTGTTGGTGAAAATTTTAAGATAAACATCAATCCCCCTCTCTTGGCCCCAAACAGGATAAAATATAATAATTATTAGATATTTTCAAAATATAGTAAGTTGGTAATTTGGTGTTCATTTTTTTCATATTTATAGTAAATTCTATTAATTAAATTCATTATGAGATTCATCATATAAAAATGTACTAGAAAGAAAAACAATGTTACTGTATTATGAAAACACCCAATAATTTTTGGATAATAATAAACTAGTAAGTTAAACCCATTTTTGTAATTTTATCATGGCTGACAATGATAAAGGTACCCAATTTCAAGTAGCACTAGATATTCGATTAGATAACTTATACATGAGACCACTATAAGTACATGGTAGAAGATAGAGTTATCGTGCATCGATCACAAATTGACACTTAAGAATGTAGTAAAACTGAGTGTGAATTAAACATAGGGAAGAGTTTTCCTATGAAGACACATTGCTTGCATTGCACTCACATTAGCGTGTGATCAAGTTAATTCAAATGGTTTAAAGACATCTAATCTTACCTAGTGAATATGATAGCATCACATTAATTTGTGTAATCATGTTGTTGATGAATTTTTTTTTTTTTTTGGCCTTGTCATAGCTACTCATTCATTCTAGGGTAAATTGCAAATTACACCCCTAAAGTTTTGGGGTGATTGAATTTTACATCTTAAAGTTTCAGAATTTAGATTTTACCCCCTGAAATTTGGTGATGTTTGGATTTTACATCCTAATGATTCAGAATTTGGATTTTACCCCTTAAAGTTTGGGGGTGATTGTTTTTTACAGCTTGTAGTTTCAAAATTTAGATTTTACCTCCTGAAGTTTAGTGATGTTTGAATTTTACATCCTGATGTTTCAGAATTTGGATTTTACCCCCTATATTTTAGGAGTGTTTGGATTTTATTTCTTAAAGTTTTGGGGTGTTTGGATTTTACATCCTAAAGTTTCAGAATTTGGGAGTGTAAAATCCAAACAACCCTAAACTTTAAGGGGTAAAATTTAAATTTTGAAACGTTAAGGTATAAAATCTAAAGACCCCAAATTTCAAGGGGTAAAATTCAAATTCTGAAATTTCAAGATGTAAAATCCAATCACCTCCAAATTTTAGGGATATAATTTGCAATTCACCATTTATTCTATAATTTCTATTTAAATGCCATATCATTACAATGTAAGGAATTAGTCTATAACATGTTCAATATCTAAGTTAAAAAACTCCAACTTCATAACGTATGTTTCTCTATATAAAATGGGCTTCTAACGAAGTCCAAATTACTTCACGTCTTTGATTAAGTCGAATTAATTACTTCACTTCATATATTAAAACTCTCGACCCATTAACTTTCCTTCACAAAATGAAATTTCAAACCGATGGACTTAACCTTATAGATCAGGCTTCATGACCCATGCTATGGCCTTTATATGGCCCATCAATTCCCAGTACACAGAATGGGCTCATAGCTCATGCTACTTTCATCTACACGGGTTAGGCTCATGGCTATTCTAATGGCCCAATTTCTCTCTCTCTCTCTCTCTCTCTCTCGGATTGGGCCCTGCAATCAAGTGCCCTTATTCGCGCAAAATAGGCTATTAGTGAAAAATACTCAGCCCACATTATTTGCAAGATAAAAAAAAGAGTTAATGGCCTATCTCTCAAGGCAAGGCTTGTCTCCACATTCTCTTACGTCTAACGAGGTAATAAAACTATGTTTTTCCAAGAAATTGTAATTTGTATTTGTGTGATCTTTTTGCTTTTTGGCTCCACACTAAGACCTGTTTCCGATAATTTAGATATTAATATGCACAACCATAATTGAAGTTATGGAAACTGATTGGAAAGTGTTAAAGCTACTAAAAATTTTATTTCATAAATTTAATGGGTAAATAAATGCAATTAGTGAGTTTCAATTATTTAATAAATGAATGCTTGAATTGGTTTATTTTTAATTAGTGATATGTCAATTTATAAATTCTATATAATAAAATTTGTATTATTTCTAGTATCACCTTTGAAGTTATAAGCTGAAAAATAATACATAATTATTGTGGATTATAAAACCAATAATTTTTTTTTTTCACAAAATACAATACTTAAGTAGCAAAAACTTGAAAATTTAGTGGGTTCAAACTAATGAAAACCATCTATCCCACTTATTGTAACAAAAAGAAAAGGGAAAAAAAAAAACTTAAGCACAAGCACTATCACCTCCAATCTTAAGAGCACACATCTCTTCTTTGAACTCTTCCATGGCAGCTCTGGGAAGAGAAACAAATACCCTAACCCCATCTATCATTGAAGGATCCACATTGCTGGGAGGCAAGAACATACACAAGTCCACATACCCAAATATGTTCATTGGCACCGGTATAACGTTAATTGAACCCTTCCATCCAAAATCTACTTCTTCCAACAAACCCAGTTGCCTCCAATCTGTTAAAACCATTGATGCACCTCCACCATTAAACTTTATATTGACTTCTCTGCATCTTTCCAAAACGCCTAGTGAGTGCATGATATAATCACTTTTGGAAGCAACTTTTTTTCTATCTTTTATGAGTTTCACCACCTTTGAGAGTGGTACTTCATTCAGTTCCCCTCCCATTAAGTCTACATTTGCCTCTGTAAAAGCATTCCCATAATACCCATCTGGCAAAGGTGGATTCAATAGCTTCCTTATCCCCACAATCAACCAGAACAGAATTTTCCCATCTGAATTTTAGAGCTCTAAACCTTGATCTCCAAACATATGCGCTAAGAGCCTCAATAGTGGTGAAACTTTCATTCAAATTTTCACTCCCACATTCCTCCGTCAAACTCATTTTGAGTCTGTTTATACTATCACCACTTACGTAGAAGCATTCATGCAAGAGGTCTGTAGTTGGCAAATATGGTGAAGCTGCTAAAGAAGTCTTATCCACATGGAGTTGGAAAGGCTCCTCAGTAGGTGTTCCCACCAATCTTTCTCTCTCCCACACAGGTTTCACCGATGGCTCACTCTTTCCACTTGCAAGTTCAGCCAGGGCTCGGAAGAACTGTGCTGCACCAAACCCATCACATAAGGAGTGTGACAAGCCCATCCCAATTGTGAAACCCCCACATGAAAATTTGGTCACTTGAAAAACAAGAGGGTGGTAACCGGAGTCACCTTCAGATGGAATATCATAGACAAACTGTTTGGTTACTTCAGCATCAACCCCATCTAGATAGTGAAGAGAAGAGAGGTCGCAATTGGAAGTTGCCACCAAGAATGGCACTCCATCTCCGGTGCAATTGATTTGCAGTTTTCCAGCACAGTTTTTCTTAAGCTTGCCAGCCAGAGGATAGTAATAAACCAAAGCCTTAGAGAGAGCTTCTCTAATCACACTAGCTGGATCTGCTTGCCTGCAACAACTTGATGTGAAGTCATGATTATTATCATTAGAGGAATCAACATTAGATCGGTACACATAAACGGTGTGGGAAAGAAGTTGAAGGTTGGGATTGTTGTCAATGCTAGAAAGAGAAAGGACACATGAAGATGTGGGTTTCGCGGGTAATACAAGCACAAAATCTTTCCTATCAAGGGAGAAGATTGTATTATGGTGGTTTGCCATGGAAAAGGTTAAGGCAAATGTGGCTATTTAAGACTAAGCTACAATAGAATGTTGGACTCTTGGACGAGACTTAAAAATGTAGCACAATGCGTCAAGTTTATATAACAATAGTATCTGTCATTGCCCATGTCCGTCGGTCCAATATAAAAATGTAAGGTTGTGATCAATATTTTTTTCTTACATTTAACAAAGTAGGATTTACATTGGTGTTCTCGGCGTTGATTTTAGAGTTAAGAAAAACTTGTGACATTTTAGGGACACACAACTTTCATGTTATGGATTTACAATGGAATTATTGGCTAGGTTTGGTAAGAAGATCTTGTGGTGGAAATTGGAAGGTGTACATCAACCCTTGGGGACCCTAATTGGTTTATGATAAGGGCAGCACATAGCATTATGTCTTAAGAGTTAAGATAGAATACTTTCCACTTAAAAAAATAGTGGAATATTTTTCAAATGGCTGACGGTAACAATGGCAGACAACTTCAAGTGGCAGTAGATGAAGGTAGCATCGCTCTCACGAATCACAATAGCGTGTGTTCATGAGCAGGTTTGCTTGAAAATAGTTTGAAGATATCTTACCTAGTAGCAGATTTTTTTGGCCGAAATATCGGATTCTAAAGTTTACCAATTGGTCTTTGAAGTTATAAAAATAAGCGACATTAGTTTCTTTGCTAACTTTTTGTTACTTTTATTGCTTACAATTCTGACAAAATAATTACCTAAGTTACTTTTTCTGAGTGTATTGAGATTTTTATGAATGGTTGAGATTGGTAGTTGCTATTGATTCAAAAATATTTAGAAAAAAATTTAAAAAAGTAAAAAGTAAAAGTTAAAAAAGTGAAAAGTGAAAAAAAAAAAAATTATGAGAGGAGATAGGTGAATTGCACTGGTGCAATACTTGAATCCTAATCCTTTCTAATTAAGTAACGTGATAAATACTTCTACTAAAAAATGACGCATGTTAGGTCTAATGGGACAATCCTTTAAATTTGGATTTAATTTGTATGGTCACTGACAATCGTGATTTGAAGTCACAATTAAGTGCATTTTATGAGTATCTGTAAATTTGTGACAGTTGTGTGTACAATAAACATCCTCCTTAATTTGCAATCCAAGGTATTATCGTACATCATCCTATTCGGCAGAAATGGGTAGCATTACTAGTAACTGTTTTTGGGGGACTTCCAGGCGGCTTAAGCCTTCTGGATATGTCAAAGGCCTACTAGCTAGGGGGCTAATCTTGCTTGCGTTGGACACCCTAAAAAATGAAAAGGACAATGCCTACTGAAGCAAATACAATTGATTGCATTCAATTGAAGATCCAATGCACCAGAATATAGACATTAAAAAGGCGCTGGAGCCTGGAGAACGCTACTGAGCATGCCTGGCAGATTGTAGTGAAGCACATTGCCGGTACTCAAACATGGGATGAAACTCAAATTTAACACCCCTACTGGACGTCCTGCAATAATGGCTTCTCAATGCAGGTAAAACTCTTCTACTTTGCTTTTATTTATATGGCCCACTAAAATTTCCTCCATGTTTCTGCTATGTTCTATTTTAATTTGGAATAAAAAAAAGTTAACAAACATTTTTAAGGATAATATTTAGTTACAAAATTGGTTGTAACATGAGGCTATAACTTTACTTAATATTATTAACATTACTACATATTTTAAGAATCTAATCGTTAGATTGTATGTTCTTTACGCTCTTAATACACGTGTCAAATTTTACGCCAATCAAATATTATTTACTATATGATCTATAAGATTATATTTTATGCATAATTTTAAACCACAAAAACTTGCAATTTAAACAATTTATTGATGACATAACTATTGATTTTTAATTTTTTTGAAATTTTGCAAAAATGGAGAATATAAGAAGAAAATATAATCCAATGGTGAATTTGTCAAAATTCGCTTTCAATAAAAAGATGTTGAGTATAGTGGTAGCCTTAGGTTACAACCAATTTTTTAGCTAAATTTTGTCATATTTTTTAATTTTAAGAGCATTGGTTTAGGAAATATTTTTTTAAAAAAAAACTTATTTTTTTTTTACAGCTTTTTATATTGGACAAAATTTGGCTACAAAGTACTTAAGAGTTAAGGCTACAACTCTACTCAATATTTTTTTTATTGGATGTGAATTTTAATAAATATGTATTAGATTATATATTTTTTCTTTATATATTCTTCATACTTGCAAAATTTCAAGAAGATTAAATATCAATAACTATATCATCAATTAAATGTTTAAATTTCAAGTTTTTGTAGTTTAAAATTATGCATAAAAAATAAGTTTATGAATTAAATAGTAATTGTTAAGGTTTAGACCCCTCGAAAACACAGATTGTTTAACCTAATTTATTAACCAAGTTGTTACTTAAATCTATCAACCATATCTAGGTTAAACAAGCATCAATCATATCATAAACAGTGGAAAAGTAAAGAACACAACGATATGATGATCTAGGAAAACCAATGAATCAATCCAGTTTCAAGGTAAAAAACTTGTGGATGATTTGACCTAATAATCCATAAGGATAACAATTCACTAAGGAGGCGTTTGGTTTGTTATGATATGCCCTTGATATGATGCACATTATGATGATGTGAAATTAAAATTTTTTAATTATTTTATTTTTTTCTAATATTACTATAATCTAAAATTACAAAATATATCATATTACTTTAATCTCATCACTTTCCTAAATAACGTAATGTTGTATTTTTGTATTGAGATTACATTAATGTAAGCTTACAATAACGAAATATTACGGTGTAATGTAACATCACGGTAAACCAAACACCCATTGTTAGGTTCTGAAAGTTTAGAACAATTGGCAAACCGTGAATACAAACTTGGCTAGAAATAGATTCCTAAGTCTATAGGTATGATTAAACAAAGCTCAAGGTGCTGCAAGTCAGAATACAAAAATAAGGAAGTTGCAGGCCAGGAAATTCAAAACATGACAAATTTGACTGATCGAGACTATGGTTCAACTGATCGAGATGCGTTTTTGCAGAATTAATTAAAATCCATTAGCTCATTAAGCCCATTTATGTGATTAGGGTTTCAGATCTAATTCTCCAAGTATTTAAAGGAAACCATAAGGCACATTTTGAAGAGCTGTTGGGACTAATTTAAAATTCTGTAGAATTGTAGTTCGATCGTTTGAAGGTTTCTCTTGATCAGTCGAGCTCTACATATTTGTCAAATTTTTTGTATGGGATTTGTTTCTTTTGATGATTTACTTTGGATGTTGGCCCCTTGTGGCAAAAAGAACATGTATTAAGGGTGGATTTTGATAGGGTAAGAATGTATTGACCCATTTGGTAACTTAATCAATTAATTTAGCCAAGTGAAATTAATTAGATTCAATTACATGCAATAGGCGTGGTAGTACAAATAAATCACCAACTACAGTAAATGCAGCAGAAAATAAATTTGACATAGGTGATTTGTTTATGAATGTGGAAAACCACTAAGGAAAAACCCCACTGGGTAAATTTAAGGCCACCACTCTCGAAAATCCATTATTATCAAAACAAGTGGTTATAAGTAAACGAATCCTAGTAACTTATACCAACCTACAGTATAACCCTTATCCCAATACCCAATTGGACTTGTAATGTAGTGACAATCTTTCATTTTCAATACACGGCTTCAAGTACGTGACTAACCAATAATTGCACCGATCCAAGTACATGACTAACACACCAACTTGAGGAAAATGTTGGCTGCAAAGTTCTTCAGTTCATCCACACGATAAAGATCGAGAAGCTCCTTGGTATAAAACCCTTGGTGCACAAACACAGTAGCTTCTACAAAGAATTTTATAAACTAGGTCAACTTTTGTCTTCAGTTACACACTGCATGAAGGAATGCTTTGATTCCTTGTGTGACAACTTTTAAAATAATCCTTATATATTTCCAGGGTTGTGAGAAAAGAAACCCTACACAAATAACTTGGATATGCATGGAAAACAGATCTGAAAATCTAAATTTCATAATTCTCAATAAATAGGGTATCTGTCAAGCTGCTGTTGAGCATTAAGTTGAAAATGCCTTTTAAACCTCGATAGATACAATTTGTTGAGCTATCTGTTGAGATTTAAAATACAACACTTTTTCACTTGTTTCTTGACCAGATTTGCATGGTTTTAATTCTTGACTTGAACAACATGTTTCTTGAAGACTTAAACCATCCTAGATCTACCCAATTACAAGTAAAGTACGTTTTATTAAATGATAAGCTGACTTGCATAACATATGTTCTAACAAATTTCACATATGTCTTAACAATCTCCCTCTTTGGCAATTTGTGACAAAATCACAACAAACAAATGAAGTATGAGAGAAGTCATAAATCACTAAACTCATAACCACTTGTTGAGTACAATAAAATCTAATCCTAGCACAAACTCTTGAAACACTTTGCAAGAAGAGAGTTTATGGCATGATAGATTTTGACAACCTATCTTTCTGAAACACTTTAAACAAAACTCATCAAGGCATCTTAGTGTGAAACAGAAATAAAAGATTACATAAAGAACATGTGTATAAAGGGAGAAAAGAAACAACCCATGGAGAGATAGGTGAATAACAATATACATCATATATAAAAGAGAAATAAGTACAATGTATGTCATCAATAGAATGATCACAAGATCGATGTACAAGAAGATAATGTATCTAAAAAGAAAGAAAATAAAAGAAAAAACAGAAATCATCACTACATCCCTCATAATATAAACACTCGCCCTATCAAAAATGTCCTATGCTAACTCTCCCCCTAAGTACATGACTATTCTCATCTCAAAAATACTTCCCTTTTTTGTCACTAATGACAAAGGGTAAGTCATTGAGAAGCGGTCATCTCCTCATCACTAGAAGAGCTAGCATCCTCATCCTTATCATCATCATCACGGGAACCATCATCAGCGTCCTCGTCCTCAGAAGCCTCTGGAGAAGGAGAGGGAGATGCTATGAAACCACCCATGTGAGCATGTCGTTGTGCAATACGACCAATATGGGTGTTCACCTGATACAACTCAGTAGTGAGTGTATTGAGGCAAGCATCCATGTCCATGGCCGCCTTGGTCGAAGTTGGGCCTCGCTCTGTTGAACAGACGCCATGCTAATGGAATCCATGATAGAGAAGTGAGTAGACTCAGGATAGGAGATAGAAAAATGGCGAATGATCCTCGTGATAGCCGAAGGAAAAATGAGCTTATCACGGGTTGCCGTATCTCTATAGACATCTATGAGAGAAAGAATGAAGTGAGAAAGAAAGTCTATAGTAAGGTCCTCAATGAGGGAAAGCAAAAATCGTGCACGAGGCTCTGTAATGGAGTTATAGTGACACAGTGGAGTAAGAACGATTGTCATCACCATGTTAAGGAATCTCGGACATTTTGCAAAGTCCGAGCATGGGGTGTTTTGACGACTACCCCATATGGAAGGTCTCTTACAAAAGTGGGATATGAGCTCGTCTTTGGACACAGGCCTTATACGCTGACAACTAGGGTGGTCAAGACGTGCTACCCTAGGAATGTGTAGTGTTCGCGTAAAATAATCTGCAAGCGCACAGAATTGTAACAAGTAGTAAAGTGTTTTTAGAAAACGAATGTCGAACCCACAGGGATTAACTATGTTATTGAATACCGAAATTCACTAAATTAATTACTATTTGGAAAATCGAAAATAAATGGAACGTTCTACTATCTGAGTTAAATTAAACTATTTAATCAAAATAAATCTACGAATAAAAGATTAACAAAATTCAAAAATCTAAAGGTGTAAAAATATGATAAGAATGGATCTAGAGCGGTTGATTTCACCTAACAAATCCCACACAATTTATTCTTCCTAATTATTAAATTCTAAAAATCTCCCATTGATGATTGAAAATTCCTTAAGTATTCAATATCTTCTCTCGAATAACATCAAAAATATCTTCAACTAACAATCCCATTTCTCTATGCGAATTTAATTAATTGGAGACTCATTACGTACTTTGAATTTTCTGAAAAAATCACACTAATCGCGGTAAAGCATCTCTACTTTCGCTCAACTAATGATGTTTAATTCTAGAACTAAAATAACAAATCACCTCTCGGTCTCATTGTAATTCAATTGATCAAAAGATAATTCGTAAAAAAAATAGTAAGCATTAAGAATAAGAATTAAACACTCAATCATGGAAATATTAAAAATAAAATAACTCAGAATATAAATTGTGTGTTCATTGCTAGACTTCATCAATGCTTTAGAAAATAAATTTAGTTCATAATAAAATTGAAAAGAAAACAAATAAAACTTATGTTTTTCATCTGAATTGGTTGATCAACATGAAGCTCTTGCCTTTGTCCTCAGATCCTCCTCTTCATAATGACTCCCAAAACAAGTTCTTCTATGCGGCACCCCCTTTTCCTCCCTGGTCCTCTTTCTTTTTTCCCTAAAGAGCCTTTAAATAGGTCAAGGAATACTATTCCTGTTTGGAGAAAATCCCAGATTTTTAGGCTTCAATTAACCAACGATTTTGGCCCATTTAACTTTAGAATTTTGACTTTTGGTAAACTACAAAGTTGTAGCCCTTTAAGTTAAATTTCCATCCTAACTTGAATCATCTCGATTGGATATGTGAGCCGAATTGGACTTGAATTTGGTGCAAATTTCCTTTGATTCCTTTCTCCACTTGGACTTGAATTTAATTGGGTTGATTTTCTCTTGAATTCATGCATGGCTGGATGAAAGTTGGCTTGATTCAATTGGCTTAGCCTTACTTTGCATGTAAAGCTCTTGTTACCTATAACATAAAAATATTATATGATCAATACCAAAATAACATAAAAGTACGGCTAAATATGTAGATAAGTGAGTACTTTATTGTATATATTTCATGCACATCATGTAGTATCACGGATACAAGATCCGGAGTGAATACGAGACATATACCTCGAACCTGTGTAACAAACTGAGGTATAGAGGTTTCAAACCCATGTGTGTTGGAGTAGAACTCCTGTATGATCACGGTGGGACAACTTACGGGTATCTCACATAAAGATTCCCATCCTTGACTGTGTATGATAGTGGGTAGAGTAGAATCGGAAAAATCTGATAGAATCACGTGGTATTCTGTAGAACACCACGTTTGGAAAAGTTCTCCGAGAAGTCCTGATGGGCTTTCTCATCATAGAACCGGACATGAAGTGGAGTAGAATTAGAAGATGATGCCCCGAAATGAAGAGGGTTCCGGGACGGAGCGGATTTGTGCTTAGGTGCCATGTGCAGACTATTTGAGAGAGAGAGAGAGAGAGAGAGAGAGAGAGAGAGAGGGAGACAAAAAGTAAAGCACCAATCACAAAGAGTACCAAAATAAGGAATTGAAAAGGTACATATGCATGAAATATGCATGAGCATGTGTCATGAAACAAAAAATTGCATCATGGGTTTAACCCAATCCAATCCTAACAGCACACAAGTTTCAACATGTAAACACACATCTATAATGCATGAAACATTGTGAACATGCAAATGTAATGCAATGCATGAGTATATAACATCATATAAGCAAAACCCAACCCAAAAATTTCACAAAATACTCAAAGATTTTCAAAAACCCCAAAAATTTTAAGAAAACCCAAAACCTAGGTCTAAATGCGTGAAATGCATGAAGAATGAAGGAAAGAGAGATAATACTAGAGAAGAAATTATCACACTAGGTTGAAATCCAGGCGGGTTTGAGGTTTAGAGAGAGTAGAGAGTGTTTGGGAGGTGAAAAGGCAGGAATCTGTTGATAGAGATTGAGAGAAATGAAATCTAAAATTGCACTGGATCTATTTAAAGAAAACGTGTCTTGATGGATTGAGGATTTGTTGAGCACTAAATCTCGATAGATAAAATCTGTCGAGAAGCTATCGATGGCAAAAGTACCTCGATGGATCGAATAACTATCGAGAAGCTATCGGCTAGATAGAAACTTTCTCAATGGATCAAGAATCAGTTGAGAAACTATCGAGACAAATTCTAAATAGCTTGGTGGATCGAACTTGTGATAAGATCTGTTGAGAAAAGAAGTTCAGCTATCCGTCGAGATGTTATCAAGCTTGATAAAAACAGTTTTTCAAAGAGAAGAAAATCACAGTCGTGAATGTAATCAAGCAAGCTACTCAACCATAGATCCCATCAACATGTTAAGCTCTCAAAAACATCTCTCAACAAGAAAATGTAAAGCATTCATGATCCAAAAACACACCCACACACACACACACACTAAACAAGTCTAACCAATTTTATATTTCAAAAGTAAGTCAAGACAGTTTAGTGAGTATATATTAACATATGTATTTCTTGTGATGGCCAAATCACATTGTACCTGCACATGTATCAAAAGTAGCAAAGAATTTTGCGTGTTGTATGTAAAAAAACATGACAAGAGTGCACAAGTGTCTCATATTATGACGATTTGAGATATGAGAAAATCAAATACACTCACACACAATCATAACTGTTAATGGAGACTATCACCTTCGAGGTACATCCTATAACTCTCACATCTCTTAGAAACACGCTTGCAATCATATTTAAAAGCATTTTGATTCTTTTTGCTTTTATTTTTCTTTGCATACTTTCTTTTTGAACATATCATTCGTGGGCATATAAGAGAGAGAAAAGAAATACTCAATTATATTAAACCAAAACATCATAATTTTGCTATGCCAAAGCACACATATGTTATTTATGATTGGTGGGCATTAGTAGTGAGATGGTTATTTATGCATTTCTTTTAGGATTTTCTTGTCCTTCACATCAAAAAGAGTAATATGAGTGTTAAATATAAGAGAAAAACTTAATCATATTCATCACAAACACGAGCCACAAAGCCCACTTGCTTAGTTGTGCATTAAAATGCTCATATAAGCTACACAAGATACAAAATTTAGAAAACTTTATTTCAATGGCCATCCAAGGTACATAAGTACCAATATACACAAAACACCTTTTTTTTTCCCGATTTTTCAAAATTTTTTTTATGAAAACGAAATAAAGCAAAAACTGAAAACAAACAAATAGAAACATGTTAAGCAAAGAAATGCATAAAACTAGACTTATCCAAAAACAAGAAAGCAAAACAAACAAGTAATGCAACATTACAAAGAGGGGGAGAGAGAAAAAGTGACTGAATCACTTTGAGCATTTTTCCTTCCACAACTTGGAAGAACCTTTTTGTTTGGCGAACCCTTGATCTAGTGGAGAGGGGGGAAGAATTGAAGCCATTCAAGTTCAAAAGGAACTTGAGGGCATTAAGAAGATCTCTAAGAGGAGCAAAAGAGGATAGAAACTGATTCTGGTTTCCAAACGAGATCATGTTGTTGCTTTGCTCAGTGGCTAACTGCTTGTAGCAATTTGGACGAGTATGCCCAGAAAGTCCAAAGTGATGACAGAGATGCAGCTTCGTTAGTTGAGACTTTTTGTTGTTAACCTTTTTAGCCATAGGGTTTCTAGTCTCCTTCTTGTCTATCTTAGGAGGTGCTCTTAGAATGGATTTCTCTTAGAATGGATTTGTCTTTGTCTATGTTTTCACTAGCTACTTTGGTTTTAAGTTCATTACTCTTAGAATTAACAATATTAGCAAGTGAGAAAAAAACAGTAGAACTAGAGGAAGCAATATTAGGATAAGAGAAATCATACCCCAAGCCGGTTTTGTCAGAAGAACTTTTCTAGGAACTCGGCATCTCATCAAGCTTTGCACTAGACGTTCTCTTCAATTGAGCTCGAACTTGGAACAATTCTACGTCAAGCTTCTTAGTCATTTCAGCCAAGGAATTGTTCTTGAACCGCAGTACTGCAATGGTTTGATTGGCTTCACCAACCTTGGTAGAGAGTTCTTCCTGATTTAGCTCCACATCACTAAGCTTCTTGGTGGCCAACCTATACAATTTCTCATGTTTTTCTAAGATCTTGTACAACTTTGCATAGGCTATATGGATGTCATCCTGTTCATCCATTTTCTCAAACTTAGACTCTACCAAGTTCTCTTCTTCATTTACTTCTTCAACAATCCCCTTAGTAGGATTTACTGTGGCAGTGAAGGCATTCAAGATTTCCTCATTATCACTATTATCTGACTTAATGTCAGGATTAGTGTCACTCAAGGTAGCAGCAAGGGCCTTGCTTTTCCTAATAGACTTGAGATAAGTTGGACATTCTTGTTTCATGTGTCCAAACTCTTGACATCCGAAGCATTTTGGTTCGAAGGGAAAAGTGTACTGACCATCGTCCTTAGCATACTTCTTTCCTCTGTCTTAGCTCTTGAATTAAGAGGAACTCGATTGCTTACGGTCCTTGTCAAATCCTTTTGCATTGGTATTCTTCATAAACTTCTTGAACTGCCTAATGATGTAGGATTTCATCCTGGAATATTCGTTGTTAGAAGACTTATTTATATCACTGCTTCTGGCCTTTAATGCCATGCTCTTGTTCTTGCTTAATTTCCCGATCCTAGTCAAACCTAATTCATAGGTTTGTAAGTTGCCAACCAGCTTTGTTAAAAGAATTTTGTCTATGTCTTTTGATTCCTCAATGACAATGATCTTGGCATGAAATCTCTCCGATAGAGATCTGAGTACATTTCTCACAATTTTGGGTGCGGGAATAGTTTCCCCAAGATTGAAGATAGAGTTAACTATGTCCTTCAGCTTGGCATAAAACTCATCAAACGACTCATCTTCCTTCATCTTAATCTCTTCAAAGCTCATAGTATGCCTTTGAAACTTTGAGTCCTTGATAGTTTTAGTTCCTTCATAGGTTATTTGGAGGATAGTCCATGCTTTCTTAGCAATTTCAGTAGAGGATATTTTCTTAAATTTCTCATTTGTGACTGCACTGAATAACGCATTCAATGTTCTGCTGTTGAAGTTCGCCACTTTGATCTTGGCATCATCCCAATCCGCCGGCGCTTCCTTTGGCTTAGTCCAGCCAATCTCCACAGCTTGTCACACTTTCTCATCTAAAGACTGTAGGAAAACTCTCATGTGTACTTTCTAGTATGCATAGTTAGTGCCATCAAATAAAGGAGGTATAATAAGAGATTCTCATCTATCCATGACAAACAGGGGTTAATGGATCACACAACAAAGATTAACCCTAATCAGAGTGTGTTTGCTCTGATACTACTTGATAGGCCAAGAATGTATTGACCCCTTTGATAACTTAATCAATTAATTTAGCCAAGTAAAATTAATTAGATTCAATTACATGTAATATGCGTGATAGCACAAAAAAATTACCAACTAAAGTAAATGCAGCAGAAAATAAATTTGACATAAGCTATTTGTTTACGAATGAGGAAAATCACCAAGGAAAAATCTTACCAGGTGAATTTAAGGTCACCACTCTAGAGAATCTACTATTATCAAAACAAGCAATTACAAATAAAGGAATCCTAGTACCTTATACAAACCTATAGTTGAACCCTTACCCCAATACCTAGTTGGACTTATAATATAGTGGCAATCTCTCATTTTCAATGCACTGCTCCAAGTATGTAACTAACCAATAATTGCAAGGATCCAAGTACGTGACTAAAACACCAACTTGAGGAAGATATTGGCTGAAAAGTTCTTCAGTTCATCCACACGATGAAGATCAAGAAGTTCCTTAGTTACAAAACCTTTGGTGCACAAAGAATTTGAGGGATTAGGTGAACTTTTGTCTCTGGTCACACATTGCATGAAAGGATGCTCTGATTCCTTGTATGACTACATTTAAAATAATCCTTATATATGTCTAGGATTATAAGAAAAGAAACCCTATATAAATAACTTAGATGTGTGTGAAAAATAGATCTAGAAATCTGAATTTCGTAATTCTCGATAGATAGGGTATCTGCCGAGATGCTGTCGAGCATCGGGCTGAAAATACCTTTTAAACCTCAATAAATACAATCTGTCGAGCTATTTGTTAAGATTTAAAATACAACACTTATTCACTTGTTTCTTGACCAGATTTGCATGGCTTTAATTCTTAACTTGAACAACATGTTTCTTGAAGACTTAAACCATTCTAGATTTACCCAATTACAAGCAAAGTGCGTTTTGTCAAAGGATTAGCCAACTTACATAACATATGTTCTAACAAGTTCCACATATGTCCTAACAGATTTCATGATGTTCATGCATTGTTTCACATTGTTGTTCATAGTGTGTAGACTAGGTGTTTGATAAAATGCCTCTTAGACATTTTCTCACTTGTTTGGACTCCTATAAGTACCAAACTTTGGGGTTTCTCATGTTTCCTTATTAGGAACATGTTTGATTTATTGGTTGTGTATTTAACACGCCTTGCCCCACATGTGCATTTTCCATACTTTGGTCATGCATTGCACATAGCTACCTCTTACACACATCTTTGCTACCCTTATCATGCATTGGTCTATACCTCATTGCCTCATCCTAGCATGTCATGTTTACCTTATGCTTTGTAGTATTTTAATTTGTCTTTTGTTTAAGCTTCATTTCTCATTCATCATGCACCCCTCATGCATCATTATCCTTGTTCATACCTTCATCTTTTGCCCTCATTTCTCCTTGACCCTTTGTCTATTAGTGTCAGAAAGGGGGAGAGTATACTCTAGAGTAGTATACCAGAAAGTTTTGTCATTTCTATATGACTCTTGTGCACATTCTTAGGGGGAGAAATGCTATTTCTTGTGCACATTTGTAGGGGAGAGATATTCCATAGGGGAGATGCATATACCAAGGGGAAGAAGACATTGTGTTAATAAGAAAATTTTGTTTTGTTTGTTTTTCTTTATGTTTGTTTTCTTGTTTGCTTTATGGTGCTTTGAGTTATGTTCAGCAGCTATGCTTTGTTGTTCTCATTGCATCGTATTTATATTGGACATGCATACATCCTTATGCTATTGTGCTTCATTGAATGCATGTTCAGATGATCATTTGCTTTGCTATGTGATCATTTTAGTCATTTCTTTATGACTGTTTTGGTGTATGATCAATTTGCTCATATGTTTCACATCATGTTTACTTGATTGCTATTTACTTGTTATATTATACTTGTCATTTTATTACTTGCCATATCTTGAGGGTTTAATATGTTTTGTGCAAGTGTTTCAGGTTACACGTATTTGTTCCAAGTTCATCAGAGTTTCTAGATTTAGGTGTGAGTGAGTTTTTTTCATTGTTCGCAAACTCATGTTTAAGTCTAGAGTCTGTTTTAGGGTGTTTTGTCATGGAATAACCAAAGGGGGAGATTGTTAAGTTATGATTTTTCTCATAACATTTGTATTGTCTTATTCCATGACAAAAAGGTGTTGTAACTTAATTAATTTATTTCCTTGTATTTTTGTGGGATTTATTTGTAGTGGGTTTAGTGTTAAGTGGTGGAGATTTGATCAAGACAGTTAAAAGTCACACGAGGAGCACATATCAAAAGCTAAAGAGTCAAGTGCTAGCTGTGGAAGTTGAAGAGTCATGTGCTAGCTGTGCCAGCTGGATTTCGCTACTCAGGAAACCTGCGAGCGACCTGTGAATTTCACTAGTTAGAGAATTTTTTATTGTGACTTATTTGCCCATCACTCGTATTATATATACCCTCATTACCTATAGAAATTGTGAGAAACCTTAAAAGAGGTTTCTACAACACATCCACCTTGTTAGAGAGAGAGCTACTCATTCTTAGAGAAAAATCTTTGTAGTCTCTTCTCCTTATCTCTCCCATTGTTATACACATTGAGAGAAGATTTGTACACAAACACTATCCACACCCATTCAAAGTGTTGAGAGTGTTATCGGAGCATGGGAAGTATTGGAAGATGCCAAGGATGTCAGATGCAATATAGAGCTTATTGCGGGATCCGGAAAGTTAGAGAAGACACGGTTCGGTGTAACATTGTTGGAGCAAGAAGCTTGGAGGGTTTAGGTGCATCGGGTAGATTAGGCTTGAAGGGTCTATTGCTATTTATGTATCCCAATTGATTTTCTAGTGGATCATTTACCGTTTGGAGGGCGGCGGAGAGGTTTTTTGCCGAGTTCTTCGGTTTCCTCTTTGATAACACGTGCCGGTATTATCCTTGTGTTTGCTTCTCTCTTCCCTACTCTATTCCTTTTAATTGCTGCTATGTTTGTGATTAATTATGGTTTAGAGAGTTTTGCCAAATTGGGTATTGTTTATACTTCATATTCAACACATCTATTGTTTGAATATAAGCTTGCTCTGGAAAATTTGCATTTGGGGGTCTAAACATTCACAAATGTTTTATACACTACGTGAGTTTTTCAGAATGTGTCTCATTTAATGAGTTAGCATTAGAGTTCAAATCCTAGTAACAGCATATTTTAGTATTTTCTATTTTTTTTTCTTTGAAAATCTATTTTTTATAATTTCAACTAACTAAACATGTTATTTATTTCAAAAATATAAGAAAATAGTTTTTTCTTTATATTCCCAAAAACAAGTTTTTGAAAATAGAAAGCAAAAATCATTATCAAACATAACCTTAGATTTTCAAAATATAGTAGTCATATTAATTTTCTTACTGTGAGTTGTAGCCTAACTTATTAAGTTTGTAGCCAAACTTCGTCATTTTATACTTTTCATAAAAATAGTAATAAATTATTCTCAAAATAATATATTAACAAATTTCCTAAGGATAAATGTTATCAAGAATCTTCCATTTTTACAATTTGTGTAGGTAAAAAGCAGCTAGTATTTAAATGTGGTTGAAAGAGCTTGCTTTCAGTGACATACTTTAGATTTTAAATATGGTAATAACCATAATGACATGGATTGTGCTTCATTTATCTGCGTGTTTACCTGTGTAGTTTGTTTTCTGTCTTAAAAAATTTCCGGTTCATCCAAAAAAAAAAAAAATCTGAGTGGCAAACAATTAAAATTACTGTTGCCGACAGTACCACGCTCACCTAAGGGCCATAGCTGGTCCATAAGCTAACCATGGTAAGGGAAAAGGGCCTGAAGCTATCTAATAAGTACAATATAATTGTACATAGGACTTGAAAATTACACATGTAATTTTAGTAAAATAAAAATTATTTCATTTAGAAAGAGCCATATCATTATTTCGTTAGACATATAGACAAATAAACTAATGGAAGTTAACATATGCACATAATATTTATTTTGAAACATCAAGTATCAATAGCACTAATTTAAAATTTCAATAAATTATAAGGACCAATAACGTATTTTGATCATTTTTTTTTCATTGGAAAATTACATTCTCAATTGGTGGAGTTTAAACCAACGATCTCATTTTAAATAGTATCATTATACAGCAAAAATATGTCATTTGAGTTAAAAGTTTTATAAACATTTTTTGAATATTGATGTGTAACTAAAGTAATTTGTTAAGCAGTGAGTCTCACATTCAATTTAATATAACATAAATGGACCAAACTCATGGCCTAAAATTTTGATCAAAGTGGTTTCCCTGTATATTCTATTAATTAACTTTACTCCTCTACACTTGATTAAAGATGGTTTTCCAATCATCTCTTGACCTCATTCAAATAAGATGATAGTCACTTCGAATATCTATCATTAAAAAGAAAGTGTCTCCATGCAATTGGTCAAGAAAATCATCAAAATGAGGAATTGAGAAGCAGTACTTGATGTTAACCTAGTTCGTTACTCTACCATCAACATATTCAACATACATATTCCATCTTTCTTTGATACAAGAATAGCTTGGACAACAAAGGAACTCATGCTTTCATTCACCAAGCCCCTAGCCAAAAGCTCTTTTATAGCTCTTCATACACATTATGATGTAGAACAGACAATACATGCCTTCTTGAAGTAACAGGGACGCAGGAAGTCACAACGCAAGATTAAATGGGGTGCCAATAAAGGCCATCGGGGTGACAGTGTTGGAATTGCATGAAACTTGACAGGTTGAAGGGAAACAGCGTTCTGATCCAGATTCATGTTATGACAGTCACCAAAATTTAGGCGAATTCCTTCATTAAGGCCTTAAAAACGTTGTTTTTGCTATTTATAGTAATATTTGCCTAATAACTTTTAGTTTAAAAGTCAGAATAAGGTATCGTTTGTTTTAGGATGACTCTTAAGGTCAGTAGTTTATGATTTTACATTTAACTCACTTTTTCCATTTTTGGTAAGTTTAAGTATTTTGTTACATAATCACATAATTAGTGTGAATTAGGGTTATTGACATTTTTCTCGGTATTTATATGTTTTGTAGCCGTCAGAGGCAAATCAGACTATTATCAATAAACACAGACTTTTGTCAAATTATTTCTCTGGTAAATTCCAGTTTTCTTCTCCTTGTGGATTCAGGAAAATCCCTTGTGGATTTGAGGTTTACTATCAAGAACTAACAGTTTAGTTTTTGTTTCATCAAGAAAGCCCCGTGTGTGCTTTCTTTAGTCTTCCGTGACATCACATCATGACTCATTATATAGGTTGCCTCACTCGAATGACGGCACCAAGCACAAGATCAATGTCAAAGTTGAATGTCTCTCATTGGGTGAAGATTGAATGGAATCTCATCAGGAATGAAAATTTGAAATTCATCAAGAAGAGAGGTCGCATCATTGGAGGGTCCTCATTTTTATTTTTATTTTTAATTCGATAGCACATTCCAACACCTTTTCTAAATTAGATTAAGCAATTAAATTGCTCCCTCTCTGGGCCAAAATGGGCTTTTGCCCTTTTTGCAAAAAAAAAATCAGCATGTTTTCTCATTTCCTAAACTAATTAGGGAAATGCTCTTCTTTTGAAACTCGATTTTCTCAAAATCGAGTTAAGCCCTATAGCAACGTTTTAAGGAGCCTATAGTGACGTTTTTAAGGACCTATAGCGGCGTTTTGTAACTCGAACTCCCTGAAGTCAAGTTATAGGTAAAAAAAAAAAAAACTTGCATGTAACTCAATTTCATGGAGGTTGAGTTACAAAACGCCGCTATAGGTCCTTAAAACGTCACTATAGGCTCCTTAAAACATTGCTATAGGGCTCCTGAATTTTTTTTTTTTTTTTGGAAACTCAATTTTGAGAAAATCGAGTTTGAAAAAAGTGGCATTTCTCTAATTAGTTTGGGAAAGGGGGCATTTGCCCATTTTCGCCCCCTCTCTATAATTAATAGGTTTGGGAGAACTAGTCTTCAATTTGGAATGAGCCGCAAGATGATCTTGAACTGTATCTTTGACAAATGTATGAGTATATTTGAACCCATCATGAATAACTTTTCTTTCACAAGAAGTAAATGACAAGTATCCATAAGCACAACATTGCATAATTCATCATCTTTATGATTCATTAATTCCAATAAAAAATTGAACAAGACAACAAATTTATTTTTACCTTGTTATTTCTGCGAAATGAGCTAAGCTTGTATAGATGAAAATTTGTTTTTATCTTGATTTTCAATTTCTCCACCATAGTTGCTGCCACCACATTTTTTCAACTTTTTCCATCCATTATAACATTACAAACTTTTCCATAAGAAATGCATGTCATGCAAAAGATATTATTGCGAAGGCATTTATCATCTTCTTCTTTGGCTAAGCTCAAGCTTTGCCAAATGAAAAGGGACTACCAAATGTTGGCACTAGTGAGAAACTGAATAATATTTCTCAATATTATTAATTTGAAGATAAAAATAATACACAACACTATTTGGACTGAGGCGCAGCACTCGCTCTTTTTAAGGAAATTTAAGCTTTTGGTTGGCTAAGCTTTGTAAGCTGTGCAAACCTTCTTTAACTTAAGGAGATTCAAGTTCTTGGTTGGCTAAGCTTTGTAAATTGTGCAAACCTTCTCTGACTTGTCTGCACAAAGTGTTCAAGTTCAAAACTCTAACAGAAAGAACATCCTTCTTTGCCTAGAACCTCTCTATTATTTAGTGCATGTATCTAATTCAATATCTAAATCAATTCATATTAGCCCATTAATCGCCACAATTAAAAGAAATATAATAATTTCTTTCTTTTTCAATGTAAGATTAAACATTTTCACTAATTCCCTATTTTTCATATTAACTCTCACGTCTTTACATTTATGTTGTAATATAAATCAATTTTAATTATATAATATTAAAATGCTCCAACACTTTTCTTCTATAATATATCTCAAATAAATTGTATTTTTCATTCTCTTCAATTATCTATTCATCAACAAGAGTCACAATTTTACGACTAAGACAATCTAAATCAATGGTACTTGAAACACTTGCAAGTGGTGGCATTAGATCTTGAACTAACTATGCCTTCATGTTTAGAGAATCTAGGAGTTGTTTCCTTAATTACTTGTTGAAGTATGTTTGGCAGATGAATTACTCTCCCAGTTCGAATGATCATCCTTCAAGAAAGATCGATGGCTACTATCATGAGTTTCCTTAAGTTGTTTCTTCTCCACCTATAATGCTAGTTGAGACAATGAGATATTTGGTCAAAGCTTGTGACACCAACATTGAGATCAATGGCGCTCCTGAACTCCGCCGAAATTCTTTGTAACTATGTTATGTTTTAATTACAAAGAAACAAAATTTTATTAATTCTTTGTATAAATGTACAAAATGTATCTACTACCAAGTACCAACTACTTAGGGAGGCCACCTGCCATTTGTGCGTGGTATTGAACATATGCACCGTGACAGTGAGCAACCAGAAAACCTTGGAAACACAACTCAATATTTGATTCGTTGATGGTCCTCATGATGCTATATTATATTAGAATTTTTTAATTTTTTTTGTCCCTAATAAGACAAGTTAGAAATCTCCTATATTTTTAGGGGAAAAAGCAGTCCTACTTTTCTCATTTCTATTAACTATATAAAAGGATTCGATAGGCTTAGGAATAGTGTTTTGGTTTGGTGAATTTCTTGGACACAATTCTAATGCTACAAAAAAACCTGTCATACTTATTCAAGGCATTTGGGCAATTTGGTGAGATGGATTTTTTTTCTTCTAAAGTAAACCAATTTGTTTTTGTTTGTTTTGTATTATATTATCTATATAAAAAAAAAAAAGAGAATGACTTGAAGGTATAGTATTTTTGGTTTGTTCAACTTGCACTGCTTCACCAACTGTTTTTTTTTTTTAATGCATAAAGTTACGGTAGTTATGCTACATTATTTTTGGTTTTCTCAGTTCACAATGTTTCATAAAATAATAAAATATTAACACAACAAATTGGCACAATATTTTCACAATTGTTGAGGTGTTAATTTCTTCTAGGTCAAAATAAAATAATGAAATATCAATAGCCTCATCATACGTGCTTTGCTCGTGTGATAAGGCTTTTTTTTTTTAGTGATTCTATTTTGTAGCAAAAAAAAAAAAACCTGTTTTTTTTTATATATAATTTTTATTTTGAAAATCTAATTTATAAGTGGATACAATAATTTGAAAATCAACAAGAGAGTGACTCTATTCTTTTGACAATGTTTTAGTGGGAGTTAGAATTGTATTTTTACCGAATTGTCCTTTAGTTTTGTTTATACTTAAACATAGGGGTGTAGGGGTTTTTTTGAACAAAAAAAAAAAGAGGATCTCAAACAGGGAAAGCTCCTTAAATAATAGTATAGATATCGGAACCAACCACAACTAAAACAAAGTTATTGTGCGAAAAAAGTGCTACATCCACAACTTTTTTTACAACATTTTCATAACAAACCATAGGTGGTAAATTGTTACTGGTTCTAATTCAAACTTGTTAATGAAATTACTTTTTTGCCCACCAATAACAACTTGTAATAACCTACTACTTATAATTTGTTATGAAAATATCATAGACATAACATTTCTTTTGTGAAAATTTTAAGACATCTTGTTGTGATCACAATATTTTCAAAACTGCTAATTTATTAATTCTTTACAAGTCAAAATAAAATATAAAAAGAGTCAATAGGCTTAGGAATAGTGTTTTGTTTTAGTCAAGTTTTTTGACTCATTCTAATGCTACTAAAAATCCTTTTATACTTATTCAAGGCATTTGGCCAACACAACAAATTGACACAATATTTTTATAATTGCTGAGATGTTAATTTCTTATAAGTCAAAATAAAATAATAAAATATCATATTGGAAACAACCACAACTAAAAATAAAGTTATTATGCAAAAAAAGTGCTACATTCACAACATTTTTCACAACACCTTCATAACAAATCATATGTGGTAAATTGTTATTGGTTCTAATCTAAACTTGCTAATGAAATTACTTTTTTACCTATCAATAACAACTTACTACTTATAATTTGTTATAAAAATGTCATGGACATAACATTTATTTTGGAAAAATTTTAAGATATCTTGTTGTCGTTACAATATTTTTGAAACTGCTGAACTAGCAATGTAAATTTTTTATAAGTCAAAATCTATATATAAAAAAAGCCAATCCATACTGCTATAGTATTTTTTGTTTATAAGACATGTACTGTTCACTGCCCCTTTTTTTTTCTCTTCTCATAACATCGCCAGTTCAACTTTTTATTTTTATTTTTTATTTTTTATAGACATGAACTGTTAGAGAACGTTTGTTATTGTTGTTTAAACAACATATTTCAATGTTTAAACAACATTATACGTATTTTTACACATTTTTTCACCCATATGTATTTTCAAAAAAATACAAACAATGTTACTATAAATCTCTTACCAAACGGGCCTTTAGTTACCTAGATTATATATAACTAGCCTCAAAGCATGCGTTCACACGCGTGCTCAAAGGTTATTCTATTTTTTTGGGTAAAATTTAATAATTTGTATCAATTATAATTTTAATATTTGGTACAAACGTATAACACTCATTGTACTCTTAAGTTTTTTTGTAATTGAAAAACGTAATAATCACAAATTACAATTGATGCAAATTATTAAATTTTACCCAAAATTATAGTAACTTTTTAACGTGGGTTTAAATATATATATATATATATATATATATATATATATTTGGCCAATTAAAAAAATAAAGAAAGAGAAAAGTTAAAACATGTAGTTTGTTTCTGAATAAGTGGGTTAGTGGGGGAGTAATCCTATTTTGTATGCAATGTTTTAGTAGGAGTTAAAGATATATTTTTACTTTATTGTCCTTTAGTTCTGTCTCCACTTAAACCTAAAGAAATAGGGGTATTTTGGGAAAAAAAAATCTAGTCCAAACAAAAGAAACCCCTTAAATAATAGTACAGATAAGTTAGTAACACAACAAATCGTCACAATATTTTTACAATTATTGAGGTATTAATTCCTTGTAGATCAGAATATAATATAATGCTGAAACCAACTATTACTAAAAATAAAGGTATTGTAGAAAAAAAAAGTGATACATCAACAACATTTTTCACAACACTTTTTATATATAAAAAGAGTGAATGGAAAAAGTTACAGTAGCTTTGCTACAGTAATTTTGGTTGTTCAATTTTCACTGTTTCGCTGGCCACTTTTTTTTCATGAATGGGTAAAGCTACAGTAGATTTGCTATATTATTTTTGATTTGTCCAATTTGCACTATTTCACATCATAATAAAATATTAATACAACAAATTGGCACAATATTTTCATAATTATTGAGGTGTTAATTCTTTATAGATCAAAATAAAGTAATAAAATATCATACTAAAGCCAACCACAACTAAAAATAAAGGTATTGTGAAAAAAGAAGTGCTATATCCACAATATTTTTCATAACACTTTACAAGTCAAAATAAAATATAACAAAATTATAAAAATATTATGAAAATTTTGTGTCATTCTGTTGTGTTTTAGAAATTTTTTGTTGGTTTAGTCAACTTTGTTGAGCCATCCTTCATGTTTGGGATAGTTTATAATTCCTCCTTAAACTTTAAAATCAAGCAATTTTTCCCTTAATATTTTGGAAAATAGCAAATATGTCATATTGTTATTCTCTCAGTTAAATCCTAATGAAAGTTTATGATTCTTAAAATATTTATTGTGCAATGTCTAAAATAATCCCACTAAATTTTAACATCCCAAAAATTTTCTTCACATATTTTGAGTTTTAGATAGTAATAATTCTTGGAAAGTTGTAATGAAGATATAAAGTGTTTTATTTGTTATCTAAAAAACATTGATTTTCTAGGTTTAAATTTTCGAAACTTATAATTTATCTAATGAAAAATTCGATGATACATATCTTTTGTTATCTTTTTTTTTAATTTTTTTTATAGCAAAACTCAGTTGTTTATTGTTGAAAGATGGTGATATTCGTTACCATTCTTAGAAACTTTTAGTGAGTGGATATATTGCTTTTAGCAAATAGGTACTAAACAAACTATTATAATAAAATAAATATTTATATGTTAAATAGCTACCCTATTTTTGTGGTTGATCAAAATTCATATACGAATGAAATTAACTTTTTATGAAATAATTATCAAAATTCTTAAAATTAATATTTCTTTTGATTAATGTAAATCTCTATGTACTTTAAAGATCAAATGATTTATATCTTTATTTTGTAATATAAATAAAATCTAAAATTGGCCTTAATCATTACTCTCTTTCCAAACTAGTCCTAAATAAAATAAGGCAATTAGTGGTTCCATTTTAAATTTTTTTTGCTTTTCACAGATTTTCACCCTTTCCACGACAATCCAAGGGTTGATATAGTGTGTCCCACATAATTTTTTTTATTTAAAAAAAAAACTATTTTTTATATTTTTATATAGCACTAATTAAAAGTATGAAACACTAACCCTAGAGCTTCCACTAATCTTTTTCTCTTTCATCTTTGAACTATTTTACAGTTCAAACTCTGAGTTTTTATTTAAAAAATTTCAAAAGCATTTTAAGCCATTAGACACATATACAACTTTACGTGTATATTGCTATATTCTTAATACTTCTATATATATGGATTTATTTTCTTAATGTATTTTGGGAAATAAATTACATTTTTAAACTTGATGTATTAAATTAATCTCTTAATTTGATAGTCATTAGCTATGAATTGATTACTTTTGTTTTCTTATTTTAATTATATGAAATATATTTTTGTAGTTAATTGAGATTATGAAAAAACAAATTGAAGTTTATATTTATTACATATTAGATTGTGTATGAAAATTACATTAGCATATATATATATTATTTGTTATTAATTAATAATGATAATGTTTTTCAAGTTATTTTTACTCTCAATATATATTTTTTAATCTTGCTTCCCATGTTGAAATCTTGACTTTGCCATTACTCTTTATCTATATTCTTACAAAATATGAGAAAGAATAATCCTATGAAATAGCAACAGTAAGGGTTGGTATATTTCCCTCTTCTTTCCCTTTCTCTTTTTTAATATTTGGCACAATTAGGATAAAAATAAATAGGATTTTTTGATAAACTACAACTTCTTTCACTTAAGACTTGTTTCCAATGATTTAGATTTTAAATGTGCACAACCATAATTAGATTTATGAAAAATGTTGAAATTACTACAAAATTTACTACAAAAAACTTAATTTGAAAATAATATAATTAGTGAACTTTAACTACCTAATAAATAAATATTTATTCTTTTCAATTGGTGACATATAGTAAGTGTGTATTTAGATACTGCTTATTTTGCTGAAAACTAAAAACTTATTACTGAAAACACTGTAGCAAAATATTTTTTTAGTGCTATGGGACCAGCAAAAAAAAAAAAAAAAAAATACAATGCAGGAAAACGCAATGCAGCCGCTACGCAAACACACCTTAAAAGTAATATTATTCCTAATATCACTCTTCAAGTTATGAGTGGAAAAACAAGGCATGATGACATTTGGTTACAGGAACAATACTTTATTTTTTTCACTAAATTCAACGCTTAAGCGTCAAAATATTTGTAGTTCACTGGTATTATTCAATTCTTTCTATAGAAAGAATTTGGGTTCAAAAGGAGGCGGTATATCCTGCACCCAGCATATATGCCGGGTGTCTCACACAGGGGCGGCCCCACACACTGTGGGGCCCGCCCCTGTGTCTCACACCCGGCATATATGCCGGGTGCAAGATATAATTTTCGGTTCAAAAGAACAAAATATCGCATCTCACTAATTGTAACAAGGATAGTGCACACAAAGTACTCACACACAATGTGGCGTGCCACTTATATCCCACCAATTTCACTTATGTCTATTTCTCACCATTTATTTTGCCATGTGGCATTTGTGTTTATGGATTTGTGTAATTTGGTGTGTGAAATAGAAACCGCTCTTGTAACAAATAAACAAAATTACAAAGCTGAAACACAAGTACCATCACCTGCAATCTTTAGAGCATCCATCTCTTCTTTGAACTTGGCCATGGCAGCTCTGGGAAGAGAAATAAATACCCTAACCCCATCTTTCTTCGAAGGATATAGACATTGCTTGGAGGCAAGAACATACACAAATCCACATACCCAATCATGGTCATTGGCACGGGAACAATGTTAATTGACCCCTTCCATCCAAAATCTATATCTAAAGAGCCTAGTCGCCTCCAATCTGTGAAATCCATTAATGCACCTCCAGCCTTAAACTTTATATTGACTTCTCTGAATCTTTCCAAAACGGAGTGTGACAAGCCTGCACCAAACCCATCACATACGGAATGTGACAAGCCCATCCCAATTATGAAACCCCCACAAGAAAATTTGGTCACTTGAAGAACCAGAGGGTGGCAACCTGAGTCACCTTCAGAAGGAACATCATAGACAAACTGTCTGGTTACTTCAACATCAACCCCATCTAGATAGTGAAGAGAAGAGAGATCGCAATTGGAAGTTGCCACTAAGAATGGCACTCCATCTGCGGTGCAATTGATTTGAAGTTTTCCATCACTGTTTTTCTTAAGCTTGCCAGCCAGAGGATAGCAATAAACCAAAGCCTTAGAGAGAGCTTCTCTAATCACCCTAGCTGGATCTGCTTGGTTGCTAACACTTGATGTGAAGTCATGATTATTATCATAAGAGGACTCAACATTTGATTGGTACACATGAACGGTTTGACAAATATGTTCAAGGTTGGGGTCGCTGTTGTAAGGTTGTAATTTATCAACCATTGTGTTGGCTTTATTCCATGCCAATTTGCTTGTAATTCAGCACTTAGAAACCTTGTATTTAGATGAGATTCATGTAAGGGTAGTGTGTGAGAGAGCGAAGAAATGCTCAAGAATGTGCAATGAAGCAGGGACTCGTGGCTGGATCTCGGGGGTGGCTCGCGGCTTGCAAGCTGCCAGATGATGCACACAAGCGAAGCATGCTGAGAAGTTGAATAGTCACGCCAGCTGGAGCACTACAAGACAAAAAGTCCAGTCCGGCCATTTTGTTTGCTCGCGGCTAGAACTCGTGACTCAGTCAAATCGCGAGGCCAAGTCGCCAGCCAACTCTGTTTGGGAAAATATGACTCTTCGCATTCCTTTCTCACTCTAGTATAAATACCCCTTATACCCACGAAATGTAGAGAGCTTCCAGAGTGAATTTTGAGAGAGAAACCCTAGAGAAAAACAAGATTGACTCATCCACAATCTTCACTTAGAGACTTTTCAAATTCCTCTACTCTCTTCCTCTCCATTGTTACATCCTTGAGAGGTCCATTGCCAAAACATTTTCTCACCATACCCATATCTGTGAGAAGACTGTTTGGTGCTTTGGGAAGCAGTTAGGAAGGGACCAATTTCATATTGGTTGATGCTATGGGCTATAGCGGAATCCGGTAAGCTAAAGAAGAAATAGGTTCGACGCAACCTCGTTAGAGTAGGAGCTTGGAGGGCTTAGGTACACTGAGTAGATTAGGCTTGGAGGGTCTTCTGTTGTCCATGTATCCCAACTACATTCTTTAGTGGATTATTGACCGCTTGGAGGGTAGCGGAGAGGTTTTACGCTGAGAGCTTCTGTTTCCTCTTCGATAACACATCGTTGTGTTGTCCTTGTGTTTGCATCTCTCTTCCCTTAATCTTTGCCATTTAATTTCTGCTGTGGATATGGTTTTATTTGGTTTAGATTATGTTATCAATTCTATTTTAGCTTATTTACATGTTCCGCACATACATTGTTTGTCTATAAGCTTGAATTGGTAGTTTGTCATTTGGGGGTCTAAATGTTCAAAGGTGTTTTACATGCTTTTTGAACTTTCAATTGGTATCAGAGTGGGTGCACTATTTGTGGTTTAAACACCTTAGTGCGATCCTTAACCCCGCATTGGGATGGACCGTTCTCAATCTTTGAATGCTCCACTATATTTTGATGGTAGCAATTATGCCTTTTGGAAGGTACGAATGAGAGCATTCTTATGTTCAATAGATGAATCTATTTGGGATGCTGTTGAAGTCGGCTGGACTAGGCCGGAGGCAGCGAAATCCACATGGGATAAGGCAGCCCTCGCAACGTCTAATGCAAACAACAAAGCACTTAACCCTATTTTTTGTGGTGTATCTTCAGATGAGTCCCATAGGATATCTCACATAACCATTGCCAAGGAGGCATGACAGATATTGGAGACCACGTGCGAGGGAACAAAGAAAGTTAAGGACACCAAGTTGCAGATGCTGACCACTCGGTTTGAGGAGCTGAAAATGAGTGAGGATGAGTTTTTTGACTCTTTCTATAGTAAGCTGAATGAAGTGGTCATCGGCAAGTTTAACTTGGGAGAGAAAACGAAGGACTCGAAAGTTGTACGAAAATTTCTTCGTTCATTTCCAGAGAGTTTTCACGCAAAGGTGACTACAATTGAAGAGAGCAAGGACCTTGATGAAATCAAAGTCCAAGAGCTGACTGGCTCTCTCCAAACATATGAGCTTTCATTGCCAAATCAAAGAAGAGCAAATCACTTGCTCTTAAGAAGATAAATGAAAGGGTAGAATCACACGACTCATCAGATGAGGATATAGTCGAAAATGATGTAGCTTACCTTGCAAAGAATTTCTGTAAATTCCTGAAATTCAAGAACAGTGGGAAATTTGGTGATAAAGGAAAATTCACAAGTTCCGGAAAGGAGAAAAAGGACTTCAAAAGGAGAGATGGGAAGGAGTCCCAATCTACCCAAGGAGTAACTTGTTTTGAATGTAATGGGCATGGCCATTTCAAAAAGGAATATCTTAATTATTTGAGATCGAAAGGGAAGGCTTATGCCACCACTCTCAATGACTCTGATTCTTCCACTTCTGATTCGGAGGATAGCTGTGATGAAGAAGGGAATTTCTCAGCGTTCATGACTATTGCTCATACTGAGTCTTTGGAGGACTTGAATTTTCTTGTGCAGGAGCTTGGGGGGCATAGTGATGAGGAATCCATGGGTATTATAGAAGAATCGGATGCTAAAGAAGATGAAGATACAGTTGGTCTTCAAGAGAACTAAAATTCACTCCTTGAGAAGTTGGGAGAGTATGCAAGGGTGGCCAAGGCAGCTGTAAAGAAGATGAAGAAAGCAAAGGAGGACTATCGAAGTCTCCTAGTGAGATACAAGGAGGCCAAGTGTGAGATTGAGACACTAAATGGCGAACTAACCGAAGCTTACACCAAAGTGAGATTCCTTGAGCTTGAGGTGGTTCAAGCAAATGCCAAAATAGAATGCGTATTCACAAAGAAGCTTGATGATGTCCTTTCCTCTCAAAAAACTTTTTCTGACAGAACCAGGTTAGGATACACTGGAGAAAGTAGCTCAACTATCAATGCCTCCAAAGAAGTGAAGTTTGTGAAGGCCAAAGAGTCTGCTGTAGTTGCCCCTACTGTGGAGAAGGCAAAAGTTTAAAGAAGAAGAATGTGGCTGACCAGCGGGTGTTGAACAAGTCCCATAATCAATCTGTGGTCAGGTTTGAAGCCAAAGCAAAATCTCTTCCACGTTCGCAAAGAGGTCCTAGAACGAACCATATGTGTCATCACTACGAACTTCAAGGGCACACTCGACCAAATTGTCATAAGTTGAGAGCATAGGAATGCTAGTGATCAAAGGTCAAGAGTACCAAGAAACGACAAGACAACTTGGGCTGTTGAACCATCAAGAGGTCGAAATGGTGATCTCGGAAGGATAGACGTGATGAAGATGATTGGTGCATTCACCAACTGCTTGGAAAGATTCACAAGAAGGTTTGAAAGTTCTAACTCTCGTACCTAATCCTATAGGGATATCACCCTAAACGCACGTGACGTGTGGGTGAAAAATGGTACTCATGCATAAGCATTATAACATGTTCATGCATCAATTCTTCCTATGTCGTGTGAATATGCTTGTTTGTATGTTTATTGGTTGTTTGTTTGTTTTCTCTTTAAATGTTTTCTCATTGTTGTTTTTGATCAATCTTTCTTGTTTTTGTGTCAAAAATCCAAAAACACATAAAAAGTAGAAAATCCTAAAAGTTTGATCGTCTTTGTTGGGTTTTGTCTCAAAACATGTTTTGCCTTGTACCTTTGTACTAATGGCCTTATGCATCTACAAGCATCTAATAGCTTGTTCCCAATGCACTCATATCTTTGTGGTAGAAATCTTAACATCTATGTGACTGTTGTAAATAGATTTTCAAACTTGTCATGAATGATTAGTGAATGGTTTTGTCGATCTTGAGACATGCATAGACCTATGCCTATATATCTTCCAACTCTTTTATTTATTGTTTTTGCTTAAAAAGAGCTCACCAAATGTAAATCTTCAAATGAAAAGAGATATTGAGCTGCAAAAGCATGTCACACATACTAGTATTTGACTAGGAAAAAGGGAAAGCGGCCTTTATAAAATGTATGATGCCAAAAAAAAAAAAAAAAAAAAAGCCAAAGGCTATCTCATCAATTGAAATATCAAAATTTCTGGCATCGATCTCACAATGAGATGTATTGTTTCAAAAAGATCAAATAATATGATGAATATGGAGCCAAATGAAAAGCTTCATTCTTATGTTATCAAGTTTTGTGGGAGTTCAAATATGCATACTTCTATTATTGAGATGGGTCACATTATCTAGTGCTAATTGTGTATGTCTTGGTTGAATTGATCATTGAAGCTTCTCATTAGACTAAGAACTATCTCATCTTTGATACCCACACACATCACACAAGCCTATAATCAATGAATGTCATATTCATTTGTGTGATTGTACTTGATTAAATGTGTTTTCACATACTCAATCTTTGTTGATCAAACACAAAAAGATTTTTGAGTATTTTAAGTTGTGTTTGGATAGTATTTTTTTTTCCTTCAAAAATGTCAAAAATTTCAAAAACAGTGTTGCCCTGTTTTGGCGTTTTAGTCGCGGGTTGGTCCAATCGCATGCCCTAGTTGCAAGCCCATACAGCGGTTTCTCGTGACTTACTGTCGGGTAAATGTCCCAGTCGTGAAAAATACTTAGAATATTTTTCAAAATTTGGGTCTTTATGTTTTTCGCGGCTTAAAGTGGCGACTTATTCGCGGGTGGAAGGTCTAGTCGCGAGGGGTACACAGAGATTTTCGCGGCTTACTTCGCAACTTTCTCTCGGGCAGAACTTCTAGTCTCGAAAAAAACTTAAACAAATTTTTGGCTTTAAGTGCTCTGGCGACTGAGACTGGTGACTTGCGCGCGACTTGAATCAGTTGCGAAAATCGCGTGTTTTGCGTTTTATGGATAGTTTTAAATCTTTTTTCAGTTTTCCCTCGAACTTTTGTGACTGTTCATTATCTTTTCCATTTACACCTCTCTCAAATTCACCGTGTTTCTTCCTAAACCCGCCATTAATCTTCATCCTTTCAACTTTAATCCTCAAGAAAAAGGTTTGGGTTTTCTTATTTTCTCTAAGTTTTTCATGTTTTTAACCCTATTTTGTTGGATCTATGAGTTATTGCTAAGGTTTGTGACATCTGTTGTTTCGGTTATGGGTTGGGTTCATATTTGTCTAGTTTTGGCGTTTGGGTTTGTTTGACCGTGTTTTATGATGCTTGTTATGGGTGCTATCATGTCTTAGTCTCATTGTTTGAGGTTATTTGTGTTGATTTGTGCATCTCATACCATTATGATGTGTCTTATTGACATATTTTTGGGTTTATTGTGGTTTACTCTGTGTGTGAGTTTGTTTGGTTCTATGTGGTTGTGTTTTGATGGTTTGGTTATTTTTTTACCTTTTGTTATCATGAGTGTTGCTTCTGCCTTGAGGATTTTGTCTGCTATGTGTTTGTTTGATTATCTCATACCCATTGAGCTATGTTTCAATGACATATGCCTTCTTCTGGATGTATGTGTTACACATGGTTTCTATACAGGTGTATGTGCCTGGGTCTGTCTCTTCTAGTGTTCTTGCTTTAAATAGTTGTGGTCACTATCATAGTGTGCTTGGCATTGGTCCTGTTGTTAGGTTGCTCTATCATTTCTATTATTTGTTATATCTTTCATTGTCTGACTCTCAACTGAATATATTTTTACACTCTTTTCTGTTATACTAACCATGTTTCTAATGGTCGGTTTTCCATCTATTATGCTTTGTTTTGTGGCCTTTTCTGCTATGTTTGCAGATGACACCTACCAAGAAGAAAACTATTGCCAAGAAGGGTGATAAAAGGCTAAAAATGGACAACTCAAAATTTAGATCCACTCAACACTTTAAGAGATATAGAGACTTCTTCATAAAGGCACCCATCATTCAGGAACGATTTGTAGATTTGGTGGATTTGAATGACACCTTCATTCCAAAGTGTTTTGAGGGCAGAGGATGGGATAAGTTGCTGAGTGACCTACCTATGGTGTGTGAGTCTCTTATCAGAGAATTTTATGCAAATATTGTACTGAGAGAAGATGAGTTGAATTATTGTATAAGAGGAAAGGAATTCACGATAGTAGTAGGTGATATAGATGAGGTGCTAGATCTTGAAGAAATAGAGGACCATGACTTCACCAACTTCAAGGACAGGATGCTATCTATAGAGGCCGCCCAATCTCGCATTGGTGGATCACGAGAGGGGAGATGCCTCAACACTACTGCCTTCCCTGCTGACATGAGGTGTCTAACCACCATCATGATGTTCAATTTGTACCCAGTTAAGAAGCTGACTAATGCTAGAGCTATATTTCTCATGGAGCTCAAGGAAAACACCTTCATAGACATTAGTTCTCACATCTTTGACACCATTGTGGATGAAACTAGAACAACCTCTAGGGCCAAGCTAATTTTTCCCAGCCTTCTTATGAGGATTTTCAGACTAAAAGATGTTTCCATCCTTCAAGATATCAGTCTCATGTCTGTACCCTCAGCCATCAACAAACTGACCATCACAAGGATACAAGTTCGTCTCCTAAGTGATGAAGAGGAAGGTCAACAAGCTGAAGGTGAACCCATGGACACTGAGACAAAGGCTGCAGGACAGGCTTCAAGCTCAAGAGGTCATGGCAAGAGGAGCAAAGCTTCATCTTCATCAGCTGTACCTTCAAATGCATTCCAGATCATCCTAGAGAAGATTGATGGGCTCAAAGATGTCCAGAATGAACAATCTGATAGGCTGACTGCACTTCAAGATCAAATGAACATCCTCTCAGCAAAGTTTGATAGCTTCACCTTTCAGCAGTGACCCTTTGGCCATTCAGGTCAAAAAGGGGGAGAATTTTTTGAAGGGTAGCAGCTCTTGAGGGGGAGTGTCAGTTTGAAGGGGAGCATGCCAAAAACTTATCTAAAGCAGTTTACTTTATGATTATGTTATATAGTTTCTTGTGTTTCGGATAATTTTGTTTTACTATAGGTTTGCTAGATACTGTGTTAAATATTTTGGTTTGTTTTTCTCTTGCTGTTTTAAACTCAAGGATCATATATATTTAAGATAGTTTTTCAGTATTTATGCATGCTTTCGTATGTACCCGTGTTGGTTTTGTAAGCTTTTAGGGTTTGTTTTCTATGGTCTGTAGGCTTTTATGGTTTGTACCATGCTTCGGCAGCCTTTATGTTTTGTATCTATGCTATGTAGCTTATGTACTTGATGTTTTGCTATGCACTGTTTTTAGTACATCACTCTTGTGCCCTTGTAGGATCTTATTCCTAGATGCATATACTTCTTGTATTGTGCATTGGTTGAGTGTTGGACATGCAAATGATTCTTTGCATTTAAGCTTAATAGCTTGCATGTCTGGATGTTCATTCCAAGTGTGAATGAGCATTGTGGTCACAATTTTATAGTGATTGCTTGTATGGTCAAGCTTTGGTCTATTACTTTACTCCATTGTACTTGATCGCATTGTGCTTGTCTCATATGCATTACAAGTTTTTCTGCATGCAATGATCATATTATGTTGTTGTATTTCAGGAGACACTTGTTCTTAAGATTCAAGAGCTATACAGATTCTAGAGTTAGGTGTGAGTGAGGTTTGTTCAACTATTCCCAACTCACATGTTAAGTCTAGAGTTTGTTTTAGGGTTTTGTCATGGAATAGCCAAAGGGGGAGATCGTAAGTTTGAAATTTATCAACCATTGTGTTGGCTTTATTCCGTGCCAATGTGCTTGTAATTCAGCACTTAGAAACCCTGTATTTAGGTGGGATTCATGTAAGAGTAGTGTGTGAGAGAGTGTGAAGAAATGCTCAAGAATGTGTAGTGAAGCAGGGACTCGCGGTTGGATCTTGCGGGTGGCTCGCAGTTTGCAAACCGCCAGATGATGCACACGAGCAAGGCGTGCTGAGAAGTTGAACAGTCACGCCAGCTAGAGCACTACAAGACAAAAAGTCCATCCTAGCCATTCTGTTTGCTTGCGGCTTGAACTCGCGACTCAGTCAAGTCGCGAGGTCAAGTCGCCAACCAACCCTGTTTGGGAAAATATGACTCTTCTCAATCCTTTCTCACTCCAGTATAAATACCCCTTATACCCACGAGATGTAGAGAGCTTCCAGAGAGAATTTTGAGAGAGAAACCCTAGAAAAAAACAAGATTGACTCATCCACAATCTTCACTTAGAGACTCTTCAAATTCCTCTACTCTCTTCCTCTCCATTGTTACATCCTTGAGAGGTCCATTGCCAAAACATTTTCTCACCATACCCATATCTGTGAGAAGACTATTTGGTGCTTTGGGAAGCAGTTAGGAAGGGACCAATTTCATATTGGTTGATGCTATGGGCTATAGCGGAATCCGGTAAGCTAAAAAAGAAATAGGTTCGGCGCAACCTTGTTAGAGTAGGAGCTTGGAGGGCTTAGGTACACTGGGTAGATTAGGCTTGGAGGGTCTTCTGTTGTCCATGTATCCCAACTACATTCTTTAGTGGATTATTGACCGCTTGGAGAGCGGTAGAGAGGTTTTACATCGAGGGCTTCGGTTTCTTCTTCGATAACTCATCGTTGTGTTGTCCTTGTGTTTGCATCTCTCTTCCCTTAATCTTTGCCATTTAATTTTTGCTGTGGATGTGGTTTTATTTGGTTTAGATTATGTTATCAATTCTGTTTTAACTTATTTACATTTTCCACACGTACATTGTTTGTCTATAAGCTTGATTTGGTAATTTGTTATTTGAGGGACTAAACGTTCAAAAATGTATTACACGCTTTTTGAATTTTCAGTTGTCAATGCTAGAAAGAGAAAGAACACATGAAGACGTTGGTTTTGCGGGTTTTACAAACTGAGAATATGTCCTATCAGGTGAGAAGACTGTATTATGGTTGTTTGCCATGGAAAAGGTTAAGGCAAATGTGGGTCTTTAAGACTAGAATCAAATAGAATGTTGGACGCTTGGATGAGACTAAAATGTCGCAATGCGTCACGTTTATATAGCGATAATATCTGTGACTGTCATTACTCATTGGCCATGTCCATCCAATATAAAAATGTAAGTTGTCATGAGCTCCCCAACCAATACGAGATTGTGATAATCTTTGCTTACCATATCAAAGTAGGACCGATTTACATTGGTGTTCTCGGCTATGGATTTAAAACCGAATTATTATTTAATTAGGTTTGGTAAGAAATCTTGTGGGTGGAAATGGAGGGCGTAATTAAGTGGATTATCAGGACAATTTACATTTGCTAATTAAGTGGATTAGTAGTCAAAGAAGACTAGTGAGGAATTGAAGATGGTCACACTGGTTGGATTTTTTTTTTTTTAACAGCTGCTTTTGAATACTCCTAGACTTCTAATTCTATATTAAAGTTAAAAGGAGATTTTGAAACCAAAATCTCATTAATATCACGTGGAACTAAGAACTACTAAGTCAACTCTTTGAATGTTTCGCTATAGAACATTGTAAAGTGAGTTGACTGCAACAATTGTTTTATCCTTCAAACGCATACTTAACTTGCTGAATATAAAGATGGCAGTAATGAAACTTAAATTAATTTTTAGTTCCAAAATTATGCGTTTACTTTTGTACAATTTTATTTGTAAATTACGAACGTATGAGTACAATACATGTACATTAAAGCATTCTAATAAAAAGTTTCAAAAATTTTAGCATTTAGCACCTAAAAAACCAATTTTATAATATTTAACACATCACTTTACAATGTACCTAACATCAAAACTTCTATATTTTTACCACTTCGTTAAAATATTATTTATTTATTCTTTTTTATTCTTTTTGAGAGAGAGTGGGGGTGAGATCTGAGGAGAGAGAGAGAAGGGGAATAAAAAATAATAATAAATGAGTAGCAACTTGCTATAGTAAGGTGTTAGTAATAACATCCTATTGTGGCAAGGTGCTAAAAAATTTAAAATTTAATACCATTGATGCATGGCATTTTTTAGCAGTTTTGTTGCTAAAAATAACTTTGAGCATTTGTCCCACTTTGAATGAAAATGATCTTACTAACTAGAATAACAGAGCATTATTTCTTCAAATATAATATTTTTTACTAATAAAAAAATTAGAATATTTTCACATGGTTGACTGAAATCATGGCAGACCATTTCAAGCAACTGGCACTAGATGAAGGTAGCATTACTCTGACAATAGCGTGAGGCATGTGCTTAGAAAAAAGTTTGAAGGCATCTTAGAGCATACCATTCATTTTTCTCAATTTTATTCCATTTTACCATCAAAAAATCACTTTATCAATTATACAATACCATTTTTCAATACACCCAATATCCAAACTTTTATTTTTCTATTCTACTCATTAAAATAATATATCTTCACAATAAAATATATTTTTTCTTTTTTTGTATTTTCTCAATTTTATCCTCCCGTTACTTTATTTTTCACCTTCTCCTCCCCCATCATCCAAATCAACCTAACTCCTCCACACAACTCTTCCATAATCATTCATCCATATCAAGCCAGATCGGCAAAACTGGAAAAAAAAAAAAAAAAAAAAACCATCACGCCGATCATAATGCCACAGCCACCATAGCTCCACCAATCTCGCCACCCACCAATCTCCACCACGTCGATCTCCACCACTCTCGGTCACACCACCCACCTCCACTGAGCAAAATCCAGCCAAATCAAAATCCAAAACCAAAGTCCATCATCAAACCCATTGGAACAAATCCCCCAAACGCCAAATGCCAACCCAAATCCAACCCAAATGCCACCCCAACGCCACCCAAACACCACCCAAATCCGATCCAAACGCCGGAAACCCATGAACAAACTCACAACCTCCACGCCTCCACCACAAAAGCTGATCGAGCCTCCACGTCGTTGCTTCCATGCCATTGAAGAAGAGAGAGCAAGAAGAAGAGAGAGTAGAAAGAAAGAGACAAAGAAAGAAAGAAAGAAAGAAAGAAGAGAGAGCAGGAAATTATGTTCTGCGAAGAGAGAAGATCACGGACTAAATAAAAAATAGTTTTTTTTTTTTACCATTGAGCTACAGTGCGATTCTACATTTAGAATCGCACTGTAGCTTAATTGTATTTTTTTTTTTTTTTGCAATTCTTGTATTTTACAACTTTCAATGGAGATGTCTTTTGGGCCTCAATTGTAAATAAATTTGGGATTTGGCATGCATTTGGGATTTCCCCCATTCAATGTTGATGTTCTTACATGGTAACTTTTTTTTTTTTTTTTGGCCGATATACATTATTGAGTCTTAAATTTTTATGGCCGATATACATGGTAGCTTTTATTTTTTTTGTCCATAAAATTTCAAATGAATGCTATTTATCCGTTAAGTTTTAATTTTTAAAAATCAGCATTCTTGTTATAATTTAAGTGTCTCACATGATTTAAGTACAAATTTAATCATGTGTATATAAGTTATTAGACACTCTTTTCTTGTAAGCTAGTTTTTAAAAGTGAGTTCTATTCATGAGTTTATATTATTTGATATAAGAGTCAGCCACCGCATCCAATAATCAAACATAACTCATTAAGTATGAGATTAAATGAGTTGAAAAATGGCACGTCTATCATTGTCTTCTGCTGAATTGGGTAGCATTGGTAACTGTATATACGGGGGACTGACAAACGCCAAAAGCCTTCTGGCTGTGTCCAAGCCTCCGAGGCCTACTAGGGGTAATCTTGCTTGCGTTGGGCACATTTAAAAATGAAAAGATAATGCCTGCTGAAGCATGCATTCAATATGCGGATCGAGATCCAATGACTAAACAATTGTACACATTTGCAATACAGTCGTTGTACACAAGTTTTTACATTCACAAGTTTTTTAACATATTCTACTTTATATAAACTTATAATTTTTTAACATATCCTGTTGGACGTCAATGTTTATTAACATATCCTACGATATAAACTTATAATTTTTTAACATATCCTGTTGGACATCAATCTTTTAATTTAACATATCCTACTAGATGTTCTGCAAATAATAAATGGCTTATCAGATTACGATAAAGTGCAATACCTATTCTTAGGGTATTAAACCTAGTGTTGGTTTAGATATGGAGTGTTGGCAGTTGCTTTTTTTTCTTTTTTAAATTGAAAAGCACATGAACGTTTCCCACAGACCTGCCAGTAGGTCCCGTGTACTGTGCATAGGACCCACTACTTCTTTGAACTCCAACATTTGCACTGAAATGTGTCACACCAGTGGGTTCTGTGTACTGTTCACGGAACCCACAAATCTCACTTTTCAGCAACTTTTTTCAATAAAAATAGGTCTCACGGCACTATTCACACATTTAAAAATTATTTTGCTAAATGTTTTCAATTTTCAGCGGTATCCAAACAAACCTCTAATATGAATCCTCTCAATGATTTTAATTATATGTGTTAATGTGTATAGTATTGTGGGCTTTAAGCCCAACTAGATTACTTGTATAGCACACATTCTTGTACTACACTCTTACTTGTACTGCACTCATATGCCTTCTATATAAAGGCACTCATGTATATTGTTTTAGTGAGAAATACAATACAATCATTCAATATTTATAACATGGTATCAGAGCCACTGCTCTTACCTTTTTCTTAGCAGTCTTGTCTTTATTAGTGTTATTCCATTCTCAACATCGCTTCCACCCTCACAACAGCTGCCGCAACTTTTTGACGTTGAACCTCCGACGTCTTCCAGACATTATCCTTGGGTTCCAGACCTGTAGCAGCCATCGTTGTGGAGTTCCACACTGCAAAGACCACTGCCCCTTTCCGTATCGCCGCGACTCTTGCTCCGATCAGTTTTCTGCAGGTACCACTGAGATCGTCTTGCACCGATCTACACCTTAGTGGAAGCCGTGAAGCCATCGGAGCATGCACGCTCCCTCAAGCGCTGCTCGAAAATTCTGTGTTGCATCCCATGCGCTGTCATCAGTGCCACATCAACCGTAGCTTACGTCAACATCCAGTCACCTGCTGACGTCAGCGCCACGTCATCTTGCTGACGTCATCACCTTTGACTGAGTGGACCGTTGAATTTGACCGGGCGTTGACTTTGACCTTTAACTTTTTGCAGTCCAGGTTCTCCTCACTCAGTTTTTCGCGTAGATTTCATTTTTGTAGTTTGTTTTTGCATATTTTGTTCTAAATGGATAAAAAGGATGTTTTTCTTCCTCGCCCCATCAATACTATATTGGAGGGGAATAAGAAGTACTTATCTTGGTCTCAAGTTATGCGCAGTTTTCTTAAAAGTCATATGCTTTGGCATTATTGTACTGGTGCAATCACTATTCTTGTGAAGGGGGCAAGTGAAGAAGATATTGTCTTCCTTAGTCGCACGATTGAATGGGATAGTCACAATCACATGATGCTCGCATGGATTCGAAACACTTCCATTCCCTCCATCTCCAATCTGTTGGGCAGCTTTGATGATGCAAAATCAGCATGGGATATGTTGGCCAAAAGATACTCCACTACTCACGGATCCATGAAATATCAGTTAGTGGTTGAATTGCATCAACTCAGGCAAGAACCAGGGCAATCCATCAATGACTACTATGGTGAGCTTCGCTTCATTTGGGACCAAATTGACCTTTCTGATCCAACATGGGCATGTTCAAATGATGCTCAAAAATATGTTGCTGTTAGAGATGAATTTCGTCTTTATGAGTTCTCGATGTCACTTCACAAGGATTATGAGCCCATTCGAGGTCAGCTTCTTAATCGTAGTCCTCATCTCTCTCTTGATACTATTGTGAACAACTTAGTAAGAGAAGAAGCTCGCCTTGCAACTCTTCAAGCCCATAATAAGTTTAATGTTCTGGCTCTTATTCTTTTTGCTCCACCCATAGAGCAACCTCAGTGATCAGGTGATCCCTCTGGCTCTAGCCATCGTCGCAAGCAGAACAACAAAAAGTCTGCAACTATTGCAAGCATCCTGGCCACACTATTGAGACTTGTTACCATCGCAACAAATCTACTGCTGCAGTTGTTAATGCTGAGTCTACTCCGCCAATGCCTCCCATTTCAGCTAAGTTTCAGCCTTCTAGATCCACTATCAACCTTTCACCCACTGAACTACAAGAGATCATAGCTTAGGTTGTTCATATGGCTGGTAATGCATCTCTTTCCATTGCTCTCTCAGTTTTACCCAGTAAGTCTCAAACTTAGTTTTTTGATTCTGCCTGTTGCAATCACATGACACCTCACTCTTTCTTATTCTCCAAACTTGACCCTACATCACATCCTCTAAATATTCATATAGCTGATGGTTCCACCATGCATGGAAATAGTCTAGGTTTTGTTTCGACCTCCAACATCTCTGTTCCTGGGGTCTTCCATGTACCTGCCCTATCCTATAATTTGTGCTATGTAGGACAATTAGCTAAACTAGGATATCGCCTTATTTTTTACTATTTTGGGTGCATGGTGCAGGATTCGAAGATGGGACAAGAGCTTGGGACTGGTCTTAGCGTTGGGCGTATATTTCCCGTGGACAATCTTCATCTTCCACCAATTACTCCAATGTCTGTTGCTGCTACTGCTACTGCGGTTTCTTCCTTACCTTCTCTCGCACTTTGGCATTCTCGTCTTGGTCATGCACCCTCTTCTCAAGTATAACAGTTAGTTTCTAAGGGTCTGTTAAGTTTTGTGTCCAAAGACAATTTTGATTGTACTTCATGCCAGTTAAGAAAATAGCCAACTTTACCTTTTAATAATAGTGATTCTATTTCCAATAGCATTTTTGAGTTAATTCATTCTAATGTTTGGGGACCTTCTCCTGTTGCTAGTATTAGTGGATCTCGATTTTTTTTTGTTTTTATTGATGATTATTCTCGTTATAGTTGGATCTTTCCTATGAAATCTCGTTCTGGAAATTTTGCCAACATACAATAACTTTGTAAAAATGGTTGAAACACAATTTTCCAAACGTATCAAAAATTTTCGATATGATAATGCTCTTGAATATACTCAATATGCTTTTCAAGCTCTGTTACACTCCTATGGCACTGTACATCATCTAACTTGTCCAAGTACCTCTCAGCAAAATGGTTGAGCTGAACGGAAACTTCGTCACATTCTTGACACTGTTCGTGTTCTTCTTCTTTCTGCCAAAGTTCCTCCTCCATTTTGGGGTGAAGCTGCTCTTCATGCTGTTCATGTCATTAATCGCATTCCAAGCACTATCATCCTTAATCAAACTCCGTATGAGCGCCTCTTTAGGTCACCCCTTGACTATCATCACCTTCACTCCTTCAGATCTGTTTGTTTCGTTCTTCTTCAGCCTCATGAGCACAACAAACTTGAGCCTCGGTCTAGACTTTGTTGTTTCCTTGGTTATGGTGAAACACAAAAGAGGTATCGGTGTTATGATCCTGTGTCTCATCGTCTTCGTGTTTCTCATAATATTGTCTTCTGGGAACACCGCTTGTTTGTTGAACTCTCTCACTTTCGTTCTTCCCTAACTACCTCTTCTGTTTTCGAAGTTTTTCCAAACGAGTCTCATGTTCCTTCTCTAAATACTCTTGATCCTCCTTTGGATTTCTCTATCCAACCACCAGATATTTTTGTTATTCCTTCTGGACAGGTTGAAGATGAACAGGTTGATGACGAGCTACCCCAACCTAAGCCTGGGTCCCCTGCTTCTGCTCTGCTTAAAGATCCTCCACAAGACATTCCACCTCGCCACTCAACCCGAGTAAGATCCATTCTACACATTTATTTTATTATCATTGTTACACTACCCTTGCTACACTCTACGAGCCTCAGACCTATCATGAGGCCTCCACTAACCCTTTATGGCAGATTGCAATGAAAGAAGAACTTGATGCATTAACCAAAAATCATACTTGGGATCTGGTTACTCTCCCTCCTAGACAGTCTGTGGTTGGTTGTAAGTGGATCTACAAGATTAAAACTCACTTTGATGGGTCCATTGAACACTATAAGGCTCATCTTGTTGCAAAAGGTTTTATATGGAAGTATAGGATTGATTATGAAGAGACCTTTGCTCTAGTTGTTCGCATCTCATCTGTTCGTGCCCTTTTGGTTGCTACCACTGCTAGAAAATGGGATTTTTTTTCAGATGGATGTTAAAAATGCCTTCCTTAATGGGGATTTGAGTGAAAAATTTTACGTGCAACCTCCTCCAGGTCTCTCTGTTGAATCAAACAAGATTTGTCGCCTTCGACGTGCATTGTATGGTCTTAACCAAGCTCCACGAGCTTGGTTTGCAAAGTTCAGCTCTACCATCTTCCGCTTAGGTTACACTGCCAGTCCTTATGATGCTGCTTTATTTTTTCGTTGCACTGATAAAATCACCATTTTACTTCTCCTCTATGTGGATGATATGATCATAACTGGTGATGACCTTAGTGGCATACAAGAACTCAAGGATTTTCTCAATCAGCAATTTGAGATGAAAGATCTTGTACACCTTAGCTATTTCTTGGGTCTTGAAATCACTCATTCCACAGATGGTCTTTATATTACTCAAGTCAAGTATGCTTCTAACCTTTTGTCTCGAGCTAGACTCACTGATAGCAAGACCGTTGACACTCTAGTTGAGCTTAACGCGCATCTGACTCCCTCGAGGGGAAACCATTGTCTAATCCTTCTCTTTACAAACGATTGGTTGGCAGCCTAGTTTATCTCATAGTTACTCGTCTAGACATTTCCTATACTGTTCATCAGGTCAGCCAGTATTTGTCTACTCCACAATCGACTCACTATGTTACTGTTTTGCGCATTCTTCCATACTTGAAGGGCACTATCTTTCATGGCCTTTTCTACTCAGCTCAGTCTCCTCTTGTACTCTGTGCATTCTCTAATGCTGATTGGGTAGGAGATCCCACTAATCGCAGGTCCACCACTAACTATTGTTTTCTCTTTGGCTCTTCCTTGATTTCCTAGCAAAGTAAGAAACAAACCTTTGTGGCCCGCTCCAATACTGAAGCAGAATATCATACCCTTACTGATACCACATTTGAGCTCCTTTGACTACAATGGCTTCTTAAGGACTTAGGTGTGTCTACGTCCTCTGCTACTCCTCTTTATTGTGATAATTAGAGTGTCATTCATATTGCTCACAATGATGTCTTCCCTGAACAAACTAAACATATCGAGATTGATTGTCATTTTAACTGTTATCATATTGTTCATAGTGCTCTCAAGCTCTTCTCCGTCTCCTCCAACGATCAACTTGCAGACATCTTCACCAAGTCATATCCTAAGGGACGCCTTCGTGATTTAGTTGACAACCTCAAGCTGGTCTCACATCCACCTTGAGGTTGAGGGGGGCTGTTAACGTGTATAGTATTGTGGGCTTTAGGCCTAACTAGATTACTTATATAGTACACATTTTTGTACTACACTCTTACTTGTACTGCACTCATATTTACTAGTACTGCACTCATATGTCTCCTATATAAAGGCACTCATGTATATTTGTTTTAGTGAAAAATACAATACAATCATTCAGTATTTATAACAATATGACTTGATGAAATTTCCCTCCTGTCTCTGCTATGTTTTTTTCAGTGCATATTCTATATGGATCGAGTGTGTAAAACTCACACACAATTATGTCTCATCGAAATTGAACCCTTACACCTGCTAGAGATCGATGCTGCTAAACCGTTGGAGACACCGCCTGAATCTGGTAAAAAAAGGCTGAAGATGCAGTTTGTGGCAAGCAACATTTTCTCTAACAAAGTTAATAAACAGTACAACGACTAGATGAACAAAATCATCCAAAATGTCATTGATCTAAGCATATTTACCTATAATTGAAAGAAGCCCACCTACACTGTATGCTAGGAATTCTATTAGTTTAATTATTACTTGTGAAAAAAGAAAAAACCAGAACCAAGCACCCCCGCCCAGCCCACTACTATCTCTGCAAAAATCCAACACCTTTTCAAAAACTGCATATTTTGTCGTGCATGTGATTTTTGGTCAAGATTTGCATGAATGTTGTGAGGTTTGAGATCTTTTATTTTAAATTAATTACGATATTTGGTTAAGATTCGCATATGGTTTTCAAAACCCAAAAAAAAAAAAAAAGAGAGAGAGAGAGACAGGATTGATTTCTAAACCAGTATCTGGTGGTATAGGGTAAAATGAAATTAAGAAAGAGCACCAACAACAACAATCACCACTGCCTTCGCCAGTGGTGGCTTTAAAAACTCATCCCTCTCTCTCTCTCTCTCTCTCTAGGCTTCTCTCTTCTTTGCACATGGTTAAGTATGATTTTCCATAAATAATAATACTATGGTTTTCCATTCATCTCCTGAACTCATTCAAATAAAATGACTTGAAAATCTATCACAAAAAACAGTGTCTCCATGCAATCGGTTAGAGAAAATCATCAAGACTGGGAATTGAGAAGCAGTACTTGTTGTTAATCTCGTTCGCCACTCTGCTATCAACACGCATTAGTCATATTTCATCTTTCTTTGGTACATTAATGGCTAGGACAGTATATGAATTCATGCCATGCATCTCTCACCAAGCTAGCCTTTAGCCAACAGCTCTTTTAATTAAAGCTCTTCATGCTCTTTTTGATTCATTCTATAGGTTACCTTGTTTGTTGTTTTAAATGAAAATATTGGATACACATTAAGCACGTATATCAAAGATCAAGATTAAAGAATGAAGAAGCTAGATCAGAAGTGAGCAAAGATGTAGAGAGAGAAGAAAGAAATAAACCAGACTAAACGACATGTAGTACTGAAGCTGCTATTAATACTATTTGTTAAACTGTATGTAGTTTAGTCTATTAGTGAGCATGTGCTTAGCACGTGTGTGATTAGTGTACAGCTTGTTTTCAGTTTAGCTGTTAAGTTAGTTTCTTCTAGCTCTAATCTTGGGTTTTATATAAACTACTCTGCTAGTGTATTATCATAATGTTAATGAGAATTCACTCTTAACCAAAATTGATAATGTACAAAGGCACATGCACACACAGACACACTCCCACCTCTCATCTTGTCCATAATATGTAGAATTTTAGCCTTACTTGGAGTTTTTAACTGGCAGTCTGTTACAAGTTCAACTCCAAGCATCAAACCTCCCCTCACATCCCCAATAACTGCAGAGACAAGTAAAGCAATCTCATTAATTACAGTGCGAGTTTTCCAAGTGGTGCTAGAAGGAGTAGCAATAAAGAGTGAGACAAAGATTCACATTTCTTAACGTCTAAAACATGTTGGGTGCACTGCACCATGAGTCCAGCCCCCGTAATGGACATGCTCATTTAATGAGCATGTATTTCATGTTTCTTAACTTTTCTTTATTATGTACAAAAGTCAACATGAGTTATTGGGGTTGGTTGGCTTATGCGTGTTGGACACGCTGAAGGAATAAAAAGAAGAAAGAAGCAAAAGGGAAGGGTCATTCGGCTAAGGGAGAGCTGAAGAAAAGAAATTGGTTGAAGCAAAGTTAAGATAAGTTAGCTTGCATTTATTGTGACTTAATGTGAAGAGTGTGCAAGGAAGGGAGAAAAGAAGGAAAAGATGAAGAAATAAATGGAGAGGCTATTCGGCCATTTGGGCAGAGAAAAAAGAGGAGAAATTCTAGCAAGTGAGACTGAGGACAGAGCAAGTAAAAGAGAAGAGAGAAATAGAGAGAGTAAGAGAAAATTGGGAGAGATACCTAGTGAGAAAGAAAGCAGTGAATGAAAAAAGAAAGTTTTTTCATTGCTCAAGTTGTATTGATGTAATCTCTATTTAATATAGTGAAATTATGCGGAGGTTGTTCCGTGGTTTTTCTTTTCAAGGTGAAAAGTTTTTCATGTAAATCTTTGTGTTCTTTGGAGTTGTCTTGCTGTGCTTGCTGAAATTTATTCACAATTATATAGAATTTTTTCCAACAAAACAAAGAGACCAGAAATTTACTTTCATGCTTTTCCTTAAGGGCAGTAAGATGATCTTTCAGATGTGACCCCAAAACAAATGCATTCTGCTGAAGCTTTTCCTTCTCAATTACTCTCAGAACAGCCAGACCACCAGCAAAACATACAGGGTTTCCCCAAAGGTGTTAAAATAATTGCGGTAAGCCAAGACCTTTGCAACCACAGAAGTTGTTACCACTGCACCAATGGGAATGCCATTTCCTATTCCCCGGGGAAACCACAAGAGAAAGCTGAACTTTTGCGACTAACAAGCACTGTATACTAAGCATGTAGAGTGAATAAAATTGTAAAAGGCAATAAAAAATAACCCTTCTAAAGATCTAAGATTTTCTAGTAGAATATAATTTTTAAGTTTTTACATTAAATGAAATAAGTGCCAAAGTTCATTGCATCTTACTTTGTGCAATCAAAGGATTGGCCCCTTCCAAGGATTAACCTTGATTAATCCATAATTGGAGTAGTTCTTTGTCACTGACTTCTCTTTGGCACGAATCTCCTATTCATGACTAATACCTAAAATAAAATAACAATTCCTTATAAAATGAGGAAAAAAAATTTATACCGTCCAAATGCAAGGCCTTGACTTAAGATGTATTTGAAACTAACCTTTTTTTGTCGCTTCAAGCATGAGGCATCTAGGAAGTTGAGTGTTGGGCCCTAAATATGAGTAATTTCACGTTAAAGGCAAATAGTTTATCACTGATTCAATCATATGGTTTGCAAATAACATATAGATTGACGTTAATTTGGCTTGGGTAGATAATCTAAATATATTTGAAAGGTGATAAGTTAGCTTAAATTAATTCGTAAAATGTTATGAAGTGCCTAGTTCTTTTTGTGTTCCTCAAAAAAAAAAAAAAAAAAAATCTTTTTTTGTGAGCGGTACTCTTGCTCCTATACTTCTTCAGCACTTTATAAACTTATTTTCTTCACCTTCCCCTAACAGTACTATATATGTGTGACAGTAAATGATGCATTTTCATAAATCGGTATGGAAATGATGAATACAGTCACACACCATATTATACTTCTGTAATATGGTTTTTTTTTTTTTTTTGAAGCCAAAAAAAAAATCTATAATATTTTTTTATTGTTGAACACTTGTAGATTAGTTTTAGTATAATATATATTTTTAACACAAATAATCTTTGACTATTTCAACCAAGACGGCCCAAGATTTTAAGCTAGTTGGGGGCCAAAATATAAAGGAAAAAAAAAACTCAATATAGGCATCTATATAGTATTAAAAAAATATAAATACACAAAATCATTATTTCTAAATACATTAAATTGCAATCACTAACAAAAACAAAACAAAAACAAAAAAATGTTTTTTTTTTTAACTTGGCTGGCTAGGATTTTTTTTTTTTTTTTTATAGTTGAAATTAGAGCATTCACAATGGTGATGCTAAAAATTTTAGCTTTTAGCACCGCAAAAAACTATATTATCTATTTTACCACCTCACTTTACAATACACACAATATCAAATGTTCTATTTTTTTTATCACTTCATTTAAAATAATATAAACAGCTCATTAAAATAATAAAGGAAGAGAGAAGATTTGAGTTTTTTAATTGAAGAAAGAGATATAATTTTAATAAAATATTGTATTTTATGTTTAACAACTTGTATTATACCAATTTACTGTAATTGCAATTTAACTTTAGTTTTTCCAATAACACATGATTTTTTGGTTCTTTGATGGTAAAATAGTTTTTTTTTTTTTGCTAAAATACAATCACCATTATGAATGTTTTTATTGATTTTGTTAAGTTTTTTGGTTGAATAGTTGCTATTTGGGTGAGACTAGCTAAACTTATTAAGGAGAAGGAGCCTAAGATTTTGAAAGGGGGACCAGTTAAGATTTATATATATATAAATTGGACCGGGAGGGGGGGGGGGGGTCAGGCCCCCTTGACCTAAGCCCCCACCTGGGTTCATCCCTAGTTTCAACATAGCCAACCAAAAATAGTCCCATGAATCAAAGCTCCTAAGCAAATCTAAAGATCCTCATAAAATATATAATAGTGTCTGCTTTTAATAATTGCACTTTATCATTGAATTAAGACACTAATTAGTTTTGGTATAGGTGATGATTGAACCCTAAATCTCTTATTTGACAACAAGAAATTTTATCATTTGAACTAACTTGAATCCACATGTAATACTTATTCTCTTCTAAATTGCATTATGTGGGGTATGTACAATCAAATTTTAATCTAGCTAAGCATTAGAATACAATCAATGATTTGAGAAAAAAATTAATGTTGGTATTGTTTCTTGATACTTCCAGTTTGCTATTTCACATAAATAATGCTTGGGACACAATCTCTAGTTAAGATTTCATTCATGGATTCAGATAGAAGTTCGGATACAAAATGACTTTCATTAAGGAACATGGTTTTATTAACCTCAACAGAAAATTGTAAATCCTTTCTAGTGATCACAGCAAAGTAGGACAAAATGTGAAGAATTTGAGAAAGAGACTAACTTTTATGTAAAGTTGTGATTTCTAACTAACTTCTGTTGGCTTTAATTCCGTACCAAATTTGATTGTAATTTCTTCAATCATTTCCTTGTATTTATGTGGGTTTATTTGTAAGGGATGAGTGTGAGAGATTGGTGAAGAAACAAACTTCAAAACTGCATCAGTGCAGTTCACGACTAGCTCAAGAGAAGCTCGCGAGAAGAGTAACCGCAAAAAGCCACATGTAAAGCACATGATTGAAAGCTAAAGAATTATGCTAGGCTGTCAAATTTGATTGTAATTTCTTCAATCATTTCCTTGTATTTATGTGGGTTTATTTGTAAGGGATGAGTGTGAGAGATTGGTGAAGAAACAAACTTCAAAACTGCATCAGTGCAGTTCACGACTAGCTCAAGAGAAGCTCGCGAGAAGAGTAACCGCAAAAAGCCACATGTAAAGCACATGATTGAAAGCTAAAGAATTATGCTAGGCTGTCAAATTCGAGAGTACTTCGTGAGAAAGGCTATCTCGCGAGGTACACGAGAAACTCTCTATTTAGTAAAAAGAAAAGGTGATTTACCAAATTCTATACCCACACTATATTAATCCTCATTACCCACGAAATGTAAGGAGTGCTTTTCAAAGAGAAAACCCTAGCAAATACACTTGAGAGTTAGAAATTATTATACCCACAATCATCTACACATTTCCTCTTGATTTTCCTCTACTTCTACATCTCCATCTCTACATCCTTAAGAGGTTCTTAGCCCAAACACTTACCACACTCAATCTGAGTGTTGAGTCAAGTTTTGGTGCTATTGGGAAGCATTGGAAGGAGTCATTAAGTGGCGGATGTAATCGGGCTGAATTGCGGGATCCAGAAAGCTAGTGAAGACAAGACTCCAAGAAGTCTATTGATAGCAGGAGCTTGGAGGGTTTAAATACATGTGGTAGAGTAAGTTTGGAAGGTCTTTTGTTATTCGTGTACTCCAACATTATTCACTAGTGGATTGATTTCGACTTGGAAGGTTACAAAGAGATTTTTCGCCGAGTCTTTCAATTTTCTCTTTGATAATGTGTCTTGGTGTTATCTTGTATTTGCATCTCTCTTCCATACTCTTTAAGCTTTCTTTTTATTGTTCATTGTGGTTGGATATGACTTAGAGTAGTGTTACCGGTTCAATACACATATTTACTCTTGTTCTGCACTTTGTTAAGTTAGAGTAAAAGCAATCTAATTATAATTTTTAATTTGAGGCTTGAACAAGCTCTAATGTTTTCACACTAATTTGAGCTTTCAGTTTAGATAAAAGAAGGTAAATTCAACGCTAAAGTATGATACACCCTATACTAGTTTGCTATATAACATAAACAATGCTCGGGAGTTGGGACACAATTTCTAGTTAAGATAACATTGGTGGATTCACATTGAAGTTAAGATACAAAATAACTTTTAGTAAGGATGGAAAGTTTTCTATCAGATTTTTTTTTTTCTTTTTTTTACTTTGTACTTCCTAAGTGATGGAAAGTTTGGTTCAAGCATTTTTCCAAACACTTTGAGCGAGTAGATAACACATGTCACCATCCTAAATCTTCAACTTAAACTATAATAAATAAATAAATAAAATTTTAAGAAGAAGAAGTTTAAATTCAAAAACATAACTTGGACAATGTAGTCTAAAGCTCAATGTATCATAAACCCTAGGAGTTCCTTCTTTAGCGTTAAAAATACTTAAATCTATCATCAAATTCTTCAAAAGACAAAATTAGACTCAGCCAAGAGTTTTCTCTACAATCGGCTACCCCAAAATCTTATCATGGCCTGCTACTATTACTATTTTTTTTTTTAAACATAATTTTCAATAGAATAGGACAAAATATGAAAATTTTCAATTCTTTATGGCGCTCACAACAAAGTAGGACAAATGCGAAGAATTTGAGTTTGATTTTCAAATTAAACTCCAATTTATAATATAAAAGATGGCAGTTTCAAAATATTTTTTGACCTTTTCTTCAAGGGTATACAATGCCAACAACCTCCTCCATTTGCTCTCTCTTTTGAATCAGGATTTAAGAGGTTTTGTTTTTTTTTTTTTGAGGAAAAGGATTCAAGAGGTTAAGACTCGAGATTATAACATACATTGCTACTGTACTCTTCTCACTTAAAATAAACAGTACAATATGGTAGGGTGGAAAAATGAAGTGAAACAAAACAAACAATATGGAGAAAAAAAAAACAAAAAATAAAAGGAAAGAGAGACATTTAAAAGATGATATGGTTCCCAATAAAACCATGTGGTTTTATTATAAGGAGAAGTAAAGTTTTGTAAGATGATTAAGAAGCTAAAAATAAATCTTAATGTGGAACCATATGGAAAGGTCAATAAAAAGTTTTTGTTTTATATTATATATAGATAGACGTCTAAAAAGTTTTATAAAAGAAAAATGTAGGTAGAGAAAAAATAATAAAAATAGAGAACTTAGGGAAGAGGCAAAAACGTTAAGAACAATATTGCTGCCATTCAAAAGATACCTAAAAAAAAAAATTGGTCTCAAATTCTTTATGTAATATTTATTCTACTTCATAAAATTTTTTGTATAAACAATAAAATTTGGCGATAATATCTTAACAATATATATATGTGTGTGTGTGTGTAGGATATTATATCTGTGTGGGGTCTGAGGATCGAGGAAACTTAACTGTAAACTATAAAACAATTTCTATAACTTAGGTTAAGGGGAAAACGCATCTCGAAGACTTCACCCACCCAAGGACGATGAAGCGATCAAGACAACTGGTATCTCTTCAAATCCCGAGAAGAGAAAAAGATTTGATATTAAGAACGAGGATGGTGAGAGGAAGCTTCCTAAAAGGTACATCACCTACCTTCGCATGCAATGTTCTCCACCAACCTTATTAGCTGCATTAATGTGAAAATGACCTCTGACCAGTAATCCTACAGTTAGCATCACCTTCTACCACCTTCATTAGAGTCTTGTTGGGACAAGTATCTAGGGAGAAGACTAGGAAACAGACAAGTGGAGGGTTAAGATGCATAGGAAAGAACTATAAAAAGGAGGAAACCCATCTGAGAAAGGGGATGAAGAATTTTTAAAAATTACTAGAACAAGAAAGAGAAGGAGATAAGACACTTAGTGTAAAACTTGAACAGCTATTATATAAAAGAGACTGGTCCTCAAATCTTCCCGAGGAAGTCATTACCTCTATTTTTTTTTTTTCTTCTTTCATTCAATATCTAGACTCTTCAGCCTTAGGCTTGGACCCAAAGTATAATTGCAATTGGTTAAAATTTTCACATTATAAAAATTCTATTATTTTGGCCAAATTAAAGGGCAATGTGCCACTAGTTTGAGTGAGCTTGGGTCTTGATCTTCTTTGAGTACTTACAATATCTTTGTGTGAATTTTTCATATTAATATATCATATTACTCACGTTATATATTTCATATTGATCTCATATATTTTATGAGTAATTTTTAGGTACTCTTAAAGCATCGAGAATAATGTTCACTTCTTTTATATTCATGGTAGAATCCACTTATTAAATTCATGCTAGGGTCCATCATGAATGTGAGAGGAGAGAACACAATTTCTATGTGCTCTGAAGTACCTAAGAATTTTCCATAGTTCATATCGGTCTCAAGTACATTATATTATGTGTGTTCAAGTCATGTATATTTGTGTATATAAATTTTGTCCCCCCTCTAAATTAATACTGGCTCCATCATTGATTACACGAGCACATTAGTTATAAGTTATAACAAGTATATTGCTACCATCGCGCATCCTTGGTGCGATAGTCACTCCACAAGTATAAGTGTTTGTAGAGTGTGGAGGGCAAGGGCCTGAGATCAAGTCTCCAGAAGGGAGTTTCATATACATATACACTTAGATTAGCCTAAAGTAGAAATTCAATCTTGTAAAAAAAAACAAGTATATTGCTATTGCCACTCAACCAAAAAAAAAAAAACAAAACAAAACAAAGAACACCCTTTGCTATTGCCATCCCTGCCTCGGTAAAGTATGGTTGTGCACAAGTCTTTATTTGAAAACAAATTTACCACATGAATATGAGAAAAGTTCCTGTTGCAAAGGAAGAGAGAGACAATGAGGTGGTGTCTCAACATCTTCCAGCAAGACTAACATTTTATTTCATAGAAACCAGTACATATATAAACAGCTTGCACTTCCAAACCCCTAAAAAATACTACTATATTGTTGGTTAAAAGGCTAATAATGGGTCCTCTTAAAAAAAAAGGGCTAATCATGCATAATCAGCTTGGCAACTTGATCCTTGTAGATCTCACATCTTTGACATTGTGTAGTCCATCACATCCACAAGAAAATCTACAACCAAAGGAGATATACAATTGCTTGAGTTAGCAGAAGAAGAAGGAGAAGAAGTAGAACAAGAACAAGAAGAAAACCAACCAGCATCTTCTTTGGTGAAGCAGAGAGGAGGTGTGACCCTAAAAACATTTCCATAAAACCCACCTTTTCCTATCAGCACTCCCAATTCTGAAATATCAGTGTAAATCTATTAGACCCACATTAAACATGTACACAAACAAATGCACACAGACACACACACACACCCACCTCTCATCTGGTCCATAATATGTAGAATTTCAGCCTTAGCTGGAGTTTTTAACTGGCGGTCTGTTACAAGTTCAACTCCAAGCATCAAACCTCTCCCCCTCACATCACCAATTACTGCAGGGACAAGTAAAGCAATCATTAATTACAGTGCAGGATTTCCAAGTGGTGCTAAAAGATTTAAACATATCTTTTGCAACCATATTTTATTCTAAATGGCAATTACCAATCAAGAATGTGAGCTGAGGGTTCAGATTTCATAACATCTAAAACAAAGAGAACAGAACTTTACTTTCATGTTTTTCCTTAAGTGCAGTAAGACGCTCTTTCAGATATGACCCCACAACAAATGCATTCTGCTGAAGCTTTTCCTTCTCAATCACTCTCAGAACAGCCAGACCACCAGCAGAACATACAGGGTTTCCCCCAAAGGTGTTAAGATAATTGCGGTAAGTCAAGACCTTTGCAACCTCAGGAGTTGTTACCACTGCACCAATGGGAATGCCATTTCCTATTCCCTGAGGAAACCACAGGAGAAAGCTGAACTTCTGAAACTAACAAGCACTATATACCAAGCATGTAGAGTGAATAAAATTGTAAAAGGAAATTAAAAATGACCCTTCTAAAGATCTAAGATTAAGTTACCTTATATGAAAGAAGTGCCAAAGTTCATTGCATCTTTGTGCAAACAAGGAGTTGGCCCCATATAAGGATTAACCTTGATTGTATGCAGAACAATGGAAGGAAGTAAACATGAAAATGATGTGAAACAAACCATTACAGGTTGATTTACTTCCATGCAGTGTTTAATGTATCTTTACTTCGAGCAATCCACATATTTTCCATTATTCGGGTGCAGCAGAATCAGGTGGTAAATAATGGGGAAGAGTTCTCCATTCACGGTCTGAACAATATGAATGGGTAAAAAGTTCTTTGCTCAAGATAAGCTCAGGTTTCCTCTGACAACTTTATTTCACATACTTTACTTCACAAAATGAGACTTTTTATACAACATTCATTCATAAATGTAATGAAAATGCTTACTATGTCATAAACTAGCGCAGGATATTTCTCAAAAAGCTGCTATACTTATAGGTCGTTTATTAAGCTCCCCAAAAGCAATGGGCAAGGAATGCAAACAGTGGAATAAAGATCTACAGATTTCTAATAAGCTCCCTCAAATCATGGGGAGGGAGTGATGCCAATGGTGGTCAGGAGGATCTACCTTCGCCATGGTCACAATATCAGGAACAACACCATGTGCTTCGAAGCCCCAGAAATGACTGCCTGTCCGAGCAAACCCTGACTGAACCTCATCAGCTATACAAAGGCCGCCAGCTTTTCTAATGCTGTCATACACGGCTGGCAGGTAACCTGGCGCCAACTCCATAATTCCACCTACTCCCTGTCAAGCAAGGAGACTCAAATTAGAAATGAACAAAATGAATCATCTCTCACTCATAGTCCTATGTAAGCAGGTTTATGTTTGTGTTTCTTGTGTGTGTGTGGTTTAGTGGCAGTATTACCTGTATCGCTTCTGCAATAAAGCCACCTACATGACCACTAGTTCCATAGTCAATGATGTCTTGGACATCTTTAGCATATTTTACTCCATCTGAACCAAAGACACCTCGGTACTGATCTGGATTCAGCGCATGGTGAACTCCAGTCTGTTGGCACAAACATTTTATCAATAACATTAACAATGACAATTAGTCTGGTTTTTCCATGTTATAAACTTGTAATGTTCATTCTTTCTTCAATGTAAAAGGCATTACTGTCCATATAAACAAACTATGGGGAAAATTCATTACAAAGCATAAGTTATTCACTTAGGGTACGTTTGGTATATTGAATGTAGATTACATTAAGAATGGTAATATTTATTACTGGGAATAAAAGACATTATAATGGAATAACTATTACTATTTATAAGTTTGGTTGTTACATATGAAAAGCTTGTAAAAGACGATGTATAAGGAAACTTTATATTTTTTGAAATATATTAATTTTAAAACCTATTATATGAACTAAGGAATAGCTATTACATCTGTGCGCTTTTCCTTGGGTCATTACAATATCCATTTTAAAGAGGAATAGTTGTTCAATTTAAAGAATAGTTATTCCAATGTACTAATCCATGAATAAAGATGCAACCAAATAACCGAATTAATATTACAAATATATAACTATTTCATTACAGAAACTATTACAGCATACCAAATGTACCCTTAAGAAATTAAGAAAATATACCTGTACAACATTGAACTTGTAATTAGATTGAGCAGTAGCACCCATTGTCCCAGCTGCATTCCCATGATACCCGTTTCTAAGTGAAATGATGTCATGGCAGCCCGAATACAACCGCGCCATCATCAAAGCCAACTCATTCGCTTCTGTCCCAGAGTTTGTGAAATAAACAACCTGAAATTAAGCTCATACAAATTTCACATCAAACCAAGCAAAAAAAAAAAACAAGAATACGGGTCCATACAAAACTTGAAATCAAGCAATTCACCTTGAGATCTCCGGGCATCTTAGATGCCAGAGCCTCGGCAAAGTCAGCAATAGCATTATTCAGATACAGAACCGTAGAGTGCTGCAACCGCTTTGTTTGGTTAACGATTGCTTCCACCACATCCGGTTGACAATGCCCACAACAAACTGTGGCTATCCCACCAAATGAATCCAAATATCTACGACCATTTTCGTCATATAAATATTGCATTTTCCCATCTACCAAATTCAACTGTAAAAACACAATCACATATTAAATGTTATAATCACCACCAAACATCATAAACATTCCAATATCTCCTGAAATCCAACATCCACGACGGCCTCCTCATCACGACAAAATCCAACGTGAGAGGAGAAAATATCACATCCAACAAAGTGAGACTCCTCCTATTTTATAAATAATAGATCCTACTAATTAAATTCACTCACGACAAAATCCAACGTGAGAGGAGAAAGTATCCCGTCCAACAATGTTGGACTCCCCCTGTCTGGCTGTCTCATAAATAATAAGTCCCATTAATTAAATTCAATACAGAATCCAACATTAAAGGAGAGAGTATAACTTCGCTACGATAATGATATCTAATAATTTTCTGATACTACAAAAAATATATGCATCGATTCCTATGCATCTGAATTAGGAAAAATAAAATGTGAAATGAATAAGATTTGTGCATATAAAACATACGGGGTTGTTGTAGAAATGGAACAGGGATGGGCTGAGGTACTCCTTGCGCTTCTTCAAGATCTCAGCAGAAGATGGGCCAGTGTAAGGGGGTGGGGTGTAATCGAAGTGGGGCATTTTGGGTATGAGAATATCATTGCTGTCTTGAACGGAGCTTTGGGTATGGGCTAGCTGTGAGAGAGAGCAGCGAGAATTGGACCTAGACCTGGAATTTCTGTGCGACAGTGTCACTGCGGTTTGGATGATTCGCTGCATCTTCTTCGTTGATAGTTGCTACTCTCTCTCTCTCTGTGTGTATCTCTGCGTCTTTTAGTGGAGAGAGCTTTGTATTTGAGCAGCCGAAGAACTGTAATCTTTTGTAAACGTGGGCATGAGTGACTGTCTAGTCTGTCCGACATAGATGATAGATCTGATCAGATCACGTGTTTGAGTTCGCTTCTTGTTGTTTGTTTATTATTATTGTTTTTGTTTGTTTTTTTGATAGGTGTTTCAATGTTTGTTTTGTTTTGTGCTTTTTTTAGAGTAATGTTGTTTTTTTAGAGTAATCGATCAGTCCTTTATTCTAGTCTTCTAGATAAAACTTTGCTATCAAACCTATAATTTTTAAAAAATAATAATAGTAAAAAACTTATTAAAAATAAAAACTAGCATTGGGTTATCTAGGATTTTTTTGACCATTTTGTTTTGATACATAAATAGGTGCATTAAATTCTCAATTCTGTTTCAATCAAAAATAGTTTAGTTAGAATCGGTTATTTTGGAAAAAAATTTCACATTTTTGTCGAAACAAGTATTCCTGACTTAATTACTTTTATGGCATTCTTATGAATTTTTCTTATTAAAAGGAAAGAGATACACTTTACGAAATTTTATGAACTTTTTGGGCTGTTTAATTATGCATGAGATTTAATGAACTTTTAGTTTGTTTAATTATGTATGTAATTTTATAGTTTTTTCTATATTTAATTAGGCATAAGATTTTATAAATCTTTTTATTTTTTATTAAAAAAAGGTTATATCTTTTATGGATTCATGTTGATTGTTATTATTATTATTATTTGAGAATGATGTTGATTAATTAGATGGCATAAATTATAAAGTATGAACATATTCTATAGTTATTGTTATAATGGTACCAAATATAATACAATATATATATATATATATATATATATATATATATGTATATAACCGTAATATTGGAGTAGTACATCAATACATACTGCAATGCTGATATCAGAATATTCCAATTTAATAACCAATCTGAGACATAATTCAAAACTTTGCTAGATTTCGCTACTCTTGTTTGTTATTATTATTATTATTTTGCTTTAGTATCTTTCCCATTTATGTAATACTTGTATTTATATTAGCAAAGATCTCGTCTCATCTAGTCTAGGTAAATTTCGGAGTGATGCTAGGAATATTCCTAAAATACCTAAAAAGATCTAGCATTGGACTAGCTAGTGTTGTGACTTTTGTTTATTTGTTTGTTATTAGCAAGGGGCTAGTCATCTACTCCAATTAAAATTTTGCTAAATCTAAAAAACACCTTGCATTGGGTTAGGTCAAGGTCATGGCATGCGTGCAAGCTGGCATGCCCAAATAATGTCTTTTGGGCATGGTGCATGCCCATGACAACCTTGTATGTACACTGTCAAAATCAAGGTCATGACATGTCTGCGTATACACTGCTTAGAAAAAGGTAGCCTAACATGGGCACATAATTAAGGCCATAACATGCCCACGTAGATGCTCCCAAGGCCATTGCAACCCCCATGGGCACATAGCCAAGGCTTTGGCAGCCTCATAAGGGTCATGACAGCCCAACTTAAACACATTGCCAAGACCATGACCTGCCCACATGCACGAAGCCAAAGCCAATGCAACCCCATGAGAGTTTGCTACTTTTGTTTGTTTGATTATTATTATTATTATTATTATTATTATGATTGTTATTGTTATTATTATTATTATTATTATTATTATTATTATTATTATTAGGCTTTTGTTTTTTTTTAGGAATAGTTTTTTTCCCCTTCTGTAATATAGTAGTTATATTAGCAATTGACTAGCCATCTAGAATAGAATATAATGTATTTTCTTTAATGCATTTAAATTTTTTTTTATAAAATATGATAAGAAATATATAATTTTTTATTATACCTTTGCTTAATGTATGGGTGTTATTTTCACCTCTAGAAATGATTACGAGGGAATGAAACTAGCATTTTGTCTAGCAATCACTCCCATTAAACTCCAAACTAGAAAGAATATCTTTGAAAATCTCCTTCAATTATGAAAGTGGTAAAGTTTGTTTATTATTGATTTGAAATAATCTCTCTCTCTCTCTCTCTCTCTCCTCAATTTATTTTGCATATGAGCCATCCACATAAGCTCTCACTCCAATACCAACAAGTGGGCCATTTTTTTTTTTAACTGGATAGAATCTATCCTAAAGTGCAATATGGAGCTAGAACTCGAGCCCGCCCCCCCCCCCCCCCCAGCTTTGAGGCTTGGGAAGTTATCATACCACCTAAAAGGCGGGTGGTGTCATTCATGTTATTGAATTTTGATAATTCATTTTTGTATTGACATGTTAAAGAAAAGGGAAAAAAATATTTCCTAGGTATGAAAATGATATTTAAAGTTTATTTTGACCAACACCAATGACCCACTACCACACTTTTTATAGGTAAGTTGATACCTTCCCCAGCACAAAGTACTTGAAAATTTTAGAGGCAAGGATTCAAATTATAGGCATATTTCTAACCATTATATGTGTGTGCGCGCGCATGCACACAACTTCTGCATTTTCAAATGAATAATTTTAGCTATGCATTTGCATAAAAATCACAGATACAATATGCACTATTTTCATTGAAATGCACTCTAGCGTACCAAAGGTAAAAATAAAAAAGGTAAAAGGAAAAATTTGTAAAATACCATATTTTAAATGCTCACTTTTTAAATTGATATTATTTTAAAACTATAAGATAATTTAGTCTTTTTATTAAAATAGTATTTTAAAAAGAATTCAGCTCTTACAATTGTATTTTTAAAAGGCAGTTTCAACTAATTTGATTGAATCTAAGGCTACGCTTGTTTCGACAGTAAAGCAATTTCGGAAAATGTTTTCAGGAAAGGAAAATATTTTCCGAAAAGAAAAATATTTTTAGGTGTTTGGTGGCATTTTAAAAAATACTTTGGAAAATATTTTTAGGTGTTTGGTTGTGATCTTGAAAATATTATAGAAAATACATTTTTTACTTGATGCTCACATTTTCTCAGCTTCCAAACAAATATATAACATCATTTCTCAGTAGAATCACAAAAGAAACAAAACCCAAAAAAAAAAAATCATAAAATCCGAGAGAGAAGCGGCGCGATCGCGAAGGAGGAGGCGCGATCAAGATCGCGAAGGTTGGGGTGCGACGGCGTGATCGCGAAGGCTGGGGTGCGTCGGCGCGATCGCGAAGGCTGGGGTGCGACGGCGCGATCGCGATGCTGGGGTGCGACGGCGCGATCGCGATGCTGGGGTGCGCTATCGTGATCGGTGCTGGGGTGCGACTGCGCAAGATCGCAGTGCCAAGGTGCAACGGCGCGATTTGGGTTATGACACGATCTCGCGGTGGGTCATGGCGCGATCTCGCGCCGTTGGTGGGCTGGTCTTTGGTGCGACAATCGGGGGTGACCAATGCTGGGGGTGAAGCTCGGACGGTGGGTGAAGCTCGAACTGGCTTGAGGCAGGGAGTGGAGCTTGACTGGAATGACTAACAATGCGAGAAGCCGAGAGGGAAAATGAGGACTGAAACCAATTGAAGGTAAAATACAAACGGAAAATATTTTCCGGGTGGGAAGCAATATTTTACAGTCAAATGTTTCTAATTTTCCGTTTGACCAAAATTTCAGGTGTTGCCAAACACCCGTAAACGCGTAAAACAATTTCCTGAAAGCGTTTACCGTCGAAACAAACGCAGCCTAAGTGAAATTGTGTTTTCCCCCCAATTCCCCGAAACAATTTTAGGTAGTATCAATTTATTTGGCAAATTTGGCAAGGAATGGCCGCATCCAGCGTCCTGTCTCACGTTGGACTTTATAAGTCTACCATTATTCCACCAAAAAATAACACGTCCATCGGGCAAAGCAGACTGTATACACACCCTCCAGTCCTTCACCTTCTTGTCCAACTCCAAAACCAAATGATAATAGGAAACTTCCGCTGCTGTGCTTCAGAATGAGCTTCTTATACCACTTCCACGTTTACATTTTACACTATACCAATCGAAATAATTGTTCTTCTCAATTTTACAAATCAAACTTTGAGAAACCAGTTACCTATGTTGACAATGAAACAGCAATTATCAATTGTTAAACATCAACCTTTTGGATTTAGCATCAGAGATGTTATCAACCCTTTTTTGAAGAATCCCCACATACAACGGAAAACATGTCAGCACCTGCAATTCATGGAGGCAAGGAAAAATCTGCAATGAACAAAATGGGCAAGGTCCACAAAACACCACAGATAACTGCTAGGCCCATGTTAAAAGTCTACAGACTATACAATGATTAACCAGACTAACCTCCTCTAACAACAATTTACTAACACTATAGGAGCAATGATCACAGCACTATACGGGCCAAAATAACAACTACTAAAAACAAGATTGGCTATCCACAAAATCTGATTTTCATCTATAGGATCATCTCCAATCTTCACCACCACCATCATCATCATCGTCAACATCAAAATAATCACCATCAGAAATATCATCATCAGCAATGTCATCATCATATAGGTCTGCATCATTTGACAGGCCATGGTTGTCCAAGTCCTCAGATTCCAATGATTTGTCACTTCCACTCTCACTTTCAAGTTCTTCTGACTCATTTTCAGAGGCTTCACTCTTCTCTTCCTCTTCCTCTTCAGATATCTCATCAGGATAATCGTTTAGTGGATTATTTTCAGCTGACAACCACAAAAAAGAAGAAGGGAGAAGAAAATAAATAAAAGCAGACTTGAGGAGGAAAAAAGAGGAAGAAAGTTTATAATTACCATTTGAATCATCTGTCTCATATTCTGATTCATCGGGCCCATCATAATAATCCTCTTCATCAACCTGTACACTGAATCAATGACAAAACAAACTTTAGCAAGAAAGACTAAGTGCAGGTAAATAAATCCAGAGTATTTGATACTTACATAGGAAACGGGTAAGAAGCTTCTTCATGAACTATGTCCATGTCATCCCTTACAGCGTAAAAGTCATATACACAATCATCTGCAGCTAATGTGTAATCACAGAAGGATTCACCAAAGAGCAATTGAAAACATAGACAAAAATTACAGGTCAGCACTAATACTAAGCAAATGTATATAAATCATAACAATCTTCATATTGATCACAAGCATAACATTGGAAAAATTTGACACAAGAAAACTCATTTGTTTCTTCTAAATAAAGGGGTGACAAGGCTGCAAGAGCTACAACTCAATGTCTATTTTCTACATTAACTTGAAATCAGTTTAAAACCAAAGACTGAAATGGTTACTGAAGACAGAAAGCATGTATGAAGGTGAATAATAGTTATCAATGAACTACCTTGTTTTGACATGGAAGCATGTAAGTCAGATTCAATCTCTGAAGCAGCAGATGGAATTATCTCTCTTAGTAGAGGCAGATAACTAGACAAAAGCATATGATCCTCCAATGATATATCTCTGCAATAAGAATAAACGGGCAACCATAGTCAAAAAGAAATTTCCAATTGTGACCAGAGTCACCAGACCAGGGTTTTCATAATAAGAAAAACTTACTCCTGCTGTTTCACCTCCTCAGATCTTTCCTCAACGTCAACACGAACGACATCATAAAACCGACACATTTCATCTAGTTCTTTTTTATGCATTGCCTCTTGGTTTCCTTGTCTGCTTCTCCATATTTGTTCAAAACGAGCATTTTTTGCTAAGACCTAAAGGCAGAGAAAAGTTTGAAATACAGTTGTGTTGGAAAAGGAATATAAAAAGACAAGTTTCACAAAGTATACATTCGATAACTGTATAAACTAAATGAAATCATATGACAGATCCCCATGCACGCAGAATAGACTTTTTGGATAAAAACTAAACCTAAGAAGGGTTGTAGGATGTTGAGTTTGGCCTTTAAAATTCAATAAGATCCAAACATAATCAAACTTGGCTAATTTATATCAAAACCGATTTCAAACAAACTTCAATTCAAGATAAGAAAAAGATGAACCGTGTAGATTATTTTTAAAATAGTACAGAACCATGGAATGTTCTGCTCGAGTTAGGCTTGAGAAAAAATTACAAGCTCTAATATAAAATTTATCTGATTGCCATTTATTTTATAAATTATCCGAACCAGCATCCACCAAGCCAAGCCAGAGAAGTTTTGTATATCTTAGCAGCCCTAGCTGTTGTAAAATTTCATATCAACTTCTCCATCCTTACAATTCCTAGCCCCATTAACTTATAATTACTATTACTATTTATTTTATAATAATGTCCTGTGAAAACATGTGGCACAAGAAGACTCTTCCTGTGTCATAAAAAAACAGCCTTTCAATAGTTTGGACAAAATAAAACTGGACTAGTCTTTGAACAGAACTCAACACAGTTGTGATCTCAACAACTTATGCTTAAAAGGGAATTTAATAAAAAGTTTCAAGAGCAGAGAATAACAGTTCCATAATGTAAGAGGAAAAAAAGAAAAAGAAAAAGAAAAGCATCATGTTAATTATGTTAGTGTTACAGCCTTCCATTATTCATCCATAAAAACACAAACAAGAAATATAAGAAACAAACCACCTCTGGCAAGGTGGCCAGGACGATTGCTATCCTTCAGTCCTTTCATGGTTTGGGTATCATCCCATGATATTATTGATAAATAATTAGGTTTATTTTCAGGGTACTCGTATTTGTGCTATATGTTTCCATCATAATATTAAGTACTTGAGAAGAGAAACAGAATTATTAACATGTAAGATATGATCAAAATGTTTTCTATTTCTAAGTAAGATATTATCAATATGCTACTATTTAAAAAAGGAAGAGAGGGGGGGAGGGGGGAACAAGATTGTATGATAATTCATTATTAGTTTCTTTGTTAACTATACCCAAAATATGATTGACTGAACTTTGTTTTCCAGTAGGCGCTTAACAAAGCTGCTCATTTGAACATGAAACATCTTTCTATATTTTTCAAAGGAAATTAAAAATATATATGAAAAATGGTCCAAATGCATACAGCATTAGAACAAAAATATATTGGAAAGTATTGTCGAAATAGGTGTTATCTCTATTTTATAAATTCTAGAAAAGTCTCTTAATCTCACCAATTGTGAAAGGTACAAAATTAATATAGATCTCACAATGATACCATCATAGCAGTTAAACTTACATGGTTTAAACAACAATAGTAGATGCAACATAAAAATCCATCTAACAATACTGAATATCCAAAAAAAGAACTAAGAGTAAATCAACACTCGACAGTGAGAAGAACTGCAAAATGATCACCTAATAATAAATGACAATGATTGATGATGAAATGTAACAAATAATCACCTAGTGAAATGAAAGAAAAAGAAAGATATCATATGTGTGTGTGTGTGTGTGTGTGTGTGTGTGTTTAATCTTTAATCTGCTATTAAAATACCTCCTGTTCTTGTCGGGCTTTAGACAACAGCTGATCTTGTTTCTGCTAACAATAGATTAGAAGTAAGGAAATGTTAAACTAAAAGAAAAGGTAATGTCTTCAATCATATTTGAGACAGTGAGATAATTATGCTTCTGAACAGTCATGCAATGTGTGTGAGTGAGTGAGCATGTGGGCGCATGTACGTGTAGGAATGGCAATGTGTTGGGTTTGGGACTAAAAAATATTTCCAAACCCAAACCCTCTAAATATTTTAAATACCAAACCCTACCAATGCAAACTCATCCATTTAAATAAATAAATAAAATAAAAAATAAAATAAAATAAACCAAACCAACCAGTTTATCTAATATGAGTCAGATTGAACATGTTGTGGATCAGGCCAGGTTGACCTAAAATTGAAAATCTAGAATACTATCTACATTTAATGATTAGTGAGAACTTTTACACTAAATTTAACAATATTTAAAGCAGAAAGAGAGGCACACCACACCTAATTTTTTTTTAGAAACTCGAGTTTTTGTGTAAATAAAATTAGTAATTAGGGTATTTTAGTAATTTAAATACATAGGCAGGTTGGGGTTGGGTACCTAAGGTGTAAAAAGCAAACCCTTCCCAAACTGTAACAAGTTAAAAATTTTGAACCCAAACCCAATCAAAAATTCCTGAACCCTTAATATTTGGGTCAGATTGGGTTGGAACACTCACTAAACCCAACTCATTACCATCCCTACACAGCAGCACTGTGTGTGTGTGTGTGTGACAGACAGAGAGAGAGAGAGAGAGAGATTACATTTCCCTTTTTAAAAGTGAGCCTTCGTTCTTCGCCCTTTCTTTCACCTTTGGATACATCAGCAAAACTGGACTCCTAAAGAAACAGTCAATAAGAACACCTATCATCCACATTTTAAAAAATTTGACACAATAAGAATCATATAACAAGTCACAAAAGAAAATAACTTCCCATGTAAGGAAGAATGTGACTCAAGCAGCATGCTCATGCTCTAACATGGCATTGCCAAGCACATTAATGAACAGAATAGTAGAAGAAGAGAACCAAGGACTGACATAAAACGTGCCATACTGACCACAAATGATTGGACAATGTCAATGGTTTTCTCAGAGCTACTTAATGTCTCGACATGCTGCACCAGAACCTTCTTAGTCTTGAATTCCCCTAAATACAGAAGAAAGAGAGCCTCACTTAAACCATATGATAATGCTTGCATATATGCATGAAATTTGGAAAACCATAAATTTTTTAAATTGAATCCCAAATCCAAAATTAAAAACAAAACAAAACTGAAACACAATATGTGTGAAATCCAGGAGAACATAAATCCAAATTGAATCCCAAATCAAATGCGGAAAAAAAAAAACAAAAAATTCAAAACAAATTTTCAGCCATATAATATACATTTTCTTAGTGTTAAACATAAATTTGATGAGTCTTAGCAAACTCTCCTCCTAACCATTTCTTCAAGCTTTATTTTTTTGATAGGAAAAGAAAGATGAAACCATTTCTTCAAGCTTTATAGTGAATATAAATGGAAGGAAGAATTTGCTTTGCTTATAACCCTTCAAAGGCACTCAATTTGACAATAACATTGCATTGCAATTTGCAAATACTAATTTCCATTCTCCCAAACAAGAAATAGAAATGAATTTGGAAACGAAATGCGAGTGGTAAACGAGTAAAATACCTTTCTCAGCAGCTGAATCCGAAATCGATAAGTTCTCAAAATCCAACAACGGACGCTTCAGTGGCCTTTCATTGATTTCAAGCCCTAACATTATTAAGAGTAAGTAAAGTTTTCAATTACACATTTCTACTTATAAATTGCAAGGATTTCATGGAAGTTGAAAGCAAGCAAGAAAATTTGAGAGTGAGAAATGGAAAAGGAAAAAAACTCAAACTCACAGAAAGCATCGAGTGGAGACTGAAAGGTTTTGCGCTTAACCCTAACGATGACAGGCTTGTCGTCCGTGGATTTTGGCGGAGCCGATGAGCTTTCGCCGAGGGTCGCCATGAATACGCGCACAGACACACCAAGAAACCCTCACTTCTGCCTGAGGGGGTTTGGCAGGGCTTTTTCAGAATGTGAGTTGTGCTCGCAAAAAATGTAAAAGGAAATGGAGAGGACGGTGGTGACCGCTAAAGAGAGACAACTGGACGGCGGCGGTGAGAGAGGAAGGGAGTGACCGAAATGAGAGAAACAGAAACAAGTAGAGAATTGGAGAAAAGAGGGAAAAATAGTGAAATAGAATGCGAAAACTAAAAAAGGGCTTTTTTTTTTTTTTTTCTCATCTTTTAGCATATGAATTTTTTTTTTTTTTTTTTATTAGAATGTTTAGCATATGAAAATGAAAAATGCTTTTAATACACCTGTTATCAGTGCTCTTTCTATTAACTGTGTGATAAATAGAAGTGAAAGTGTGAAACATATTCCTCCCAATATTAATTGTGTTGATTTTGAAGGGTTTGACTTCCTTTTAAGAAAAAGTTTGTTTTTGTTTGTTTATTTAAGAAATTAGTCGTTAACTCATGTATAGCACGAGAACTTACCAATTTGTGAAGTAGAATCAAATAATTTTATAAAAAATTAAAGAAATTACACCATTGCATGATTTGCACTTATATGACTTTAATTTGTGTTACACACACACTTGCCCACTTAAGCAAAACATACACACACTTTCCCACCGCTACATGAATACCATATATCACACGGAGACAATCACAATTAATTATGTTTCATACCATACTACCTCTTCTCCCCCACCCCCCTTCCTTTACAACATTTTATTTTTTTAAATCGAATTCAAACTCTCCTAATTAACGAAATTAATCATACATGAAAATATTTTCCTCTAAGCTACAAGACACAATCACACAAAGTTCTTGACATACAATCCCACCCCTATATGTTTTAGTTGTATGTGTACAAAGTTTGAAAAATGATGAAGAAATTATTAGTTTTAGAATGAATGCTATTGATAGAAATCAACAATAGTAAATAAACTTCAAAATTATTATTATTATTTTAATGATCGGTGATATAAAGGTTACACAATAAATAACATGTTCTCTATTAAAGACAGATAATTGGGTTTTTAGCAAAAAAGAAAAAAAAAAGTTGTTTGATATACTTAGTGGAACTCTTATTAATGATGTGACATGAGTCACATGACATCTATACATCTTTTTGTTTTTTTGAGCAAAAACATTTTATGCATCTTAATCTCCAACAATGCCAACCTTTGTGTATTTGGCGTACTTGAAACATAGATAGGAGTTGTTTGAGAATTGAGATATATAGGAATTCTTGTTATACATGACGTGCAAAACGTTGCATGTAACAATTAACAACACATGTTGCAGAATTTAAAAATACATGAAAAATTATAAAATATATATATATATATATTTTTTCTAAAAGAGTAGAGGAGAAGAAGATAATATAAGCAGAACTCATACCTCTACTCTGCTTTAAAAAAAATATATTAGGGTTTGCTTTACTTTTATAGTATTCACAATTAATTATAAATATTTGAGTTTGAGTTTAACTTGGACTTGCTAGAAAGATAAAGTTTTACTCCTTGTTAATTTTGGATTAAAAAATAATAATTTTTTTTAAATGATAATGATGAGTCTGAATTTGAGTTGGACTTGTTAGATAAATAGAGTCTCACTTCTTGTTAACTTTAGACTAAACAAAGATAATTTTATTTAAATAAAAAACTACAGCTTGAACTTAATTTATCTATATATATATATATATATATATATATATATATATATAAAACCGAAACTTCTGAAACTCTCACAATTTTCCATGTCATTTTATTTAAATATTGTGCTGACATGAAAAATTGTGAGAGTTTCAAAGGCTTCAGTTTTATATATATATATATATATATATATATATATATATAGATAAGTTAAGTTCAAGCTGTAGTTTAGAATAATATATTTATGGACATGCTCGTGAGTTAAACAATAGGGGTGTCAATGTTCAACCCAACCCGCGAACATGATACGAACCCGACATGGGTTTTTATGGGTTAGGTTTGGGCCTTAGCGGGTTTGGGTCATAAACGGGTCAACCCGAAAGCAACACGATAAGAAACCGGTTATAAGCGGGTTAACTCGCGTAACCCACAATAGACACGTTTAACACGCTAATTTATTTGTGTCAACCTGAAATGACCCATTTAACACAACCTATTTAACTCATATAACAAACAAATATTCATTTTATTTTAAATTTGTCAAATACCTTTTATATCTAACTTATGTTTTAAACTTAAAAAGAAAAGTAAGTAATTACAAAAACTTACAAGGGATATAATTAGAAATTGAAACTTTACAAACCCTAGATCTCTAAACCCTATAAATCCTAAATCTCTAAACCTTCTTATATTTTTGTAAAGAACTTATTTCTAAATGGATGTTATATGTTTGTTGAACTATATTATTTTAATTGTGGATTGAAAACTTGAAGTATATAGACTACTTTTGGGATGTAAAGAATAATTTATTTCTATATAAATGTTATATTTAATATTAATCAAGTTGAAATGGGTTGGGTCAAATTTGTGTCAACCTAACACAACCCGTTTATTAAGCGTGCCAAGTAAGTTGGGTCAGGTCAACCCGCCTTATTAACAGGTCGAGTTAAAGTTAAAGGATCATGACACGATTATTAAATGGGTCAGATTCGGATTGAGTCATTGGTCGAATACCCTTACCTCGATACGACACGAACCCGACATGCTAACCTGAATTGACACCCATGACAAATGCTTGAACACACCTAATATCGGTGCTCTTAGTATTAACTGTGTGATAAATAGAAGTGAAAGTGTGAAACATATTCCTTTGTATAATAAATTGTATTGATTTTGAAGAGTTTGGCTTCCATTTAAGAAAAAAGTTTGTTTTTGTTTGTTTATTTAGGAAACAAGTTAAGTTCAAGCTATAGTTTAGAATAATATATTTATGGACATTATGAGAGACCTCGAAAGTGCCCCTCAAAAAAGAGAGATTTTTGGGCACCTTTTAGGGTACCTCTCTTTTTGGGTAAGTGGTATGGAGTCGTCACTTCTTTTTTTATACAAAAAAATAAGAAAAAATAAATACATGACTGAATTGTTCTCTTCATTGATTGAATTAAAAAAAATTACATAATTGAAAAATTATATGGCTTTGGGTACTAGTTACAAACTACCAAATAATTACATGGCTTTTTGTACTAATTACATTCTACCCAAAATAAAATAAAGACAAGGCTAGATCTACTTAACCAATAACCTAAATCCGAAGGCTAGGTTACGGAATGAGAATGTGTTAAGCACCTATTCCGCCCAGACAGAGACTGGTCTTCTAGACTCTTGTGACTAATGTATCATTCTATGCATTTCATGAATGATATGTTGAACATGTGAAATAAAATTTAATCACACAAATTTATTATGAATGAAGTCTCTTCTTTTGAAAAGAATCATATCTTTTTTGGTTGGTAAAAAATGATTTTTTGATTTGTCAAAATACCAGATTTGTTTTGTAGTATGTAGAAAATGTGGTTTTTAGAGATACAAATTCAGATCTGTTTTGTGATGATAAAAAAATAATTTTTTGATAAAAAAAAAAATCAGATCTATTTTTATGTTGTAAAAGAATGAAAAAGAATATTTTTTTTAAGAAGAGAATTTCACTCATAACTTAAATTTATGCAACATGAATCCAAATAAAACAAACACTAACACAATCATGTTTGATCTTTTTCTTTATTTCAAAAATCTACATATGTTAAAAAAAAAAATCAGATCTGCATCTAAGGAAGATACAAATCAATTTTTACTTGAGAAAAATTCAAATCTACATCTAATGAAGATGCAAACCCATTTTTATTATAAGAAAAAGTCAGATCTATATCTAATGAAGATACAAATCTATTTTTATTTTAAGAAAAAGTCAGATCTACATTTAATGAAGATGCAGATCCATTTTTATGTTTAGAAAAAGTCAGATCTACACCTAATGAAGATGCAGATCTGTTTTTATTTTTAGAAAAAGAGTTGTTCACATGCAGATTATTAACATTCAAGAAAGAGATTATAATAATTGCATAAAAACAATCATGCTTTAAACAAAACAATGATCAATAATTCAAAGATAACAAAACATTCATCATTTTAAACAAGAAGCATAAGAAAAAAGAAAAGAGTGATTGACAACAACCTCTTGCATTGAGCACTCCTTGTTCTTGAGGGGATGTTTTAGGGTTCAAAGAAACTTATTTAGTTATCTTTGAAACCTAAAAACTCTAATTTAAGTTGCAAATCTTAGAGAGGATTAGCAAGTATCAACAATTTGAGAGTTTCAAAACGTATGTCTCTCAAAGTGTAAAAAAAATGTGTTGAATTATGGGGTTCAGTCTCTATTTATAGAGCTCAGAAAACTCTAAAAAATAGGCACGGACGATTAGGATGTGAATTCGAACGCATCATTTTGCGAAAAGATCGAAAATGGTGTGCCTTATCGTCACCTGAAGGCCGTTGGACTAAAGCCCAAAAAGGGGAAATTTGGCCCTTTTAGAGTGTCGCTCGGCACTGTGTTGTTTGGACTCTCCTTCTAGGGTTTTTTGATCCGGTCCGTCCACCTAGACATGTTTTCATCCTCTATCCATAATTTTTTTTTATCTCTTTTCTAGATGATTTAGGCTTTTTAAGAACAATTATCTTGCAGATAAATATCCTAAAATAAATCTTTGATAGGCCAAGAATGTATTGACCCCTTGTGATGAATTAACCAATTAATTAGCCAAGTTAATTAATTAGGTTCAATTACATGCAATGAGCATGGTAACACAAACAAACCATCAACTAAAATATAATGCAATAGAAATTAAATTTGACATGGTGATTTGTTTATGAATGGGAAAAACCTCTGAGACAAAAACCCTACCGGGTGATTTTAAGGTCACCATTCTCGAGAATCCACTATTATCAAAACAAGTGATTACAAGTAAAGGAATCTCAGTACCTTAGACCAACCTACAGTTGAATCCTTACCCCAATATCTAATTAGACTTGTTCTGTAGTGACAATCTCTCCTTGTATTGCATGGCTCCCAGTACATGACTAACCAAAAGATGCACGGATCCCAGTACGTGACTTGATCACCAACTTAAGAATGATGTTGGCTGCAAAGTTCTCCTGTTCATCACACGATGAAAATCATGAAGTTTCTTGGTCACAAAACCCTATGGTGTACAAACACAACAGTTTCTTCAAGAGAAAGAAGAACTAGGACAAATTCTATCTCTAGTCACAATTTGCATGAACAAGACTTTGCTTAATACTCGCGCAATTGTGCAAACTTTGACGGCCCTTAAAATAATCCTTATATATGTTTAGGTTTGTGAGAAAAGAAAGCCCAAACATACATTCATGGATTGGATTAAAATCTGAACTGAAAATCTGAACTTCATAAACCTTGACAGATACCCTATCTATCGAGCAACTGTCGAGCCTCGGGCTGAAACAACTCTTTTTAAATCTCGATAGGTACTAGCTGTCGAGCTTTAATGAACAACACTTCTTCACTTGATTCTTGGACATACTTGCATGGTTTTAACACTTGAACTTGAAATCTTATTTCTCAAAGCATTAAACACATCCTATATCTACCCAAGTACAAGTAATATGCATTTTGTTAAAGAATTAGCCAATTACATAATATGTCGACATACGTTCCTAACATGAATCACATATGTCCTAACAATCTTGATAAAGTTTAGATTATCCACAATTTTATTGTTATCCAATCATCTATTTTATTCCTTTGCATGCAACCTATTTTAGATACTAATTATCAACCATCCACAAAATTATTCAATTAATTTTAGTTGTTTAACTAATCAGAATTAATTTGAATTAATCATGTGTGGTTGACTCTACCTAGACACAACACATATGGACTATGTAAACTTGATCATGAAATATCTTTCGATCTGACTGTCTGATTTGGAAATCGGACATACTATCGCGATCATTAGAATCTCAAGATCATTTTTATGATATGCAAGGAAGAGACTGATGTATGCAATGTAAGAACAAATTGATGCATGTGATGCAAGAACAAATTGATGCATGTAATGCAAGAATGATTTTTTAGGTACATGGATGATCATTCTAGTCATCTCCCTTGATTAAATTATGAGTGCAAAATCGAATGTTTACAGAGATGCTCATGAGTTAAACATGCATAAAAATATAGGGTAAAACTTAGGTTTATTTCTTTAAGTGTACAATGTACTACATTAGTTGTCCTAAACTCTTAATTAGATGTAAACACATAACTGCATTGAATTTAGTTGTTTTTGAAAAAATAAAATTGTGTGGTTCATTGGCTAGCGTAACCATATGTTTGAATTTAATTATGAAATTTGATATATAACACATGATGAAACACATTATGAAATGTAGCTAAAGTTTTACTCAAAAAATATATGATATGTATACATGTGTAAGTTTGTAAAAATAAGTTAGTAAGCATAAATTTATTATTTGTATTTATTAAAAATATAAATAGCTCATTTTTTTTTTTGTAAAAATAATATATAATTTTTAACTTTAAAATGTTGATTAATGAAATTTTATAAGTTCATAAACGAAAATCATATAAAAAACAATAATAGTAGAGAATAAAAAAGCATAAATTTTGGAACTTCATTGCACGATCTAGAGAGAATATATGGTAAGGGCTCTTCAATTTCGAGCCTTCTATGAGGTTTAATTATGTAGTTTATTGGTGCTAATCTTTTTACGGGTTTGGCTTATTTTCAGTACGTTTTTAACTGGATATGTCCTTTTGTTTTAAATATATAATGGCAAGTGGTAGTGGGTTTTAATACCCATATTTTATTTAGTTAGTGGGTGATGTGACAATCTCTCATGAAAACAAAATAAGATTCTTTTTTTAAAAAACAATACATTTGGCAGTGGTAGCTTCAGGAATATTGTCTAGAGAGGTCATTAAAAAACTTAAATTTCACAATATTTAATAAACACAAATTTTTGAATATACCGAGTTATCAACAAAAAAAAAAAAAAAACTTGAAGTTCTACAATTTTCTTCTACTAGTTTTCATATGTTAAAATCATTACAATATAGTTTATTATTTTTTGTCATTATTTTTTGTTGATGTGGATAAGTGTGACCATTTTATTTTGTTAAATTTATATAACATTTTTATTTTTATGAAGTTTTTTTATTTAGATGTATTTTTATGAAGTTGTCATTATCTATTTGTTATTGTTTTTATAAAAATATTTTAAACTAAATAACAAAACTCAACTCATTGGCATTGTATTAAATTGGCCCACACAACCACACTCATCTATACATAAATAATAAAGTAAGTGTTTACTTTACTAATTAAATCCTTGAACAATTACTAATTTTACTTTTTTTTTTCTTGAATCACTAAGTATTTTTTAATTATTTTCTCAAAAAATTTTCTAATTATTAAATTATATAAAATTATATTATATTTATAGTAAAAAACACAAATTAACACACATCACGATTCACATAAATAACGTTATGATAAATAAAAAATAATACACACAATTAGTATCAAATACACACTCACATGCATAATATATATATAAAATCGAAACTTCTGAAGGGCTTCACCACTATTTTTTTTTAAAGATTCTTTTTATTTTATTTATTTAAGTTTAATTTTTTTAAGAGAATAACCCGACATTCTATATCTCTCTTGACTCCCCTCCTAATGCAGAAGAACTCCCTCTCTCTTTAAATCTCTAACCTTCCTCCAAATCCTTAACCTCACACACGCAATCTCTTCCATTAAAATAAAAAAAAAAAATCCTAACGCTAATGCAGAAAGAGACCTAACGCAGAAGCACTCCCTCTCTCACTCTAAATCTCTAAACTCTATGGGCTAAGGTGTTCTTGCTACAACGTTTTCAAATATATTGATTGGACTGGCTCAATATATTCCGAGAATGGTTAGGATCGATAGCTTTCATAGACTGGCTCGACCTTGAACAAACACGAGATGTAATGCCAAAATCTGATCCAACATGAACGGTGTGAAGCCAAAGAGGAGCGGAAGGGGCGATGATTGTTGTGAACCTTTGCCACAGTCTGTTGGTATGAAGAAGGGGTTGGGGTTGGGGCTGAGGTTGTCTCTTTTGAAGCCGAGGAGGAGCCAAAGCGAAAGCGATGATTGTTTTGAACCATTGTCACAGTCTTAAGGTAAGTTTAATTTATTAGCAAATTTATAATTAAGCATATTTAGATCAGGGTTGGGTTTTTGCTTTGTTGTGTAGGCAATAATATACATCTAAATCCATGTAAAAGGCAGAAGATATGTTTTTGTTTTTTTCTTTATATATTAATTAGAAAGAATATGGAAATTAGGCATATTCAGATCAAGGTTGGGTTTTTTGCTTTGTTGTGTACTCAATAATATACATCTAAATTCATGTAAAAGGCAGAAGATAGCTAAAGTTAATGAAATGCCAGAGGATATCCTCTTTCAAACCCTAAAACACATAAAGGCTAACATATTAGAGGGCTTTAATCTCTTTTCTCTTTCTCTCTCTTTTTTTTTTTTTTTTTGCATAGATCGTTTCAGTAGCTTTCAATCTAGCAATTCAATATGCAAGGACTGAAAACTATGGCGGCAATTTTTCTCTCATCTTAAATGGAAAGATTTACATACACAACTGTTCTTTGTTAACTTAAATTTGTTAAGAGTATCATCCTCTTTTTACTATTCTGGATTAAAATGATAAAGAAAAAAAATATATAATATGCTTTGAGCCATATTGTAAATAGAAGGGGAAACATATCCTTTTAATTTGGAGTATGTACATGAAGTCTTTTATGGCTTGTTTGGATGTTTAAAAAAGGAGGGAGAGTAGAGTAGAGGGAGGGAGAGTAATTTAAATCCCTTGTTTGAAAGTTTTTTAAGGAAGGAAGGGGAGGGATTTGGAGGGGTTTTGGGGGGGGGGGTTTCAACTACCTCTAACCCTTCATTTTTAATTCCCCCAAATTGGAGAGATTTGGAGGGAGAGTAGAGTAGATAAATTATTGACCAAATGAATTCTCCAATTTACCCTTTTTAAATTAACAAAATTACAAACCAATTAATCATAGACCAATGTTGCAATTTATTTTCAAATATGGGTAAATTTGTCTATTTAATCATTTCCTCTCATTTCCATCTCAATTTTAAAAACATCCAAACAAGGGGAAGGGCTAATTACTCTCTTCCCCCTTATTAATTTTAAAAACATCCAAACAAGGTGGAGGGTAATCATTTCACTATACTCTCCTCCTCACTACTCTCCTCTCCTCTACTCTCCTCCCTCTCTAAACTTCCAAACAAGCCATTAACTTCATAACCAAACTTACCTGTTTATGTGGTATCAAAAATACATAGGTACCTACAAAAACCTCATTCCATGTTTTCAATTTTTAGGCACAGAGGAGCTTGCACAGGCCTTGGGAGAGAAATAACAACCCTTGGTTATATTGGAGCTGGTGTTGCTGCAACACGATACTCTCTTTTCTTTTTAAAATTCTCTCTTTTATGGATTTTTTTGGAAGTTTTGTAGTGATTCATGACTATTGTCCTACTATTTTAAAATAGAGTAAAAGATCATTCTTATTGATGTCCACTTTTATTAAGTGTTATTTTTCTTACATGTAAACAAGTTGTTTGATAAAATTCCTAAGTGATTTTTTGTTGTCGTTCTAGAAGTCATAATACATGGAGAGTGGTAAGGAGGAAGAAAAGTAGGGAATATGATGCTGTGTTGTTGATTTAATTAGGGTGAGATGTTTTGTTGGCCTTATTTTCTCAATGTCATATTTTTGATATTGGGATTGGGATTGGTATTGATGGTGAGATTTTGATATGATTCCCTTTGAGAAGTAGGTTTAATTTTTTTTAATCGTTTATTTCATGGTGGGTTTGTGTATTAAGATTAGAGTTTGTTACCCTTAATAACTTCAAAGGAATCAAAGCTTTTAGAAAGTTTTATTGGCATTGATGGTGAGATAGGTTTATATAGTAGAAAACAACATTTAGATAGTTTGGTAATAGTTGATAGTATTGTAAAAATGTTTTTTTGTTTTTGGCTGCACTATTGTAACAATGATTTACCATATTGATTATTAGTCTGTGGACTAGTGTCACTTTGGAGCTTTAGGGGCCTCTATTGGGCTGCTATTGCTGTGGACTAGAAGAGTAGTAAAGAAAGTTGATAGGGATGTGGGAAATTATTCAGTTTATGTAAGTTCAGATTTGTGGATGATCAATACAAGTTGGTGTTTCAGGTGCCTATGGTCCCAATTCTGAGCATAACAAATACTTTTGAGGTGTCTATCACTATGGGGGTTTGGTGGAGTCTTGGAAGAGATTTTGACATGTTACCCTTTAAGAAGTAGGTTTGATTTTTTTTTTTAATAATTTATTTCATGGTGGGTTTGTGCATTAAGATTAGAGTTTGTTTCCCTTATTAACTTCAAAGAAATCAAAGCTTTTAGAAAGTTTTATTATTTTACTTAGAAAGACGTTTCTCTTATAGCAGCTAAATCCAAAATAATAATAATAATACTTTATGATGGAAGCTATGAGATCAAGCTAACTTGAGTTACTCTAAAACAAGTTCATAAAACCCTATTAAATTTGATCAAGAGTGTATATCAATTGTTTACAAAGTGAAACAATGACTATTGATAATGGTTTCAATAAAATTTCCGTATTTTGTCAACAGATTAATATTAATAGATTTTATATTGCCATGGAGACCTACTGGCAGAATCGCATGGTAACATACTTGCTTAAAAATTAAATAAATAAAAAAGTCTGGAAATTTTCTGCAAAACAATTGAATACTTCTAAAATGAACATTTATAATTATGTGTGAAAAGGCTCCACATGCGAGGTTGCAATAACACTAGCATATATATAGTTTGAATAGGGCTCTCTTGATTTGCCAACATGCATTGTAACATTGGAAAATTTGAACAGAGAAAATGGAAGTAAAGCTTACACTTTGCGGATCAATTGAAAATCAAGTTTATCTTTGTTTTGGATTCACATTTTTAATTAGTTTTCTACAAGTTTATCCATAACTTCATTTGGAAATCCTGTTTTCTATTCAGTTCACGACTTCCTACAATGTTGTTCTATGATATAATTCTTAATGCAACTGTTTAAATCCGTGGTTTTCTCTGTGACAAGTTTAAATGCCATTTTAGTAGATAATCAAAAGAAGTCCTAAAAATTTTAAGTGCTTTGTTGTTGTTATAATCATTATTGTCTTATTATACATTGTAGTCTTTTCCAAATGTTTGGAAAGAATGAAAATTGAAAGAAAAGCTTGATTTACAACAATATGACTATTGTTGCATGTCAGTAATTATGTTAAGGAATAGGTGTAGATGATTTTCAATTGTATAGGTTGGCGATTCTTTCTTCTAGACATTATAATATATAGTTTTTGTATCTGTAGCTCAGAATTTTGATTTTGTTCAATAGGGCAAATAGGTTATGCCATTGTTCCTATGATTGCAAGGGGAATCATGTTGGGTCCTAATCAGCCTATGATTCTGCACTTGCTTGATATTAAACAGGCAACTGAATCCTTGAATGCGATAAGAATGGAAATGACTGATCTTGCCTTTCCTCTTCTGAAAGGTATGTCCCTTATCTTGAGAGCTAATTCTAGGTAGGTAGAATTATTCTCTTCCCTCAGGTTCTTTCCTTAGGTTTCTTCACTCATGTCATGAATATGGTTCAATAGGTGTGGTTGCTACCACAGACGTTGTTGAAGCGTGTAAAGATGTCAATATTGCCGTTATGCTTGGTGGATACCCATGGAAGGAAATTACGTTAAGAGGATATGTTGTCTACAAATTTGTCTATTTATAAGGCTCAAGCTTTGGCCTTGGAGGAGCATGATGTTGATGCCAAAACAATTCAAATCACAAGTGACAATTCAAGAAGAGATGAACATCAACAAAAGAAATATTAGTGAAATAACAAAAATTATGTGGGACTCTGATAATAAGGTAAGAAAAAAGAAAACCTTGAACAATAACATTGTGTCCTTAACATTGCTTTATGTACTATAGACCTGCTTTTACAAAATTTAACTATAAAATTATGAGTTGATTGATATTCATTAATTAAATGGAAAATCTAAATGGAAAAGAATTCGTTTTCCAAATACAACTAAATGACTATAATCTCAAGTATGGATGGGAATTCTTCACCGTCAAGAAAGTTTTTAAATCTTTTAAAGAAACTGACAAAGCAATTCAGCTTGATAAAATGATAGAACTACATATTATTTAATATAGCAAAATTACAAATTTGATTTTTAACTTCTATATGTTGTAATACATTTCTCAACCTTTTCCATTGCCAGGTTTACATCAGTGATATTTCAAATGAATGTAACAACAAATTATCAAGTGAACAAGATGGTGAATCTACAAAGTTTCAACATCTATGATCAAGGAAATCAAAAGGGCATATTTAGTGACTTCTATGAAGCAACAAAGGAATAAGATACAAAGAACACTATAAAGTTTTCTTTCAATTTATTTGAAATATTGGTTGAGTAGTTCTTTAAATTTGTGTTTCATACATTTAATGGATAATTGAGGATGTTAAAGATTTGATTCTTCAATTTAATTTAAACTTAAGTTTGATTTCTATTTTTCATTATGTAATTTAATGCTTCCTATCAAAAATTGAAGAGAAAGAGAAAAAGAATAGTTTACATCTTCATATACAATAGCTTTTCCGTGCATCGCACGGGTTAGTGATTAGTTTATAATAACGAGAGATACCCACTACTCACAAACACTCTCTTTTTTACTTTTAGAGAGACTTTTGATCTATGTTGTTGTTTGGTTAATTTTAGGATGGGCTAATCTATGTGTTGTTTGGCTTTGAGGTGGGATGATATGTGGTCAGGGTGTGCAAGATTTAAGTTAGAGCGTGCAAACATATTTTTAATGGTAAATTATACTAATACAAAATATTATTATTATTATTAATATTATTATTATTGATGATGCAAAGAAGATCAGTAGGCTGGATGCTTCAGACTTGAAAGGACCACTTGCTCTCTCAACGGCCTGAAGAAAGAAAGAAAAGTGATCAAAGGTGACCAGGGCTGCCGGCCAAGAACCCTCCGATGACAAAGTTAGTTTTTCTCTCTATATTTTTGGAGTTCCAACTTTTTGGGAGCAAATTCAAAACGTACCTTTGCTTTGTCTGAATCAGCGTTTATATAGTGTTCTAATAGACGGTTATCGAAATTGGAACCTCGCCTGGATTCAAGGAGGCGCAAGGATTAAACGTAACTTCCATAACCGTTTAGGAGTTATGCTTCTATTTCACAATGGATACCCAACAGTTATGCGTGGGATAAGGAATTATCACATTATATTCAGAGATTTTTCTAAGTATGATACCCTCGTCCTGGCATTCCCTCGTCGAGTGTACTTTGGCACATGAGTAGGGGCCGTCTCGTCTAACGGACGAATTCCTTCAAGATAAGATTGTCAGCACTCTGGACGAGCGCCTCATTCTCTGGTGGCGCTTACCTCGTCCTCAGCACTCTGGACGAGTGCCTCATTCTCTGGTGGTGCTTACCTCGTCCAAGGCTCTTCCTCCTTGGACGAGATAGTTACAGGCAAGTTTCCAAGGGTGCTTATAATTCCAGCCGGGTTACGGATGACCTATATGGATGACTTCGAGATAGGAAAAATCAGTACCCTATCAGTTGCCCCCTTGTCCAAGGGTCATCCAAAGCTTTTGGTTTTTGGACACGTTTCATCATGTCATCCCACGTGTCTCGATGTAGAGGGTGGGGCTCCAATGGCCCCAAATTGTGCCACGTGTCATCACTATCTGGGTTAACCGTTGTGTCGATTTGAGTTTCTGAGGAAGTTGCCACGTGGTTCTTCCTGATTGAACATTTCGTTTCGGGTTTCACTTTTCAACCCCTATAAATAGTGGATTTCCTCCCATACCCTCTCCATTTTTCAAATTTTCTCGTTTGACATTTCTCGTCCATCGCCTCGTCTAGGAGTATTCCGGCGTCCCTAGTTTCCTTCGTCTAGAGCCAGGTATTTTCTCTACACTCGTCTTTAGGCTTCCCTTACATTTCCACAATGTCAGAAGTTTTTTCTTCGTCTAGTAATAGTGTTGATAGAGAGATAGACGAATACCACAACACAACTAGTTATAGTGGTTCTAGTAGTGATAGCAGTAGTAGTGGGGGTAATACCACAGACGAGTATGTTTCTGGGGTTCCTAGGGTTCCCCTAGAAGTCTTCCAGGAGGAATTTAGGACGAGAGTGGCATCTGGGTCTGGGGTTGGTCCCTCTAGTGCGCCCTCGTCCACTCAAAAGGACGAGGTTGAGACTGTATACAGTTGTGCTATAAGGGTTCCAGCTAAGACAGACGAGAGAAAATTAGCGTCCCTTAGGAGTTGGTACCAAATTCCAGACGAGCAAAATCCTAGGTTGGCCGTCCGTGATGAGTGGTGTTGCCAACCTCACTTTGGCATTGGGGTTTATGAAGCCTATCTTCTAGGGGGTCTTAGGCTGCCTCTCAATGCTTTTGCTAGGGAGTTGCTCACTAGATTAGGTTTAGGGTTATGTCAGTTTAATCCCAATGCATGAAGACTAGTCGTTTCTATGCAGATTTTGTGGAGAGAGGTTTTTGAAGGGGATTGTCCTCTTACCGTGGACGAATTCCTTTTTTGCTACAAACCCTCTGAAATTAGCCAATCCCGTGGCTTCTATCAGTTTACAGCCAGGAGAAAAGATTGTAGGATTATAAAGTCATTGGTTACCTCGGATAGGAGTTGGAAGACGAAGTTTTTCTTTGTCTCAGGTTTTTGGGCAGGGCACCCTGTTGAGTTGAGCAAGGATTCGTTTACCCCATATACAGGAGAGTTAGGGAACTTTCGTCCTGAAGGTATGCTTACCACTATTGTAACATTACCTTTATTACATGTCTTTCTATACTAAGCTCCTTGTCCTTATTGCAGGTGTTAGAAGGCCGTCTTTGAACAAGTTTTATTTGGGACGCGTTCAGAAGGCTAGTCTTCACCCAGAGAGGGACTTCCATTCTTTGGTCACCCTTCAACGTCTCGCGGCTTGGGGACTTGGCCCAGAACCTTCTCCAAAAGCCTTAGCCCACGAGATTACAATCCGTCGGCGTAAGTTCTTGTCTTGGCATTTTTTTTAATTGTTATCAATTTAATCATGTCGTCACAGAAACATTTGTTGATTTATTCATCTATATTTATTTATTTATTTTTATTTTAGGGATGGCTACCATGAAGGAGAATAAAGGCAAGGGAGTCGCAGACGAGCCTACTAGGCAAGACGCCGAAACTAGGGCTCGTCCTGCTGCTGGTGACAAGAGAAGCCTGTCGAAGGCTATTAATCTTGAAAACCTCCCCAGTCGGAGAACGAAGCATAAGAGGTCGTCCAAGCCTGGGGTTGTCTCTCCCGCTTTCCCTGTTCCTCCTCCATCTCAATCGCCGTCCATCCAGATTCTCGACGTGGAGTCGTCTGAGCCTACTCACCCTCCTCCGTATAAAACTAGCATTCCTACCTCGTCCCAGCCTCCTGTTGAAGTTGCGCCGAACCTTCTTGAGAGTGAAGGCTTGGCCTGGGAGAGGTTTCAAAAAGCAGTTTCTGACGAGGACGTGGCTGCATGCTATAACATGTCCTTGAAAGATTTTGAACACTCAGGTGTCCACGATCTTTTCAAGGTAATTGATATAAACTTCTTCTCGTCGTTCGTTTTTTTTTTTGTCATTACGCTTATTTGTTTTGCTTAATACGAAAATTCGTAATTGCTTGTGTAGGCCATGTCCAACTTCATAGCTGCGTCTAGGCAGGTTACTAAGCTGGATAGGACGAGGCTTTTATTGGAGAGGAGGATTCAGGAAGTCAGGGACGACTGCAAAGGTTGGGCTGAGACGGCGGCTAAGGCTAAGGACAAGGCCAAGGGTTTGCTGAACCTCGTCGAAGAGCTAAGAGCTGACATAGTGGAAAAAGACTCTCGTCTTGACCACTTTCAGAGGAAGATCGACAAGCTAAGCAACTCCCTTGTGAAGGCTAAGGACGATGTTGTGGAGGAATTCAAGGCCTCGAAGCAATTAACTGACCTTCTGGACGCCAACTATGCGGCTGGATTTGAAGATTTTCACATGGAAGCGAAAGAAAAGTTTTCAGAGGTTGATTTCATCCCTATCGTCCTTCAATTAGGGGGTGTTGCTAGTTCTTTTCTTCAGACTAGCTCTGAAGATGTCAATATTGAAGATGATGCCTCGACCAACCCTGCCCAAGACGACCCTGATGGCTGATGCCCTTGTTATCCGAAGATTTTATGATTTTCTTTTTTGAAGTGTTTTATTCTCTTCTTTCTCTTTTTATTTTATTTTATTTTTATTTTTAAAATTTATAAGAGTACACTTACCTTGTCTGGAGTACTTTCGACGAGTTTATGAACAATTGCCTTTCAAGGCTTATTTCTTAAGGGTTTTTGGACGGTGGTCGTCCACCCTTTAATTTCTAATGAATGTTTATTTTCATCTATTATTGTTGTTCCATGGACGAGTTTACACATTTTTATTTTTCATTCAATTGCCTTTTAAGCAATGTTCCAAGTGTTGAATGATCGTTTACACGATTTCCTTATGGACGACCCACTTAGGACGATGATGATGACCATTACTTTTGCTTGCCCTTTAGGCAATTATTACTCGTCTTTTCGCAAGGAGTTCACAACGTCTTGACTATATTCTCGTCTTTGGAATGCTACGCCTTAATGCCTACTTTCTTTCTTAGACGAGTGGGCTTTGGTTTTTTTTTTTGTATTCATTTAAAGGAAATCTTGGACGAGCATGCCTTAGCATTTTTTTCTTTGCTTTATCCTTATTTAAGGGAAAGCCTTGGATGAGTATGCTTAGCTCATTTCCCTTTGCTTTATCCTTATTTAAAGGAAAGCCTTGGACGAGTATGCCTTAGCTCATTTCCCTTTGCTTTATCCTTATTTAAAGGAAATCCCTGGACGAGTTTTTCTGCGTCCAAAGATTTTATTCGTCTTAGGCTTTTGCCTTGTCTGTGGGTATTATTATGGAAACTAGATTTATGCTTCAAATACATAAAGAAATCTAAACCATATTATTACACGAACATTGTTCACAAACATGGCACATGCTTATAAGCTAGTGCCTTATTAAAATACTTAAGGAAAATACATAAACTTGTCTTTCATAAGCTGGTGTGTAAGCGGTGCAAAAGTTTAAGAACTAGTGCACTTCTTATTCATAACACACCATAATAGTAGTAAGAACACAACAGTAAATATAAGCGAACACGCAAATTATAGTTGTAATAACTTTGCCACTGACTCCACTAACTTCCCTCGTCCCTGCTTATCACTGATAGTACCTCCTCAGATGTTCCACGTTCCAAGGATACTCTAACTTCCGCTCGTCCAGAGCTTTTAGATAGTAAGACCCCTGCCTCTTGCAGTTGATTACCCTATAGGGTCCTTCCCAATTGGGTCCCAATTTTCCATGAGCTGGGTTCCTAGTCGCTAAGAAGACTCTTTTGAGGACAAGGTCCCCCACATCGAACCGTCTGGGTTTCACCATGGCATCATGTTATCTGGCCATAAGATTTTTGTACATTGCTGTCCTTCGCTCCGCATCCATTCTTACCTCGTCAATAAGATCAAGGTCAAGACGAAGTTGTTCCCCATTCTCTTTCTCCTGGTACTCCATCAAGTGGTGACTTGCCATATGAACTTCCGCTGGTATGACAGCTTCACTTCCATAGGCTAGTTTAAATGGGGTCTCTCCAGTTGGAGTTCGTACAGTCGTCCTATAGGCCCAAAGAACACCTGGTAGCTCGTCTAGCCATATCCCTTTTGCCCCTTCGAGCCGAGTCTTGATGATTTTCAGCAGGGATCGGTTTGCCACTTCTGCTTGTCCATTTGCCTGTGGATGGGAGGGTGAGGAATAATGATTGTTGATCCCAAAATGACTGCAGAAGTCCCTGAAGGGTGCGTTGTCGAATTGACGTCCGTTATCCGATACTAATACCCTTGGTACACCGAACCTACATAGAATATTCTTCCATACAAAATTTTTCACGTTTTGCTGGGTGATAGCTGCAAGAGGCTCGACTTCTACCCACTTGGTAAAGCAATCGATTCCTACCACCAAAAACTTCATTTGCCGGGTTCCCATGGGGAAAGGGCCTAGGATATCCAGCCCCTACTGTGCGAAGGGCCACGGGGCCATCATTGGGGTCTGGTATTCTGACGGCTATCTAGGTACATTGCTATAGCGCTGGCACTGGTCGCATACCTTGACATAGGCTTTAGCATCTGCCTGCATTGTAGGCCAATAGTAGCCGGCACGGACGATCTTATGGACTAACGATCGTGCTCCTGAATGATTTCCACATGCTCCCTCGTGCACTTCCCTCAGAACATAGCTTGACTCATAAGGAGCCAAGCACCTTAAGTAAGGTTGGGAAAAACCTCGCTTGTACAATACTTCGTTTATGAGGACGTACTTGGCTGCCCTGACCCTTAACTTTTTTGCTTCATCTTTGTCTTCTGGGAGCCTTCCATCTTTTAGATAAATCATTATTGGACTCATCCAACTTTCTCCTCCTCCTATCTGCTGTATGTCAGGGATGTCTATGCTCGGCATATATTGGACGCTGTCGCACTCGTTTGTAACCCCTTCCAAAGTCGCTTTTGCCAAGGCGTCTGCTTCCGTGTTTTCTTCCCTAGGTAGTTGAACAAAACTTACATCTGAAAATTTTCGTGCAAGTCGTTTCACTTTGCTGAGGTATTTCTTTATTCGATCTTCCTTAGCATCACACATTCCATTTACTTGGTTAATAACTAGCTGAGAATCTCCTCTGATTGTTACCGACTCCGCCCCTAAGGACTTAGCCAACTCCAATCCTTTGAGTAGAGCTTCATACTCAGCCTCGTTGTTGGTAGTTTGATATTGCAAACGGGCTGCATACTCCAGCTTGTCACCCTCAGGGGACCTCAGGATAACTCCAATCCCTCCTGCATACAGTATAGACGATCCATCTACATTAATCACCCACCTTTCAATTCCTTCGTCCTTGTCCAGGTCGTCCTGGCTGGGGGTAAACTCTGCGATGAAATCTACTAATGCCTGCGCCTTTATCGCACTCCTTGGGAGGTATCTGATGTCAAATTCGCTGAGCTCAACGGCCCACTGTACTAGCCGTCCAGTAGCTTCCAACTTGTTCATTGCCTTCTTTATGGGATGGTCTGTTAGGACGTTGATGATGTGTGCTTGGAAATAATGCCTTAGCTTCCTGGAAGCCGTAATCAACGCAAAAGCTAGTTTCTCCATCATCGGGTATCGTCCTTCTGCTCCTCTCATTGCATGGCTTGTGTAATAGACCGGTTTCTGGACTCTCCCCTCTTCTCTGACCAACGCTGAGCTTACTGCGTGTGGGGACACTGCCAAATACAAATATAACTCTTCCCTAGGTACAGACGGACTCAACAGCGGCGCTGTCATGAGATATGTCTTCAAATCTTGGAAAGCCCTTTGACACTCATCCGTCCATTCAAATGCCTTCCTAGAGACTTTAAAGAAAGACAAACACTTATGAGTAGCTTTCGAGACAAACCTGTTAAGGGCGGCGACCCGTCCGGTAAGAGATTGGACTTCCTTGATATTATTTGGTGGTTCCATGTTCAGTATCGCCTGGATTTTGTCCGGATTCGCCTCAATTCCTCTATGCGACACCATGAACCTCAAAAATTTCCCTAATGAAACTCCGAAAGCACACTTGCTCGGATTTAATTTCATGTTGTACTGCCATAATGTATTAAAAGTCTCTTGAATGTCATCCAGATGTTTATCCTTATCCTGGCTCTTCACCAGCATGTCGTCTACATAAACCTCAACATTTCGCCCGATTTGAGGACGGAACATATGGTTAACCAGCCTTTGGTAAGTCGCCCCTGCGTTCTTCAAACCGAAGGACATTACCTTGTAGCAATACAACCCTTGGCTCGTAATGAATGAGATCTTCTCCTGATCCGCTTCATCCATCTGTATCTGGTTATAACTTGAAAAAGCGTCCATGAAGCTAAGCACTTTGTGACTTGCCATCGAGTCCACCAACTGGTCAATGCGTGACAATGGGTAGCTATCCTTGGGGCAAGCTTTGTTTAAATCAGTGAAGTCCACTCACATTCGCCACTTGCCGTTAGCTTTCTTGACCATGACCACGTTCACCAACCAATCTGGATAATACACTTCTCGGATGAATTTTGCGGCGACCAACTTTTGTACTTCTTCCTTAATGGCATTGTCTCGCTCAGGAGCAAAAACCCTTTTTTTCTGACGCATCGGTTTTAAATAGGGGCACACGTTCAGGTTATGGGTAATGACACCCGGATCAATGCCAGGCATGTCCTCATGACTCCATGCAAAGACATCGAGGCTTTTCTTCAGAAACCAGACCAAAGCGCGCTTTGCCCCCTTTTCCATGCTCGCCCCAATTCTAGTAAACTTTTCAGGCTGATTATCGTCCAAAGGGACGTCTTCTAATACTTCAGTGGGCTCCGCCGTGATCCTTCTCCCGTCTATACTCATTGCCTGCATGTGCTCGTCCATTGCCAGCATAGCTAAGTAACATTCTCTGGCGGCCAACTGGTCTCCTTGTACTTAGCCTACCCCGTGCTCGGTTGGAAATTTGATGGACAAGTGGTAAGTAGAGGTTACCGCCTTCCAGCTATCCAAAGTCGATCTTCCAATGATTGCATTATATGACGATGCACAATCAACAACAAGAAAATTTACCTCCTTGGTTATCTGCTGTGGATATGTTCCAGCGACCACTAGTAATGTGATGGTGCCCACCGGTTGCACCTTCATTCCTCCGAATCCCACCAACGGCGTGTTCACTGGCCGAAGCTGGTCTCGTCCTAGCCTCATTTGCTGGAAGGCAGGGTAATAAAGAATATCTGCAGAGCTGCCATTATTTATTAACACCCTCCTAGTCATATAATCGGAAATGAGCAAGGTGATGACTATCGCGTCATTGTGTGGGTGATGGAGTCGTTCTGCATCCTCGTCCGTGAATGTAACAGCCTGCTCATTGACTTGCTTCGTCTTAGGAAGTCATCCAGACAGCTGGATGTTCTGCACCACCTTGAGATATGTTTTCCTTGACTTAGATGACTGCACTGTCGAGTTCCCTCCTACAATTACCCTTATCTCTCCCAGTGGGGGTCGTGATGGCTCTTCCACCTTAGCTTTCAGTTTCTCATCCCTCTGATCTCGTCCAAGGAAGTTCCTTAACTTTCCTTGTCTAATAAGATTCTCTATTTGCTGCTTCAGATCAAAGCACTCGTCTGTGTCATGCCCGTGATCCCTATGAAAGCGGCAATACTTGCTCCTATTGCGTTTGTTGGGATCGCCCTTCATCTTATCCGGCCACTTCAAGGACGGATCATCCTTGATCTGCATAAGGACCTGCTCTAGTGGCATGGTCAGGGGCGTATATTGCTGACTCCTGGCGGAGGAACTTGCTTTTTTCCCATCCTTGTCTTTCCTCTCATCTAGCCGAGCTTTCTTGGGACGAGGTCCCTGATCCGAGTAACGATGGTGGCCTGCTTCCGAGCGCTCTGCCCTTTTTCTTCTCTTGGCTATGATAGCGTCCTCAGCATTCATGAAATTCTAGGCCGAGTGGACGAGCTCGGCCATAGTCTGGGGTTCCTGCTCGTAGAGCTTGTGAATGAATAAGTCAGAATTGACCCCGTTGTGGAAGGCAGCCAGCAACAACTTGTCATCCATCTCATCCATCGTCAGGCCTATTGAATCGAGTAATAAAGGATCGTAGACTTTCATTTTCCCCTTGCTCTATAGTCAACAAGCTGGAAGATGAACGTTTGTGGCGTTGTCCTCCAATGAAGTTATTGACAAACAACTTACTCAACTCTTCAAATGATCCCACCGAGTTTGGGGGTATCTTACTGAACCACACCCGCGCTGGTCCCTTAAGTGTGGTGGGGAAAGCTTTGTACATGATCTCGTCCGGGACCCCCTGAAGGTGCATGGTCGTCTTGAAAGTTGCAATGTGATCGCAAAGGTCGCGATTTCCATCATACGATTCCAAAGAAGGCATTTTGAATTTTGGGGGTAGAGGATGATTGTTGATGGAAGCTGTGAAAAGGGAGTCCGTTCGGTGAACCATATCGTCTACTGGGTTTGCCCGCCTCATATTCTCCCTTATCTCATCCATGGCTTTCCTCATCTGGTCCATCTCTCTTTCCAAGTGCGGCATTCTTCTTGAAGCGGTACCCCTTGTCTGATTCTCGGATTCGACATTTTCTCCTCCTCCTTCTTGACTCAGGGCCCGTCCCTCCGTGTGCCCATCTTGGCGCTGCCTCCTGAGGTTGATCTCCCTATTCAACTCCTGATTCTGACGTGTCAGTTCTGCTATAGCGGCGGCCATGGATTGTATGTGTTGAATAGAAGGCGGTGGCATGACAGGCGCTGACCTGCGATCGTGAAGGGGATTACTAGATGCATCCCTACTCTCCTGGTGGCCTGGGCTAGTAGCCTTTGATCTCGTTCGAACCATTCGGCCTTTTGTCTGGGAAAGGCTAATCCTTGACAACAAAAACACAGTCGAATGAAAAGAACAGTGAACAATGCTCGTTTGTTTTTTCTTATCTCCTTTGTTTTCCCATAGACGGCGCCAACTGATGATGCAAAGAAGATCAGTAGGCTGGATGCTTCGGACTTGAAAGGACCACTTGCCCTCTCAATGGCCTGAAGAAAGAAAGAAAAGCGATCAAAGGTGACCGGGGCTGCCTGCCAAGAACCCTCCGATGGCAAAGTTAGTTTTTCTCTCTATATTTTTGAAGTTCCAACTTTTTGGGAGCAAATTCAAAACGTACCTTTGCTTTGTCTGAATCAGCCTTTATATAGTGTTCTAATAGACAGTTATCGAAATTGGAACCTCCCCTGGATTCAAGGAGGCGCAAGGATTAAACGTAATTTCCATAATCGTTTAGGAGTTATGCTTCTATTTCACAACGGATACCCGACAGTTATGCATGGGATAAGGAATTATCACATTATATTCGGAGATTTTCCTAAGTATGATACCCTTGTCCTGGCATTCCCTCATCGAGTGTACTTTGGCACATGAGCAGGGGCCGTCTCGTCTAACGGACGAATTCCTTCAAGACGAGATTGTTAGCACTCTAGACGAGCACCTCATTCTCTGGTGGCGCTTACCTCGTCCTCAGCACTCTGGATGAGCACCTCATTCTCTGGTGGCGCTTACCTCATCCAAGGCTCTTCCTCCTTGGACGAGGTAGTTATAGGTAGGTTTTCGAGGGTGCTTACAATTCCAGCCGGGTTACGGACAACCTATATGGATGACTTCGAGATAGGCAAAATCAGTACCCTATCAATTATTATTATTATTATTGAAGAGGAGAAAAATAAATATCAATATCTCTAGTATCGTCCATCAAACCAACATCGTCCATGTGATGAACGACTACAACATACATTAAATGAGTTTTTCATAAATGACATGAGTAACGGTTAACACGCTAGACAGGCAAAAGTGTCATTGCTAAACTAACGGGCAAAAGACCATTGAAGTCTATAACGCCTTTGCATTCATTATTGATGAGTGTTAATTTATCAAGATCGTTCATCTCTCAATGGATGAATTAAATGCTATTCAATGCAATGTGTAATGTGCGGACATCAATGACAAATGAAGCCATAAAAGACATTCAATGCTCTAGACAGAACATACAAGCACCAATGGATGAATGGCCGTTGGCAGACAATAAAAGTTAGCCATTAATACCAACAACTTCATATCTCATGAATGCAGATGTTCATTCAGACAATGAAGATAAGGGCTATAAAAACCCACACAAACCAAAGGCAAGGAGGAGCACAACTCTTATCCTGAAAACTACTTCCAAGTTGAATTCTTTTGCAATATCCTTCAATTGAATTCCATTCTAACTTAATAATCGGAGGCCCTTTAGTACACACCACACTGGTATATTTCTTTCTCTCTATTTCATATCTTATTGCAGGTTCGTCTCTATATGAATCCAACACCTTTGTCCATCGATATTGACAAGGAGTTCAATTGATGATTTTTAGCACCAAAAGCTATAAAGCTAGAGAAGAACAGCACCAAAAGGTTTGTCTCTAGATGAAGCCAATGCCTTCATCCATCTATATTGACGAGAAGTTGAACTGACGATTTTTTGCACCATCACTTGTTATTATTATTATTATTATTAAAAAATTCAACTCCCTAAGCATAAAGTAACACCGCCCCTAGCGTTTGGTACTTTTTAGATCTGGTTTATTCAATAGTTCAATTGGCTGATAAGAAAGTCTGCGAACAAAGTGTCGGGGTTCCATATGGAGCTTCTCATGTTCCTTCCCAATCAACGTAGTCACGTCTGAGAGTGTGATTTACTGTGAATTAGCTTGTCCAATTTGGTACCTTCGTTGGACGCTCTCTCATGATGGTTCTTGTGGTGAATTACACATTCTTTTGTAATAGTTTCTCATCTGTTGAACGACTTTGGCAAGCTTGCTTGGATTTGAGTCTATTACATGCTTTAAAGCATTTCGTACAACAAGGTGATTTAAGAGTCCACCATATCTTACTCCACTTTGTGCTACTAGGGATGTGATGCATCTTGTGGTTCATGTTCACCGTGCGACAACGTATTCGTATTGACAGTTCCCTCCTTTTGCAGGCATTGTGCCTTTGGTGTCATGATTTTTATATAAAATAGTGTATTGACTTCAAGTGAGTGAGTAATTATGGTTAAGGGGAGTAGGTAGATAGAAGCTTGGTTAATATATACTTTCACTTGGTTAACATCTAGATCAATCTTTCAATGGTGATAATGGCTTTTGGTTATGGATTTTTGAAAGGGTGGCAGCCTTGATTAGTGGGGTTTCATGGAGGGTTGAGATAATTTGGTTTGATGTGAGCTTACTCACGGCCTCATGGGTGTTGCAAGTGTTCAAGCGCACTTTGCCCTCTTTTGCCCTCAAAACCAAACTCCAAATTCTTCAAAAATATACGTGGGTTTGCACCTTGAGTGAAAAATTTTAGATAATTTTTTTTAAAGTAGTATCAAATTATGTATTTAAATTTATAATAATTATTTAACATATGATTATCTATTTAGTATAATAATTTCTTAGAACCTATTTACTAAAGATAGTATCTACTCATAAAAAAATTCTACTAAGAATGATAATAAATGTTGTCATCTTCTAGCAATAAACAACTAAGTTTTGATAAAACATTGTCACAAAATTTAAACCTTTGCAATAACTAATGATATATGCTATAATTGAAAATTTTCATCAAATTAAATACCTAGAACCAAAATTAAATACCTACAACCATCTGCAATGAATATTTTGTTATTCATACTTTCTTCTTTATCATTTTATTTTATGAGTCTAACTACAATGGTTAGCTTACTTAATTTTTAATGAGCATATTTTTAAGAAAGAATAAAAATAAATAAATAAATAACAAAAGACATATGTCATTAAAGTTTCTATTAGATAAAATTATAAATCTAGAAGATTTAAACCTCTAATAAATTAGTGTTCTCTAGATAACAAATAGAATAACATAGATCACCATTTTTTTTTTAAAGTATGACTAACACATAAAACTCAAATACAAAAAGAAAATTTTTGGGACATTAAAATTTAGTGAAGCATTTTAGATATTGCACAATGAAATATTCTAGGAATCATAAGCTTTTGTTAGGATTTAACTAAGAGAGTAACAATAGGAACTATATGCTTGTGTACAAAATATAAAGGAGAAAATTATTCAACTTTAAAGTTGGGCAAGAAACTATTCCAAACATAAAGGGGGAAAGTACTTTTTTCTATAATTTTTTTTTTTGTTGGGGTAAAACTATGTGTTTTTTACTTTAAACAATGTGTTAAAAAAACCTAAGAAAATTGTTTGTAAAATTATGAATTTTGACTCAACAAAATGGCTAAAAAAAAAAGTCAGGAATACAATAAATGTCATAATATTTTCTCAATATCTTTATTTTAGTTATGGTGGGCCCTGGTATGATATTTTATAATTTTCTTTTAAAGTAGTACTAAATCCACAACATTTTTCACAACAAATCCTAAATGGTAAATTCTTATTGATTTTTAATTGGGACAACTACTTTAAATTATGCATTAAAAAAAAACCAACAGAAGAAAATTGTGCCTAGAACAGTAAATTTTTGCTCACCAAATTTAACTAAACAAAAAAAGAAATCTAGGAACACAACAAAATGTCATAATATTTTCACAATACCTTTATTTTTAGCCGTGGTAAGTTTCAATTTGATATATTATTATTTATTTTTATAGAAATGTTATCTCCATGTTATTTCTATAACAAATTTTAAATGACAAGTTGTTATTGATTTTAAAATGGACCTATGACTGATATCACTTTTTTATCCATCAATAGTAGCTTACCATCAATGATTTGTTGTGAAATTAATGTGAAAATGTTGTGAACTTAGCAAATTTTTATTTGATCCATGAGAAACTGAGATCTTAACAATTGTGAAAATGTTGTGATAACAAGAAAATATTATGATAACAACAAGTGTTACAACATTTTCACAATTATTTGATCTATAAGTGTAATACACGGAAGAAAAAAAAGGGATTTAAAAGGTGGGGTATTTAAGTAGATATTTTTGTGGGGGCCAATTTTATAATTTATAATTATAAAGGAGTTTTTAGAAAATAAGGTTGAAACCCTAGTTATATATAAGTTTATTAAGTTAACGTATATGGAGAGATATTTTGAGAGAGGAGACTACCCAAATTACTCTAGTAGAGAAAGTTTGACTGCACAATTGACGTAAGAGCTTAAGAATTTCTTTCTTGTCAAATTGAAGTTTTATTTAGAATTAGAGTTTTTTTATTTTTTTTATGTGGGTATTTTGGCCAGTAGTGAAACTATTTAATTATTCAAGAGTTTTAATGATACAAACGAAGAAAAGTTTGGATTTATTTTCGGTAAACTAGACGTTGTTACTGCGTATTTTTCTTATGTTTAGTAACTTAATCTTATCTATGCCTTTTGTTGCGTTGAATGGAGATAGAATATGCAGAATTTTAAGGTTATTGGGACAAGTTTCTGCACAACCGAAATAGTACCAATTTGATGAGTCGAGGTTTGACAAGTTAAAAAAAAAAGAAAAAGAAAAAAGAATGGTGTGGTGTATTCATAAATTTCTTGGTGCTTTGATTTTTGTATGATGTAGTACTTGGTTTGTCCTCGTCTCAGGAGAACTTATGGTGGCAGAAAAAAAAGAAAAGAAAAGAAAAGAAAAACACACGTATAGAACTTATATGGCTATAAGTATAGGTTTTATTCTTAGGGAACTATTTGTGGCAGAAAGTAAAGAAACAAAAATATTATGACTATGTGAGTTTGGTGTAAGAAATAGGGGATTATTGTTAGGCTTAGTAAGGAGACAGAATTTATATAGACGAATTAATGATAGTTCTGAAATATGTAAGATGGATATTTTTAGCAGTTTCTCTTCTGGTCGGATACCGCTATAAGTCATTCTTAAATTATTCAATTATTGAGTAAATAGTACCTGGAAAATTGTTTTAGGTGATATCTAAGGATTTTAGAAGAAGTGTTAGGGAGAAGTTCCTTTTGGTATGACTTTTGGAGGTAAGTAACCTTATCATAATTGGTTTTATTTTGTGTATTTTAACTACTGAAAATTGTTTACAGTTGCTGTGGGGAGTAAAAGGACCTGAGCAAGTATTTGGGCCTTGGGCTTTATTGATAGGCGCCAGTTCGTTTTTGACTAAAGGCCTTTGGGACTGCAAGTCGGCCCACAGGGTGAAGGTCCGAGGACCCGTCTGAGGACGAATCTCTCCTCGGACAGACCCGCGACGACCCTGGGGTTAGCTAAGAAGACTAGAGGCAGAATTCTAGAAAAATTGTTGGTTAAGAGGGGGATCCAAGTACCCTCTAGACGCGACGGTGTGAGAGAAATATCTCAGGAAAAGACTGCTACCTCCACATTAAAGACCCTGCACCTACCTCCCTGGCCGCATTAATGTGGAAATGACCATTGAACAGTAGAATTGACCTTTCTGCTATTGTTTAAAGACTTCAGGAAGGTGGTGGAAAGGGGGGAGGATCTAAGGATAAGATTTGTGTGATGCGTGGACAAAGAGGGAAGAAGAAGAAGTATTTAAGAAGAGAAGAGAGTAAAGCATAGAGGATCAGTCAGTTAACTAGATAAGGACTAAGAACTGTAATCTTCGAAAGAGAAAGAAAGATAATACATAAATCGTCCTTGGCTTACGTCCGAGGAGGTTCCTTTGTCATATTTGTTGATTATTTGCGAATACTATAACACCCTAGTCTGTTTATCAAATTTCCAACACCCCCAAACTAGATTTCAAATCCACACTCTATAAGTTTTATTGCTTAAGGCTCATTAGGCCTGAGCCCACGTTTGTCTTTGGGTCCAGGCGCAATTGTGCATTTACAATTAGCGCCGTTTGTGGGAAATCTAGTGTTGGAGGAGTTGGAACACCATGGCAGGCTTAGGCTCACACTATGTAGAATCTCAAGGATCGCAACCTGAGGATCTTTTGGAACGTCTTGAGTGCCGGAGGGATCAGGAGGGAAGTGTTCACTCCGAATATCCTAGAGCGAGTCATACTCACGGTGGAGGCAGTACCACCCATGAAGATGGTGCCAAGGCCATGCAGAAGGAGATTAATCACCTTAAGAAGAAGCTGTGCTGCGTCAGACGGAGGCGTGCGTCACCCTTATCTAATCCTTCTTCGAGGAAATCCCGGGGAGGTAGTTACAGTTCAAGGTCATGGTCAGCCCCCAGCAAAACATCCTCTTGCGAAAAGGATGACCCACCAGGTCGTAGGCACAGGAAGCTCCCCTCCAGGGGCTTGGGAAACGGTGCTATGAGCCGGGCATTGCACCAACTCTCCAAATTGCCATTCTCGCGTAGGATTGAGAATGGGAGGCTCCCCAAGAGGTTCACCCAGCCCACCTTCACCATCTATAATGGCCGGATTGATCCGGTGGAACATGTGAGCCACTTTAACTAAAGAATGGCGGTGCATTCTCACAACGAGACATTGATGTGCAAAGTCTTCCCTTCTAGCTTGGGACCTGTTGCTATGAGGTGGTTCAACGACCTTAAATCAGGGTCTGTAGGTTCGTTTGGGGAGCTTACTAGAGCGTTCGCGTCACGGTTTATTACATGCAGCAGAGTTCCTCGACCGTTAAACTTACTGTTATCTATGGCCATGAGGGAGGGCAAGACGTTGAAAGCATACTCCGACAGGTATTGGGAGATGTTTAATGAGATAGATGGTGGTTTTGACGAGGTGGCGATCAATACCTTTAAGGTAGGCCTTCCTACTGATCATGACTTGAGGAAGTCCTTGACCAAAAAGCCCGTACGGAGTGTACGTCACCTCATGGATCGTATTGACGAATACAAAAGGGTCGAGGAAGACCAACAGTAGGGAAAGGGTAAGGCAAAGGTTATCCCGCAAGAGAGAAGGGATTTCAAGTCGGACAGATATCACAACAACAAGCCGAGAAGAGATTACTCTGGGCAGTCTAGCTCGGCAGCACTTCAGACTGTTAATACTGTATTCCAAGAACCGGTCCACCAGCTACTAGAGAAGGTCCATAACGAACCCTACTTCAGATGGCCTAGTAAGATGGCGGGGGACCCCGTGAAGAGGAATCAGAATCTCTTTTGTCAGTACCATCAGGACGTGGGTCATACTACCGAGAACTGTCGGACCCTCTGGAACCACTTGGAGCAGCTTATCAGTGAAGGAAAATTAAAGCAGCACCTGTACCAACCTAACGGGCAGGGCAATCAGTTCGGCTTGAATGATCAGAAGAATAATTCATCTCGGCCGCCCTTGGGAACGATCAACGTTATCTTCGTTGCGCCTGGCAGGACCGGCTCATGTTCCACCAGAATAATGGCAGTTTCGCACTCCCAGGCCAATGAGGTGGGCTCCAAGCTGAAGAGGTTGAAGGTGAATGTGCCCGTCTTGGGATTTTCAGAAGAGGATAAGGTTGGGACCATTCAACCCCATGACAACGCCCTGGTGGTCACTCTAAGGATGGGGAATTATGATGTAAAAAGGGTGATGATTGATCAAGGCAGTGGCGTAGATATCATGTATCCTGATTTATTCAAGGGGTTAAGGTTGAAATTGGAAGATCTCACTCCTTATGACTCGCCACTCATAAGCTTTGAAGGTAAAGCTGTCGTACCAAAGGGACAGATTCGGTTGCCCGTGTAATCTGGCTCGGAAACGGTTGAGATGGATTTTATTGTGGTCGATGCATATTCCCTATACACAGCCATCCTTGCCAGGCCCTGGCTGCACGCTTTGGGTGCTGTCTCCTCCACCTTGCATGTTAAGGTTAAATTCCCTTCGAGGGAGTACATTGAAGAGATTCTCGGCAGCCAATTGGTGGCCAGGCAATGCATATCGGCTGCAGTGCTGCATCAGGCCGAAACAGAATCCTCGACCTCGGCCGTGAAAGACTTATAGCAATTAACGACTCTGGATGCGCCTGACGCGGTGACAGCAGAGGAAGCCATATGCGAAAATTTGGAGAAGTTTCTGATAGCGGATGATCCTGAAAGGTTCTTTCAAGTTGGCATACGTTTACCATACTAGGAGAAGATAGAGTTGTTGGAGTTTCTGAACAACAACATCGATGTTTTTGCGTGGGATCCCTATGAGGCTCCAGGGGTAGACCCAAGCTTCATTTGTCATCATTTGAACGTCAACCCTGCCATTGTTCCTAGAAGGTAGCCACCTCGGCGTTCTTCCAAGGAGCACTCCGAGGCTATTAAAGAGGAAGTGCTCAAGCTCAAAAGGGCTAGGGCTATAAAGGAAATTTTCTACCCAGAGTGGTTGGCACATACGGTCGTGGTGAAGAAGAAGAGCGGAAGGTGGAGAGTATGTGTGGACTTTATAGATATAAATAAAGCCTGCCCAAAAGACTCGTTCCCTATGCCACACATCGATCAGCTTGTGGATGACACAGCTGGACATCCTTGGATGAGCTTTTTGGATGCCTTCCAAGGCTATCATCAGATTCCATTGGCGGTGGAGGATCAGGAGAATACTGCTTTTGTTACCCCAATAGGCAATTATCACTACAAGGTTATGCCGTTTGGATTGAAGAATGCTGGGGCTACTTACCAAAGGATGATGACCAGAATGTTTGAACTGTAACTTGGAAAGACCATTGAGGTATACGTGGATTATATAGTGGTGAAGAGTAAAACAATACCTTCATACATAAAAGATTTGGACGACACCTTTCAATTACTTAGAAAATACAAGTTGCGCCTTAACGCCTCAGAGTGTTTTTTTAGCATGAGTTCTGGAAAGTTCATAGGTTATATGGTTACTCACAGAGGGATAGAAGTAAACCCGGTACAGGTCAGGGCCATTCAAGGCTTATAGCCGCCTCGAAATCCAAAAAAAGTTCAGAAGTTGACTGGAATGATCGCTGCTCTCAGCAGATTTATCTTTCGGTCAGCTGACAGGTGCCGGCCTTTCTTCTAACTGTTGAATAAATGGAAAGGGTTCCAATGATTTAAGGACTGCGTGGTAGCCTTTCAACAACTTAAGCAGTATCTTTCCCAGCCACCCATTATGTCTCGGCCTGAAGTAGATGAGGTCTTGTTTGCGTATCTGGCAGTGGCCGTCCATGCAGTCAGCCTGGTCCTCATTAGAGATGAAGGTGGGGTGCAAAGACCGGTGCACTACATTAGTAAATCATTGAATGAGGTCGATGTGCGTTATCTACTTTTGGAGAAAGCACTCCTAGTTATAGTTCATGCCACGCGGAAGCCTCCTCACTATTTCTAGTCCCACACTGTGGTAGTTCTGACCTAACTGCCTCTTAAGTCAGTGTTACGCAGTGCCGACCACTCTGGGAGGGTGGCTAAATAGGGAACCATTTTAGGAGCCTTTGATATCAAATACATGCCATGCACCTCAGTGAAGGGCCAGGTTCTCGCAGATTTGGTGGCAGAGTTTTCCGAACCATTGTTAGAAGAAACTATGAAGGAATCACACATAGATGAAAAATCAGTTGGCAAGATCACAGGCATAGGACCTCCGACTTGGAAAGTGTCCATTAATAGGGTAGCTAACCAGTGGTGTCGGACTTGTTCTGGTGTCCCTTGAGGGAATTGTCTTCGAAAAATCTTTGAGATTGGCGTTCTCGGCCACTAATAACGAGGCCGAGTACGAAGCAGTCTTGGTCGGTATGAGCATGGAACATAGGATGGGCAGAAAGGGAGTTCATATGCTCTCGAATTCTCAGTTAGTAGTCGGCCAGGTGACAGGGACCATGGAGGCTAGGGATCCAAGAATGCAAGAGTACTTGGCCCAGGTCAAACGTTTGCAATCTAAATTTGATTCCTTTATCCTGTCTCATGTTTCTAGAAGTGGAAATACACATGTAGACTCTTTGGCTACCTTAGCGACAACCTTAGCTCAGTCTTTGCCTAGGATTATCCTTGTCGAAGATTTACTAGAGCCGAGTCTTACCACTATAAGTGCAACCCGTATCCATCTGATAAGGCCTGGACCTAGTTGGATCGACCCTGTGACATCTTTTCTAAAAAAATGACACGCTTCCCGAGGATAAGTCTGAAGTAGATAAGATCTGTCGAAAGGCACCGCATTTCTGGTTGTCCAAGGATCAAAAATTGTATAAACGATCCTTCTCCAGACTATACTTGTTATGCGTGCACCCCGAATCAACGGAGGCGCCTTTGGAAGAACTGCATGAGGGAATTTGTGGAAGCCATACTGGGGGAAGGTCCCTAGCCCATAGGGCCCTGACTCAGGGATATTGGTGGCCCAATATGCAGAGGGAAGCTCAGGACTATGCGAGAAAGTGTGACCAGTGCCAAAGGTTCGCTCCTAACATTCATCAGCCCAGAGGAGTACTTAATCCTCTCTCTAGTCCTTGGCCTTTCGCTCAATGGGGATTAGACATAGTAGGGCCATTTTTTAGGGCTGTAGGAAATAAAAGGTGGCTACTCGTGGGAACCGAATACTTTACCAAATGGGTCGAGGCCGAGCCCTTAGCAAATATTAGGGACGTCGATTCCAAGAAGTTTATTTGGAAGAACATCATCACTAGGTTTGGGGTACCACGCACACTCATTTCGGAAAATGGCGTTCAATTTGATAGTAGAGCTTTTAAAAAATATTGTGGTGACATGGGCATTATAAATAGATACTCCACTCCAGCTTATTCTCAGGAAAATGGGCAAGCTGAGGCCGTTAACAAGGTCATAGTCAATGGACTCAAGAAAAGGCTGGACGATGCGAAGGGCAGATGGGTAAAAGAACTACCACATGTTTTATGGATGTATCAAACTATGCCGCGCAAATCCACTGGAGAAACGCCATTCTCTATGACTTATGGAGCCGAGGCAGTGATACCTTTAGAATCTGGTTTCCCCATGCTAAGGATGAGTCCTTTAGTCCAGAAAATAACAACGGCCTCTTGGAGAAGAGCCTGGATTTTGTTGAGGAACGGCAAGAGGCAGCTATGGTCCAAATGGCTTATTATCAGCAGAAGCTTAAACGAGGGTATGATGCCCATGTGAAGCTAAGGCCACTTGTGCCAGGGGATCTGGTCCTGAGAAAAGTTGTGGGTACTACTAAAAACCCAGCTTAGGGTAAGCTAGGACCAAACTAGGAAGGGCCATATCGGATTACTTTTGTAGCAGGCATAGGGTCATATCGACTAATTGATCTAGATAAAAAGGTTGTACAACGCCCATGGAATGTAAATAACTTTCGAAAGTATTATTATTAATAAAAGGTACTTTTGTCGTTCGTCGTTTAAATTATGAATGTATATGGGCTTATAAATTACGACTCCCAAAATATCAAACAGAAACTTGGTAATGCATAGTCCTCGGACCATGTACCTTGTGAAAATTAATATGTTACTAAGTGTCAAACAGAAACTTGGTAATGCATAGTCCTCGGATCACGTACATTGTGGAAATTGATATCTTATCATTTGTTAAACAGAACCTTAGTTATGCTGGGTCCACAGACCTTCTACTTTGGGGAAATTAACATCTTAAGTTACTGTTCTTAAGTATCAAACAGAAACTTGGTAATGCATGGTCTTCGGACCACGTACCTTGTGGAAATTGATATATTACTAAGTGTCAAACAGAAACTTGGTTATGCATGGTCCTCGGACCACATACCTTGTGAAAATTGATATCTTATCATTTGTTAAATAGAACCTTAGTTATGCCGGGTCCACAGACCTTCTACTTTGGGGAAATTAACATCTTAAGTTACTGTTCTTAAGTGTGAAACAGAAACTTGGTAATGCATGGTCCTCGGACCACATACCTTGTGGAAATTGATATCTTATCATTTGTTAAACAGAACCTTAGTTATGCCGGGTCCTCGGACCTTCTACTTTGGGGAAATTAACATCTTAAGTTACTGTTCTTAAGTGTCAAACAGAAACCTGGTAATGCGTGGTCCTCAAACCACATACCTTGTGGAAATTGATATCTTATCATTTGTTAAATAGAATCTTAGTTATGCCGGGTCCTCGGACCTTCTACTTTGGGGAAATTAACATCTTAAGTTACTGTTCTTAAGTGTCAAACAGAAACTTGGTAATGCATGGTCCTCGAACCACATACCTTGTGGAAATTGACATCTTATCATTTGTTAAACAGAACCTTATGCCGAGTTCACAGACCTTTTACTTTGGGGAAATTAACATTTTAAGTTACTGTTCTTAAGTGTCAAACAGAATTTTGGATATGTATGGTCCTCAGACCACCTACCTTGTGGGAATTGATATCTTATTATTTGTTAAACGGAACCATGGTTAAATAGAATCTTAAGTTATACATTTTTAAGTATCAAGCAGGAATTTGGTAGTGTAGGGTCCTCGAACCCCATACTTGGTTAAAATCTACGTTTCAGGTTACGAACTCTAAGTGTCACATTGGTTTGCACACTGACACAGTACTTACCATCTAAACAAAGTTTGTCCTTGTCAGGTTCTTGAACACTTTACTTTACAGATGTTAGCAAAAATTCAAGTTAGCTTGTTAGGCGTTCGTTATTGTGTCATGCTTGCTACACTCCTAAGATGTAATTTGAGAGGTACAAGGCAAGTATGTGTACTATTGTTTAAAGTTGTAATTGATCAACTACTGAAAGTGGAGTTAGTTGTTCCATTCATTCTTTTGCTGTGTGCTAATAAGAACTCTTATGGTAAACACAAAGATAAAATAAATACAAGTCAAAATGAAGATCAAATGAAAATGACTTTCATTAATTGTTTTTGATATACATTACATGGAAGTCTTAGCTACAAAGAAAAAAGAAGCCCTAGGTTCGGCCCTAAGCTTTTGGAGGGGGGTCCTGCTGGGAAGTACTGGTGGCCTCAGTGTTTTTTAACTCCAACTCAAAGGAAGGCAGGACTTGTTTCCATTTGCCTGCTGTAGTTGGCGGAGGGACGATGGGCTCAACACTTTGGCTTAGGTCCTTCTCAGCGCCTCCACCCACTTCCTTCTCTTTGTTGGAACCTGTAGGTTCTGTAGGATCCGGAATGGGCTCTAGGATCGTAGGAGGAAAAGCAGAAGGAGCTGTCTTAAGGGCAGGTGCGATAGTAGGAGTCTTTTCTATCTCTTGTATGTCAAAGGGAAGCCAAACGTTCTTGGACTTCCTCAGCTCGGAAGCCGAAGGAACGCCTGCTACGTTTAAGGCTTCGCCCCAAACCTGCTGACAGTATTCTCAGCACAAGGCCGCGAACGCCTCCGTCAGCTGGTCTTCTGTCGCCACCGCCCCTTCCTTGTAACCAGCTTTCTTCGTGGCCTCCAACGAATCCTTGAAGGTGCGAGCTTCCTCCTTCATTTTCACAAGCTCCTTCTCCAAGTCAGAGCGTTCCTTCTGAGCTTTGGAGAGCTCATCATCCTTTTGATGAAGAAGCTTGCGCTGCCCCTCCACTTGAGTCCTCATCGTTCTCAGGCTGGCCTCGGTGCCGTCTCTTTCTCTTTTCAAATTCGCTAGCTGAGAGGAGAGTTTCTCATTTTTTGCGAGGGCATGGCCTAGGGACTTCTCAGTCTCCATTCGAATCTCCTGTTCCATTCCAGCCTTCTTCCGAGAATCCTCCACGAACTTCTCGGCAGCAAAGACCTCTTGAACGGCCTGTGACAGAGTATCAGAGAGTTAGACGCATAAAAACATTCACTAATAGTCAGATATCATGAAACGAAATGTAGATAAGGAGTGAAACTTACCAGGGCCAAGTCCCTTTTCAAAGAAAGGAATAGCTGAGGCTGGCTCATTTTTTCCAAGGCTTCCATATCCTTGGGCAGCAGAAGGGGAAGTTCCAACGCATTGGCCAGGTGGAGGGCGTGGCCTTGTTGGAACGCCTTAATGTTGGACTGGCAAGAGATAGGTGCTCCGTCTAGTTTCAACTCGGGAGACCAGGTAACCGGTGCTCGGCGCACTTCGGCCAGGTCCCTAATCTCCCCGCTTTCAACTGAACGAGCACTTCCGTTGCCTTTGTCCAGTTTTTGCTGCTGAGCTTGCTGTGGCTGCTGTTTCAGTTTCTTCTGTTTTTCGCCACCAGCCTCCTCGGCCTCCCCCTTCCTTTTCTTCTTAGGCTCTTCAGCGAGAGGCTTAGGATTAGCTAGAGGAGGGGGTGGTGGCAAGGACGGAGGAACTTGAGACCCCCCTGCTCCTTTTTTGGTGACTTTCTCTCCTCTCTTATTCATGAGTCCTTTAAGCACGTCCATCTCTTCCTCCTCGGAACTGTTGTCAGGGTGTGCAACTATTAAACCTGCAATTCCAGAGGCCTCGACAAGCTCGTCCTCCTCGTAAAAGAGTATGACAAATGGGTTTCCTCGAGGTCTTTTAATGTCCTCGAGCTGAAACTGGTCTATCTCCTCGTCCAATGAGTGCGATGAGGACACTTGCTCCTTCGGGGCGGTGGTTGTCTGAGAGTGCGCCGAGAGAGGGATTGCAGCAATGGGGTGTGTGTACAGGATTGTGTTGGGTTCGTCAGGGATATCACGATCGGCGAGAAAGTGCGGCCTTGCTACGTTGATCCTCCTGCATCGCTTGTCCCCCGCGATAATCGCGTTCTCTATCTCTTGGAAATCCGAGGATATGGGGTCGTATCCTAGTATTAAGTGAGCCGCTCTTACTTGCAAGTCTTTACTCACAAAGACTTCTGAACGGAGAACGCGGTTTAAGTTGGCGACATTACAGTGGCTCAAGCGTGGGCGTACATGCTGTTTATCTACGAAAAGCGACACCCGAGGAGACAAACATGGTTAGATTTGTGATAAGCGTGAAAAATCAGAAATAACAACGTGCAAAAAGAAATAAAGTATTAAAAGGTGTTGAGATTGGATCACGTGGTAGAAAAACTAACTCCTAAGGAGTTACACCTGGGTCTCTCCATACGACAGGGCAGTGAGGGCCGTCGTGCCAGTTGCCTGAGGCGATTAGGTAGTTGTCCTAACTACACTAGACCACGACTTAGGCAGACAGGAGATCAACCTAACTACACTAGACCGCGACTTGATGTAATACCCTACACTCTTGAGTTTGTGGCATTCATACATGTAGGCAACATCATGCCAGGTGAGGTTCAAGCCCATCTACTCATTTAGAGCGTCGACACTTCCTAAGACCCTAAACACATTGGGTGCGCATTAGTCTGGGCATAACCTATGATTACGAAGGTACTCCCTAGTTACACTTCTCATAGGGAGAGTCATCCCACCTTCTATGAAGGCAATCATAGGGATGATGACTTCCCTCGTTTTCCTAGAACCACCTACGGCTTCTGCTAGACAATATTTCAAGCCTATGTCACTGGGAATCTGGTATTTGGCCCTAAAGCCTTCCATCCCAGCGGCGGTATCTACCAAGCACTTAAACCTACCCATCTAGGAGAAAAGAAAAGGAAAATTTTTAGAGGGAAATAGTTAAGAAAGGAGCCAAGGACAGAATCCGAGAAGAAAGGAGCAAAGAAAGCAAGAACTTACGAGATTTGATTATGCGAGTTTCCACGGGTTTCTGGAGAGAAAAGGTGATGACTGATACTTTGATGTGATTGAATTCTGAAGAAATGAATGAAGGTGCGGATTTCCAAGCGTTATGACGTGCGGGAGGAGGCCTCGAGATTGGATTCGTCCCGCCCAAATTTTCAGGAGGCAACACGGACCGTTAGATGTTCATCTCACTGTTGAACGTGAGGAACAGGGTGTAACTTACGGTCATAAATGCGCGCGTTCTGGAATTCGAAGCGCCAGATAGCAATTTTTGGGGAACGGAAGGATCCCCACACGCGCGGTGATGTACGAAACGTGTGGGGGGTATTCCGGTCGAATCAAAACTCTATTTTTCTCATCGGATGGGAAAAAATAAAGTTTTGAGGTGCTATTGTGGGGAGTAAAAGGACCTAAGCAAGTAATTGGGCCTTGGGCTTTATTGATGGGCGCTAGTTTATTTTTGATTAAGGCCTCTAGGACTGCAAGTCGGCCCACAGGGCGAAGGTCCGAGTACCCGTTCGAGGACGAATCTCTCCTCGGACAGACCCGCGACGACCTTGGGATTAGCTATGAAGACTAGAGGCAGAATTCTGGAAAAACTGTTGGTTAAGAGGGGGATCAAAGTACCCTCTAGACGCGACGGTGTGAGAGAAATATCTCAGGAAAAGGCTGCTACCTCCACATTAAACACCCTGCACCAACCTCCCTAGCCGCATTAATGTGGAAATGACCCCTGAACAGTAGAATTGACCTTCCTGCTATTGTTTAAAGACTTCGGTGGTGGAAAGGGGGGAGGATCTAAGGATAAGATTTGTGTGACACGTGGACAAAGAGAGAAAAAGAAGAAGTATTTAAGAAGAGAAGAGAGTAAAGAATAGAGGATCGGTCAGTTAGCTAGACAACGACTAAGAACTGTAATCTTCGAAAGAGAAAGAAAGAAAATACATAAATCATCCTCGGCTTACGTCCGAGGAGGTTCCTTTGTCATATTTGTTGATTATTTGCGAATACTATAACACTCTAGTCTGTTTATCAAATTTCCAACACCCCCAAACTAGATTTCAAATCCACACTCTACAAGTTTTATTGCTTAAGGCTCATTGGGCCTGAGCCCACGTTTGTCTTTGGGTCCAGGCGCAATTATGCACTTACAGTTATTACAATTTTATTTCTATTGTATTACTAATTTCAAGTAAAGAATTATCACAAATATATCTGATTACTAAATATATGATATATTTTATGTAATTGTTTTTAGCTATACTGATTCAAAGTAAAGAATAAAGAATTTTCACAAATATATATATATGAGCATTGAATATAAGATTTATTTTATTTAATTGTTTTTTTAGCTATATTGATTTAAAGTAAAGAATATTATCACAAATATATTTGAATATTGAATATATGATTATATATATATATATATGTATATATGTATTTGAATAAGATTTTTTTGTTAGAACTATGATTTCATATATATGATTATGGACAATCTGACTATGAATTGATTCTGATACCTAGGTCAATGGGGGTTATTCATTGGTATTTTGATACCCAGCCAATGAAGGTTATTCATTGGTATTCTGATACCCAAACTAATGAGGGTTATTTATTGGTCCTCTGATACTTAGCCAATGTGGGTCATTCATTGGTATTCTGATACCCAAACCAATGAGAGTTTATTCATTGGTACTCTAATACCCAGCCAATGGAGGTTATTCATTGGTACTCTGATGCCCAGTCACAAGGATATAGTGTGACCATAGTCATAAGATTGTTAAGAATATGAATTACGTTTGAATATTTGAACTATTTCGAGTCCTTAAAACTACATATGTGATTTTGGGAATGTTTGAGTATTTGAAATATTTTGAGTCATTTAAACTGCTTATGTATTTTTGGAACCTATGGTAAGTTATAACTTTTGATATATGGAAAATTGACTACTTTCTAAACCATCTATGATATATATTTGTAAGATTAATGTATGTGATCTATTCGTAACTTATTATTTTAAGACTGTGAAACTTCTTTAGTTATTTTTTAAAACTCATAGTATATTATAACTTTTGAAAACTCATATTACATCTTATTACTTCACAAATCTATTGCTTGATAGAACTTATTAGGATTTTGGTTACTTATTGAGTTGTCAACTCACCCCCTTTTTTCCCCTCCAGTTTCAAATTGGGAAGAATAGAAAGTTTTGGGAGTTTTGATGTTGTGTTGTGAGCAGGAAAAGAAGCTTAGAGATTTTAGAATTTGATAGTCTTCTAATAGTTTTATATTCATTGGCCAATTGGCATTATGTACATGAGGTTTGGATTTTGTTCCTATTAAATTATTGGAGATCAATTCATAAGAGGTATTTTGGATTTATTTGATTTAATATTTGAGGATAAATTTTAGTTGCTAAGAATGTCTTGCACGCTTGTACGGTGCTTACTTTATAAGCGTACGGCGGTTGTCACGTGCCTATCTTTATAGTTGGGTTCGGGGTGTGACAATTTTAACATATGTAACGACCCAAGGAAAAGTACTAGCCACATTTGCGCTATACCTCAAAAGGACTAGTCACAATTAAGACTCCTTGTAATTGTTAATAAAACCCAGTTCAACCCAACAAATACCCGATGTGGGACTCATCACACACCCATACACATCAGATAATCAATCAAATTGGGGCATCACAATCTCCCCCACTTTAAATCCCTAACGTCTTCGTTACGGCTCACTTTGTGGGGTAGTGTCTTTGAGCCCACACGGAGTTACCGGGCCTGCTCTGATACCATAAGTAACGACCCAAGGAAAAGCGCTAGCCACATCTGTGCTATACCTCAAAAGAACTAGTCACAATTGAGGCTCCTTACAGTTGTTAATAAATCCCAATTCAACCCAGTAAATACCTGATGTGGGACTCATCACACACCCACACACATCACACAATCAATCAAATTGGAGCATCACAATAAGAAACTGAGATCTTAACAATTGTGAAAATATTGTGATAACAACAAATGTTACAACATTTTCACAAGACATTTATTTTCAGATGTGGTTGATCATATGCTTATATTTTATTATTTTATTTCAACTTATAAAAAATTGACACCTCAATAATTGTGTATTGTGAAATTTGTTGTGTCAGTATAACAATATATATGTTAGCTCATATAAATATTAAGAAAAAAGAGCACAACCTGATGACCGAAAAAAAAACAAAAAGAGAAAGGGCTAATGAAGTGATGAACAATACCTATTGAATAAATCAAAAAGTACTGTAACTACTATAGTAGCTTTTACATATTCATACAACAAATGTTACCACATTTTCACAAAATATTTATTTTCAGTTGTGATTGGTCACAATCTAATATTTTATTATTTTATTTTGACTTATAAGAAATTGACACTTCAATAATTGTGAAAATATTGTGAAATTTGTTGTGTCAGTATAACAATACCTTTATTTTTAGTTATGGTTAGTTCCAATATGATATTTTATTTGACTTATAAGGAATTGACATCTCAATCATTGTGAAAATATTGTGACAATTTATTGTGTTAACTAACAATTATATATCTAAAGAGTTGACTAGGTGATATTACCACAAAAAAAAAATGACCATTGAACAGTGTGAATTGAAAAAAAAAATTGTAGCTGCTACTATAGCTTTATGCATTCACACTTTTATTATGAAAGTGTTGTAAAAAATGTTGTGGATGTAATACTTCTTTTTTCACAATACCTTTATTTTTAGTTGTGGTTGGTTCTAGCATGATATTTTATTTTGAGTTATAAAAAATTAACACCTCAATAATTGTGAAAATATTGTAATAATTTATTGTGTTAACTTACATAAATAAATAAAAAAGTGGATAAGACAATATTACTCGAAGAAAAAAAAAAGACGCAGTGAAAACAATGCTAAATATTAAATAAACCAAATTACTGTAGAAAACATTGTTGCTTTGGCACATTCGTGCTTTTTATATATAGAAATTGAACGATTGCATATCTCCATTTAATTGGTGACAAATTATTTTAATAAAAAATCGAAATGTTCAACAACTCAAACGGATTTTAAAACATAGAGTATATAACGACCAACCTTTTGTTGTTACATTGAACAGAACAATAGTGACAACCTTTGAACATGCCTGTCTCTTGGTGGTGGGAAAGTGTCAACTTCGCTATATTGCATTCAACTTTAGCATACAAGGTTAATTTATAAGATTAGAAATTGAATTGTACGCAAAAGCTAGTCCACAGGAAAATAGAGTATACCTTACGAAATTAAAGCAAAAGAATAAGAGACTATGGTTGCTGATTTTCTATGCCAAAAGATCCGAGATGGCGCTTTTGTAAGATTGAATTAATTCAATCATTTTGTTAGTTTTATTCCGTGCCAATTTGCTTGTAGTTCAGCATTTAGAAACCTTGTATTTAGGTGGGAATCATATAAGGGTAGTGTGTGAAAGAGTGTGAAGAAAAGCTCAAGAGTGTGCACTCAAGCAAGGGCTCGCGATTGGATCTCGCGACTGGTGAGTCGCTAAAAGAGGCACACGTGTGAAGCATGCAGGGAGAGCTGAAGGGTCACGCCAGCTGTTGCACTACCAAAATCTCCAGTTGGCCAGGCAGTTAGGTCGCAACTCGTTCTAGTCGTGAGCTCGAGTTGCCAGAATGCCCTGTTTGGCTGAAATCGACTTTTGATATTCCATACACACCCTACTATAAATACCCTTATACCCACGTATTGTAGAGAGCTTCCAGAGAGAATTTTGAGAGAGAAATCTTAGAGAAAAACAAGATTGACTCATCAAAAAATTTTATCCTTTGATTCACCAAATTCCTCTACTCTCACCCTCTTCATTGTTACATCCTTGAAAGGGACATTTAGCCAAATCCTTTTCTCACCATACTCACATCTGTGAGAATGCTATTTGGTGCTTGGGAAGTAGTTAGGAAGGGACCAATTGATATTGGTTGATGCTATGAGCTATAGCACGATTCGGTAAGCTAGAGAAAACAAAGGTTTGGCGTAACCTTATTAGAGCAAGAATCTTGGAGGGCTTAGGTACACTAGGTAGATTAGGCTTGGAGGGTCTTCTACTGTTTTGCTTGTTCATGTATCCCAACTTTATTCTCTAATGGATTATTGACCGTTTAGAGGGCGGCAGAGAGGTTTTACGCTGAGGACTTCAGTTTCCTCTTCGATAACATATCGATGTATTATCTTTGTGTTTGCGTCTCTCTTACCTTAATCTTTACCTTTTAATTACTGCTGTGGTTGTGATTAATTTTGGTTTAGATTGTATTACCAATTTTGATTTAGCTTATTTTCATATTCCGCACATACATTGTTTGATAATAAGCTTGTGTTGGTAATTTGTAAATTGGGGGTCTAAATGTTCATAGGTGTTTTACACACTTTTTGAACATTCAATTAGTATCGGAGTGGGTGCACTTGCTATGGTTTAATTACCTAAGTGCGATCCTTGACCTCGTTTGAGATGGATCGATCTCAATCTCTCAATGCTCCACCATATTTTGATGGAAGCAACTATGCTTTTTAGAAAGTTTGCATGAGGGCATTCTTGTGTTCAATTGATGAGACTGTTTGGGATGCTGTAAATGTTGGATGGACTAGGCCGGAGGCCGCTAAATCCACATGGGATTAGGCGGCACTTGCGGTAGCCAATGCAAATAGCAAGGTACTGAATGCTATTTTTTTTGTGGTTTTTCTCCATATGAGTTTCACAGGATTTCTCACATAACAATTGCCAAGGAGGTATGGCAAATATTGGAGACCACCTATGAAGGAACAAAGAAAGTCAAGGGCACTAAATTGCAGATGCTAACCACTAGATTTGAAGAGCTGAAAATGAGTGATGACGAGTCATTCGACTCATTCTATGGCAAGCTAAATGAGGTAATTATTGGCAAGTTCAACTTGGGTGAAAAGAAGGAGGACTTAAAGATGGTGAGGAAAATCCTTCGATCATTGCAGGAGAGCTTTCGTGCGAAGTTTACAGCTATTGAAGAGAGCAAGGACCTTGATGATATCAAAGTTCAAGAATTAGTTGGCTCACTTCAAACTTATGAGCTGTCATTACCATCACAAAAGAAGAGCAAATCCCTTGCTCTAAAGACAATCAATGAGAGGGTGGAAACTCACGACTCATCAGATGAGGATGAGGTTGAGAAAGATGTGGAATACCTTGTAAAGAATTTCTGAAAGTTCTTGAAATTTAAGAAGAGTGGAAAATTTGCTAAGAAGGGAAAATTCCCAACTTTCAGAAAAGATAAAAAGGAATTTAAGAGGAAAGATAGGAAGAAGTCTCAATCCTCTCAAGGAATCACATGCTTCGAATGCAATGGACATGGACATGTCAAGAAAGAGTGTCCTAATTATTTATGAGGGAAGGGCAAGGTGTATACCACCACTCTTAGTGATTCCGAATCCTCTGATTCAAATTCAAATGAAAGTTGTGATGGAGAGGGAAACTTCTCTGCATTCATGACCATTGCTTATGTGGAATCTTCGGATGATTTAAGTGTGTTGGTGAAAGAGCTTGGTGAGTACACTAAATTGGAGTCAGTGGGGATAGTGGAAGAATCCGATGATGAGGAAGATGAAAGAGAAGAGGGATTGCAAGAGACCTACAACTCTCTCCTTAAGAAGACAAGTGAATATGCAAAAGTGGCTAATGCAGCCATTAAGAAAATGAAGAGAGCAGAGCAAGACTACAAGAGTCTTTAGTTCGATAGCTGAATGGAGCCATCAACTCTCTTTAAGTTCGAGACGCTGAATGGAGAGCTGACCAAAGCCTATTCAAAGATAAAATTTCTTGAGCTTGAGATGGTTCAAGCTAATGCTAAAATAGAGCAAGTCCTCCAAGAAGCTTGATGAAATGCTTGCTCACCAAAAACCTTTTTTCGACAAAAGTGGATTGGGATACACCGGAGAAAGTAGTTCGGTTGCTAATATATCCAAGGAAATGAAATTTGTGAAAGCTAAGGAACAATTGGTAGAAACTTTTGTTGTTGAGAAAGTGAAGCTTGAAAAGAAGCGGAATGTGACTGACCAAAGGTTTTTGACTAAGCCTCCTAACCAATCAGTGGTCAAACCTAAGGGTAATGGGAAATCTCTCCCAAAGTCACAAAGAGGTCCTAGAACTCAACATTTCTGTCATCACTGTTGAATTTCAGGACACACCAGACCAAATTGTCATAAGCTCCAAGCATTAAAGAATTCAAGTGCTCAAAGGTCGAGAGGACCAAGACATGGCAAAGGAAATTGGACTGCTGAGCAACCTAAAGGTCAAGAAAGTAATCCCAATATGAGGGATGTGATGAAGATGATTGATGCTTTCACCACCTGCTTGACAAGCTTCACCAGAAGGTTCGAAATTCAGAACAATGGTACCCAATCCTCTAAGGATATCACCCCAAATGCAAGTGTCGTGTGGGTGAAGAATGGTACTCATGCATAAGCATTACAACATGTCCATGCATTAATTCTTCCTATGTTTTGTGACTTTGTTTCGTTGTGTGCTTTTTGTTATCATTCCAACATGTGTTGAAAATTCTGTTGTGTTTGCTTTTCACTTTGAATGTTTTTACATTTGTTTTTTTTTTATCAATCTTTTCTTGCTTTTATGTCAAAAATCCAAAAAACAAATAAAAAGTAGAAAATCCAAAAAGTTTGATCGGTATTGTTGTGTTTTGTCACAAGCATATTTTGCATTGTACCTTTGTACTAATGGCTTTGTGCATTTAAGAGTGTAGCTTGTTCTCTATGCACTCATATCATTGTGGGAGAAATCTTGACATCTATGCGACTGTTGTAAATAGATCTTCGAACTTGTCATGAATGATTAACCAATGGTTTTATTTATCTTCAAACTTGCATAGACTTGTGCCTATATATCTTCCCATTCTTTTATTTTTTGTGTAAAAAGCTCATCAAATGTAAATAATGAAAAGAGATAATGAGCTACAAAAGCCTTAGCACATACTAGTATTTGACTAGGAAAAAGGGAAAGTGACTTTTTTTAAAAATTGTATGATGCCTAAAAAGCCAAAGGCTTGCTCATCAAATTGAAATATCAAAAATTTCAGGCATAGATTTCAAAATGAGATGTATTGTTTCTAAAAGATCAAATGATATGATGTAAATGGAGCCAAATGAAAAGCTTCAAAATAATGTTATCAAGTTTTGTGGGAGGTCATATATGCATATTTTTATAATTGAGATGGATCACTTCTCCTCATGCTAATTGTGTATGTCTTGGTTGAATTGATCATTGAAACTTCACATTAGACTAAAGACTATCTCATTTTTGGTATCCACACACATAACACTTGTCTATGTTCAATGAATGCCTTACCCATTTGTGTGATTGTACTTGTTTAAATGTGTTGCACATGCTCAACTATATGTTGATCAAACACAAAGAATTTTGAGTGTTTTAGTTGTTTTTGGAAAGTATTTTTGTTTAGAAAATTTTCAAAAATTTCAAAAATCTATGCAAACTTGTTTTAGTGACTTGCCTTGCGAGTCAAGCCAGTCGCATGCCTCAGTCGCGAGCTTACTCAGAAAGTTTTCGCGGCTCCCTGGCCGGTCAAAGTCCTAGTTGCGAAAAAGACTTAGAAAAATTTTCAAAAATTTGAATTTTTAAATTTCTCGCAACTCAGTTTGGCGATTTGTTCGCGAGTGGAAGCTTTAGTCGCGAGTTTACTCAGAAGGTTTGGCGACTCTTGTCGCGACTTACTTGCAAGTGGAACTTCCAGTCGCGAAAAATGCTTAACAAAATTTCCAAAATTTTGTCTCAAGGGTTTTTGGCGACTTGTTCGTGACTCAATCCAGTCGCAAAAATCGCGTGCTTTGCACAATAAGGGTTATTTCCAGGACAGTTTCACAAAATTTTCAGATTTCCCACACAACTAGTGACTATTCATCTTGTTGTTCCTCTTTCCCTCTTTCAAACCCACCGTGTTCACACACTAACTTTTCATAGTCTTTAACTCTTCTTCACCAATCTTCAAGAAAAGGTATAGGCTCTATTTCTTATGCAATGTATTTCAAATTTCTTTACTAAGATTTCTTGATTTGGATGTTGTTGATGATATTTGTGTATATGCTGCTTGAATATGGGTATTTGATGGTTTGGAAAGAGTATTGTGTGGTTTGTGTCAGATACATGTTGTTACACTCTACTTTTGGTTGCACAATGTGTTATACGTGGGATACACACATTCAGTGACATGATTGGAACCTTAGGATTTTAGAATTTTCTTTAATTTTCAGTTTTGGGACTAACTCAGTGCTAATAAAGATTCTTGTCTTGTGTGGTTTCTGTTGTGTTTTTGGTGTAACATGATGCGGCCTAAACATGTCCCCATTCAAAAGATCTACAGTGAAAGGAGGCAATAACAAAGGGAAAGAGCCTGTGATTGATGTCGATGATCTTTATCCTAGGTCAAAGAGGACCTAATCACTAATGGGAATGTATGACCCTATCAAGTTCATGTTAGGATGTGTGCTTTTAAATCCTATTGTATGATGCTATGTATGTTATTATGTATGACATTATGTATGACTTAATGTTGTGTTTAATAAAATTGTTTTGTTATTATCTAAAAATAATGGTAACATGAATCTTGAGACATTATGATATAGTCCATGAGATGCATAATATGTGATTTATGTGAAAAGTCACAGAAGATATAAATCACAAGTTTTTTTGTAAACTTAGAATTTCAGTTCATAGTCGGTGATGAAATTGGGCATTTCATATATGAAGACTATAACATATCAATTAAGATGATTTGTCTTGATCATGGAAATGGAGATTTCTAGTTAATATGTTGATATGTTTTAAGAGTTAAAACATATTGAACTGGACCGGTGTGAGATTTATTATTCTCCTAACGACTGTCAAATGAATAATAAACTCACGACTTGTATTTGCATGAACTCTTAATCTTGAGAGAATAATGGACTTGATTATGAGATGTAATTTGCTTTGATATATCAGGTTTGAGATTTAGAGTTACGGTCAAAACCTCAGTATAATGGGCAACCACATTTAATGTTGATGGAACATATATTCTCAAGATGGAATTCATATTTTTTTAACAGAGATACAAAATATTCCCATAAGATAAGTTTAATGGGTTTGTTATTCAAAATGTTAGGACTAACTACTTTAGTAAATTGTTACTAGAGTATATATTTATGAAATTGGATTTCATAAATATATGATGAATAACTTAAAGGATTAAATCGGGTACTCAAGGATAAGATGTAGTAATTTACAAAGTGGCAGTTTACATTCATGACTTTGTGTTGCTACGAATATTTTATGAAGGGGTTGCATGTACAATAAAGTCTTGGGATATAATTTATAAATAAGGCCTAAAGTGCAACTATATTTATATAGTGGTATTAAATATAGTTAATGGTAACTTTGGACTTGTCAAGAGTTGACAGAAAAGCCCAAGACCCATTGGAGCTAATGTCTTATTGGTCCCTTTTGGTCCTACTCCAAGCCACACATTTAAGTCCAATTAGAAAGGCCTAAAAGGATAGCCCAATTAGATAATTAGTTAGATACAAAAGGAGAAACATATAGAATTTTCTGTAGAGAATTGTATGAACACTATTGAGAAGTGGTGTAAAAAGTGTTAGACACTTTTTCACATTCTCCCTTTGGAACTGATTGAGAGACCACACATCTTGGGCGTTAGTAGAATTGGAGTGAAGATTGAAAGTGTTCCCAAGTGCTTCTAATCTGGAAAATTTTAAAATTCACTACTTCAAGGTACACTCTCTTGTTCTCAAATTCTGAAACTTATATAGTACGTGTTAACCTTTATAAATGAAGTAGTTTTGTTATTTTGCGTATATGCATATTTCCACCAGTTCAGATATTTTGCTGCTTTTCAAACTTATGAGGAATTCTTTAGAGATGCCTCATGGCTAGTTGAAAGGGCTATTGACCAGCCGTCTCTCCTAAACACCAATATCCCTAAATGGTTTGCTACCAAGGATTGGAACTTTCTTCTCTCCAACCTTGATGATGCATATGAAAATTTGGTAAAAGAGTTCTATGCTAATGCCATTGTTGAGGGAGATGAGCTCAAATGATGGGTTACAGGTAAGATTTTCTCCGTGTCTCCCGTTTATCTGGTAGATATCCTACACATCAACCAGTCAATGTTCCCTAATCCACCGGTATATGATGATTTGACACCGGATGAAGATCTACTTCGAGATGCTCTTGGACGAAACTTGGAATTCTCCCAAAATGGGAATTCAATAAGTGTTTCCTCCCTATCTCTGGAATTAAGGATGCTTACAATAATCGTGTTCCACAATCTCTATCCCCTATCCAGCACCAAGTACATGAATCTTGGGAGAACTTTATTTCTTCATGATCTGATAAGCGTTGAAAAGATTGACATTTGTGCTTATATCTTTCATATTTTGCCACAAAACTGCTACAAGAACTGAATCAAAGATTTGCATTCCTTTTTGCTATCTCATTTCAAGAGTACTGAAACTCAAAGGCATTCATCCATCGGTTGATGAGTCTCCCTACCCGAAGCCAAGTCCAATTAACATTCGTACACTCAACGCTAGCATTGGTCATAGCTAGAAGGAAATCAAGATAGAGACTTCAACTTCTCATAGTGGTTCACGCTCTGGTTCATCCTCTTATGATGAGAAGTTAGAAAATTTTTTGGCATTCGTCCATGACATAAGTACCAAGATGTCTAGACTTGCCTCTCTCTTACACCATCATAACATCCGTTGTGATATGAGGTTCACTTCTCTTCAAACTCAATTGGATCAGATTCAGAGACAATTAGAAGACAATGAGGACTAGCTATTCCATGACAAAAAGGGGGAGATGATGATGATAGGGGAGTCTTAATCAAAGGGGGAGTATTGAAGTTGAAGAACAGGAGAATGAACAGGTCTATGTTTTTGTTGTGTTTTTGCTATGTTTTTATTGTGTTTTTAGATTATCTTGTTATCTTGTGTTTTGTACCCATGCTTTGTAGCTTAGTACTTGTTGTTAATGTCATGCATTTCTTTAAGTACATCACTCTTGTGCCCTTGTTGGATTTTATATCCTTGATGCAATTACCTTGTGTTGTTGTATTGATTGAGTGTTGGACATGCAAATGACACTTTGCATTAAGCTTATTTGCTAGCATGTTCGGATGTTCATTCCTTGTGAGAATGATCATTGTAGTCACTATTTATAGTGATTGCTCGTTTTTGGTCAAGCCATGCTTTATTGTTGTTATTCATTATTGCTTGATTGCATTATGCTTACTCCATATGCATTTCAAGTTTTCTGCTTACAATGATCGTATTGTGTTGTTGTTTTTAGGAAATACTTGTTCGTATGGTTCAAGAGCTTCATAGATTTTAGAGTTAGGTGTGAGTGAGTTTTGTTCAACTGTTCCTAACTCACATGTTAAGTCTAGAGTTTGTTTTAGGGTTTTGTCACAGAAAGCCAAAGGGGGAGATTGTAAGATTGAATTGATTCAATCATTTTGTTAGCTTTATTCCGTGCCAATTAGCTTGTAATTCAACATTTAGAAACCTTGTATTTAGGTGGGAATTATGTAAGGGTAGTTTTTGAAAAAGTGTGAAGAAAAGCTCAAGAGTGTGCACTCAAGCAGGGGCTCGCGACTGGCTTGCGACTAGCTTGCGACTGGTGAGTCGCCAAAAGAGGCACACGTGTGAAGCATGCAGGAGGAGCTGAAGGGTCACGCCAACTGTCGCACTATCAAAACCTCTAGCTGGCCAAGTAGTTAGCTCGCGACTCGTTCCAGTTGTGAGCTTGAGTCGCGAGAATGCCCTGTTTGGCTGAAATTGACTTTTAACATTCCATACACACCCTACTATAAATACCTTTATATCCACGTATTGTAGAGAGCTTCTAGAGAGAATTTTGAGAGAGAAACCCTAGAGAAAAACAAGATTGACTCATCCACAATCTTCATTCTTTGATTCTCCAAATTCCTCTATTCTCACCCTCTTCTTTGTTACATCCTTGAGAGGTACATTTAGCCAAATCCTTTTCTCACCATACCTACATCTGTGAGAAGGCTATTTGGTGCTTAGAAAGCAGTTAGGAAGGGACCAATTGCTATTGGTTGATGCTATGGGCTATAGCGGGATCCGGTAAGCTAGAGAAGACAATAGTTTGGCGTAACCTCATTGGAGCAAGAATCTTGGAGGGTTTAGGTACACTGGGTAGATTAGACTTGGAGGGTCTTTTGCTATTCATGTATCCCAACTTCATTCTCTAGTGGATTATTGATTGCTTGGGGGGTGGCGAAGAGATTGTACGCCAAGGACTTCAGTTTTCTCTTCAATAACACATCGCTGTGTTGTCTTTGTGTTTGCATCCTTCTTCCCTTAATATTTACCTTTTAATTGCTGCTATGGTTGTGATTAATTTCGGTTTAGATTGTATTACCAATTTTGATCTAGCTTATTTTCATATTCCGCACATACATTGTTTGATAATAAGCTTGTGTTGATAATTTGTAAATTGGAGGTCTAAACGTTCATAGGTGTTTTACACACTTTTTGAACATTTATTTTTCATTTACCGGATCTAGAATTCGGATGAACATATCAAATTACTTAGATAAATGAGCCAGCAACAAAAAAAAAGTTAGCTACAAATTAAGGTAGTTACCATAATTGAACATGACCCTTTTTGATGAGATATTTCCAGTAAAAGTTTGGATATCCATATCTATCTTTGCATCATGAAAAAAATATAATTTATCATATATATGGTGCTCTTTCTCTTTCTCAAAGAAAAAAAAAAAAAAGGCAAAAAACTATTACCAGTAATTTTGGTAATTATCATATGTGACCATTTAGATTCGGATGAAGATTGCTGCGTTTTGCATTTTTGTATTTTCTCCTCTCTCTTTTTTTCAACGTTTATAAATAGTAACTGGTACTGCTCATGCACGTTATTTCACTGTGCAAGAGACAAAGTTATTGTTTATGCACTGTTCATGGAACTCACAAGCACTTTATTCAGGAAAAAAAATATTAAAAATGGGTCCCACAGTAATAGTCACACATTTAAAAATTATTTTGTTACAGTATTTTCAGTTTTCAATTTTCAACAATAAATTCTATCCAAACGGACCCTATATAATTTATTGTAGTATATTTTTTTTTTTTTTTTTTGAGCCAATGTTGTAGACTTGTAGTACGTTTTTGTCAAATCCATCAAGTTTTTGTGTTCAGACTACTATTCAATGAATCAATATAGGGATTTTTTTTAATCACTATTAAGTGGGACTCATTGGTTTTATATATAAATGGGGTTTCTAGTAATGCCAAATTGCCAATTGACTTTCCAATGAGCCTTCCTTTGACACTTGCATGATGAGTAGATGACGCCAACTTATGCTTGTCAGGGACAAAGCTACGTATGGCCATGGGGGTCCATGGCCTATCTATCCCCAAAATGTTTAAAAATAATTCATCCTAAAAAAAAAAATCTTATATGGAACTTAAATAAGTTACAAAATTATATTATCTTAATTTAAATATAATGAGATTACATAGATTATACAAATGGTATAAAAATCACACTCAAATTCATTATTTTTATGAAAATAATACATGGCTATTCTTTAGTGATTCTAATACAATCATATTAATAACTCTAAGGAGTTGTTTAGTGGTTCTTAAAATCTCATAATATCCATAAGATTTTTGGTAAATAGTAGGAGTAGAAGTCTACTACTACTAGGAAAGGTACCGTGAATTCACTTAGTTGTGATATATATATATTGTCTTTTGTGTTGGGGGAAAAATAAGGTGTTTGAGGTTATTATAATATTATTGGTAAAAAATTTGAAAGTTGAGGAGGGGCACCTACCCATTACCCCCTATATATATATAATTTTGTTTTTTTGTTTTTTTTGTTTTTTGTGTTGGGGGGAAAATAAGGTATTTGAGGTTATTATAATATTATTAGTAAAAAATTTGAAAGTTTAGGAGGGGCACCTGCCCATTGCTCCCCCTCCCTCCATCCCTGAGTAAAATGTTCCTCTCACAAGTAAGTGTTACCCATACTTTTGAACATTTCTCAGTGTGTGATATATGTATGGGGGCGCCCCGGGGGGGGGGGGGGGGAGGGATGAACAATGTTTAAATAGTATTTAATTAGTATTAATAAAATACCAAGTACCAACAACAAAATGTTAATATCAATATTAATTTTATTAAAAGCTTACAAACTAAAGTAATAACGAATTGAATATGATTAGTGTCACATCAATAACATAATAAATAAATAAACCAAATTTATTTTCAATTTTGCTAGAAAATATTTATAAATTGATGTAGTAATGAATGTAATTAGTGCCCCTAAAAAATGTAATAAATAAATTCATTAATTACTTTTTTGTTGTGTTTTAAAATTTGATACATTAGTTATATAGTAAAATTTATAATAGTTGTGAACAAAACTTTTAAAAGAATAATCCATATAACAAAGATATAACTTGCAAGCTATCTATTTTTTTAACATCAATTATTTCATATAAAATATCATTATATTGTGAGCCATCATGATATACAAACACTATCATATAAACAAATTCCCAGACTTTTCTCGTTATCAACGTTTATGCCCCGCTGATAGGATTGTATTATCTCCTTTTAGGATTGGAATCCCCTTTTCAACCTTTTTCTTAAGGGTGGCTCCTTGGGAACTTAAAGGTGCACCCCTTTGTTAAGGAGCTCCCTTTTTGGATCCTCAATGGTATACTTCCTTGCTAAGGAGTTACCAAATATGCATTGTTCCCCTTTTTTTGGAACCATTCCATGCTAAGGACTAGCTATAGTATGATTGTCCATTACTAAGAACTAAATATAACACTGAGCTTTTAATCACGACTTGCCAAAGGATTTAAAACAAATTTAAGATGTTTACAACCAATCCAATTATAATACTAAAAAATACAAAGATTTAACCACACATACAAGTTTAAATAAGTGTAGGTTGTCCCACAAGTTTTTCATATAACAAATAGTCACGTTTCCATAAAATGTACACATCAATCATTTATAGAATATCAATATATTTATTGATTATCAACATATTTCTTTGTTTTAAGAATAATTTGATAGTCAAAACTATTTTGGGAAAACCACCAAATTAATAAATATCACTTATCTCTTATTTGCAAAAAAATGAAATCAATCACCCTTGAGTTACAATGAATTAGTAGAATTAGAACCTAGCAACACCAAAAATAGGTCCATCAATACATTAATTTTCCACTAAAATCTTTTTTCATACTTAAACAATATAACTTGGATAACACTAATATTTCCAAAATTTTCCATTTAAATACTTAACTCTTTAGTTCACTTTCAGCTTTGATCTAATTGTTCTATTTCACATATTTTCACTATCTATTAATTGGCATGATCGTACTACAACTCTACAAAACTCTAGCATTTCATTATATGTCTATCCATTGTATAATCTACTATTCCTTAGAAGCCATGTGACATATTCATATCTAATCAACCTAATATTCATAACTATTAATCAAATAGTAGAAGCCACATATTATATTTTTGCCTAATCAATCTTAAAGCCTATGGTGGACCAAACGTCTATATATATTATTTTCACCTAATCAATCTCAAAGCCTATGGAGGATCATATGGCTATATGTACAATTCCTATTTTAATATTGTAACAATCATAGGTTAGCTTTCCCATCAATATAGTGATAGGTTTAGATTCATGAAACCCAACGCCAATTATTCTGCTAGGTACCAAAATAACAGATTCATAGGCCCATGTCTTCCTACAAGCATGAGGACAATCGCTAGCCATAGAATAATTCCAACTTTCTAAATATTTCAACTTTCTAAAATTACAGCAAGACAAACCATATTTGCAATTCTCACACACAGCCATAGAGAAGAAAAGAAAAGGCTCAATCTTGTGTTGCGGCTAAAACAAAAGGAAACCTCTTTTATAAATATATATATACACGTATAGCTTAAGAGCTAAAAGGTTTGGGTTTTTTTTTTTTTTTTCAAGGTTTGAAGTTCACAACAAGTTAAAAAAAAAAAAAAAAATTACACACAGCACGCGAACACACTTGATCGCACAGTGCATGGTCTTATGAATGAGATGCTTATTGTGTGTATTGGTTATGTTGAACAGTTTTTAATTTTGAGGGTGGGGGGAATTATCTTGAGTATTAATTTTAAAATTATATATATATATATATATATATATATATATATATATATATATATATATATATATAATTTTAAAAAATTGGATCCATTCTTAACCGTTAATCTATTGCAATCCGCTTCCTTTACCCGGGCTTGGGACCAACTATGAATTAAATATGTGGCACTGATTTTTCAAGGATCCACAACCAACCCACATTTTGGGACTAAAGTTTTGTTATTGTTGACTTGTTATATAATATATATATATATATATATATTTTTTTTTTTTTTTGAAATAAAAATCTAGGGGGGCCGTAACACCTAGTTTTTGTTAAATTCATTACTTTGTAAAGATCCATTAAGAGTCATGTAGTTCAATTAGTGTTTTTAGTGTTTTTAATGGAAATGTCTATGGTTCAAATCCCCCACCCTTAACTATCAAAGTTCTCAAAAAAGAAAAAGAAAAAAAAAGTGATAGTTCCTTCCTCAATTGCCTAAGTTATTTTGGTAGTTTACACTTCATCTCCTGTTATTATCAGATAATATGGTTTTTAATAATTTGATTCATAAAAAAGGAGAGATTGAAGTTCTTCAAGGTATTTTGTTAAAATGATAATGTGCTAACTTAAACCTGGCCAAAATTAATAAAAAATGTATAAAACAATTGTCCAACGAAATAGAACCATATTGGTTCATTCTGGAGCTATGTTGTTGGAGAAGTCCACAATCTTCTATCAGAATTTCATGGATGATTCATTTTAAATAATTCGGATTGAGATAAAAAGTTCAATTTTAATTTCATTTACTGCATGTATTTATAAAATAAATTAAATAGTTGAGGAAAAAAAAGTTAAAACATTATAAAACTTGAGATAAAAACAAATTAAATTTTGAAATTGGGAAATGTTTTGCTACATACTTGTATGCAGCAATTGCTGCATAAATGTTATGTGACAGCTAAAAAAAAGTGACAAGTGTCTAAGGGTCCACCTAGTTTTGTGCATTGCACATGACCCTTGGACACATGCTGATTTCTTTTTGTTGCCACATAATCCTTTAAGCAGCAAAACCTTTAAAAATTTAACATTTACCCATCCTTTGATTAGGAGACTTTTGAATAATTACATTATGCATTGTGCGTGCCCAGAATGGTCTCCGCCAAAATAATGGGGTCACAGTTTATTTATAGGTGGGATTACTCTCGATTCTACAACTTAGGCCCCAAACATGCCTTGGTTCCTCTTGAATTTTCCTAGTGTATCCCAGTGTTTCCCTTCTCTATCACTCACACTTTTCCCTCTCCCAATTTTCCAACCCTTTTTTCTCTTACCTCTACCCCTTCTTATAGTATCTTCTCAGTGGAGTGGACATCATTATCTTCTCCACTTATACACACATTCCTATGTTCATTAGAATCCCAAAGGATCCTCACGAATTTAGAGGATTCCCTTGGAACTTAATCCAGATGTCGAATAATGTTCGAGAACAGATCCCTTTTAAAACTATTAGTCCTCAGCTACCGATCTTTCTGGGGTTGCGTTTTGCCCTAATACCTTCGTTGTCGGTCAACGTCTTACCGACCTCTTAGGAACCCCTCGGGTGCCGTCCTTCTAACCCTTGGTCCCTATTTCAGGGTTGGGACCATTGTGATAAAATTCAGGGCTACCCCCTCCCCCCCCCCCCCCCGCATGCGCATCGAGCTTAGATTGCTTGATGGGCTTTGGTCTTCATGCTGGGCCTTGTTCAAGTGGGTTGACATGGCTTTTTGGGCCCAGCTCCCCACAAATAGCCCCTCATGATCCTACTTTCGCATAGCAGGGATAGGATCGGGGTCTTGCTGCCTCGTGGTCAGTGCATTTGCTTTCACTCGGCCCAAGAGGAATGGCGATTGTATCTTGGGAAGACCAATAGTCTACCTTTTAATGTGATGGACAAGACAGCTTGCTCTGCTTAAAAAGATGTGGCAGGATCTGAGATATTTGACAGCCTAGATGATTTGGTGCTTCGTTTACTGAGGCGTGCGTGATGCGAAATGATGGTACGCATTTATTGCCATTGGACAATTACCATTAATGACTCTTGTTTCTATAAATACCAACCACGACCTTTGTTTTATTTATTTATTATTTTTTATAGTTTCTACTCAGTTTAGAGACACACTCTTTCTTTTGTTCTTGAGCCCTCATCTTCCTTACAAGACCTCTCTCTTCCACAAGAAATCACTCTACAAATCTCCTTCCCTTCAATTGTCTTAACTTAGATTCAACAATATGCTGTTTGCTTACCTCTTGAAAACTAGAGAGAATGTAGAATCATTTAGAGTTAGGTATAATATCCCTCGTGACGTTGAAATGTAGTACTATCATAGGGGGACATAGAAGACTAGAGGCTGCCCCACGTAGTATTCTTCCCTTTGATGTCCATTCTTAAGGGCGGGGTTAGGTTCCTAGTAGACCCTTTACTACTTAGGACTCTTAATTTTCATGGCCTCAGTCCTGACCAGTGTTTGCCCAACTTTTATAGGGTAGTCAACTACATGGGCCATCTCAACTGTTTGTATGACCTAAGCCTTACCCACTATGACATCAATTTCAAGTACTTCATTTGGTGGAGTCTAAAGCACGGGTACTATCTCCAGACCTGAAGCAATGTGGTTAGGTTGATATCCTATCTCCCAAATTCCAATAGGAACTCGGTGAGAGAATATGTGAGGGTGAGCGGTAACTAGTTGAACGGTGAGCTGACTTGCTCGACCTCACCTCGTTAGATAGGTCAGTACTTTCTTCTCCCAAGCCCCAAACACATGCATCTCCCCTCCTTCTCTTAATTCACCCGTGTGTTTAAGTGTCTTTTACTAATCGCTTATTATTTTTATTTTATTTTTCATTTATTATTATTGTTTATATTTTTTCTTTAAAAAGCATTTCCTAACTTTAGTCCTTCAATTGTACTTTTCAAGAAGTTCTGGCCGGCCATAAGCGTCGTGCGCGTCCAGGAACTCAACTTCATCCTTCGCTTAGAGATATTTGTACATTTTGATGGGCAGTTAAGGGCTTCTCACCTAATTCTAGGTTGTGTGCCCTCCTACATAAGCTACTAGGACTCGTCGAGCTCCCTTACAGTCGGTAGCCCACTACTATCTTATCTGGACGTTCGATTACCTGGGTTTTTTTCGCAAGGGCTAACTTTTGGGGAAGCCAGGCACCTTGGTCCTGACTAATCAGACACGACTCTCTCGAACCTATACAAGAAGGTTCGGGGGACACTATTTTCCAAGGTCGGGTAGTGCACATCCCTTTGGAGGCGCCAGTTTCAGGAGATCCTATCGAAGAGGGTCTGGTTCGTAAGCAACTGAGTCTTGAAGAGTCCACCTTACCGACCCAGACAACAGAGATGGTTCAAAAGCGGTCTATGGCCCTAGACCCTTAGTTCCCAACTGCACGGGCTTCGGGGGGTCAGCTTGCCGCTTACTTTACTCACCAACAAACCACACCTCTTGCCTCCTAGAAAGGGAAGAAGCGTAAGAAGGTTGAGAATAGTGCTACAGTTGGGGGCAACACTTCTACTACCTAGCTTCCCACTTCAACCACCGGTCGGGCTTCTACTCAAACGGTTGAGAAGACCCCTTGGGAGACCCAACCCGTTAGCTAACTAGTGATAATCCTCTCTTAAGTTGCGGCCTCTTCTTCGGGTTCTACAGCTGGGTGGGAATGCACCTTCCACCTCGGGGACAAGGTCTCCCCCTCTAGTTCCTATGTACGAATGTGGAGGAGCGGAGAGGGAGGCCAAGCATTGGACAGCCTTGGTCAGGCTCTGCTGCTTCTTGTTGACATGGAGCACTACTCGGGCTGCTGAGACAGTGACTTGGTGCTTAAATTGAAATGTCACATTATGGCGGTAAGTTTTATATCCATCCAAACTTTAATTGTTTCATATGCTCAATCTCTTCTGTTTCTTTTGCACATCTCTACATTCACAAGTGTCACCAATCGGACTTGAATAAACTCGTTTTAATTTTCTGTTGATTCAGGCTGCTCAATTGACCCACGTGGTGGAGGGTTGGCTGAAGGATGCGTAGGAGGAGGCCGATAAAGAGAAGGCTCTAAAACAGGTAGCCGAGGCTAGCCTGCACGAGAAGACCATGGAGTTGAACATAATGGAAAGGCTGGCGGTGAACGCTGAGAAGGCATTGGAGATGGCTGAGTAGAAGGCCAGTGAACTTTTGAGTAAGCTTGGGGAGGCAGAGCTCAATCTCGTGGAGATTTCTAGCCTTTTCTCTGCTCGGGACAAAGAATTTGTCGACCTCAGGGAAGGAGAGAAGGCTCGAAAGCAAACCTACTATAATAGGGGTTTTAAGGACGCCAAGAATTCAGCTGGTCTAGTAGTTTTCTAGGCTCGGCAGTTCGGGTTCATGGAGAGCTGGATGATCGCGGTCAGTGCTATTGGACTCCCTCAGGACTCCCCCTTCAGGAGTGCTAACTAAGTCTCGCTGCCCCAAGACCCTTTGGTAGAAACTTAAGCTGTAGAGGATGGTGAGGATAGTAGTGACGAGGAGGAAAGCTTGGAGAGTCTTGAATCTAGGGAGCTGTCAAAGTAAATTGACTCCCACATGGTGGTGCTGGACGATGATTAGCCAAGAACTTCTACCCCTACCTCTAACCAGAATACCGCCCAGTCGATAGTTAGCCCAAACCTTCCATCAACCAACCCTTCAGTTGGTCAAGAAGCCTCTATGTCCCTAGAGCATAAATTTGTTAAAAGCATAATTGTATTTTGCTACTTTTTTATATATGAATTATTTTTTGTTTCCTAAGGCGGGTCAATACCCATGTATTAAACTATCTTTTCTTTTCTGAATTTCTATAAGACTGATGTTTTTGAAGTTTACCTTTTTTTTACTACTATTGTATGATAAGAGATAATGCCCCTCATTTACCTTTATCCCACTCTTACTAACTCGGTGCCAATATTGATGCTTCAAATTTTATACCGAAAATTGCTTAAGTGTCAACATTGGGTGGCACAATAATTCAAATGTTTATAACAAGATTAAATTTGAAATTAATGTTAAAAACCTGCCTAAGTATTATCGTTCAGCAACATAATCGATAACTTATGTGTTGGGTAGGGGCAACCATGATTCGCTTAAGTGTCATCCCTCGGTAACGCTGTTTGCAGTTTCAGTCGCTCACGGTACACCGCTTCTTGTGTGCCTTTATTAGTAAATATCTGGTGCATGTCTAAAAATTGGGGCATATCCCCGATCATTAGCCAGAAATAAGGATGTTTAGCGATTGAAGAACGAGTTTATGTTCTAACTTGTAATCTAGACCAAGTACAACAAGGTTTTCATCTGGTCGGTGATCGGAGTCAAACCAAAGCCAAATTTCTGTCCTTATGGATTTGTAGCAAGGTTTCCATTTGGTCGGTGACCGGAGTCAGGCCGAGGCCAGATTTCTGTCCTTATAGATTCATAGCAAGGTTTCCATCTGGTCAGTTTCTGGAGTCAAACTGAGGCCAAATTTCTGTCCTTATAGATAGATACCAAGTACATGCTTGGATGCTCTTTTGTTCGCTCCTACTTTATACTAAATTATTTAACTAGAATTCATATGCTTTTACTGTCCTTGTCAGCTTACAAATTAAAACACTAGTTCCATACAAAACGTTACATTTACTAGTAATATTTCTTTAGATTGTAGATGTTCCATGGTCGGGGTAGGGGTCTTTCTTCCAAGTCTTCCAAGTAATAGGTTCTTGTTTTGGCCGTAATTGTTACTCAGTAGGGTCCTTCCCAATTAGGAGCCAATTTTTTGGCACTTTGATCTTTTGCACTCGCAATGGCCTTTCGCAAGATGAGATCCCCTGGCACAAACTCCCAAGGCCTGACCCTTCTGTTGTACCCTTTAGCCAGCCTCTGTTGATAATCAGCAAGCCGCACGACTACCATGTCTCTTTGCTTCTCCAAGGCATCCAGATTCCCGGCCAAGCATTCATCATTATGTCCTTGTGTAAAGCTTGCAACCCTAGAGCTTGACAAAATAACTTCAATCGGTATAACTATTTTGGCTCCATAGGTCATGGAAAAGGGCGTCTCTCCTGTCAACCTCCTAGGAGTTGTTTTGTTTTCCCATAGTATGTTCAGCAATTCTTCAACCTAGTTTCCCTTCGCACCCTCTAGTTTCTTCTTCAAGCCATTCATAATAGTTTTGTTCGTCACCTCGGCTTGTCCATTACTCTAGGGGTATGCTAGCGATGAATATCTGTTAGTTATCCCAAGACTAGTACAATACTCTTGAAAGACCTTGCTGTCAAACTGCAACCCATTATCGGACACCACTGCCTGGAGGACTCCAAATCTTGTGATGATGTTCTTCTAAACGAATTTTTTTACATCTACATCCCTGATATTAGCCAAGGCTTCGGCTTTCACCTATTTGGTAAAGTAATTTGTGGCCACCACCACATACCTTCTATTTCCTGAGGCTTGGGGGAACGGTCCAATTATATCTACCCCTTATTAGGCGAAAGAGCGCTTCTCGTTGCATGTTTGGCCACAAGAATCCTTGAGTCATGGCACGGTGCTTGAGTGATCTGCCCCTCCAAGTGGCCACCACATACCCCTTCATAAACTCAGCTAGCAAGTCGGCGGTCTTTCTAGGATGAAGACACTATAGGTTTGGCCCTCCAAATGACCGTCTGTATAACCTCCCATCTCTGGATAACCAAAAACGAGCCATTGTTATCCGCACCTTGTCAGCGTCTTTAATGTCGTTTAGTAGGGACCCATCGGATAAATAAGCTACGAACGGATCCAACTAGCTCAGCCTTAGTTCTGATGCAGCCATTATCATGATTTGTTGTTCGATGCTCGATTGCTCCAACAGCTCCACGGTAATCATGCGAGGTATACAATCATCCAAAGAAGACACTAATGTAACCAACGATTTAGCATGCCTATGTTGACTCCTCGACACTCTAACCATACTAACTTTCTAGAGATCTGCCCGCAAACTTTTGAACATCCTTAAATACTATACCATACGCCGATCCCTTGCCTCAAAGCTACTGTTAATTTAACTTACCACTAGCCTTGAATCTAAAAACATCTCCACCTTCTTCACTCCAAGACTTTTAATAGCCCAAAGCCCCACGATTAGAGCTTCATATTCAGCTTCATTATTCGAGGCCTGGAACCCTAACCTGAGTGATTTCTCCAGCCTAACTCCTTGCGTTAGAGGCTCCATCTATGAATACCTTCCATTGACCTAATTCGATCTGACATATTCCTACCGAGCCCGGAAAAGGGGGTAAACTCAGCCACAAAGTCTGTAAGCACCTGCCCTTTAATGGTGTTCCTCGGTCTATAGCATATGTCAAACACCCCCCGCCTCGTTCCCTACTTCGTTATCCTTCTCGTGAAGTTTGAACTTCTTAACAACGATTGCAAAGGATTCTTGGTCAACACCCACACCATGTGAGCTTGGAAGTAATGGGGTAGTTTCCTCGAGGCATGTACTAGGGCTAGAGCCATTTTTTCCAATAGCAAATATTGAGTTTCTGTGTCCACAAGAGTCTTACTAAGGTAGTACATAGGCCTTTAGACCCTCTTATGTTGCCTAATCAACACCAAATTGACGGTGTGGTCGGATATCGCCAGGTACATGTACAAATCCTCTCCCTGGTTATGTCGGGATAAAATTGGTGGGCTGGCAAGATAGGATTTTAGATCTTTAAATGCCGAGTCGCACTCTTTTGTCCAGTGAAATTATTTCCATCTCTTTAATAGCTAATAGAACGGTTCGCACCTGTCCGCCGATTTCGACACAAATCTATTCAGTACAGCGATCATACCCGTAAGCTTTTGGACCTCCTTTGGATTATTGGGCGGGTGCAGCCATTGGATGGCTGCTATCTGATCGGGGTTCACTTCTATGCCCAGAGTGGTGATCATATACCTTAAGAACTTACCTAATCCCACCTCAAAGGCACACATTTCTGCATTGAGGCGTAACTTGTGTTGCTTTAAGATATCGAAAACACCATGCAATTCATGGGCATACTCCCCTTCCTCCCTCATCTTTATTTCTATATCATCGATATATATCTCTACTGTCTTGCTGATCAGGTCCTTGAACATACGTGTAACCATCTGCTAATACGTAGCCCCCGTGTTCTTCAACCCAAAAGGCATGACTGTGTAATGGTAATTCCCCTCGAGCATTATAAAGGTAGTTTTTATCGTGTAATGCATCCAGAAAGCTCATGCGTTGGTGCCTGACTGTGGCATCCACCAACTAGTTTATCTTTGGCACCGAGAAGGGGTCTTTCGGACACGCTTGGTTTAAATTAGTGAAATCGACACAAACCCTCAACTTTCCACTCTTTTTCTTGACTACCACCGTGTTAGCCAACCACTCGAGAAAGAAAACCTCTCGTATGGCCCCCGACCGTTTTAACTTTTCCACCTCCTCCTTTACCACTTCCACATGGGGTCTTACAGATCTCCTTGGTCTTTGTTTCTTAGGCACAACTTTGGGATCTACATTTAACTTATGCATTATAAAACTCGGGTCCACCCCGAATACGTCGTACGGACTCCAAGAAAGCACATCCAATTTTTGTACTAGGGTCAACAAAATTTCCACTCGGTCCTCAATAGATAGATTTTTCCCTATTCAAAACCATCTGTCAACATACAGCAAGATTGGTATCTGGACCAATTCCTTGGCACTATCAACTCCTACCGAGCTTTTGGGCTTTAGTAATTGCAATAAAAGCTCACGGTCAACTTGCTCCTTTTTTTAAAAAAAAAAATTTTGTGGTTAATTGCTGCCACCAAGCATTGCTTGGCCATTCTCTGATTGGCTAGAACCACTGTGACACCATCCACTGTGGGAAATTTTATTTTATGGTGCAACGTCGATGGTATTGCCACCATGGCATGGATCCAAGGCCACCCCAGGATCACTATGTAGGGTGAGAAGGCATTAACCACAATGAAATTAACTTCCACTTCCTTTCTTTCGGTACTGATAGTTTTATTTGCCCCTTGGGGGTCACGATTTTTTCATCAAACCCCACAAGCGGGGTATCCTATCTACTCAAATCCTCAGATTTCATCTCCAGCACCTTGTAAAGATCGGGATTCATTATCTTCGCTTCACTCCCCTAATCTACCATGACCTTCTTTACCAAGAAGCCTCCAATCCGGGAAGTTACGATCAAAGTATCATCATGTGGTTGAGACGTTCCTTCCAAATCTGCTTCTCCGGCATGGAGGCCTTTCAGGGCCTTTTATCAAGTTGGTTCGAGGCCTTCGCTTCAAAAGGGGACACCACACTAAGTACTTCCTTTCAGCTATTCAAGCTTACACCCCAATAGGTTGCATGAATGACCTCAATAATCCCTAATGGAGGTGGGAGGTTTGGTCGTTTCGACCTCCCGACCCTTGTCCTTCGTTTGCACCTTCCTGACCGACTAAGAACTCCTTCAGATGCCCAGCCTTCACCAATTGCTCCAGGTGGTCCTTTAGCACATGACATTGCTCGGTAGTGTGTCGTTTCTCTTGGTGGTATGTGCAATATAAACTCTGATTTCTCCTTGTCAGGTCTCCACCCATCTTCCCAGGCCAATGGAAATAAGGCTCATTCTTGATGCGCTCTAGGATCTTGTAAACTGATCCTTTAAATGTAGCGTTAACTCCATCGGCATGCTATTCCGAGCCCTCCTTAAGGGCCTTTGGTTCTCTCTTGTTTCTCTGCTAGAATTTTTTAGGGCAGTAATCTCTACGATACTATGATGAGGCCAAGGCTTTACCTTTACCTTGTAGACGGTTGTCTTCCAGTCTCTTATACTCCTCGATTCTTCTCATCAGCTGGTGCATGTCTTCGGTGGGCCGCATGGTTAGCGAGTCCCTCAACACTTACTCTTAGGGAAGGCCCATTTGGAAAGTGAAGCAGCCACTTGCTTATTCCCCCCCTCTATCTCGTTGTAAAGTTCCCAATACTCATTCGTGTAGGACCAAAGGGTCTTACTGCTTCTCATCCTCATAGACAACAAAGAACCTATCGGTTGAGGAACTTTGCTACACGTTACGAACCGTGCTCTGAACGTTTGTATTAATTCTCCAAAATTATGAATGGACCCCTTCCTTAGACCGTTAAACCATCTCATTGATGTCGGCCCAAGGCTAGATGGAAACACCTTACACATCAACCAGCCGTTATGAGAATAGAGGGATATCATCTATATATAATGGCTCATGTGCTCCACTGAGTCTGTTTTCCCATCGTAGATGGTGAATGGCAGCCTCGTGAACCATCTCGATATTTCAGTATGCTTAATCTCATAAGTAAAAGGTGATTGGGTGACCCTCCTTAATGCCTAACTCATTGCGTCTAGAGTGGTGTTATGACGCCCGTGCCCTTTTATGAGGAGGGGATTCATGATAATGCCCTAGAGTCTCTAGTGATCGGTCACTCGATCGGCGTGAACCACTACCCCTAAATGACCCATTTGGAGCGTAATCCGGATCATCTGATGAGCCCTCCCGATCTCTCCTTCAGTTTCGGCCTTACAGCTTAATCTCCAAATCATTGACCCGTTTCCATAGATTCTCGAGCTCCTTCAAGCAGTCACTACGATGGAGACACTTGGGAACATATGACACAGTTTGTTCCCTATGGGAAGACTGCTCGTTAGAATCTACCCTGGTCTCATGCCCGTTTGGTAGAGTTGTTTACGTTGACTCTTCGCTTGCCTTTCGGCCCCTTGTAGAGCAGCTTTAGCGCTCTTCTTCACCATGTCAGCCTTAGTTAGCTTCGTGTTCAGGTCCTAGACCCTTTTCTCATCCAGGGTGAAGGCCTCCACAGCTGCTATGCGAATTGCCTCCTCATCTTTCATTTGCTTGTGGGAATTGGTCACCAATTCCTCGGCCATGTGTGCAGCTTGAATAGCCTTTAAAAAAAAAAAACACAAGCGATAACAACCATGAGATAATGAAGTAACTGAAGTACTAAGTAAAAAAATAAAAATAAACTTACTAGTGCGAGGTTTCTCTTCAAGCTTAGAAACACCTCATGTTTCCTCATGGTCCTTAGGTCGGCCATGTCACAAGGCAACAGCAAGGCCTGTTCTATGGCATTCGCCATGTATCTAGCCTTTCCTTGCTAGAAATCCCTTACGGAGATATTTGAAGGGAGAGGAGATCCATTCAGCACTAAAGGAGGATTCCAGGCTTGAACCTTATTGTGCTGTCCACGTTTTCTCTCCACAACTGATCCTTCACTAGAGGACCTCATCTAGGCTGTCCTAGCCGTTTTGGTTCATTTCTGGGGCTCAATTTCTTTGGAGAGGGCGACTCTGCCCTCTTCCATTGTGTCTTTCCCTTTTTGATCCCTCTTCCTCTTCTTGTTGACGGGGTCAGGCTGAGGAGCTTGAGAAGGGGGAGAGGTGTGGGCTTTAGGTTGGGCAACCATCTCTTGTGCAGTGCCCCTTGTAGTGGACTTCATGAGTTGATAAGGCTTGTCTTAGGTTTGTGTTGGAGTACCATTGTGTCAGGAATAATTGGGTCTTCTTGGATGTTGCTTACTTGGGCTCCAACTGAAGGTACTAGAGAGGGAGGGTGGTTGAAAACCTTAAAGTCGTCCACAGAATTTGAAACTTCAACCACTTCTTCTTCTTCCTTGATAGATGGTTGGGAAGGAGTTGTGTCCTCCTCGGCTATGTGCTGGAATGGCAATTCTACTTGTTCTACGCCTTTTAGTGTAGGGTTTGCGTTGAAAAAACCCGATACGAGGATATTGATCAGGTGTATGTGGTGATTTCTCTCTTTGATCACGTACTTGGGTGCCTAGAAGTTGGATGATATGGGATTGTAGTCGTGGATGAGGTGGGCTGCTCTTAATTGTTCGTCTTTGTCGACAAAGATCTTAACCTTGAGTATTTTTGTCAGATCTGGCTCGTTGACAAGGCTGAAGTTTGGGATAGCAGAGTACTAAATACCCCACCTGGTGTCCCTTCTCTTGTTGGACCGTGAAGCCCATCATGCCACTCCCCTAAGATGATTAGATAATTTTTATTCATACCCTTGTTGGGTAGTTGAATAGACACCTGCACAAAACAAGATGACGTGAGGGCAAAACATGATAATTACTTAAAAATTGAAATCTCCATTTTTTCTTGAGGAGCAAAAGAGTGAAATTTTGAGGGGCTATTGTAGGGATAAAGTGCCTAGAGAGGGATATCGTGGGCTGTATTCGAGAACATTAAGTCGTCCGAGGATAGGTGGGCATCAATGAGGACGTACAAATTAGTAAGCTATAGAAGAAGTTTGGTCGTATAGGTTGGGAGTGTTCGAGGAGAAATATCTCCTCGGCTCAGTTGAGTAGAGGTCAAAGGTTTGACCTTTCATCAAGAACAACACACTAGACGATCACACTGGTAAGGATAAGCATCAGAAGAGAATAAGACAAAGAAAAGTTGGAAAATATCTAAGAAAAAGCTGCTACCACCACATTGAATGCTCTGCAGCTAACTCTCTGACCACATTAATGCGGAGGTGATACCTGTGTAGGGCCATGCAACTTCAGGAAGGTGTTGGTGGGAGATGGATCAACACTAGCAAATTGATCTACATGTGGAGGGCTAAGATGAAATAAAAGGGAGGAATATAAAGAGGGAAAACCCCATTACAGGGGGGGATCAGAGAATCTAGAGAGGAAAAATCACTGTATACTTAAGAATTGTAATAGTGTTTAAGTCTGAAAGAAATATATAAGAACTACCATCCTCGAACTTTGCCGAGGAGGATTTTCTTTACATTAAACTGTTTGCTCTTTCTTTCAAGTATCATTTAGCCTACTGTGATTATTGTCGAACACCTTGAGGTTCAGTTTCTAGCCATCTCTACAAATTCATTGTTTTGGACTCTTTGGGCCTTAGTCATTTTCAACCTTTGGGCTATCTAAGAAAAACCTGCACTTACACTTATAATGTACCCAAAAAAAAGTTCAATACAATATTATTATATTTATCTATCTTCAATTTTGTATATAAATATGAAATTTAAAAATTATTATATTTATTAATACACATTTCTTTTTATTGTGCTTGTATATGAAATATTAAAAGAAAATTATAATTATGGTAGTTATTAATAGATATTCATTATCATTATTGTCTATATATATATGGAACTATTAAATATACAATTAAATGGTAAGATTCTTATTCTTTTATATTTTGAGAAAAAATTCTAATTCTAATTAAGGGTTTAAATATAGAATTAAAACTTAAACTCAATTAAAATTATATACTAGAAGCTAAGAAGAGTCTTGTAGCTCAGAAATTTTTTAAAGATAGTTACAATATGTTGCTAACCTTATAGCTCAATTGATGATTGACACTTGTTTGGACACTAAAAATAAAAGCCCAAGCTCACCTAGAATAGTGGTACTTTATCCTTTAAATTAAGCCCAAACAATATATTTTTAAGAGAATGGGTCTTTAACTCAAATGCAATGTAAAGGTAAGTCCAAGTCTAAGACTGTTGAATCTAAAGTAACAAATAAGTGCACTTAGAACAATAATTGAGGATAATACCCTCCTTGGGCAGGTCCAAGGATAAATCTCTTACAAATAAATTAAGCTCATGTTCCTTTACAAGGTAATCCTCAGTCTCTCACTTGTTTCTTTCTTCTTGGAAATTTTTCATCCCCTTTTTTTGGGGGTTCCCTTTTCTTTGAAGTCCCTTCTCTAGCATCCCAGCCCTCCATTGTACATTTCAGGCGATCCTTCAAGATACTTGTCCTATTAGGACCCTTCTAGAAATCGTAGAGAGAGAGAGTTGTTAGCTGTGATGTTGCTGTTTAGAGGTCATTTCTTCATTAATGCAACTAGTTAGGTTGATGCAGAACATTGAATGCAGAGGTGAAAGGTGTCTTCTTTAGGAAGCTTCCTCCTACCACGTAGGTCTCATTTCCTCCGGTTGCTATCCTTTCTCTTATCCTTGGGCTTCAAATGGGTGCCAATCATCCTTTGGCTCTCTTGCTCTCATCGAGTAGGCGCAATCCTTTGAGTTTGCCTATCTTTCTTTGCTTGGATTGGACAAATTCGTTTTTGGATTGGGCTCCTTGGTCCTCGGCTCCCCCACAACACTTTTTAGTGTTTTTAGTGGAGACAACCAACTGATCCAAGCTTTAAATTCACCCACCCCCAACTATATATATATATATATATTATCATGTAAGTGTTTTATCTTGTTATGAAGGCTATATTTTGTTAAAATCTCAAACTGCTTTTACATTTTTATCTTTACTTTTATTTTTACTTATCTTTATCTTATTTATATTACCCTGTTTTAACTTAATATATATTGTGCAACCATGCCTCTTATGGTATCAGAGCCATTCTTTTCTAGCCGTTGATAGTGTTGTTGTGTTCTTTGTAATCTTCCTGTGTGTATTCAAAGCTTTGTAGCTCCATTGTTGTGCTCCCTTTTACCATCGTTGGCACCACCTTAGTTGTAAAGTGCAGTCCCAAAACCAAAAAGTAAGGCCCGTTTGCCAGGAAAGTGTTAGGGCATGAGCAGTATAGGGTTGATTAGGGTATGTGTTACGAAATGCAACGGTGATAAGAAAAACATGATAATTGAGTGATTAAATCTAGAATAGCACGGATAGATTGTGGAGATCCAACTCCTCTGTTACCTCCAGGACTGGTATTCCTCCTAATATTATAAATGAAGAAGATCACACTATTGAAGAAACTGATCTCCCTAATTTCCAGAAATGGAATATTCCCAAGGTTGATCCTAAGTCCATCTACAGGACTAATTGGACTAAAAATACTTTTTGTTCTCAATATAGAGTTAGAACTGTTGAATAAACTTTCTCTATTTCAAGAACTCATGAAAAATGTAGCTTGTTTTCTAAAAGAAATATTAATGATTTCTTATAAAAAATTCAGTTATTTACATATTGGCCTTCTTCAAGTTGCTGTTAAACCTCTTACTAGGAAAGGTATTAATGCTTTTGTTCTCATGTGTTTAAGAGATGCTAGATTTAAAAAGTTTTATGATAGAATTCTTAGCATGATTACTGCTTCCTTGTATGATGGTCCTATTTATTTTGATTGTTATCCCGATATTTCTCTTACTTTGGATGATCCTAATATTGTTAAAGCTTTAACCTTAAATGCTTTGACATCTAGCTATGATATGGATGAAGGCAGCAAGTCTTTTGCTCTCATTTATCGTATTCATTATAGACTTCTATGTACTCAACTTAATCCTTGTGCTCATACCAGGATAAAAGACCCTGAAGGTAAAAATATGTTAATCCAATGTTCTAATCCTAATGCTAAGGTTCAAATTCCAAAAATGATTCAATGGCAAGATATTAACCTTCCCAAAGAATGGTTGTTGGAACAAGAAACTCCACATACTAAACCTGTTTTTGATGAGTTATATCTTGATCATATCCAACAATACCTTGATGGAACTGTTAAGATAAGTTTTCAGGATAATAAACCTTTGAGGATCAACGAAGGAAGACATTCCTTTGCTGGATCTGAAGATATTTCAAAATGAGATCAAGATCTCAATGAATTTTTACAAATTTTTTTTTTTTGAAAAAATAGATTTGTAGCTAAAAGGAGTTTCGAGTAACAACTCCCAAGTTAGCACTGCTTTTTACTCTACAAAAACAAAACCTCCTTCTACACATAGCAAACATGCTATTGAAGAAGAGGAAGAGACCGAATCTGGGTCCCCAACTGCTTCAGATTTTCCAACTACTATTATTGATAGTCAACTAAGAGTTTTAAGCAAAAAATTTGAAATTGACATGGTTGCTTTGTTTGATGAATTTAAATCTGCTAACAACAAAGCCAAAAGAAAGAACTACCAAACTACTTTTGATCAAAAAGAAAATGAGTGTGTTAAACAAAAATGGAAAGAAAAAATGAATAACCTGTAAAAGCACATTTTGTTTTTTGATTTCCTTGAAAATTACTATGTTTCCAAAAATGTTTCAAAAAATAATTTGAACATGGTGAAGAAGTCAAATTTTGTTAAAGAAGATAAAACCATTGTTTGGTCCAGCCACCCGCTCCTTGAGACTGTTCTCATAGATTGCAAAGGGACTAAAGTTAAGGCCTCTCCCTTCAAAATTGCTAATGCTGATATTCCTATTTTAAGAATTATTGAACAAAACAATTTTACTAATACTTCTTTCCAACAACTTGACCGTATTGAAGAGAAATTTGTGGAGAAACCTACTTCTTCAAAACCTAAGAAGCCTTTGATTGATTTACCCAGTCAAAGAAAAAAATTGAGTTTAAAAACCTCTCAGGGTAAGACTATTGAAAAGGTTGAGCAAATGCTTTCTGATTTGAAGATAAAATTTGAGTAGAATACCTCTACCGGTACTGCTCGTACTATTTAAAGAAAAGAAAAAGAAACTGTTTTTGATGAAAATACAGACTCTGACTCTTCATCCTCTACTTCTAATAAAAATTCTTTAGACTTACCTGAAATTAAAAGATTTATTGGAAAACCTAATCCCATGTCTTTTACAAAAAACTAGTATTCCAAACCCACTCCTCCTGATATGCAGTTTGAAGAAAGAATTTTTTAAACCTAGTTTTCTGTTTCTGCTAATAAAATTTATGAATGAAATATTGATGGTTTATCTGAACAGGAAATTATTAATAAAATGGGTCATATGTCTATGTTTGCCACTGCTTACATGAATAACCATAATCTTGACCACGTTGAAATTGTTGATTTGCTTACTATTGGTTTTTTTGGCACTCTTCGCGGATGGTGGGAAAAATATCTCACAGAAGAATCTAGAGAATCCATTAAAAAGGCTGTTAAAAAAGATGACAAAGTTTTACCTATCTTTGATGATAGTATTGGTTGAGGTATTCTTGATGGAGTTAATACCTTAATCTACACTATTATTAAATGCTTTGTTGGTACTCCTTCCAATATTTCTTCTCAAATTAGTGATTATTTAAACAATTTAAGATGTCGTACTATGTCTGATTACTGATGGTAGTGTTTTTATTTCCAAAGTCATGCTTTGGAAAGATTGCTTAAAGCCTTATTGGAGAGAGAAGTTTATTGCTGGACTGCCCCCTCTCTTTGCTCATAAGGTAAAACAAGAATTGATGGGTAAAAATGATGCTATTGACTATGATAATTTGATTCTTGGTGATATTTTTAGCACTATTAAAAAACTTGGTATTAACATGTGTAATGATAAAAAAAAAATGCTAAAACAACAGTTAAAAAATAGCAGAAAAGCTAAATATGAAGTGGGTAATTTTTGTGAACAATATGGTTTACCCCCTATTGCCTCTTTCAAGCAAAAAGGGAAAAAGAAACATGATAAAATTCATAAAGACTATAACCATAAAAAAACACAAAAAATACAGAATGAGTTTTATTAAACCTAATGATTTTTATGCTAAAAAGAAACATACTTCAAGAAATTATGATAAACAGAAACCTGGTAAAGGAAAATGCTTTAATTGTGGCAAATTTGGTCACTTTAGTAAAGACTGTCACCAAAAACTTGGTAATTTGAAGAATAAACTTAATATGTTAAATATTAACGATGAAGATCAAGAAGATTTGTTTAGAATCCTTGAAACAACTACTTTGTCCGATTCTTGTGCAGAAGACTTTTCTTCATCATCTGATTCTGATTACCAATCTACTGAAACCTCTGATTCACCCAACATTAAAATTGGCTGCAGAGATTCTTGTTGCAATACTGTTAATGTTCTCTCCAAAACCAATAAAGCTATTAATGTTCTAACCAAAAGCGAAGAACAAGAAAACCTGTTAATAAATTTGATAAGTCAAATTGATAACCCTGAGCTAAAAGAAGAATATCTTAAAAAACTCAAGAAAACCCTAATAAAAGACCAAAATGATAAAAGACCAAAATCAAAGATAAGTCTTGATGAAACTTTGGAAAGATTTAATAAAAAGAAGTCCAAAGAATTAACTGTTAATGAGCTCCAACATGAAATTGCTATTATTAAAGAAGAAATCATTGAGCTAAAAAATGAATTCAGAAATGTTAAAACTGATAACTTTAATCTAAAACAAGAACGGCTACTTTTCAAAATCGATAAACAACTTGATAACCCACAAACTGATAGTGAACCAGATGAGCAAGGAGATTATGATGATTCAAGACAACAAGCTCCTCTTCCTGGTAGTGCTTCTACTGAAAACAAGCTTAACCTTGTTAAGAAGATGCTTCCCCCAAAATGGTTTTCAAAAGTTAAAATTGTTGTTTGCCATGAATATGAATTTACTGTTATTGCTATGATTGATTCTGGTGCTGATATGAATTACATTCAAGAAGGAATGATTCCTTCCAATTATTATGAAAAATCCATTGAAAATTAGATATGAATTAAACAATGGTACTCATATGAAAATTAGATATGAATTAAAAAATGCTCATGTTTGCTATGAAAATGTTTGTTTTAAGATTTCTTCTGTGCTTGTTAAAAACGTGACTGATAAAGTGATTCTTGGACTTCCCTTTATAAATGCCTTATACCCCTTCCGTACTGAACATAATAGGATAACTACTGACCCTTTTGGGCAAAAATTTAAATTTAATTTTGCTTCAAAATTTGAAATTTATACTGATAATGCTTTAAATCTGATTCATGCTAAAACCAAGCATCTAAACTTTCTTAAGTAGGAAGTTAGATATAAAAAGATTACTGATCAACTTTCTGATAAACTGCTACAATCCAAGATTGATAATTTTCAAAAAATCTTGGTCAATGATGTTTGTTTTGATATTCCCAATGCTTTTTGGCATAGGAAAAGGCACATTGTTAAACTGTTTTATGTTAAAGATTTTAATGAGAAAAACATTCCTACTTAAGCTCGTCCCATCCAAATGAATGCTGAAACTATTGAATTTTGTAAAAAAGAAATTCATGATTTGCTTGAGAAAAAGCTGACCAGGAATAGCAAGTCCCCTTGGTCTTGTGCCACTTTCTATGTTCAAAAAAATGCTGATATTGATAGAGGAACCCCTCGCTTAGTTATTAATTACAAGCCCTTGAATAAGGTCTTAGAATGGATTAGGTATCCTATCCCCAATAAGAATGACCTTGTTCATAGGCTAAGTGATGCAGTTGTATTCTCCAAATTTGATATGAAATCTGGATTCTGGCAAGTCCAGATTACTGAGAATGATAAGTATAAAACTGCTTTTATCACTCCTTTTGGACATTATGAATGGAATGTTATGCCTTTTGGTCTCAAGAATGCCCTTAGTGAGTTCCAAAATATTATCAATGATATCTTCAATTCTTTCAATCACTTCACCATTGTTTACATTGATAATGTCCTTGTTTATTCTAACTCTATTGATGAGCACTAGAAACATTTGTATTCATTTCTTGAAACCATCAAAGAAAATGGTCTTGTTGTCTCTGCTAAGAAAATCAAACTCTTTCAAACAAAAGTACGTGTTCTTGATTATGATATTTCTGAAGGACAGATTCGTCCCATTGATAGAGCCATTTAGTTTGTTAATAAATTTCCTAATGTTATTATCGATAAAACTCAGCTCCAAAGATTTCTTGGGTCACTAAATTATATTGCTGATTTCTACACGGATTTGAGGAAACAATGTAAACCCCTTTTTGATCGATTACAAAGTAATCCCCCACCTTGGTCAGAAGTTCATACTTCCCTTGTTAAACAAATCAAGTCTCATGTTATAACTTTGCCTTGCTTAGGTATTCCTATTGTCAATGCCTTCAAAATTGTTGAAACTGATGCCTCTGAAATTGGCTATGGAGGTATTCTGAAACAACGTGTTTCACCAAACTCATTTAAACAAATTGTTCATTTCTATTCTGGAGTCTAGAATAATGCACAAATAAATTACAGTACTGTAAAAAAGGAGATTTTATTTGTAGTACTATGTATTTTGAAATTTCAAAGTGATTTATTAAACTAAAAGTTTCTTCTACGAATCGATTGCAAAAGTGCTAAATATGTTATAGAAAAAGATGTTGAAAATATTGATTCAAAACATATTTTTGCTAGATGGCAAGCTGTATTAAGGGTTTTTTATTTTGATATTGAATATATTTTAGGATCACAAAATGCTATCCCTGATTTTCTTACTCGTGAATTTCTACAGTGCCACAATGGCAAGTAGGAGATTGAAAGACAAACACCTTGCTACAGAAATTGCTAAACAACTTGTTAAAACAGAACCTGCCTCCTCCCTAGATATTGCTAACTGTTTTACCCCTTTAGGGACCATTCGCCAACCAAACTACTCCTTCGTTCTAGCATCATCTTATGACCCTTATGCTCTAACCCTTGTTAACCAACTTGTTAAGGCTTCTTTTCCCAGAAACCTCAATGCTTCTCAGTATGTTCCAAAACAATACTTTCAAAACTTGTTTTCTATTGAACCCAACAAAGCTTCTATTACTAATCCCCTAAAACTTGCTAAAAGTTACTTTCCTCGGAATTTCCATTGGATTCTCGAGCATGCTGAAAAAAATTTAAGGTATTACTCTGATATCCTATAGTTTGAAAAATCAATCCTTATTAAAGCCATACTTGATAAAGCCAATGCTTCAAAAATTATTTACCACAGTGTTGTATTGCTTGATATTATTTCTGAAGAACAGTGGGGCTCCAACCCTGCCGCCACCAAGATGTTACCAAATTCTCCTATTCCTTATTCCTATCATGATTACATCATTGCTTGGTTCAGATTCATGCTTCTCCAAGATGATAATATGACCCATTCTTGGTTTGTTAATTTTAACAAAAATTTCGATGCTCATTTGCCTCTTTGGTTCAGCCGTTGGTGGACCCAATTTGGCCCTGAATCTGAAATATTTCTGAGACCACTGATAGGTTCCTTCAAGTATTTCTCAAATGTTTTAAAAGTTGATTCTCATGGCACCAAGTTTCCAACTTTGCTCCATTTTGTTAAAAAATACAAGGTCCCTTGGATTTTGAAATGGCAATATGTCAAAGAAGGTGATGTTCTTACTCGCCATTGGTATGTTAAGTGGTGGGATAAGTTTCCCCACACCCAAAATGTTATTGACAATGTTACCAGGGAATTCTCAACCGCTAATGAAGTTTCCTATCCTAAGTCCCTATCTCCAGTGCAACCAGCTGTCCCTCGGCTCACAACAAATGCACCTGCTACTTCATCTGCTAAATCCTCTGCCAAGGCCAAGAAGAAAAAGTCTCCTCTTGATGATCTTAGCAAGGATGCTCTTTATGCCCTCAAACAAAAGTGGATGGAGGAACAAGAGGCTGAAAATGCTACCTCAAAAGAAGAAAACTCTCAAGCATCCTCTAAGGCCTTTGTTGCAAAGGATAATCCCTATTACCCCTACAACCAGGAGTTCTTTGGCCATGGTGAAGAGTCCATATAGGGGTGTCAATGTTCGACCCAACTCGCGAATATGACACGAACCCAATACTGGCTTTTTCGGGTTAGGGTTGAGCCTTAACGGGTTTGGGTCATAAACGGGTCGATCTGAAAGCGACACAATAAGAAACGTGTCATAAGCGGGTTAACCCGCGTAACCCGTAATAGACATGTTTGACATACCAATTTATTTGTGTCAACCCGAAATGATCTACTTAACATAACTGGTTTAACTCGTATAACAAATAAATATTTATTTTATTTTAGATTTGTCAAATACATTTTATATCCAACATATATTAGGAGTTCATTGAGGCTGGACACTGTTGTGGCACAAGTAGCCAAAACTTCCTAATTAATGCTCCTACTAAATCTGTTCCAGAGCTTTAGATTCCCTGCTAAAGTTAAAGCTGTTTTGATTCCCTGTTGGAAGTATGTGTTCCTGCTCTTACTGCTCCCCACGGAGAATAAAATCCCTCCAAAATGCACTTGAAGAGAATCCTACTGACTTACAATGAATAGTAAAAATGTCAATTTTACTGTTCACTATTCACTGTTTAAATAGTATTTTTATTTTACCTATAAAGGGGATGTTTATATATATAATTTTTTATAAAAATTACCGTATTTTATTTTAATATTAATCAAATTCTCATTTAAATGAATTAGCGAATCAGGTTTTTATCTATTGATGTCATATGAGTTTCTTTTTTAAAATTGAATTTTTTTTTTGAAAACTTTTAAAATTGAAATTCAATAAAGTAATGTTATCTTTTTTTTTTTTTTTTTTTGAGAAACAAGTAACAATACCTAAATAGCATGTTGATTAGAAAACTTTTTCAAAAATTATTGAGATTTTTAAAACTATTAATTGCATATGTTATTAGTTCATTATAATATGTATTTCCTTATTGAAAGATTTATTGTCAAACGTTTAACTATGCAGCTGTCACAATATCGTGAGTTGGCAAAGTCAATGTTAGTTAGTAATTTCTATATTTTATCTCAAAAAATGTTTGTTAGTAATTAGAAAACTTTTTCAAACGTTAGTGAGATTCTAAAACTATCAGTTGCCTGTAAATATTTCCTTATTAAACGATTCATTGCTAAATGTTTTTAAATCATTAATATGAGAATTGATATTTGTATTGATTATATATTACCAAGATTAACAAATCTTACTAACTTTACTAGGCCATTTCCAGTTGATTTGATTCGTCAAAGTACGTTTTTAAATCCTTAATATGGGAATTGATATTTGTATTGATTATATATTACCAAGATTAACAATCATATTAATGTTACCAGGCTATTTCCTATTGATTTGATTAGTCAAAGCAATAAAAAGAGTGAGGACGACTTGCAAAACTTTCTTATTTCCTAAATATATAGTTAGATAGCTGGTTGGTTGTATCTAGGGAGTGGGAACCGCTTGCAAATCTTTTTGGTCTATTACATTGAGGCAAGACTTTTGAGCAATAAGTTAATGTCTTTAACGAGATACAAAATATACATATTATATATTTTATACCTGATACATAATACATGTGTCATGTGTCAAGTGTACAAGAGTATTAGGCCAACCCAAACCCAAACCCAACCCACACTCCACACTCTAAACTGAAAAAGACATTCTAAATCAAACCGAAACAACACCACCTCCCATGCACCCCACTCCTTTATGACAATCTATTCTCTCTAGCCTCTTCCTTCGTGAATGATCCCGTCTTATTTTGAGTGGTCACATCTTACTCACCTCATTGTGAATGTAGAAGCTTGCAGTTATTGTCAGAAATTAATGTCCATTCTGTGAATCTAAAAGCTTAAAAATTACGCGCATCACCTTTTGTATGTTCTTTCACCCACATACAAAAAAAATTAACAACCATTGTTGAAAAAGGCGGTGGTCGATAAATCACCACATTTTGTTTGCATAGCCACATTGTGTGATTCACTGTTGCCAGCATTTTGACTTCGCATCCTTCTCTTTCACACGAAACCCCTTCACACTCGTAGCCACCCTTCACAATTTCCAAACATGAGGGCACAACTCTCTCTATAAATTTAACAGTGCTGCTCAAACAATTCCCTATCTCCAAAACTCTTTGCCATGTCTACAAGAATTCTTCAGTGGCTAAGCCTTGTGGGGATCATATGGCTTCAATCCATTAACGGAACAAACTCAAATTTTCCTGCCTACTCTTCTCAGCTCAAGCAACTCCTTTCCATATCCCAAGTAGAACTCAACAACCTTGCCTTTGCCTCTGATGCCGGAAAACTCTTTGGTTGTTTTGCTGGCATTGCATCTCTTTACCTACCCCTTTGGCTAGTCCTTATCATCGGTTCTACTCTAGGTTTGATCGGTTACGGCGTGCAATATCTTTTTCTAACCAACCAAATTTCTTCACTGTCTTATGGCCATATCTTCTTACTCACTGTTATTGCAGGTAATAGTATATGTTGGATTAACACTGTCTGTTATGTTATTGCTATACGAAACTTCCCTTCTAATCGCCAGATTGTGGTGGGGTTGACAACTAGCTATGTTGGTTTAAGTGCAAAGATCTATACAGATATTGTTGATGCTAAGTTTTCTTCTTCACCCACTGAGAGAGCTAAAGCCTATCTCCTTCTCAATTCTATTTTACCTGTCATAATTTGCGTCATAGCGTCCCCACTAGCCAGAGTAGTTGATGTTAAAAGTTCCAGAAATATGGGAGTTGGGTTCATTACAATGTTTGTGATAACAATAGCCACTGGAGTTTATGCTGTATTCAGTAGTTTGGAGTTCATGTCGAGTAAATTATCTTCAATGAGTAACGCCATTGGCATTTTCGTGTTCCTATTAGCCCCAATAGCCATTCCGGTAGTTGAAAAAATTATGGAAGTAGTGAGAAAATTGAATATAAAAACCGAAATGAAAGTGTATGATTTTACCGTAGAAGACAATGAAGGCGCAGAGAGAATGGAGAGTGGGGTCAAAGAGAGAGAAGCTAGCGAAGAGGTACATGAGGTCTGTGCTAAAGAGGAGATTGGAGTGAAGGTGATGCTAACAAGATTGGATTTCTGGTTATATTTCTTTGTTTATTTTTTTGGTGCAACACTTGGGTTAGTGTTCTTGAACAACTTGGGACAAATAGCTGAGTCCCGTGGCTACTCGGGTACATCAACTTTGGTCTCATTGTCCTCTTCTTTTGGGTTCTTTGGCCGACTCATGCCGTCCTTGATGGATTACTTCTTCTCAAGGTAACTCTTTTTTTTTTTTTTTCTTCTTCCGACAAATTACACTATGTCTATACCCTATTGTTGAATTTTGGTGCAGTACTGTACCATATGTATTTAATGCAAATTAGCAAACATGCATAAATGTGTTAGTTGATTGTATTTAAGAGCAACACTTCCTGGTGTACTAAAACAGTAAAAAATGCTTTCCATTTGTGCCATATTTGTAATTTTTGGACTTTGGTTTGGATCTTCCAGGACAAAGCAGATGATTTCTAGGCCAGCGACAATTGTAGCATTGATGGCTCCAACAGCAGGAGCTTTCTTTTTACTCACCAATAGTACCGACCTGTCACTCCACATCAGCAGTGCCATTATAGGTGTGTGTAGTGGTGCAATTACTTCGATCGCTGTATCCACAACCACCGAGCTGTTTGGAACGAAGAATTTCTCAGTAAATCATAATGTTGTGGTAGCAAATATCCCAATAGGATCATTTCTCTTTGGTTACTTGGCAGCTTGTCTTTACCGCAAGGAAGGAAATGGACATGGAAAATGCATGGGCATGGATTGCTACAAATACACTTTCATCATCTGGGGTTCCCTTTGTATTTTTGGAACTTTCTTAGCTATAGTTCTATATGCTAGAATTCGAAAGTTTTATAGGCAAAAAGTATAGGATATATGTGTACTCGTATTTCCTAGTTCGTGTAATACTACCCAATGACATATACCATAATGTTTGCTTTAAACTTTAATTAAAAAAAAAAAAAAAGGCTTCCAAGTTTTCTCATGGTTGAGTAAATTATTTATCTTCTATTGTCTTTCATTTGTGGCATATAATAACGTGACAATATTGCGCAATATTGTTGTCATGTGCTACATGACATTGTTGTTATTTACACTGGATAATTGACATCGTTCTAATCTGAAAATACTGTTTCATCGGTGCCCTACTGAATTGATATTAAGTATTACATCAATTGAATACCAAATCGCAAAGTATATATAATCGTTACGCAATCCTACACTCATCCATTGCTCATCTCGATGGGAACCTTTAGCTTCGATGAAATAACGATGTCGACTTTCACCTATTTCTTTGATGCTTATAGCTAATTAGCTATACTACAAGTTCTATAATAGTATACAATCACAAATATCTTTATTCATCATGATAAAACTAAAAAAGTAACAAAATGCTTTTGAAATTATTTTGACTTAATTGAACTTGATCAATTTTAGAAACTCACTATTTTGTTGATGGTAATATTTGGATTTGTCGTTCTTATCTATATCTTACATCAACTGGAGAATGAGTATTCAAACTCAAATTCTCCTCTGGAGGAGAATTAGATAATATCATTAAATTATAAGGCTCTTGACAAAAATACACACACATAAAAGATAGATAATTTAAAATTAAATTTTTCTCCACTATGGAAAAAGTAAGAAATATTATTGCTCTACAAAACTACCTTAACAAATCTATTGTATTTTCTATGTAAATATTCCTCATGCGATCATATTTTTTAATTTAGGAAAATTTCTAACAATACTATTTGCACAGTATTCGAGCACATATTTCTCATTTTTAGATTTAAAGTTGTACTACCAGAGTAAAAAATAATTATTCAATTATTAACACATTTAACTTTAAATCAAAATTAAAAATATGATTGAGATGTACACGTTGCACACAAAGTATTTGCATAGAAAAAATTATTAAATACTCCGAGAGTACTATAAATGTATATTCCCTTTCCCTCACATAAATTGTGAGTCTTGCCATAAATTTAATTAGCGGGACTTGCAATTATATGAGAAAATGAAATATGCATTTATGATATTATGAGAATACTCAATAATTACTATGTATAGGAGATATTGCAAATAGCAATTATAACATTCCCTTTTTAAGTTTTGTGATCCTCTAATTAAGACAAGAGAAATGCTAATGAATGCCCTTAGATTATTGTTTAATAATTTATTTAAAGAAAATTTTTAAAGGGAAAGAAAGAAAAGTAATTAATGTTTTGACGGTTTTTTTCATTTCCCATAAAAGTGATGTCAAAACTTTCCTAAAATGGATTGTTGACCAATACTCTAAGGGCACTCGTTAGCATGACCGACAAGACAAAAACCACAACTTCCAGAGCTTTACGAAATTCTCTTTTAATAAAAAGTATGACCAAACTAACCATAATGAACTCCGAATGGTTTCAAATAGAAAAGGATAAAGTGGTTCTTTCTTCTTTCTTTCTTTCTGTTTTGGTGGGGGCTTTTGAAATATAAAATCTGCAACTTTAAGGATTAGATCCTGTTGCATTTTTATTGGAAAATATATTGCCATATACATAGAAGTTCCAAAATAAGACATGCCTATAGGCTAAGTATCAGATTATCAGACATTTACACTTGATTTGAATTAATCACTCACACAATGTCAGTTAGCTTCAGTCTTGTTTTGCAATTTCGTGTAAGGCAATTTTAAAAATGCCAGATTTTTGCGCTCATTAGGCTTTGGAATTCTACTCAGCAAATGTGTGTGTGCATTTTATTTTTTCATTTAGTTAGCTCAAGGTAAAGTTTCTAATCATCGAACAATAAATATATGAGGTTTGAACTTTCCATCTATACCAAAAATCAATTATTGTATTGACCCAATGATAAAGAATATATAAATAATTATCATAGAGCGGACATAGGACACCTAGCGGTGGAGCTAGGATTTCAGTTTAGAAGGGCCAAATTAGAAGACAAGATTGAAAGTAAAATTAATTTAAATATTATTAATAAATGTTAGTAACAAAATTGATAAGCAATTATATACTAATAATGTAATTTTCATACAAAATCTAACATAATATAAACTCTAATTTATTTTTTCATATATAGTTTAACTTACTCAATTGGAAGATTAGCAAAACCCACCTTGATATGAATTTTTTTAGAATTTAAATCTAAATTAGTATTATAATTTCGTTTCTCCATAATCACAATTGATTATACTTATATATTTCATTTTATTAAAATAAATTAAACAAAAAATTATTAATAATAACAATTAATCAAATTAAGAGATTAATCTAAATATATAGAATTTAAACATGTAATTTGATTTTTTTAAAATAAATTGAGAAAATAAATCAATATAAAAGTGTGATAAATATAGCAATATATATACCCATAAAGTTGTATCCTCATGATCTTAAATGCTCTTAAAAAATTATGCAAAACTCAACATTTATTTCTCTATTCTTTTAAACAATAATGCTCTGTTTGTTTTGATGGAAAACTTTGTGTAAAGATAGTTTTCCATGTTTTTTAGTATTTGGTAGAATAAAAAAAGATGAGTCAAAGGAAAACTATTTTTGATCAACATAAAAAGTATGGCTTATTTTTAAAGATTTTTTTTCATTAAATTTTTTTAAAAAACAACAATATCTCACAGCAAGCTAAATAAGAGAAGTTAGGAGGTTTTTTTCAACTCATTTAAAGTTGTTACCAAACATTAGAAAATGAGAAAATTTTATAGAAAATACTTCTTGAAAAATGACTCATTTTCTAGAAAATGTTATTACTGAAACGAACAGAACGCTAAGTAGGTAAAATTTTGTTTCTATAGCAAAACTTAAGGGTTTGAAAGTTGAAATTGTGAAAAACTTAAAATAGAAGAGAAAAAGACACACACACACACACACACACATATATATATATATATATATATATATATATATGTATATATATATATATAGTAAAAGTTGTGATTATGTGGGATTACCTCATCCAAACGACATATTGCCCAGAGAAAAGTACTGAGGGAAAAAAAAAAAAAGGGTTTTAAGTAGGGCCCACGAAATTTTTTTTTTCTTTGTTTGAAAAAAATGCCAAAATAATGTTAGGAAGATTTGCACTTAAGATTGCTTTCTTTTCCAAGTATGAGCTCTTTGTGTCAAAGTAAAAATGCTTTATACCATTTTTAGTTTTTTTTTTCTTTGTTCACATTTATGTTTTAGAGATATTTTTATAGTTCATAATATTTTTACAATCAATCTATTTGAGCTTCCACCTCCACAACAACATAAGCATGGGCATGAAGCACATGGAGAGTGGTCGCAATCTTTATGATCATAAGATCCATAGTCTTCCTGTGGACACACCCAAATTTACAGTCATTTTCACAACATGCTTGTGTATCATTTTGTAATTAAATTATGGAACTTATACATGAGACCACCACGAGTACTTGTTAAAAAAAGTGAATTTAGGTGCATTAATCACAAGGTGATACTTAATCTCAGTTTGGTTGGAAGGATGGAAAAGTAAGATAACAAAAAATATATTTGTTTTCATCATATGTGTTTGGTAGAAATGATGGAAAAGTGGAATAATAAAAAATAAATTACTATAATTCCTTTTTTTTTTTAAACTGGGAATAATTTTATACTTTTCTTTTAAATTTTATTTTCTCTTCAATTATTTTTCCTAATTTGAAGAAAAAAAATTATGGACCCAAATAAAAAACTTTTATCCACCCATTTTCTTTCCTCAACATTTTCATTCCAACTAAACTATAAAAATGCACTTTTTCTTCTCCCATTGAAAACATGAGTGTGTATGGAATCTTCCTAAAATCCACAAAGGGGGAAAATGAAATTAGAGAATTTGTTTCAAAGGTTGTATGAATGTTATAATGTTATTTTAGCATCTAAAACACTAAAAAGCAAGCTACAACAAATGTTGCATTCTTAAAAAAAAAAATAGCAACTTAGTTATAGTGAGCTTTCATCTTTGAAAGCTCACTGTAGATCATATCTTACGAAAAATAATACTATTTTAATACTTTCTCTTTCTTTTTTTCTTTAAAAAAATATTTTTTTGGAAGTTTTTTTAATAAGTTATTTATATTATTTATATAAAAGTAAAAATAGGACTTTTGATGTTGAATGTATTGTAAAATAAGTTGTTAAAATTGATAAAGTAACTTTTTGAAATACTAAGGTGCGGTTTGGATTTAGCATTTCCGCGATTCTTGCATCGCGTTTTTTTTTTAAGTTGTGAATGTTGACTTTTCCCATGAACAGTACACTCGTGCACTATTTATGGGATCCACAAAATCACTTTTCAGCAATTTTTTTATTAAAAATTAGTCTCACAATACTATTTACATATTTAACAATTATTTTATTACAATATTTTTTGTTTTTAATTTACAGTTGAATCTAAACAGACAATAAATACTAAAACTTTTGAAAGTTTTAATGGGAATGCTATGAACAAATTCCCTCTTCCCTCGTACATAAAGTTTGGCAGCCCTTAGCGCTGTCTCATTCTCTCACATGCTCTCAAGTCTCATCATAGTTGAGAAAAATTTTCAGATGGGACCCATATACACTTAGTTGAGGAACTTTATTAGGGATAATGTGGTTGATAGGAAATAGTTTTTCAGTTGAAAAAAATCAACCGAACAAGTATTTCCCTTCTCTCCTACAAATGACGTAAGGATGATGATTGGGTTTGATCAGTTTTGTACATGTCTTTTCCTTTCGAGGTCCCTGCATGTGTTTAGGCGAATAAGCACGTTATCAATATTTCTTGTGCTAGGTCTTCACGAAACCGTAGTACCATCAAATTCAGATTTGTGTCATGTTTTTGAAGAAAAAAAAGTAGTATTCTGAGAAGTATATTGCTTAGAATCGATTTATTTCTTTAAAAAAAAAAAAAAAAAATTGGTACAAGGCAAACCAATTTGTAAAAGATCTTACTTCGACTCGTTTACAAATTTCATGATAATGTAAATGTCAAATGAATATTTAATGGGTCATACAAGTTCAAGGTCATTTGTAGGATGAGATCAAGAAACTCAATATAGAAGCAAATTATGAAGATTTCAATTGTCTTTCGATCAATCGAGAATCAAGACTGAAGTGTTTTAATTCTTGAAATTGGATGTTTACTTAGAATTGCGTGCCCTAATAATTACGCCAAGTAAAAATGGACTTTATAACTTACTTTATAGAGAAAAGAAAACCTATTGCCATGCACAAAATCTGAGAAATCATCTAAGCCTATTTCCATATGTCCTCTTCAAAGAGTGAATACTCAAGTTGATCAAGGCTGAAATCACAAAACCCAATACGTTGTACTGCGGCGCAAAAAAATTCAAGGAGTATTTCCATGTTAAATTATATATATACTTTTTGTTTACTGTATTCTATATTAGATTTAGGAAATTGATTTGCATAAAGGGGAAGATGATATAAAATTAATCTTTCAAATCAATTGGTAATATTATAGTTCATAGTTGATTAGTCAATTGATACTGCTTAGAATTTTTTTTTAAAAAATTTTAAAATCTTTTATGAAATGAATGATGAATGCGTCTTCTTGTATGGCATTGTGCACCCGATAGCCGAAAGGTATTAGGTTACCATCCAAATCAAAATTAACTGCTCTGCTTATTTTTATTGGTCACAAATAAATGTGGCTTGGACTATATTCTCCACATTGTGGGGTCAATAAACTACTCCAGCAACTAAATACCGCAAATATCACCATCTTTATTCTTTAGGCGTGAAAGTTATGTTAGGGTAGTGGTCATGTGCTTCCCCCATATGGCCCTATACACTTCTCTCTCTTTTATTTTATGACCTATGGTTATTGTTAGCCACTCAATTGGTTATTACTTTTCTTATATGAGAGGAAGATTTTTGTTTGAAAGGAAGATTTTAAGACAGTCCCTTACATGCTAACCATGAGTTTTACCTTTAGCGTAAAGTTGGAAAAAAAAAATGCAATTGACATTGTTGACAACTTTTAATATTCCTCATAAAAATAGTATTAAAACTTTCTTAATATAATTTATTAACAAATATCTTAAGAGCCTCTGTTAACAGAATCCTTAATTTTAAGCCATGCATTCATCAACTTGTGATTAACTTTGTGACTTGTGAGGACTGAGGGCCACACATAGAATTAAATGCAAATTTGTGGTTAAAGATAATCCATGCTGATCTCATAAGATTGATCAGTCGTTGCTAATATTTCATTTTCGTGTAGATCTTCTCAACTACAGTTTTCTAGGAAAGAATGCATTAAAGAAACCAAAACAAGGCAAACACAAAGACGTAATTGGAGGAAGAAATAACTACATCAAGGGCCTTTCATATTTGAAAGAGAAAAAACAAATGGAAGAATCTTGTCTCTATTCCAATATCATAGGATCATTATCCTAATTAAATCGTGAGAAATATCGTTCTCGCTTCTCTCAAGAACGACATCAGCCACAAGTCCTCAATGCCAGCTCATTATTTGTTTAATTAATTTGGTATTTGTGTGTAGTACAATTTAACTCATTTTTACTTAAAAATTATCGGGTTTTTTTTTTAATGGAGATTGTAATGTATTTGTATTAAAACCTCATTTCCTCATCTCCCTAATTGTATGTATTTTTGCTTCAAAAAAAAAAAAATTTTTAATTAACAGTAAATGTAAGTACGTATAAAAAAGAAAATTATTAGGTACTCTCAGAGTATCATAAATGCGTACTCTTCTTTATCACATAAATGATAGGTTTTATCATAAATTTAATTAATGAGATCCATGTGAAAGGAAAAAAAAAAAAAAAATATATATATATATATATATATATATATATATATATATTTATGGTAATTTCTCCTACAAAAGGTACATATTCTCTATCACTTTGACTGGCGGAAAGCAAAAGACCATTCTTGTTATTGCGGCATTGCGGTGCTTTAAAAATATACCGTATATGCTTTCGTGTGTCTGACTTGTGATGACACACTCGGTTCTTGGCCAAGCTATATTATACTCCGATTCATTATCTTTAGTTAAAAGATTAAATGATCCGAGACAGATTTACACAGAGGGCCAGAAGAATTATTACGTTGAAATCAATAGCATTTGTAAAAACTTCTTTGCTTTTTTGTATGCATAGTCCACTGATGATTCCTCTTTCAACCTCAAATACCTATGTTCAAACAAATCATACTGGAAAAGCAAAACCATACACTACCATGACTACCCACATTCCAAGTGCGTTGAAAAGGTCATTGAAACCTCAAAGAGAGTTTTGTTAGCTAGTGAAACACTCCCCCAGCCCCCCACCACCACCACCACCACCCCCCCCCCCCCTCCCCCCACAAAAAAAAGAGATAATGGGACGGTTTATTAGTGAAACATACCCCCCACTCCTCATAAAAGAGATAATGGGGCGGTCTGATTAGAACTTTGGGTGATAGGGAGATCAGTGAGGAAATGGGGGGAGGTAAAATGAAAAGAGAAAAGGGAGAAAAATTAAAAATTAAAAGAAAGGAAAAAAAAAAAGTAAACTTTTTTTTGAAGTGGAATTAATAGACTCAAGAGTCATAATGATATGATTTTAGAGTATTAAAACTAATTTGTTTTGAGTTATGGTGGAACTTAACGAACTTCTCAGCTATAGGCATAAATCGAATCGAAATCAATAATCAAATATTGTATGAACCATTTTAGATTTAATGGCAAGAATGTAGATTAATTCTTTGGTATTTTTTTCCATCTCACTAATTGTCCATATAGGTTTGATGAAATTATACAACTTGAAACCATTCTATTTCGAATTCTTAAACTCTTATCCCAATATCTCAAAATTTTGGCTAGTCATTCTTTAGGCGACAATTATTTTTAGGAATAACCAGATAGTCAACAACATTCACTATCAGAATACTATTTAAGCATTGTTTATTTTTTGAGAAGAGCTTCTTAGGGATTATTGATAGCGTGCAAAGAACCCGTCTATTATTAACCTCGTTAATAATAGCATCTAAATTGAGCAGGTTTTTTTGGGGGGGCACATAGGCTTGGTGTAGGTCACGTGAAAATCTATGAGTGGCATTCTCTACTTTCCTATTATAGTAAGTTATCCAACATGCCTTTAGAACAATTTCAAAACTTGTGCAACAAGTGATTATTATTAATTACTGTTGTTCCAATGAACAGAAATTAATAAATAAAAAGAATTTCATAATTTACAAAGTTATGTTTCCAATAATAATAATAACAATAATATTCCATAAAAGTTGTAGTTCACCACAAAATAGGTATCAAATTAGGGGATATTATTAATTACCTCATTGCTGCTTTAATATATCTTATAATATGAAATATTAATTTTTACTAATGCCATGAGTTTGAGGGCGATCGAGTTGAGGCATAAACTATGTTGCTTTCTTGAGACAATACATGTAGTTTATGGAATATTTTATAGGCATGCCATCTCCTAGACACAACAACTTGTTGGAAAAATAATAATGATTAAACAAGTTTGATATAACAAACAATATCCCAAATAATTAGCAAGAACATAAAATAAAAAAGAGTTTAGAATAATTTCACAATACTATAGAATCACGTTGCAAAGGTGTTGTCATTTAAGGTTGATTCGTGCCACCCGGAATAAAACTCGGTGCAACTGGTTCTCTTGGCCAAACAAACCCCCTAGGATTAGACTATAGCATCAACCTTCGTGATGGACGCACTTCCGCTCACGAAGGTTCAAAAGCAACCCTTTATAGCATTTCCTTAGAAGAAATATAAATTGTAGAAAAATATGTGGGAAAGACATATATAGGATTGTGTATATCGAAATATAGAGTAGTAAAAAAACATTTTTTTTGGAAAATGTGTTATGACAAGTATTATATAGGCTACTTATGAAGATAATAATCTATAGTTATTGGTTATTAATAACCCTTTAAAGCCCAACGGCTATATTATCAATTATTTCCTAATGACTATTTTTCTCATAATTGCCAAATGGCTAATTTTCTCGTAATTGCCCAACGGTTATTTTACTCATAAATTTCCAACGGCTAGAAAATAAATAAGAATTAAAGTGTGTAAACACACACCCACACCAACAATCCCCCACATGTTACAAACACAAAACAGGAAAGGCAAGTAACTAAAACAAGCATGCAACAATATGGTACCAAAAGGTTTTAACCATACATAGGATAAATATGTAGGAACTAAAGGACAATGGTGGATTTAAAACTCTGTTAACCGAGCTATTAGTAACCCAAACTTACCACCCACATAACTTTCTTTACCAAGGTTTTCTGAAGTGGGTTGGCACCTTATCCAAGCCACTGGGTTTCATGAGCTCTAGAGACCTACCCAAAAAGTCTCATACGAAGCGGCACAATTTCCACTCACACATAGGTGACATCTATCAAAAGTGCGTGTAGAACACCTCATCCCAACAGGTAGGGAGTATGGATCCATTAAGAGCCTAAAGCTCAACCTCTAATAATCTGCAACTTAGTCAGTGGCATCCATCAGGATTGCATGTAGATACACCTCATCCCAACAAGTAGAATTACGGATTCATTAAGTGCCTAAAGCTTAACCTCCAACAATCTACAACTTAGTCGGTGGCATCCATCAAGTGTGCGTGTAGATGCACCATATCCCAACAGGTAGGGATATGGATCCATTAAGAGCCTAAAGCTTAACCTCACAGAAATTTGCAACTTAGCATTGTCTCACACCATAGGGATGGACTCATCACTAATATCCTTACTGAGATAATGAAAAACACGTAACAAATGACAATGCCCACAAACCACTGATGACCTCTACCTATTTAACCTCTTACGTGGTGATGATGCTGAAAATCCCCAGTAAGCTACACGGTCCCTACGTACTCTTAGACGAGACCTGTCAAATACTCTTCGAAGGTTAAGTTAGAGAACTTTCATAACTCTAGAGCGCCAAAGCTAAGGTAAATTATGTGTACCTTGATTTCTAAGGGTTTTGGGTTTTTATAATAGTGTAGAACCGACTTTTGTTTCTTGGTGAAGAAGATATTTCCTTGTAGGCGAGATCCTCATAAATACGCGCATTTCACGGGATCCTTTCCATATAGAGGTTTTGTTGACTAAGGTTAACCGTGGGACATAAGGCACTTTCATTTGAAGTTTCTTGAAGACCACTTAAGCCATGTGGATGCCACGTGGCTTTGCCACCCTTCCACTTGGTATCCGTCTACTTGGAATCCGTCCATCAGGGAGAGTCCGTCCCCTTGGACACGATCTGTTGTCTTCCTCTTATGTTTTGATCATCCACTATCTTAGTACCGTCACCCATGACAGTTTTTATTGAATGAGTCCGTTTACCTTAATTTTATTCTCTTCAGTTTCCCCCTCACTTTATAGGTTCATCGCCTTATTTTCCAGACAGATCCGTGGAGTGATGGTCTAACTCAACCCTTTGGGAAATGCATTCTGATTAACAAGCTAGCCTAGAGCCATTAATGCAGTAGGGGCACATGGCATGTTTTAGTGGTTAATCACTCAGACCAAAGCGTCCCTTCATCTTCCATGCCATTCCCTCTATATATATGTTGCTTCTCCCTTTCATTTTTACTTTCCACAACAAATTTCTAGTGCCAGAAAGCTACCATCTACTTTTTTTTTCAACTGCATCTTCTCTGTTGCTTGGTGCGACCGTCTACCTTGCTTTCTCTGTTTCCTTCCTTTACAACATTCAACTGTAAGTATCCTTCTCCTAAACTTTTTGCTATTCACTTTAAATGTTGCATGCCCGTCGCATATGTAGATCTGTAGAGTCTTAGGGGTTTATCTCACGTGTAGGTGATAGATGTCTAGTGAGGCGTCAAGTGATCAATCATGTGTCTGCGAAGGAGCAGGTTAAGATGAGGTGTATCTGTTAGGTCATGATGACCCCGACACCTCTTATGATGAAAGGGTTTTGTCTGCCAATTCTCCTTCCGAGAAGGAGGATAAGGACGTGGACGTGGTAAAATCAGAGGGTGGTTCAGATGGGAATTCAAAACAGTGAAGACGTATACATCGTTGATCCTCTCATTGAATCCATCATAGGTCCTGACGGCCTTAGGAAGTTTATCCTTCTCTCGTTATGGATGGTAAATGACTTCAACTCCACCGTCAAGAAAAAACACTTCGAGACCCTTAGGGAAAGATACCAAATTCCCGTCGGCATCCCAATCCGTTTGCCTTTTAAATCTGAAAAGTGCTACTACTAGGGTGTCGAGGACGTCGAGGTGTATGAGCAGATGTTTAAGGCGGGACTCAGATTCCCTCTAAGTGCTCCTCACCACTGTCTACTTCAATACCTAGGGTTAGCCTTCACCCAGATTTCTCTGAATGTATGAAGAGTCTTCCTTGGCGCGGAATTGTTGTATGGGGTTTTGTCTGATAGGGAGTGTAGGATGGCGATGGAGGAGTTCTTCCACTCCAACCATCCATCAGAGATCAATCAGTCTAAGGGTATGTATAGTTTCCTACTAAGGAAGCCTGTACTTAGGCTAGTGTGTGACACCCCTGACTCCAATAGAAATTGAAAGTGTCGGTACTTCATTTAGGGTGACAACTGGATGTGTCACCCTGACAATCAAGAGTACATGCCCATAGACAATCAGGAGTACATGCCCATACTATCAAAGAAGACCGACCGTCCCCCCAAGAAACCCAAGGTTACGGCAAGGTCGGCCGTCAAGGTGACGCTTGACACGAAGAAGCCTCCTCTACTCTGTCCAGAGAAGGGTGAAGGCCTCATGACGGGTTAGGTTCATGTCACTGAAAAACACCCTGTCCTCCTCTGTGAGGATTCTCAGTATGCGTTTGAGCAACTTATGTCCATCATCAAAGATGACAACTATGAGGACTTAAGCAACCGCGCAACCTAGGCTATGAGGGAGACAGTGTTAGGACATATGTGTTTCATGTTAGGAACATATGTCATCATGTATTAGTTAATCCTTTGACAAAACGCATTTTACTTGTAATTGGGTAGATCTAAGATATGTTTAATACTTCAAGAAACAAGGTTATAAGATCAAGTGTTACAACTATGCAAATCTGTCCAAGAAACAAGTGATAAAGTGCTGATTTTTAAATCTAGATAGCTAGTATCTATCAAGGTTTAAAAAGTTGTTTTAGCCCGATACTCGATAGTTGCTCAATTGATAGGGTATCTATAGAGATTTATGAAAAACAAATTTTCAGTTATGATTTTCATCCAATCTGTGAATAGATGGTTGGGCTTTCTTTTCTCACAACCCTAAACATATATAAGGATTATTTCAAGGACCTTCACATATAGCACAATTGCACGAGTGTGAAGCAAAGTGTTATTCATGCAAATTGTGACTAGAAACTTTTGCCCTAATTCTTCTTTCTCTTAAAAAAGTTACTGTGTTTGTACGTCGTTGGGTTTTGTGACCAAGTAGCTTTGTGATCTTCATTGTGTTGATGAATTAAAGAACTTTGTAGCCAACATCCTTCTCAAGTTGGTGATTAAGTCGTGTATTGGGATTGACGCATCTATTGGTTAGTCACGTATTGGGAGCCGTGCACTAAAAGGAGAGATTGTTACTACAGAACAAGTCCAATTGTGTATTGGGGTAAGGGTTCGACTATAGGTTGGTATCAGGTACTGGGATTCCTTTACTTGTAACCGTTTATTGTGATAATAGTAGATTATCGGGAGTGGTGACCTTAAAATCACCCAACGGGATTTTTGCCTTAGAGGTTTTCCCTATTTGTAAACAAATTACCGTGTCAACTTTATTTTTCGCTGCATTTTACTTTAGTTGGTGATTTGTTTGTGCTGCCACGGATATTGTATGTTAATCTGATTAATTAATCAACTTGGCTAATTAATTGGTTAATTCATCAAAAGGGGTCATTCTTGGCCTATCAAGTGGTATCAGAGCAAGCACACACTGCTTAGGTTGCAATCATTGCTGTGTGATCCATTGATAGTCACTCATTATACCTCCTTTATTTGATGGTACTAACTATGCATACTGGAAAGTACGCATGAGAGCTTTCTTGTAGTCTTTAGGTGAGAAAGTGTGGCAAGCTATGGAGATAGGCTAGACCAAGCTAAAAGAAGCACCGACTGATTGGGATGATGCTAAGATCAAGGCGGAAAACTTCAAAAGCAAGGCATTGAATGCATTATTTAGTGCGGTCACAATTGAGGAGTTCAAGAAGATATCCTTCATTGAAACTGCGAAGGAAGCATGAACCATCCTCAAGACAACCTATAAGGAAACCAAGGCTATCAAGGACTCGAAGTTTCAAAGGCTCACTACAAGCTTTGAAGAGATAAAGATGGAGGAGGATGAGTCATTTGATGAGTTCTATGCCATGCTCAGGGACATAATGAACTCAGCCTTTAATCTTGGGGAAATCATTCTTGAACCCAAGAGTGTGAGAAAGGTACTCAGATCTCTACCTGAGAGATTTCATGCCAAGATCAACGCTATTAAAGAATCAAAGGATATCGACGAAATACCTTTAACAGAGTTGGTTGGAAATCTGCAGACCTATGAGTTGGGTTTGACAAGGATTGAGAAATCAAGTAAGGGTAAGAGCATGGCATTGAAAGCCAAGGATACAAGTTGATTTAGTCGTGCTGCTGTCTACACTTACAACTGATGGATAGTAGTTAGGTTGAATTTGTTATGTTGGACTTTATATTTGTAATGGGTTATTTATATGTAAACTTTGAGCATTGTGATATGTTTTGTGTTTTTTCACGGATTGCCAAAGGGGGAGTTTGTTAGGTTCTAAGACCTTTAGGTTTAAATGTATTAGAACTCTAATTTGTATTATTGGCAAACCATGATCAAAATGTTTAAGTCGTGTTTAGACTGCTCAAAGTGTGTGTCTTTAATGTAAAGTTAGAATCGAGTTGCTGTAGAAGTTACTGTGTAAATCTACCTGGCTCGATCGATCGAGAATTAGACTCGACTGATCGAAAGTCGTACAGATTATTTTTTCTGCAGAATTTTCAACTCAGCCCTAAACCCATATGACGTGTAGGGTTTTATGTTTTGCCCTAGGTATAAAAGGCAAACCTTAGCCACATTTTTATGGTAGCTCATATTACTGTTTGTGTGAATCTCTTGTGAGATCTAAGAGGTGCTTGCCTTCATACAAGCTTAGGATTATCAAGAAGGAGATTTCTTCAAGAGCTTGATGATCATTTAGTTGCTGCCATAAGAGCTTAAAGATATACAAGTGGAAGTACTTGTACTTGCTGGAGAATCCAAGAAAGAAGGAGTCTGTGGTCTCGGAGCTTACATGTGGTCGTGTCAGTAAGTTTTCTACTGATGGGTAGCAATAGGATGTTAGTGGTTTAAGTCGCTATTGTATAAACTTCGATTCTTTCATAGTGGATTCAGTTTTACCTTGAGGATAACTAGGTTAAATCCTCCCCAGGTTTTTTATCGGTTTAGTTTTCCTAGGTCATCATATCATTGTATTCTTTATATTTTCGCTGCTTTGCATGATATGATTGTTTTGTGTTAATCTGGATCTGCACAATTTACCTAAGTTAATAACTTGGCTAAATAACAAGGTTAATTTGATTGTTTTAAGGGGTCTAAAAACGTACATTTATTGTATTCAATAAGTGAGTATGAGTTGAGTGATTTATGACTTTCCTCATATGTTCATTTGTTTGTTGTCGTTTTGTTACAGATTGCCAAAGGAGAGATTGTTAGGACATATGTGTTTCATGTTAGGAGCATATGTCATCATGTATTGGCTAATCCTTTGACAAAATGCACTTGACTTTTAATTGGGTAGATTTAGGATGTGTTTAATACTTCAAAGAACAAGGTTTTAAGATCAAGTGTTAAAGCCATGTAAATCTATCCAACAAACAAGTGATGAAGTGCTGATTTTTAAATCTCGACAGCTAGTATCTATCAAGGTTTAAAAAGCTGTTTTAGCTCGATGCTCGACAGCTTCTCAATAGATAGGGTATCTATTGAGATTTATAAAAAAACAAGTTTTTAGTTTTGATTTTCATCCAATCCGTAAATAGATGTTTGGACTTTCTTTTCTCACAACCCTAAACATATATAAAGATTATTTTAAGGGCCGTCACAGGTGGCACAGTTGCACAAGTGTGAAGCAAAGTGTTGTTCATGCAAATTGTGATCGAAAACCTAATTTGCCCTAGTTTTTCTTTCTCTTAAAGAAGCTACTGCATTTGTACGCTGTTGGTGAACGGAAGAACTTGACAGCTAACCTCCTTCTCAAGTTGGTGATTAAGTCGCGTACTGGAATCCGCGCATCTATTGGTTAGTCACGTATTGGAATTCGTGCATTTAAAGGAGAGATTGTCACTACAGAACAAGTTCAATTGTGTATTGGAGTAAGAGTTCAACTGTAGGTTGGTATAAGGTACTAAGATTCCTTTACTTGTAACTGCTTGTTGTAATAATAGTGGATTCTCGAGAGTGGTGACCTTAAAATCACCTGGTGGGGATTTCGCCTTGGAAGATTTATCCATTCATAAACAAATCACCATGTCAACTTTATTTTCCACTGCATTTTACTTTAGTTGGTCATTTGTTTGTGCTACCACGCATATTGTATGTTAATATGATTAATCAATCAACTTGACTAATTAATTGATTACTTTATCATAAGGGGTCAATACATTCTTGGTCTATCAGGCGGACCTTTTTAACATTGCATAGGTACATCCATTCCTTTCTTCCTCCCGTCGAGTTGTCTCCTTACTTTTCTAACCCTTGTTTTTTATTTTTGTAGGGGATGCTTATGATGAAGGTCTTGATGGACTGTTATCCTAGGAAAAGGTGTTGGACCGTGTAAGAGTGAAGGAAAAGGCAACAGATGTTGAGTTGGGGGAGATGAAGGCTTGGAAAATGGTCCAGGAGAAGAAGTTTGTCACGTCGGAGCAACTCCGGGGTCAGTTGGAGAAGCAGACGGAGGTTTTGAGGAAGGTCCTTGAGGACAAGGACGAAGAGATCAAAGATGCCAAGGATCAGCTCCGTCAGGCTAAGGAAGATGCGATGCGGGAGTATTGTGACTCCGACGCCCTCTTAACGGAGCTTAATGGCTCTTTTGCTGACAGCTTTGACAATTGCTTCCGTCAAGTCAAGGCCTCTTTTCCAGACTTGGACCTATCCCATATTTCAATTGATGCCTTAGCCCAGACTCCAGCCCAGCCCGTCTACTCCAAAAGCACCGACAAGTTGTTTGTAGATGACACCACCGTCGACCCTCAAGGTGACAGGGAGACTACGCCTCATGAAGATCAAGCCAAATCCATTGGGGAGGAAACTCGTCCATTTAAGGGGGATTAGACGACTGAAGGGAAGGACAAAGAGAGCCCTGTGGATTAGGAGTAGTTTTTCTTTTTTACTTTGATTTATTTTTTCCTTTTTCAAATGTAAAGATCTTTTAGGAGAACAATATTTTTGTCAATTTAACTGTTGCCTATTGCTTTCTAGGCTTTGTATGTAGACATTTTTCCTTTATGGGCCTTATAATATTTTGATATTTGTTGCTTATATTTTGATCATATATCTGATAATATATGTTTGCAATATATCCATCTACTTTAGACTTAATAAATTTAAATCAACCCTTGGGATGAACCTGTCCACTTGTGGGCTTAATAAATTTAAATCATCCCTTAGGATGAACCTACCCTCTTGTGGACTTAACAAATTTAAGTCATCCCCTGGGATGAACCCGTCCACTTCTAGACTTCATGGATTCAAATCATTCTTTGGGATGAGCCTGTCCACTTGTGGGCTTAATAAATGTAAGTCATCCCATTGGATGAACCCGTCCACTTGTGGACTTTATTAATTTAAATTATCCCTTAGGATGAGCCCGTCCACTTGTGGACTTTATTAATTTAAATTATCCCTTCGGATGAACCCGTCCACTTGGAGATAATTCACTCGATTCTTCACTTGCTCCAAGTACTTCTTCATCCGTTCACCCTTGCACTCGTAGTCACTATTTACATGACTTGTGACTACCTGAGAGTCGTAATATACGACCACATTTGCAGCTCCTGTTGCTTCGGCTAGATTGAGTCTTGCTATCAAGACTTTGTACTCCGCCTCATTATTAGTCATAGGGAAGTCGAGTTGGATCATGCATTCAATCTCATCCCCTTTTGGGGAATAGAGTACTATACCAGCTCCACCTACTTGTTTGTTGGACCATTCGTCCATGTGGATACTCCATTGAGGCTGCGCTCTTGCCCCTTGGCCTTCCATGTTGGTGAATTCCGCGATGAAGTTAGCGAATACTTGCCCTTTTATAGCTGTACACGGTCGATACTATATGTCGAATTCACTCAACTTAATTGCCCATAGCGCCATCCATCCAACGGCTTCGGGACTGCTCATTGCTCTTTATTGAGGATTGTCTGTTAGGATAACCACAGTATGAGCCTGGAAGTATGGCTTAAGCTTACGAGCTGCAGTCACTAACGTGAAGGCGAGATTCTCCATTGGGGGGTACCTTTCTTCTGTGCACTGGAACGCCCGGCTAGTGTAGTATGCAGGTTTTTGTACCCTGTCTTCTTCTTTACTAAGGCTGCGCTGACAACCGCCGAGGAGATGGCCAGATAGAGGAACAATTCTTCCCCTAGTTTGGAAGGACTCATTAAAATGTACAGAAGAAGGGTAAGCATTTGTTCATTGCTCTTGAGACGAACATGTTTAGTGCGGCTACTTTGCCGTTGAGGCTCTATACTTCCTTAATATTTGTTGGCAGCGTCATCTCCATTATTGCCTGTATCTTGTCCAGGTTGACCTCAATACCTCTCTGGGATACCATAAACCCCAAGAATTTTCCAAACAACACCCCAAATGCGCATTTGTTCGGATTTAGCTTCATGTTGTAAGAACGAAGGGTATCAAAGGTTTCCTTAAGATCGCTTAAATGGTCGTCTTCCTATTGGCTTTTTACCAGCATGTCATCCACATAGACTTAAACGTTTCTCCCAATCTAATGTGCGGACATTTTTTTTCATTCAGCTTTGATACGTGGCATCCGCATTCTTGATCTTGAATGGCATTACTTTATAGTAGAAGAGGCCCTAGCTAGTGACGAATGAAGTCTTCTTCTAATCAGTTTCATCCATCTTGATTTGGTTGTAACCAAAAAATGCGTCCACAAAGCTTAGCAACTGATGTCTTGCTGTTGAATCCACCAAGATGTCAATCCATGGAAGCGGGTAGCTATCCTTGGGGCATGCCCTGTTTAAGTCCGTGAAGTCCACGCACATCCTCCACATCCTGTTGGCCTTTTTGACCATCACCATGTTGGCCAGCCAGTCTGGGTAGTATACTTTTCTTATGAATTTTACTTTCTGTAATTTGTGAACCTCTTTCGCTATGGCCTTGTCTCGCTCCTGTGAAAACACCTGTTTCTTCTAATGGATGGGAGAAAAAGAGGGCGATACATTCAACTTGTAAACTATGACCAAAGGATCGATTCCAAGCATGTATTTATGGCTTCAAGCGAAGACGTCCTGGTTCTTCTTTGGAAATGTTGTGAGTACCTGACGGACTAGTAGGCTAGCAAGAGTGTCGATCCTGGTCATTTGTTTCAGCCTAGAATCATCAAGTAGTACCTCTTCCAACCCCTCTATGGGCTCTACCACCATCCATTGTTCTTCTATGCACATGGTTTGTAAATTATCGTTCATCTCTAGCATGGCAATGTAGCACTCGCGCGTTGGTACTTGATCTCCTCGTACCTCTCCCACTTTGCATTTGGTGGGGAACTTGATCATCAAGTGATAAGTTGAAGTTATGACCTTCCATAAATTAAGGGTAGAACGACCTAGGATGACGTTGTAAGCGGACAAACAATCAATAACTAGGAATGTGACATCCTTGGTGATCTATTGAGGGTAACCACCGACTATTACGGGCAAAGTGACCGTACCGAGGGGGTAAACTCTTGTTCCTTCGAATCCAACGAATGGCGCGTTAGTTGGAACCAGCTGTCCTCTCTCAATCCTCATTTGCTGGAATGTCAGGTAGTAGAGTATGTCAGTAGAGTCCACAAAACCCGGTGAGTGTTGTAGTCCTCAACTTGTATGCTAACTACAAGCGCATCGTTGTGTGGGTGGTGGAGGCATCGAGCATCTTCCTTTGTGAACCCAATTATAGGGTTGTCGATGTGTGCCATTTTTGGGAATATGCCCATCAGCTAGACATTTTAAACCATCCTAAGGTAGGTCTTGCGTGCCTTCCTTGTTGAACCGGTGGTTGCGGTGCCCCCTACAATCATCCTTATGTCTCCTAGGAATGGCCTAGGACGTTCATTTTCCTTCCGAGCAGCTTGCTCTTGTGGTTGGTCCATCCTTTCCTTACTGACAAACCTTTTCAACTTTCCTTGATTGATAAGGGTTTCTATTTGTTGCTTTAAGTTGTAACCATGATCACGGTGGAAGTGACAGTATCTATACCTCTTGCTGGGGTCTCCCTTTACTTGCCAGGAAATGTCAAGGCTCTTTCGTCCTTGATCTGCATCAAGACTTGATCAATTGAGGCATTTAGTGGGGTGAAATTTGCGAACCTTCCAGTGGGGGGTATGGAGCGCCTATCCTCCTTTTTGTCTCAAGTTCTTGTTGTCTTCCGCCCCTATCTTGTCGTACTTCTTCTTGTCTTTCCCTCTTCTTGGGCTTCTCTTCTCGGGCAAGCAACGCATCTTCCGCATTCATGTACTTAGTAGCCTTGTAAAGTACATCTGACATGGTTTCGGGTCGTTTTTGTACAAGGAGAACAAAAACTTCCTTTTCCGTAATCCCTTAGTGGATGCAACCACGAGTATTCTATCATCGACTTCATCAATTGAGAGGACCTCCTTGTTAAAGCGGGTGATGTAAGATCTCAGCGTCTCATCCTCCCATTGCTTGATGTTCATCAGGCACGCAGTGGACTTCTTAAACCTGTGACCCCCGATAAAGTGCGAGGCAAACTGAGCGCATAACTCCTTAAAGGTACTAATGGAATTTAGCGTCAACTTGTTGAACCATACCCTCACGAGGCCCTTCAGCGTAGTGGGAAAGGCTCGACACATGATCTCATCCGCCACGCCCTACAGGTGCATAAGGGTTTTAAATGACTCTAGGTGGTCCAAAGGATCTCTTGACTCGTCGTAGGTCCCTATTTGAGGCATACAGAACTTCGGTGGAAGGGGGAATAAAGTGACGGGTGCAGTGAAGGGTGAGTTCGTCCGATGGACTAGCTCGTCGAGGTCATTTGATACCCATCCTTTTAGGGCATTCATCATGAAGTCCATCCATTCTTTCATCATCTACATCTCCACGACCATGTATGGCAAAGCCGTATCTGTGGCAAATGGACAACTTGCATCCTGTCGTTCTGGTCTGCTTGGGGCGTTGCTGCCTTCCAGCCCTTCTTAATCCCTTCGCTCAGCGCTGGTGCCTTCTTGGTCCTCCTCCTAAGTATTAAGCCCTGCATTCTTTTGGCGTAGCTGTTCCTCTAGGTCATAGTTTTGCTTAGTGAGGCATTCTATAGCCATGGTGAGGGTTTGAACCTGTCTTTCTAGTGCGGCAGTACGTGGATTGTCTCCTTGATTATTGTTGGTGGTTGTCATCGAGCAAGTAAGTACCACGCAACTCTTTGTCTAGAAAGCGGGGGTATGGTTTACTTTGATCTTCCCACAGACGGCACCAACTAATGATGCCAAAAATCGTCAATAAACAGCATGATCCCTACGTACTCTTAGATGAGACCTGCACAAAAAAAAAAAAAAGACCCTGTAGAGAATACTGATATGGTACCGGCCAAATACCCTCTGAAGGTTAAGTTAGAGAACTTTCACAACTCTAGAGTGCCAGAGCTGAGGTAAATTATGCGTACCTTGATTTCTAAGGGTTTTGAGTTTTTATAGTAGCGTAGAACCGACTTTTGTTTCTTGGTAAAGAAGATATTTCCTTGTGGGAAAGATCCTCATAAATACGTGCATTTCATAGGATCCATTCCATATAGAGATATTGTTGATTAGAGTTAACCATGGGACACAAGGCACTTTCATTTGAAGTTTCTTGAAGACCACTTAAGCCATATGGATGCCACGTGGCTTTGCCACCCATCCACTTGGTATCCATCTACTTGGAATTCGTCCATCAGGGAGAGTTCGTCCCCTTGGACATGATCCATCGTCTTCCTCTTACATTTTGATCATCCACTATCCCAGTACCATAGCCTATGGCAAGTTTTATTAAACGAGTCCATCTACCTTAATTTTATCCTCTTCACATGGAATCACCCATCATAGAGGTTGGACATTAGCCATAGTGTTGCAACTTGGGTATCGGTCCAATCCCTTTAAATGTCTCACTTTTTAGACCTCACAAAGTCCAATAACATAACATCATTATCAATAGGCTACCTTAACCTCAATTGGATATGTTGACTTTTCCCATTAAAAACTTTGCTCTTAACACGTGTTATGGCAACCTGACAATCACAAGGAAAGCAAACAGAGACAACAGAGTTAGTAAATGGAGGCATATCAATTAAACTCCTAGGCCATACAGCTTTGGACCCAACCTTCTTTGAGGCCATTAACTTTGTTTCCATATTAGATTTCACTATGCAAGTCTTCTTGGATGACTTCCAAGAGACAACCCTTCTAGCTAGTGTGAACACATATCCACTAGTGGGCTTCACATAATCTGTATCAAAGATCCAATTAGTATCACAATATCCTTCTAAAACAACAGGATAGCCACAATATAACAAAAAAAAATAAAAGTCCCCTTTGAATATATCGATAATATAGATATTGTATCTCAATGCTCAACACTAGGACTATGTGTGTATCTATCCAATCTAACAACATCATATGCAATATCAGGGTGACTACAGTTTGTTAAAAATATTAAACAACCAATAATTTGTGCTTATTTATCTTGTGAAATATTATCACCACAATTTTTGACCAAGTGCACCTTTAAGTCATACATAATAGACATAGGTCACATATCAAAGTGTTTTTTTTTTTTTCCACATAATGAGATTGTGATAGTACACTGCGATAGTACATTGCAATCATTATCCTTAAGGATCTTGATGCCTAAAATAACATTTGCCCAAACCAAAATTTTCAGATCAAATTTAGAGGCAAGAAAACATTTTGTATCATACATAACATTATGGCTCGTTCTGAATATAAGTAATTCATCAACATTTAAAAAAATAATGACACCTTCATTATTATTTAACTTATTATATATGCATTTATCCTCATGACCATAAATCATAAATCCATGTGTAAGCATCATATATCAAAATTTTCATGTCATTGCATAGATGTTTGTTTTAATCAATACAAGGATTTAACCAATTTACAAACTTTATGTTATAGTACACTGTGATAGTACACTGCGATCATTATCCCTAAGGATCTTAATGCCTAAAATAACATTTGCCCCAACCAAAATTTTTATATCAAATTTAAAGACAAGAAAACATTTTGTATCATACATAACATTATGGTTAGTTCCAAATATAAGTAAGTCATCAACATATAAACAAATAATGACACCTTCATTATTATTTAACTTATTATATATGCATTTATCCTCATGACCATAAATCACAAATCCATGTGTAAGCATCATATATCAAAATTTTCATGTCATTGCATAGGTGCTTGTTTTAATCCATACAAGGATTTAACCAATTTACAAACTTTATGTTATTGTCCAAGGACAACAAAACCCTCAGGTTGCTCCATATAATTTTTTTTTTCCTTTCTAATTAACCTATTAGAAAAACAGTTTTAACATTCATATGATGTATAATAAGTTTGTAAATAGATAAAATGACAAACAACATTCTTATAAATTCTATTCTAATAAACGAAGAATAAGTATCAAATAATCAACAAGATATTTTGCTTATAGCCTTAAATTACTGAGCTTGCCTTATACTTTTCTATGATTCCATTCGGTTATAATTTTCTTTTAAAAACCCACTTACAACCATACAATTTTGTTTTAAACACCCACTAACAACTAATAGGCTTAACCTTAGGTGGTAGCTCAACCCATTCCAAGTGTTATTAGACATAATCTAATAATTTGTTAAAAGCTTTCAATAATAATGATGCATCAACAAATTTAATTGCATCATAATAACTTACATGTTCATCATCAACAATATAGGTAAGAAAATTGTTAACGTAACTCTTTTTCTCCCTAGTTTGCTTACTTCTCTATTCTTGCACATCACAACAAGATCATTAGAAGTATCAATAGGTTCATAAAACATATTTTCCTTATTTTTCAAAGGAAACTCATATTTAAAGAAAGTATTATTAAGATTCAACAATAATATTAAATTCTAAATACAACACAATTGATGAAGATAATTTTATATCATGAACTATAGCAAACATGACCAATAAACACACAATCACATATTTAAGAATCAAGTTTCCTTTTAGGTTCATGTAGCATGATCTTAGGCAAGTACCCCCACACTTTGAGGTATTCTCCTTTTAGATTTGAGTAACATCTTTGCGAATCACCCCCACAATTCAAGGTATACCAAGTTAGGCTTACGCCATTTTCAACTTCATTTTATATTTTATAAAAATTTCCAAAACTTCATCTTTGGTTCCTAATAAACAAAGCTAAGTAAATATAGAATGGTCATCAACAAAGATTACATAAAATCTTTTATCACCTCTAGTCATTGTGCAAATATAGCCAATAATTTTTTTTTTCAATATCACTCTTGCACTTGGGGGATAAAAAGGAATATTTATTCCCTAATACTATATCTTATCCATTAGCCCAAAATACTAGTTGAAACATTATTTATATATATAAAGGAACTTTTAATTATTTTTCATAATTTCTCATTTCATATTTATGTGTCAAGAGATGTAAGAATGATAATGCTTGTACACAGAGCCAATACCCTCTAGCTACTAAAAACTACTCTTAAGAATGCCCAAAATTTTACAAGAATAAAACACTTAATATTTTGTAAAATTTGACATCATTGTACCACAATTGTATAATACAAACGTTTAATCATCCATAATTTCTTTTTCACATGACCAAAAATGATTACTTGAATACTCTAAGAAAATAATATATAATTAAATTATAGTATCATTGTATTTACACCATTTTTTTTCTCTTTTAGAATTGTTCCAAAAAAATAAAATTTTATCTTATTTCTCATAAAAATTATTGCTAATATTTTTTTATGAATTCCAAAAAACATTGCTCAAAACACATACATTTTTCTTCAATCTCATGTTCCTCAGATTTCAATAGACATAAAAAGATTTCACAAAATATAATACACATATAGGGTCTATTTGGATACCGCTTATTTTGCTGAAACTGAAAACTTATTGTTGAAAGTATTGTAAATAAAGGTAAAAGTTAGTTGAAATAGCACAGCGGAGACTATGAATAATACCAAAAAGTGCAGTGGGGCTCATGAATGATAGGCCAAAAACGTATTGACCACTTGTGATGGATTAAGTTGATTAATTAGCCAAGTTGATTAATTAGCCAAGTTTATTATAAATAAAGGTAAAAGTTAGTTGAAATAGCACAACGGAGACTATGAATAATACCAAAAAGTGCAGTGGGGCTCATGAATGATAAGCCAAAAACGTATTGACCCCTTGTGATGGATTAAGTTGATTAATTAGCCAAGTTTATTAATTAATCAAATTAACATGCAAACGTGTGGTAGCATAAACAAATCACCAATAAACTAAAGTGCAGCGGAAAATAAATTGACACGGTGATTTGTTTACGAATGGGGAAAACCTCCCAAGCAAAAACCCCATCGGGTGATTTTAAGGTCACCACTCCCGATAATCCACTATTATCACAACAAGGGGTTACAAGTAAAGAAATCCTAGTGCTTTATACCAACCTACAGTTGAACTCTTACCCCAATACCCAATTGGACTTGTTCTGTAGTGACAATCTCTCATTTTCAATACACGGCTCCCAGTACGTGACTAACCAATTGTGCGAATCCCAGTACGCGACTTCAATCACCAACTTGAGAATTCATCCTCACAATGAAGAACGAGAACATGCTTGGTTACAAAACCCTATGATGCAAAGACACAACAGCTTCTTCACAAAGAGATGAACTAGGGCAAATTTTGTCTCCGGTCACAAATTGCTTAAACAAACTTTGCTCAATACTTGTGCAACTTGTGCTTACTTTGACGGTCCTTAAAATAATCATTTTATATGTCTAGGGTTATGAGAAAAGAAGGCCTAAAGACATGTCCACAAATCAGAATCAAAATAGTACTGAAAAACTGTTTTCCCTTAATCTCGACAGCTAGAGGTGTCGAGGTGTTGTCGAGCAGCTGTCGAACCACGAGGTTAGAACAGCTTCTTAAGGCTCGATAGATGCAGCTGTCAAGACAGCTGTTGAGCTTTAATGAAGAGCACTTCTTAGCTTGTTTCTTGGATAGACTTGCATGACTTTAACACTTGATCTTGAAACTTTGTTTCTTGAAGTATCAAAAACATCCTAGATCTATCCAATTATAAGTAAAGTGCGTTTTGTCAAAGGATTAGCCAATTACATAAAATAATGACATATGTTCTTAACAATTGAACCACATATGTCCTAACAATGAATAGTAGCAAAAATAACCTGAATAGTAAAATAATTTTAATTTTTCATTGGTATCCAAACACACACATAGTATCAAATAATTGCAAATGAAATAAGTTGATATCCACGTCTATATCAAGACAACGTTACATAATCACATTTTGATTTAGATTAGAAAATCAAAATCACATTTGGATGGACCCCATTTATTTTTTCTTCTAAATTATTAGTCCACCAAATTGTTTAGATAAACCAGATAGCAAAATAAACTCCACAAAAGATATAAGTAATTATATCTAAGAATATAACTACTAGCATTTTTTCTTTATAAACATAATATCATATCACAATATAAAATTTCATGATCAATAACTTGTTTATCCATTTTGAAGCATGAAGATCAACCTTTAAGATTGTTGGAAAAATAATAATGAATAAACAAGTTTAATGCAACAAACAATATCCCAAATAATTAGCAAGAACATAATGTAAAAAAGAGTTTAAAACAATCTCACAATGCTAGAAAATCAAGTTGTGAAAGCATTGCCCTTAATGGTTAAATCATGTTACTCGGAGTAAAATTCGGTGCGACTGGTTCTCTTGGCCAAACAACTCCCCAGGATTAGACTATAGTGTCAACTTTCGTGATGGACGCACTTCTACTCACGGAAGTTCAAGGACAACCCTCTATTGCCTTTCCTTAGAACAAATATAAATCGTAGAAGAATATGTGGGAGAAAAATATAATGGGATTGTGTATATCTAAATATAGAGTAGTAAAAAAAAAAATTTTTTTTGGAAAAGATGTTATGATAAGTATTATATAGGCTACGTATGAAGATAATAGTCTATAGTTATTAGTTACTAATAACCCTTAAAAGCTTAACAGCTATATTACCAATTATTGCCTAACGGCTATTTTTCTCATAATTACCTAATGACTATTTTACTCATAAATTTCCAACGACTAGAAAATAAATAAGAATAAAAGTGTTTGGAATACACACTCATACCAACACAACTAAACCATAAGTAATGTTATCTTTTTAGTTTGCACTACTAAGATAGAAAGCTCTAAAATGGTACTTCTCTTCTTATCCAGGTGACACAGTTATAGAAAGATACTTTGCTTTTGTAAGGAATTGGAGTAAAAAAATATAAAGATTAAGTGAACCCGTTAACTAGATCATATATTTATTATATATATATATATATGGGTGAGAGGTTTGAAAATTAGATGTCTTTGTTTGAGACACCAATAAGTGTCACTACTACAAAATCTTGCCATAAATATATTCATTATATTATTGATGGGACATCAATCATAATTAAGAAAATATTTGCCTACAAAACCTTGCCATAAATATATTCATTATATTATTGATGGGACATCAATCATAATTAAGAAAATATTTGGCAAATATGAATGGGTCCAAAAATTTAATTCAACAATGACACAGTCAAGTGATTGGGAGATTCCGGATAGAAAAGAAGGGTGAAATCAACTTGTGTATCATCATGTAATTAAGTGGGATTTGACAACTTCTCAAACCATCGTCAATCACGTAAAAATCAAACAATACACACTAGGACTGGCAAGTGGCAACACCGCATATACAGCCACAGCCACAGGTGCCCATTTATGGAATGAGTTGCGCACAAGCCTCGTCCTCGTCCTCATCCTCATCGTTCTCTTTGGCTATCGTGTTCATGGCATTGGATTGGTCCACCGTGCGCTATTAGCTATAAAGATGATCACCATGTTTAACGAAGTCTGTCATTGTTTAACGACGTCTGTCATTACGTAACAAACTAACAACTATATTATTAAACAGAAGCATTTAATTAGTAGATTCCTAAAATTTTATAGAAAAAAGAAGAAGAACATCTACTAAGAATGACGCACTCATGATGTTAGTGCAAATCAGTTGCATATTGCATGGCCCTATAATGGGTTTAGAGGCTTAAAGCCCAAATGTATAACAATGACCCTTCAAGCGTTGATAAAAGATTAAAGATAGAAAGAGGCTCTACGGTATCAAGAATCATGAAGTTTAATTAGTGGTTTAGCCATCCTTATGAGAATATCCTCATGGGAAGAACTAAATTTTGAATTTCTCTCCTCACATGTTGTCAACATCTTTTCTTTTTTTAAAAGGCTCAACAATAATACAGAATAGTTATTATAAGTTGAGATGTTATAGTTAATTCAATATAAAAGAACAATGACATAGACGCAAACTATTTTACAAAATTTTTATTAACTATTAATGTAAAAACATTTTACAGGGTTATATTTGAGCCCACTTCTAACGTCACTTTTTTCTTTATCAATAACTGCTTACTACATTAACAATTTATGGCTTTAGTATTTTTTTTTTATATAAAAACAAGAATAAAAATCTATCTAGAATACTTAAAAAGTAAAACAAAGTGAAATGTTTGCAATGTTTAAGTTGGGTGATTTTTTTTAAATTTTATTTATTTATATAATTATCCACTTAAGGCAGGATAAAATCCATCTTCATTAAAAATTTTCCAATTTAGAGGAGCAAATTTTTTTTTTTTTAAATGTTCTACTCAACAGGACCCAATTTTATAGCTTATAAATTAAACAAGAATTTAATATAGGCAGGAAAAAAAAAAAAAAAAAAAAACAGCCTAACGAATGCACGGCTTGGTTGCTTTGTGATTCCAATAAAGGAGATTAAAAAAAAAAAAACTTTCAAGGGCTAAGACACATAACCTAAGCTTTCAAGAATAAAGAACCTTATATTCTTGTAATATTGTTCATTTTTTCCATAAAGCAGGATTCGAGTTCAAATATATCCATCCACTTAACGTAATAAGAAGAAGAAGAATAAAAAAGAAATTGGCCCTGCTGTTAAGGGCCGAGATAAAGCCCAAAGAAACTATACATTTTTGCTAATACAAGACACATTGAATACAACCCAATCTCTGGGAACGGGCTGCCCATACGGGTTAGATAGGGCCCAGCCTGACGGATTGAGGTTCATACAGGCTTCTGTTAGAGTAGGAATTTGATGGCCAAATCGGCCCAATACCATCATTTTTAAAAAAATTTAGGCAGAAAACACTGTTTCGGAAGTAATTGAGGATATACCACTTTTTCCAGTACTCGAGTTTGGTGAACTCGAGTACTGGATTTTACACCTCCACCGTGGCATGCCAGCATGGAATTTCTATTAAAAAAAATTCACCTAGTACTCGAGTTTGTTGAACTCGAGTACTGTATGATTTGGTCCTCGAGTCCACTAAACTCGGGTACCAATCTGGATTGTCCGGCAGCTTGTGGTTGGATAATCCAGATTGATACTCGAGTTTGTTGAACTTGAGTACTGTATGATCTAGTCCCCGAGTCCACTAAACTCGGGTACCAATTTGGATTGTCCGGCAGCTTGTGGTTGGATAATCTAGATTGATACTCGAGTTTCATCTACTCGAGTACCGTGAAAAGTACCCGAGTTCTTGAAACTCGAGTACCAATCTGTCACCATCAACTTGATTTTTTACAGTATTTTCAGTAAGCTCTTGCTCCTTTATATTCTCATTATTTGCACCTGACATTTTCTGCTTTTGGCACCGGTGAGGAATGTAACTATGAACAACCAATTTGATATCTATCACAAATGAAAAAACTAGAATTTAAACTTCTCAACAAGTGCAGGCATTTGAATGCCATGTCCAAACAAAAGAGAGAAATTTCACGGCAATTACATTACAAAAGGAATGAGCCCATTCATTGTTGCCAATCAACATAACAAACTAGCAAAATATATGCAATATTCCTGCCAAATTTCCCAGATAAAGCCACAGAATGTGATATAACTATGACTTTGTTACTTAGCGTCTGACATCTTAGCATCCTCATAAAAGTAAATAAATAAGCTTTAAACAAGCTTCTTAAATTGAAAAATGGGAATTTTGTATTTCGTACGGCTTTATCGATATAATAACATAATTACACAACACTCAAAATGTTGAGCTCCACTTTAGCCATTCAACTCTAATTCTCAGCATCCCAACTATTTTCCCCTTTCAAGCTTAATGGCAATACACGACAAGAATGATCACTTCCGTTTATGTTCCGACTACTAATCACAACCGTTCCTCGACCGCCTCCTGAAAAAGTAAGAGTCAAAATTAAGCATCCAACCCACACTTTGAATCTGATGGGTGCCATCATTGTTAGAGCTACCTTATATGGTCAATGTACTAACCCCCAAATAACTTATTCACTGATTTAACAAGAGGTTCAGTAGCTCAATCACTTGGAATGGTTGAAAGCTGGAAACAATCTTCAGCAATAATAGATAAGGAATCACTAATCACACGATTAAACAAAATAGCAGCAATTCACTTTTCTATCATGTAAAAATTGTTGAAGAAATGATTTTGACATTTGAGTATATTACTAAGCTTCTAGACAAAGCGAAAAACTACTTATGATAGCTTAAACCATATTATTCAAAAGTATTTGAGGTAATTATGAATGCATACATACACACAAACAGACACAAGAAAATTTACCAAAATTTCTAATCTTTAAGTGCGAGAACGCCGCCGATGAGATGCGCTTGTCTCCGGTGGACTAGGTGTGAGCTCGCCAGCGAAAGGAGAGATTTCTGCAGCCGATCAAATGGGCTTGTCTCCAGTGGAGAGAGTGCGAGGGTGTCGGCAATGAAATGGGTTTGAGAGTGCGAGATCGCCGGCGATGAAATGGGTTTGGGAGTGTGACGTCGCCAGCGATGAAATGGGTTTGGGGATTGTATGGCGGCCCTGGCGATGAAATGGGTTTGGGAATGCGAGGTCCGGCGATGAAATAGGTTTGAGGTTTGTACGGCAGCGCCGGCGATGAAATGGGTTTGGGTTTGTACGTTTTGGGTGTGGAGAGTGAGAGTGAGAAATGAGAGAGATTAGATTTGAATTACCGGTTTTACTGAACCGTACTCGAGTTTCATGTACTCAAGTACTGTTAACAATACCCGAGTACGTGAAACTCGAGTATAATGGGCGCGTATATAAACCAAATAGTTTGTTGGCAATCCAAATTGGTACTCAAGCTTCAAGAACTCGGGTACTATTCACAGTACTCGAGCACATGAAGCTCGAGTATCACTCGGGCATATCCCATCAGCAGTTCCAGTGTCTATCCAGATTGGTACCCGAGTTCTCTAAACTCGGGTACCAGATTTACCAGTACTCGATTTCAACAAACTCGAGTACTAGGTGACATTTTTTTAAATCCAAAATGCCACGCTGGCATGCCACGGTGGAAGTATAAAATCCAGTACTCGAGTTCACCAAACTCGAGTACTGGAAAAAGTGGTACTTCCCCAATTACTTCCGAAACAGTGTTTTTTGCCTAAAACATAAACTCGAGTACTGGAAAAAGTGGTACTTCCCCAATTACTTCCGAAACAGTGTTTTTTGCCTAAATGTTTTAAAAACAGATGGTATTGGGCCGATTTGGCCGGAATTTGATAGGTGCAATTGCCATGGCCCAACGGAAAAATGATGCAATAGAATTAAGAGAAATAAAATGAAATTGAAGAAAAGAAGAAAGACTCCATGGAATTTATTTGTGTAAGAAATGCTAATACCATTTATAATTGAGTTTTATTAGCATGTGCCTTTAGGATATTTATAAATAATCATTTTAGGAAAGTTTTAACACTACTTTCATGAAAAATATGAGAAAATTACACTTTACTACTTTACATTTTATCCTAGATTACACTTTGCAAAGCTCGTTTTGCACCCTAAGCTATGACTCTTATTACATTTTACACCCAACGTTAAGTTTGACGTTAACTTTGATGGAAATCAAAAGTTTAGGACGCAAAGTGTAATCAGGAGAATAATTTAAGGTGGTAAAATACAATTTTGTTTTTTATTGATTGAGAATAAGGGCAATTGGATATTTTTATGTGATGTCATAATTTTCCATTCAAGCTAATGACAAACTTAATATTTGTATGCAAAATGTAACAAGGATCATAATTTAGGATGCAAAGTGTAATATGTGATATAGTTTAAAGTGGTAAAGTGTAATTCTTCCTAAAAAAATATAAAAAGCTGTAAAAAAAAGTTAGTTACTTTTTTTTTCCTATAAAAAGTTTCTAAAAATAATTCAAAAATCAATACTTTTAGGGCATCCATTAATTCCACTATATAATTTAGTTTTAGTAAAACTTATGTTAGCTTTGTTAAACTAATAGAATGATTAGTATTATAATAATATAAAACCATATAGAAACCATATGGGCACTAAAACCCTAGAGTTTAATTTGAAAATAGTATCAGAGTATAATACTATATTATTCTCAAATTAACTACAATGCTAATTTTTATGAAAAATAATAAATGAGTGAATAAAGGAATTGAGATCTTATACTTTTGATATATAAATAAATAAATATTTTTTTTATATCCCTACAATTACAACTTCTTTGTTTTTGTTTATCCTTGTTTTTATTTTATAACCTTTAAACCTTAAAAAATATTGATAAAATAAGAAATTCTTTCTTTCCATTTTTTTAATGAGGTTTGACACATAAAAAGAGATATAAAAAAAATTACAAGAAAAAAAAAAAAACCTAAAGGGGGTAGGAAGTATTTGGGTGGACTTGGGAATTCTCTCTCTCTCTCTCTCTCTCTCTCTCTCTCTCTCTCTCTCAAACGATGATCTTTAATAGGTTAAATCTCATCTATTATAAATAATCTCAATAGTAAATTCATCAAAATTTAATTTGCTATATAAATTACCAAATTATGAATTAAGTGTATAAAACAAATTCTAAGAGAACCAATAAATAAAGTCTACGAAAAATAAGAATAATCCAAACTGATAAGAGAGTAAACTTTATTATTAAAAAAAGTAACTCATCCCAATAATTATTGGACTAGTTAGGCAATTCATTTTCTAAGAGAACTATTGAGCCACTCATTTATTTCCACTGGGGGGGGGGGGGGTGGAGGGGAGTGGGGATAATATCTTTTTTTTTTTAAAAGAAAATTTAAAAAATATTATACTAAAATATAAGAAATTCGGGTTATATAAAGCTCTGATCTTGTTATGGATAATTTTGATATGAATTTGGAAAAAATGAGAGTGAATGTCACTGAGTAATTGTTGGACTTTCTTTTTTTAAAACCTAATCTTTCTCATTATGCATATATGTATAAAGTGGAAAAGTGGGAAGGAAAGAATCAATAAGTAGAGAATAAGACTTAGGGCTTATTTGAATTGAGGAGGGAGGGAGGGGGGGCTAGAGTAGAGTTTGCTGAAAGTAGACTAATTTTGGGTCAATTCTTATCTGCTTTACTTTACTCCCCCTTCATCTCTCTTAATTCAAACAGACCATTAAGTAAAAAGTGGAGAGAGAGAGAGAGAGAGTCACATCCTAAACCCACTAAAAGGTTGTGCACAAGGAGAACACCTACCAAAACTAAAAGAACCTGCACAAGGGCAGTGCTACGTTGTAGTTAGGGGGTTCAAATGGACCCCCTGATCCCAAATAAAACCTAAGAATTTGTCATTACGTAGCCTCCAAAATCTCCTACTATCCTTCTTCACTCTCCAAATCTAAAGAAAAAAGTTGCCTCTACTTCACTCACACAAAATCTGCCGCTGTGTAGCCCCATGGTTTGCCATTGCCTAGATTGTCCCTAATCTTAGTAATCTGCCTTCATTGCCACTTAATCACCGCTACGTAGCCCCATGATCTATTACCGCCTGGACTGTCCCTGATCTGCCACTGTTGCCACTTAATCGCCGACTGCTTGATCTGGCTTTTCAACTCTCTCTTTCTCTCTTTCTTTCTTTATAAGAGTGTGTGCTTATAGTGTTTTGACTCTCTGTGTTCTTAATCGCCGCCTCTCTCTCTCTCTCTCTCTCTGTTCTTGTTTTTTCTTTGTCTTTGTCCCTCGAAATTCCATCTCTCACTCACATGTCTTGCCATATATATGACTAAGTGTGTGTGGGCCTATAAGGGGGGGGGGGGGTTAATGGGTTATAGTATTTTGAGTTTTGAGTCATTGGTAATAGCTTTTTTTTTTTTTTTTATGTGTAGTCACTGTTACTGTAAGTGTTTGTATTGTTTCAATATAAAGTTTTGAGTTATGAGTTTGACTTTTGCACTTTGACTAATGGTTGAGACTAGTTGTTGAACAACGGTCATTTGAATTAGAGAAGATTCACACAAATGAAAATCCAGTTGACATGCTGACGAAGGTTGTGTCAAGAGAGAAGCTAACGCTTTGTGTCAGGTTGGTCGGCATGAATTCTAATTGAAGACTTGGGTTGAAGATCTCCTCCATAGTGTGCTGGAGGGGGAGATTGTTGGGTGCATGTGATTCCCATTGGATTCTATCACACATATTTGTCAATACTCATTTATGAGCTTGTGTCAAAAGTCTTCAAAGCTTGCTTTCTCATTTATTGAGAAATGACCAAGACTTGCGAGAAGTCTAACTTCTCTTAATGAGAAGTGATGCAAAGTTGAGCAAGGGTGTTGAACACGCTGAAGGAAGAAAGAAAATTGGGTGAAGCGAAAAGCAAGGACATTTGGCCTTGTGAAAAAGCTAAAGTAGTGTGTGTGTGAGTTTCGTTGAGTGAGCAAAAACACAAAGAGATATTCAGCCATTTGAGGTGCAGCCCGTGTGAAGAGATAGAGAGAAACACAGTTAGAGTGTGAGAAAGTGAAAAAGAAAAAGGAGACATTCTTTTTTGCTCAAGTTACACACAAGGAAGATAAATTGGTGGAGTTCTCATAGAGTTTTTGAGTGCTACAACCATGGAGAGTTGGAGTATTCAGAGGAAGATTTTGCTACTGGCTTTGTGGTGAATTGTATTTACTCCTTGAGATTTATTTGTTGTATATCCAATTTATTGTTGACTCAAGTTTAGCATAAACTTGATAGTTGTAATCTCTATTTCATAGTAGATATTTCTTAGAGCTACTCCGTGGTTTTTCCATTTACACCAGAGGGTTTTTCATGTAAAATTTGATGTTCTTGTGTGGTTGTGTTTATGTGGTGCTTGCTGAAATTTTTGTTTTCATAATATTGATATTGCTTGGTAGCCATTAATTTTAATTCACATGGGATAAGGATTTTTTCCCAACAGTATGGCCGGCATTGTGCCCTCAATGGCCGAAAGGTAATAGGTTACCATCCAAATCAAAATTAGCAGCTCTGCGTATTTTTGTTGGTCATAAATAAATGTGGCTTGGACTATATTCTCCACATTGTCGGGCCAATAAACTACTCCGGCAACTAAATACCGCAAATATCACCATCTTTATTCTTTAGGCATGAAAGTTATGTTAGGCTAGTGGTCATGTGCTTCCCCCATATGGCCCAATACACTTCTCTCTCTTTTATTTTCTGAGCTTTAGTTATTGTTAGCCGCTCAATTGGTTACTACTTTTCTTATAAGAGAGGAAGATTTGAAGACAGTCCCTTACATGCTAACCATGAGTTTTACTTTTAGCGTAAAGTTAACGTTTCTTCCAAGAGTATTAGTTTAAGAATTATTTTTAAAAATTTTTAATGGAAAAAGAAAAATGCAATTGACATTTTAGAAAACTTTTAATATTTCTCATAAAAGTGGTATTAAAACTTTCTTAATATTATTTATTAACAAATATCTTAAAGGAACCTATTAACAGAATTCTTAATTTTAAGCCATGCATTAATCAACTTGTGATCAACTTTGTGACATGTGAGTTGTGAGGACTGTGGCCCACACATAGAGTTAAATGCAAATTTGTGGCTAAAGATGATCCATGCTGATCTCATAAGATTAATCAGTCGTTGCTAATCTTTTATTTTCGTGTAGATCTTCTCAACTACAGTTTTATTTTTGCTAAGAAAGAAGAATGCATTAAAGAAACCAAAACAAGGCAAACACAAAGACGTAATTAGAGGAAGAAATATCCACATCAAGGGCCTTTCATATTGAAAGAGAAAAAACAAATGGAAGAATCTTGTCTCTATTCCAATATTATAGGATCATTATCCTAATTAAATCGTGAGAAATATCATTCTCGCTTCTCTCAAGAACGATATCAGCCACTAGTCCTCAATGCCAGCTCATTATTTGTTTAATTAATTTGGTATTTGTGTGTAGTACAATTTAACTCATTTTTACTTAAAAATTACCGGTTTTTTTGTTTTTATTGGAGATTGTAGTGTGTTTGTATTAAAACCTCATTTCCTCGTCTCCCTGCTTGTACGTATTTTTGCTTCAAAAAATAAAATAATTAACAGTAAATGTTAGTACGTACAAAAGGGACATATTCTCCATCACTTTGACCGGCGGAAAGCAAAAGACCATTCTTTTTTTGAGATAAACCGATAGAATTTTATTGTGATAGAATAAATCATGTATACAAAAAGAGAGTAGGGAACACACAAACTAAAAACTTCTTCCCTACAATATGCCATAACCCCAAAAGAAACTCCCCTGTTTTCCCATAATACAAACAGAGGTTGGCACGGTCAGGCCGAACCTTGTGTATCAGACAACATCTTGAGTAGCAGATAGCCTTTGGTAGTTCTCTAATATCGCTAGCGCTCCCTCCATGATTACCTTGGGGTGTGTCTGAATTTTCTCAAAGTATAGCTTGTTTCTTGCATTCCAAATTGCCCACGACAGGGTCGCCCATTTCTCCATTTCTTCTTTTGTTAGTTTCCTCCCCAGCATCCAAAACAGATGGAAGAAATCCTGAACCTCATTGCTGCTCTTTTGCACTCTTCCCCTCACCATTGCCCATACATTTCGAGCAAATGCACATTCCCACAACAAGTGGGCGCATGTTTCTGGTTGTTGACAACATAGCTCACATCTCTCATCCACCTGTACCTTCCTTCGCCGAAGATTTACCTGTGTAGGTAGAACATTTGAGCACGCCCTCCACATGAAAGATTTCACCTTTGATGGTACATTCATTGCCCAAATCATCTTCCACCATTTTCTATTTTCTTGTGCTCGTGAGTGCTCGATATCCATTTGCTGTCGAAGTCGCATAGCCACCCTGTACGCTGTTTTCACCGTGAATTCATGCTTGCTGTTTTTCTTCCACACGAGGCTGTCCCTGGTCCGGTTGCAACAAAGAGGGATTGCCAGGATATCCAGTGTAGTCCTTGGTGCAAAATTGTCCTCTATCTTCCTCCTATCCCACTGCCAAGTATCCTTATTAATAAGGTCAGCCACCCTTAGCGTGTGATCCACATCCCCACTGAAGACGGGTCTGTGTGGTAGCCAATTTGAAGACGAAACCAGAATCCGGCTTCCATCACCTACTCTCCACCTTGATCCTCTTACAACAACTTCCCTAGCAGCAATGAGACTCCTCCAAACAAAAGATGGTTTATGACCCAATTCAGCCTCCAAAAAAGAGCAGTTTAGAAAATACCTTGCCTTATAAACATGATAAAATAGGGAGTTGTGTACACAAAAAGAAAAGAGAGGTATAAAGTTCCGAGATATACATGTTTTTAACTTAGCTATGCTAGCTAATCAAGCATGGCGTTTGTTTGCAAAAGACCATTCTTGTTATTGCGGCATTGCGGTGCTTTAAAAATATACTGTATATGCTTTCGTGTGTTTGACTTGTGATGACACACTCAGTTCTTGGCCAAACTTTATTATACTCCAATTCATTATCTTTAGTTAAAAGATTAAATGATGCGAGACAGATTTACACAGAGGGCCAGAGAATTATTACGTTGAAATTAATAGCAAAATTTTGTAAATACTTCATTTTTTCTATGCAAATTAGGTTATAGAATCTTATAAAACTAGTAAGAGAATATCCTAGTTTTAATAACAAATATGAGCCAATTTTTTTGGATATTTAAAATTTTTTATATGTATATACTAGATGTATAGTAATTAAAATAGCACTATAAACACAACTCAATATATAAATGTAGAATTATAAAAACCATCGTGTACAAAAAAAAAAATTTATTAAATTTCAACAAATTTTAGCAAAGACTGAAAAAAGAATCAATCAACAATCATTATTTTAAGGACAGAGAAAAAAACAAAGCATTTATTGTTTTCCCTTTAATATTTAAAATATTTTTTAGGTAAAACTGACAAAAGATCCTAAACTTTGGAATAGTGGCTATTATGCCCTGAATTTTTATTTTAACCTATTTACTTTATGGCTTCGTTGATGTGCCAAATAGAGGCATATGTTATTCTACCATTAATATATTAACAGAATAATCACATGGCACGCATGTGAATTTTGGGTAATTGTCATTGTACTCTCTGAGTTTGAACCTAAAAAAAAAAAAAAAAAATAGCCACATGATACACATATAAATTAAAAAAAAAAAAACAAATTCAATCCCACAAACCCATATTTTAGATTGTTCTTATTGTTCCAAAAACAAATGCAGATTATAAACTGTTGTTACCTCCAATTTCACATTTGTAATTTCCATTAAATTGTATGAAACAAACAAGCTCACATAAATATTCCCAACCTCGAAAATTAAACTAAACCATGAAATTGCAACAGAAACTCAAGCGAATACAACAATTTAATTCTAGAAGCCTTCAATATATGAAAAATGTGCATGGTCCACCAATGATTCCTCTCTTTCAACCTCAAATACCTATGTTCAAACAAATCATACTGGAAAAGCAAAACCATGCTGTTAGAACATTTTAATATTAAATAATTAAAAAGAATAAATTTTATAACATAAATGTAAAGATGTAGGAGTGAATGTGGAAAATGAGTAGTTAGTGAAAATGTTTAATCCCACATTGAAAATGAGAGAGACTATTTTGTTCTTTTTAATTGTGGTGATTAATGAGCTAATATGAATAGGGTGTTCTTTCTGGTGAAGCTTTGAGATTGAACACTTTGTGCAGAGGTTGTTCTAGCCATACGACACTTATTGAGCTGTTGTATCTTCGGGGAGACAAGTCATAGACGGTCTGCACCGGTTACAAAGTTTAGCCAACCAAGGGCTTGAATCTCCTTAAAGAGAGCGAGTGCCGCGCCTCAGTCCAAATAGTATTGTGTAATCTCTTTCTTTAAACTAATAAAAATTCAGAAGTATTATTCAGTTTCTCTTCATGTTATTTCCATTATCATTGTGTTTGCATCAACAATTTTAAGGAGATTCAACACATGGAGTCTACACAAGAGAAACCAAATGAGCCTGTTGGAGATCTTAACAAGCCATTTCGCTTTAAAGGAGCCCACTTCAAGAGGTGGAAAGGAAAAATCCTCTTCTACTTAAGCCTTCTCAAAGTTGCCTACATCCTCACTGAGAAGAATCCATCAAAGCTTCTCACCAATGAGATGAGTGATGAAGAATATATTCTCCATCAAGAAAAAATAGATAAGTATACAAAAGATGAATATAATTGTCACTCTTATCTATTGAATTATCTTACCGATCATTTCTATGATTATTATGATACTACTTATAAGTCTACTAAAAAAATTTGGAAAGCTTTACAAAGCAAGTATGATACCAAAGAGACAGGTGCAAAGAAGTATAGTGCTAGTAGATTTTTCCGTTACCAAATGGTGGATGGAAAATCGATGGTGGATCAAGCACAAGACTTCCAAATGATTGTAGCAGAGTTGAGATCCGAAAGCATAAAGATCGGAGACAATTTGGTGGTAGTTGGCATAATTGACAAACTACCACAATCTTGGAGGGAGTTCCAAAAGACTTTGCAGCACAAACAAAAAGAGACATCCTTGGAGACCTTAATCACACGCATCTGTGTGGAGGAGGAGGCTAGAGGACAAGATGCACTCATGACACAAGAGAGCAATGGTAATTCCACCACAAAGGTAAACCTTATTTCATCCAATAATAGTATGCTCAAAAATCATTTTCCTAGAAATGGTCAATTAAAGCAAAAAAAGAAAGCCTTTAAAAGCAATAATAGATCACCTCAAGGAAGGGGAAACTCGAATAAAAATTACAATAAGAACCAAGGACCCCCTTCACAAGATCAATTTAATAGATTTTGTTTTGTCTGTGGCAAGAGTGGGCATATTGCTCGATTTTGCAAATTTCAGAAACATGAATCTGTCCCGCAGACTAACGTAACCGAAGAGTCTTTAGTGGCTATGATTACAGACATCAATATGGTGCAATATGTTGAAGGGCGGTGGACAAATTCTGGTGCTAATAGGCACGTCTGCTATGATAAAAATTGGTTCAAATTGTACACTCCTTTTGAAGAAGAAAAAACTGTTATGCTTGGTGACTCTAGCAAAACCAAGGTTCTTGGGAGTGGTGAGGTTGAATTGAAATTCACTTCTGGACGTGTACTAACATTGGAAGATGTACTTTACACTTCATCCATGAGGAAGAATTTGATGTCAAGTTTTTTGTTTAACAAGGCTGGCTTCAAGCAAATTATGGAATCTGATAATTATGTAATCACTAAAAAAGGATTATTTGTGGGAAAGGGTTATGCTTGTGATGGAGTGTTTAAATTAAATGTTGAGAATAATAAAACATTTACCAGTTCAGTTTATATGATTTCTTCTGTTAATTTTTGGCATGCTCGTTTGTGTCATATAAATAGTAGATATATGGGAATCATGAGTAGTTTAGGATTAATTTCATGACTGTCAAAAGATTTTGAAAAATGTGAAACTTTTAGTCAAGCTAAGATTACAAAAATGCCTCATAAAAGTGTTATAAGAAATACCGAATTGCTTGAGTTAATTCACTTCGATTTATGTGAATTTGAGGGAATTTTAACTTGTGGAGGAAATAGATATATTATCACTTTTATTGATGATTTCTCAAAATATACAACTATTTATTTGTTGAAAAATAAAAGTAATGTTTTTGAAAAATTTCAAGATTTTTTAAAAGAAGTCGAAAATCAATTCGGTAGAAAAATAAAAAGAATAAGAAGTGATAGATGCCGTGAGTATGAATCAAGTGCATTCAACTCATTTGTTCAGTCTTTGGGAATTATCCATGAAACTACTGCACCATATTCACCTGCTTCTAATGAGGTGGCTGAAAGAAAAAATAGAACTTTAATTGAGTTAACAAATGCCATGTTAATTGAATCTAGTGCACCTTTACATTTTTGGGGTGAAACTATTTTAACCGCATGTCATGTTTTAAATAGTGTGCCACATAAAAAGTCACACACCACACCTTTTGAGATGTGGAAAGGACATAAGCCAAATTTGAGATATTTGAGAGTATGGGGTTGTCTTGCTTATGTAAGTTTTACTGACTCTAAAATACCTAAATTAGGTATAAGAGCTGCTACCTGTGCTTTTCTTGGTTATGCATTTAATAGTACAGCCTATAGATTTTTTAATCTTGAAAACAAAATAATTTTTGAATCTAGTGATGCAATTTTTCATGAAGAAAAATTTCCTTTTAAATTGAAAAATAGTGGGGGTGAAGAAAATATTTTGTCACAACCTAATTCTTCTACTTCACATTTACAAAATCAAGAAAATCTTGAAATGGAACCTAGAAGAAGTAAAAGAGCTAGAGTTGAAAAGGATTTTGGTCCTGATTATTATGTTTTTAACATTGAGGAAAATTCCCAAAATTTAAAAGAGACCTTAACATCACCTGATGCTATTTTTGGAAAGAGGCTGTAAATGATGAGATGGAATCTCTAATTTCTAATAAAATTTGGAAATTAGTAGATCTTCTACCGGGTTGTAAGACCATAGGTTGTAAATGTGTCCTTAGAAAAAAGTTGAAATCGGTTGGATCAATAGATAAGTTTAAAGCTAGACTTGTTGCAAAAAGCTTTAAACAAAAAGCTGATCTTGATTTCTTTGATACATTTTCTCCGGTAACAAGAATTACATCTATTAGATTGTTAATTGCTATTGCTGCAATTTTTTATTTGAAAATTCATCAAATAGATGTAAAAACTGCTTTTCTAAATAGGAACCTAGAAGAAGAGATTTATATGGATCAACCTGAAGGCTTTGTAGAGCCTGGATAAGAAAGCAAGGTATGTAAGCTAACTAAATCCCTATATGGCTTTAAACAAGTACCTAAACAATGGCATGAAAAGTTTAATTCTTGCATGATTGAAAATGGTTATAAATCAAATGAATGTGATAAATGTATTTATTCTAAATCATGGAATAATTTACATGTTATTATTAGCCTCTATGTGGATGATATGTTGATTTTTGGCTCAAATATGCATGTTATAAATGAAACAAAAAATATGCTTAAAAGCCATTTGGATATGAAAGATCTTGGTGAGGCTAATTTTATTTTGGGCATGAAAATTACGAAAACATGTGATAGAATATCTTGATCAATCACATTATGTTGATAAAATATTGAGAAAATATAATTTTCATGATCACAAAAGTGTAGCTACTCCTTTTGATTCTAGCGTTCATTTATTTCCTGTGAATAATGATGATGAGATTTTAATCAAAAAGATTATGTTAGCATCATTGGTAGTTTGCGTTATGCTATTGATTATACTAGACCTGACATTGCATATGCAGTAGGAGTGCTAAGCAGATTTACTAGCAAGCCTAGTAAAGATCATTGGCTAGCTATTGAATGAGTCATAAGATATTTAATTGGTACCAAAAGTTATGGCTTGTTTTATAAAAATTACCCTGCTGTGATTGAAGGTTTTAGTGATGCCGATTGGAATACTTTGTCAGGTGATTCTCTTTCTACCACTGATTATATTTTTACCTTAGGTAGTGGTGTCATTTGTTGGAAATCTAAAAAGCAAACAATAATTGATAATTCAACAATGGAAGCTGAATTAATAGCATTAGCTTCAGCTAGTGAAAAGACAAATTGGCTTAGAGATTTGTTATATGAAATTCCACTTTGGGAAAAGCCAATTCCACCTATATTAATTTATTGTGATAGCACTGCTGCAATTGGTAGAGTTAAAAACCGTTATTACAATGGTAAATCCAGACCTATAAGAAGAAAGCATAGTACCGTGCGATCTTATTTGAGTAGTGGCATCATAACTGTGGATTATATTAAATCTAATGATAATCTTGCAGATCCATTTACCAAGGCCTTGGAAAAAAATAAAGTCTGGAATACATCGAGGGGGATGGGATTAAAGTCCATAAAATCATGAGCCATGTATGAGGATACCCAACCCAAAGACTAGAGATCCTGAGAATTGGGTTCAATGGGAAAAATGAATCATACGATGGTCGTAAGAAATGCACAATTTATTTTGTTAATTATTTATTTTGTAAATAGTTTTTTAATTATTTATCCCTATGATGTAAGTGCATTTATCTTGTAATGTGGAGAGGTTGAGTAAAAAACTCTTAATGAAATTTGTAGCTCGTATGAGTGAGGTGTCAGAATTACAGGAGCACCATTGACAAAGTTTCACCTATGTGAGTATGGGGGTGGGGCCGCTCCCTATAAGATTTGGACTTAATCTCAAATACACTCATGAAACCGGGATCAGCACATGGCCGTAAAGTGCTAACTATAAAAGCTCATGTCAACACCTGAGTTGTTATGTGTAAGTAATAACACTTAATTTCCCTAAAGCAGTCATAGTTCAAGTCGGAGACCACTACGACTCTGGAGTTGAGATCGCTGTTTTACTAAGTGAAGGTTCAATGCAGAGCACACCTTCATGATGCATAGTGACCCATCTTTGCCTAGTAATCTCTCTTTAACTAAAAATTTAATATTAAAATGAGTGGGGGATTGTTAGAACATTTTAATATTAAATAATTAAGACGAATAGATTTTATAACATAAATGTAAAGATGTGGGAGTGAATGTGGAAGATGAGGAATTAGTGAAAATGTTTAATCCCACATTGAAAAGGAGAGAGACTATTTTTTTCTTTTTAATTGTAGTGATTAATGGGCTAACATGAATTGTCTCAAATATTGGGTCAGATACGTGCGCAAAGAGGAGGTGAAGGGTAGAGGTGTCAAATTTGAAAATGAATCAACACCTTGGATCCTCCTACTTGACAGCCCATTCAGAGTAATTACCATATCCATTGGTGAGTAAATGACCCGAATCAATATTCCATTTTTATTATGGAAAATAATGAGCCATTAACCCACTTAATGAATTATTCGTTTGGGCCTTTTCATTATTCAGAAAACTCCTTATCTCACCATTAATTGTGTAACTCTAGCCTATCAGAATAATATCTAACAACTAATCTTGTAACACCAACTATATCAGAATAATGAACCTAATTAATCAGATTAATTTGGGTAGTTATTTCGTGAGGCTCATTGAGCTTATAAATAGACTCATTCAGACACAATCCAAGTTACTGCAATATACACTAAAAAAAACAAAATTAAAGAGATTCTTGGCAAGGAAGGGTGTTCTTTCTAGTGGAGTTTTGGGCTTGAACACTTTGTGCAGATGTTGTTTTAGCCATACAACACTTGTTGGGCTGTTGTATTTTGGGAGAGACAAGTCAGAGACGGTATGCACCGGTTACAAAGTTTAGCCAACCAAGGGCTTGAATCTCCTTAAAGAGAGCGAGTGCCGCACCTCAGTCCAAATAGTTTTGTGTAATCTCTTTCTTTAAACTAATAAAAATTCAGAAGTATTATTCAGTTTTTCTTCGTGTTATTTTCATTACCATTGTGTTTGCACCAACACATACACTATCATTGACTAGCCACATTCTGAGTGCATGCGTTGAAATGATCATTGAAACCTGAAAAAGTGTTTTGTCAGTGAGGAAATGGAGGGAGGTAAAATGAAAAGAGATAATGGGACGGTTGGATTTCAAATTTTGTGGTTTATGAATTTTATGATAATGGGTTGATCTGATTTCAAATTCTATTTGATATGAATTATATTTTGTGGTCTGAAATAGAATTTGATATGCTACTTGAAACCATTATATTTCAAATTCTTAAACTCTTATCTCAATATCTCAAAAATTTGGTTAGTCATTCCTTAAGCTACAATTATTTTTAGGAATAACCAGATAGTCAACAACATTCACCATTAGAATACTTCTTAAGGATTGTTTATTTTTTGAGAAGAGCTTTTTAAGGATTGTTGATAGCGTGCAAAGAACCCATAGATTACTAACCTCGTTAGTAATAGCATCCAATTAAGCACATCTTTTTTTTTTGGGCACAAAGGCTGGTTTAGGTCACATGAAAACTTGTGCAACGAGTGATTATTATTGATTATTGTTGTTCCAATGAACAGAAATTAATAAATAAAAAGAATTTCATAATTTACAAAGTAATGTTTCCAATAATAATAATATTCCACAAAAGTTGTAGTTCACCACACAAAATAGGTAACAAATTAGGGGATATTATTAATAACTTCATTGGTGCTTTAATATATCTTATAATATGAAATATTAATTGGTACTAATGCCATGAGTTTGAGGGCGAATGAGATGAGGTGTAAACTATGTCGCTTTATTAAGTCAATACATGTAGTTTATGAGATATTTTATAGGCATGCCATCTCCAAGACACGAAAACCAAACCATACTTAACGTTATCTTATTAGTTTGCAGTACTAAGTAAGATAGAAAGCTCTAAAATAGTATTTATCTTCTTACTCATGTGACACAGTTATAGAAAGATACTATGCTTTTGTAAGGAATTTGAGTACAAAATATAAAGACTAAGGCAACCCGTTAACCGGATCATATATTTATTATTATTATTTTTGATATATATATATAGGGGTGAGAGATTTAAAAATTGGATGTCTTTGTTTGAGACATCAATAAGTGTCACTTAGACTACAAACTCTTGTCATAAATATATTCATTATATTATTGATGCGGCATCAATCATAATTAAGATAATATTTGGCAAATATGAATGAGTCCAAAAATTTAATGCAACAATGACACAGCCAAGTGATTGGGAGATTCAGGATAGAATGGAAAGGTGAAATCAACTTGTGTATCATCATGTAATTAAGTGGGGTTTGACAACTTCTCAAACTATCGTCAACCACGTAACAATCAAACAATACACACTAGGCCTGGCAAGTGGCAACACCACACATCCAGCCACAGTCACAGGTGCTCGATTATTTACGGAATGATTTGCGCACAAGCCTCGTCCTCGTCCTCATCGCCCTCTATGGCTATCGTGTTCATGGCATGGGATTGGTCCACCATGCGCTATTAGCTATGAAGATGATCACCATGTCTAACGACGTCTGTCATTGTTGGCCCCCATTCACAAGGCTGCTAAAATTTCTTCCGTCAGGCTATACGTAACATAGATGGATTCTCTTACCTCTTATATAGTTGATGTGCTTCGGCTTTTTGTCTGTTTAAATATAAGAAAAATGATATACCTACAACATTTTCACTACATTTTTACAACAAATCTTAAGTGGTAGGTTGTTATTGATTGTTATTGTTAGGGCAAAAAAGTGATCTTAGTATTAGGTTCAAATTTGAACCAATAATAACTAATCACCTATGATTTGTTGTGAAAATGTTGAAAAATGTTATGGACGTAGGCTAGCATCTCTCTAAATTTAATATGGTTCAATGAATGCCAAACCAAAACCAAGGATGTAACCAATAATAAGAAACATATATATAACAATTTTTAGGATTAGTCATTAACTTTGAAACTCAGTGTCAATGGTATTATTTAATTTCCTTTATAAAGAGAATTAAGGGTTTGAATCTTCATTCTCACACTTATTATAACAACAACATTATTAGTCAGAAGCATTTAATTAGTAGATTCTTAAAAGTTAGAAGGGAAAAAAAAAGGCTTCTACTAAGAATGACGCACTCAATAATGATGTTAGTGCAAATCAATTGACATATTGTATGACCCTATAATGGGTTAGAGGCTTAAAGCCCAAATGTATAACAACGACTTTTCGAGAAGTGATAAAAGATAAAAGATAGAAAGAGGCTCTACAATATCAAGAATCTTGAAGTTTAATTCGTGGTTTAGCTATCCTTACGAGAATATCCTCATGATAAGAACTAAGATTTACATTTCTCTCTTCACATGTTGTAACAATTTTTTCTTTTCTTCAAAGGCTCAACAATAATAAAGAATAGTTATTAAGAGTCAAGATGTTATTTTTTTTTTGGATGTTATAGTTAAAATGTTATAGTTGATTCAATATGAAAAGAATAATGATTCAGATACAAATTATTTTACAACATTTTTATAAACTATTAATGTAATTTTTTTTTACAAATTCATATTTAAGCTCACCACTAATATTACTTTTTTATTTACCAATAACCACTTACTACATTAACAACTTGTAGCTTTATAATTTTTTATATAAAAATAAGAACATAAATCTATCTGTGATATTTAAAAGTAAAACAAAGTGAAAGGTTTGAAATGGTTAAGTTGGGTGATTTTTTTAAAAAAAGTTTATTTATTTATTTATTTAATGATCCAATTAAGGCAGGATTAAATCTATCTTCCTTAAAATTTATCCGATTTAGAGGAGCAAAAAAAAAAAAAAAAAGTTCTACTCAACAGGAGCCAATTTTATAGCTTATAAATTAAATAAGAATTTAATATAGGCAGGCAAAAAAAAAAAAAAAAAAAGCCTAACGAATGCACGGCTTGGTTGCTTTATGACTCCAATAAAGGAGATTAATAAAAAAAAAAATAAAAATTCAAGGGCTAAGACATAATCTAAGCTTTCAAGAATAAATAAAGAACCTTATAGTCTTGTAATATTGTTCAATTTTTCCATAAAACAGGATTTATGTTCAAATATATCCATCCACCTAATGTAATAAGAAGAAGAAGAAGACGAAGAAGAAGAAGAAGGAAAAAAGAAAAAAATAAAAAAAAAAAAAAAAGGGCCTGGTGTTAAGGGGTGGGATAAAGCCTAAAGAAACTATATATTTTTTTTATAGGAAAAGGCACATTGAATGCAACCAAACTCTGGGAACGGGCTGCACATACGGGTTAGATAGGCCCAGGCTGACGGATCGAGGTTTGTACTGGCTTTTGTTTGAGTTGGAATTTGATGGGCACAATTGACATGGCCCAACGGAAAAATAATGCAAAAGAATTAAGAGAAATAAAATGAAAATGAAGAAAAGAAGAAAGACTCACGGCAAGAAAATCGAGCACTTGTGGCGGTTGCAAAAACTACTGCTATATGTCACATATTGCGGCACTTTTTTGGATCGCCCCTGTAAATGAGATATATTGCGGCATTCCATTGGACCGTTGCAATAGATCTAGCATTTTACAACATACTACAGTGGTGCCATATAAAACTGCCGCAATATATGTGTTTTAGTGGCGTTGGACTTAGCTATAACGGTGCTCCATAAACCCGCCGCAATAAATATACCCTTTTGCAGCATAGTATAGTGGCAGTATATAAAATCGCTGCAATATATAAGTTTTAGTGGCGTTTGATTTAGTTATAGCAGTGGTATTATCGAACCACCACAATATATGTCTTTTTGCGGCATGTTTTTTAGTTATAATGGCAGTTAAAGCGACCGCCGCAATAGACTTGTTAATTGCCCAAAAGTCCAATTTTTCCCCTGTTTTTTTTTTTCCTTTCCCTCACATAAACCTATCAATTTAGACCCCAACCTTTTCATTTCCCATCTGTTTGTCTTCCTCTAAAAAAAACACACACACTCTCTCTCACTCTCAAATTAAAATCTCACATTATTGATCTCAAAACCCAACGATCGATCTTTCCACCACCGCCACTCATTCTCACTCTTAAACCCTAAATTGGGTCTGTCTCTATTAGCACTCACCACCACCACTAGCCGATTGAAGCCTCAAAAACACCCATTGAGGCTTGATTGGGAATATAGGAGTGACTTTCAACAACATGTCCACAACCCAATCCACAACTCATCACCAAACCCAACTGACCACCACTTCCACAACCACTAATCACCACAGTCCACCATGGAGGGATGAGGAAGAAAGAGAGAGACCCATCAAGAGAGAGACCCATCAAGAGAGTGACCCACTAAAAGAGAGACATTGATTTGAGCGAAAGAGAGAGTGAAGCATCAACCTTTGAGAGAGAGAGAGAGAGAGAGCGGGAGAGAGAGAGAGAGTTAGTATGAGAGTGAAGGACGAGACATATTTGGGTTTGATTTTGAGCAAAAGTGAGATAGAGAAAGCGGATCGATGAGTGACATGTGCAAAGACCGAAGAGCAAAGGAGGCAATGCTTGGTCATGGAGTTAGAGAGAGATTTAATAATTTTTGAAAATAGAGAGAGGGAGAGAGGAAATATGGCGAATGTCTTAGCTATAAAAGTTGGAGAATCTGTTGGAGAAGGAGGCTTTGGGATTGAAGTTTTTTTGAGTGTATGATTGTGCGAGAAAATGTTTAATAAAATTTTATTTTAATTAATTGTTATTGATCGAAGAATTTGTGTTATATTTTGCGCCCTCTACAGTGGCAGTATTAAAAATTGCCGCAATATAAATGTTTTAGCAGCATTTTTGTTACTTACAGCGGCAGATTGGATGACCGCCACAATAGATACTTTTTTGCGACGCTTTTCTTAGTTATAGCGGTGGTTTGGACCGCTGCAATAGACCTTTTAATTGCCTGCGTATAGTCCAATTTATCCCTCTATTGTTTTGTCGTTTCCCTCACCTAAATGCCCTTTTGGCTATTATTTTCCCTCCTCTTTTCATTTTCCCTCTGTTAGCTCTAAGAACCCCCCCCCCTCCCACACACACACTCTCTCTCTCCCAAACATTACAAAAAAAGGGCTATCCCAGCATTTTCAAAATCGTTGGGATTGCCCCAAAAAGCCCTAAAATAGGGTCGAAATTCCTATCTTGATATTTCTTTTCCCGGTGCTTCAAACTGCCGCGTAGTGACAGTCGGTATAGTATCGCTATACTTGTACTGGTGCTTTTCAAAAGTGCCGGGATAGGTCCCCGCGCTTTTTAGGCCCTATTCCGGCATTTTTACTTGTGTCGGGACAGCCTTACGAAAATATGAATATAACCTATACCAGCGCTTTTGAAAGAGCTGGCATACGCAGTACCTATTCCAGCATTCTCGAAAGCGCTGGTATAGGTCTGTAATGAATATAGTTAAAAATGCTTATACCAGTGCTTTTGGAAGCGCTAGCATAGGCAGTACCTATTCCAGCGTTCTCAAAAGCGCTGGTATAGGTCTTGAATGAATATAATTTAAAAGCCCTATACTAGTGCTTTTAAAGCACCAGAATAGGTTCTTCCTATGCCAGCACTTTCAAAAGCGTTGGTATAGGGCATATGCCCATACCCTATGCTAGCGGTTTTCAAAGCACCGGAATAGGTCATTTTAAAAAAATATATATATATATATATATATTTTTTTTAAATTTTTTTAGCACCTATAATGTACCTACAATACATATTTTCCAATGCCTATTTTATAGCAACTGTAATGAACTGCATATCATATTTTCCAATAGCAAATACAATATCACATTAAACCAAGAAGCTAAATATATTTACTTATAATTATTTTCAATAGCAAATACAATACCACAATACCAACAAACTATTTACACTAAAATGGCACAAAAATGATCTAATTCACAGGTATTTCAATATACTTTTAACTAAATACATCAGATTATACTCTTATTACACCTAATTTTCACTCAAATTTCAAAGCAAAATATAAGGCAATAATTCCTTGCATCTAATGATTTAACTAAGCTCAATGTCCATGATCTACAACACTAATTATGATAATGCATATAATGAATAATACAAAATACATTAGGTTGACAATTACATTTTCAACTGGTACTTTACATGATACTAATAGGCCAAAAACGTATTGACCACTTGTGATGGATTAAGTTGATTAATTAGCCAAATTTATTAATTAATCAAATGAACATGCAAACGTGTGGTAGCACAAACAAATCACCAATAAACTAAAGTGCAGTGGAAAATAAATTGACACAGTGATTTGTTTACGAATGGGGAAAACCTCCAAGGCAAAAACTTCACTGGGAGATTTTAAGGTTGTTAAGGACATATTTTATGTAGTTGGCTAATCATTTGACAAAATGCACTTTACTTGTATTTGGATTGATCTAGGATGTGTTTAATACTTCAAAGAACATGTTGTTCAAGTCTAGTATTAAAGTCATGAAGATTGGACCAAGAAACAAGTGAAGAAAAGGTGTTTACTAAAGCTGGACACCTGCGGATAGCTGCTGGACACCTGGTGAACAGCTGCTCGATAACTGCTCGATAGATAGCTATCTATTGAGGTTTAATGAGGCTCGACAGATGCTATCTATCGAGGTTACGGAAATCAAAATTTTTAGATCTGATTTTTGGACCAGGCTTTTGTATTTGTATAGGGTTTCTTTTCTCACAACCCTAGACATATATAAGGCATATTTTAGAGGCCACCACACAAGAGAATAAGAGAGTACAAGGAGAACATATGCAAAAGGTGACCGAAGCCTTATTCTCTTTGAAAGAAGCTATTGTGTTTTTACGCCTTAGGGTTTTGTAACCAAGTGCTACTTAATCTTCATTGTTGATGAAGTGAAGAACTTTGCAACCAACATTCTTCTTTCTTAAGTTGGTGAGTGAGTCACATATTGGAATTCGTGCAAAGGAGTTAGTCACGTACTGGGATCCGTGCATCAAAGGGCGGCGTTCATATATTGAAGAGTTCAGAGGTTCTGAAATGGTAGAAGGTTTCTGCTGTGAGTTCATCTACGTGGATTGTAGAGTTTAGGGACAAAGGTTTTGTACTAGATCTGAAACTCTCTTTACTATAGTGGATTGCTTTTCGGGAAGGTTATCCCCTAGGTTTTTTACTGTAAAACTGGTTGGTTTCATTGGTTTTCCTAAGTTATCATATCTTGTCTTATTTATTTTTCCGCTGCATATGATTTTGACATGATATTGATGTTTGTTTGTTTTAACAAGTTTATGCATAATAAATCTAATTAACAACTTGGATTTAAAACTTGTTAATTTGATCAACCAGGGTCTAAATTTCCCAACAAAGGTCACCACTCCCGATAATCCACTATTATCACAACAAGTGGTTACAAGTAAAGGAATCCCAGTACCTCATACCAACCTACACTTGAACCTTTACCCCAATACCCAATTAGACTTGTTCTGTAGTGAAAATTTGACTTTTTCAATGTACGACTCCCAATACGTGACTAACCAATTACGCAGATCTCAATACGCAACTTCAATCATCAACTTGAGAAAGATGTTGGCTGTAAAGTTCTTCAGTTCATCCTCACAATGAAAAACAAGAAGATGCTTGGTTACAAAACCCTACGGTGCAAAGACACAGCAGCTTCTTCACAAAGAGATGAACTAGGGCAAACTTTGTCTCCGGTCATAAATTGCTTGAACAGACTTTGATCAATGCTTGTGCAACTTGTGTCTACTTTTACGACCCTTAAAATAATCTTTTTATATGTCTAGTGTTGTGAGAAAAGAAGGCCCAAAGATATATTCACGGATTGGAATCAAAATAGATCTGAAAAGTTGTTTTCCTTAAACCTCGATAGATAGAGGTGTCGAAGTGCTGTTGAGCAACTGTCGAGCCACGGGGCTGGAACAGCTTCTTAAAACTCGATAGATGCAGTTGTCGAGATTTAATGATAAGCACTACTCAGCTTGTTTCTTGGACAGACTTGCATAGTTTTAACACTTGATCTTGAAACCTTGTTTCTTGAAATATTAAAAACATCCTAGATCTATCTAATTACAAGTAAAGTGCGTTTTGTTAAAGGATTAGCCAATTACATAAAAGAATGACATATGTTCTTATTAAGTGAACAATATATGTCCTTATTAAGTGAACAATATATGTCCTAACAGATATATCTAAAACAAACAACAGGGAAAAGATAAAATGATATAACTTTCAAATATACTAATTAATACCAATGAAAAATAAACATGAACAGAATGTTACTAGATACATCTCAACAACAATCTTAATCAGCTAATAAACAAGAAACACTCTTCATTATAAAAATAATGTACTACTTCATATCCACCTATGAAATGTATAAAAGATATAGCCTACTTCATGTATAATTCACCATAAACTCATAGCACAAAATCAAGAAGAAACAAAATCAAGAAGAAAAAGAGAAAAAAAATACCAATAGCAAAATTAAACCGTATTGCCATGTTCACAACCAACTGATGTACAACTTTTAAAGTATCACTTTTCATAGTTACACTTATACTTTTACACTACTTATTTTGTAAAACTAAACTCATCTAAACAAACTCAGGATAAACTTTACATAAATTATGCACTTCAACAGTCATGATTGACAACTGAATAATAGTAGAATAATTAAATGACTATATTTCATGAAAGTGTGATTCTATGGAAAGAATTGGGATAGAAAATAAAACTAAATGCTTTACCGAGGGCAATACTCCATTTGAATATATAAAAAGGTTGATTCAATCTTGTTCTCCTGTCCAACAACATCAATTGAGTTTGTGCCTAAGTAGTTGAAAAGTGATAAAAACAAAAAGAACACATAAATAGCATTTTCACTAATTTTCACAAAAACTATTGTATTAAAAAAAATTAGACAGTAGAACAATTACATCCATAGTCAAAGTTGTATATATAGGAAGGCTAGCAATTATGTGGAATCCAAGAAAACAATAGGGAAAAAAAAAACATGATTAATCCAACTCTAAGGCTCCACATATTCATGAACATTCCCAACTCCTAAATTTTCTTTTTTAGCACTATATCTAATTCAGACACAAACCCCCACTTTGAAAAAAAGCAGCCCATGAGTTCATAATAGGATTTTAGTGGGCCAAAAATTAATGGTTATATAGCATACATGTAGCTGACTATGGGAAAAGACACTTTTCGCAGGGCCTGTGATCAATCTACTAAAGACTGGGTCCACATTGCATCCTTAACAAATTTGACTCCTAGACACAAAATTACCCCAGCAATCACACCCAAAGCACCTTAATTACTAGAACCCCAGGCTATGTCAAGTTTTAAATGACATATGCTTAAGGAAGCCAACATTTTTTTTTTACAATGGATAATAATGCAAATAAAATAAAAAACTCTTCACAGTTAAATTCCATTAAAAAGAAAGGGTGAAAAACAAAATTAAAAGGACAATGTTGAGTCATGAAAGGTAACTTTCATGTTCCCCTCTTTCAACTGCACTTTTTTGTGGTTTGAAAATACCTTCATTAATGAAAGGTAATTTCATTTAGAAATAGGGTCATAAATGTCAAATAAAAAATTTCATTTTGAATTCAAATAAAAGAACTATTTTATATATTTAATAAATTTTATGTTTTTAATCAAATTACAACCACATAAAACGTGATTTAAAAAAAAAAAAAAAAAAAGGGTGGCAAAAAGAATGACCAAAATATACCCCCTAAATGTAAAAAATCACCAACACAGTTTCAAAGCTTCTTAAAACACTATATATATATATATATATATATATATATATATATATATATATATATTTATATATATATATATATAAACTTAAAAGTTCACAATTTCCTTTATTAAGCCACATCAATCCTTGATCTCCTTGATTGGCTTAGATTTAAATCCACACTTAATACACCAATAGTAAATTACACCTTAAGTACTCAATTAAAACCTATACGTATATGTAGCCAATTGTGCATATCAATTAAAGCCTAGTTTTTAGGTTTAATCTAATCTATGATCACTAGTTCCCTTGCTTTAAATATAAATATAAATATATATATATATATATATATATATATATATATATATATATAAAAGTAACAATGTTAGTGTAATGATTCATGCTAGTTAAGATTTAACCCTCCGTTACTAATCATTACGGTCTCTTAGTTTAATATAATGTCCTAATTGGTGCAGGGCACCATAGTAGGAAGCGCAAAGCTAGTGAAATCGGATTTACAAACAAAGAACAACAATTTTGATGAATAAATAGAATCAAACCATACATATACTTATCGATGATGAAAAATATGAACTAATCATGGCTAATAATCAACAATGCCTTGAATTTGACTCCATATCTGATGCTAAAAAAGCTTAAAAATGCTAGACCACTCAAATCACCTAGGAACCTAGTGTTCACGAAACTAGAAAATATAAGTTAAAGTCAAGTTAGATCCATACTTGGTCTGCCTAGGGCTAATCACTGAATACACCAATGCATAAGTATTACTCAAGCAGCAATAGATAAAAAGTAAACTTAGATGATCACATAAAAGATGGAATTATTAAGGAAATTCTAGTGAGAATGACTAAGTTCATCACCAATAATTATAACACAATAGGAACAACACAATCAACACTCCCAATATAAAATACACTGCCTTATATCTCCACACAAGCCACCCACTTGCTCCAAATCAACAACTCACCATCGTAGAATATTTGAATTACTAAGAGGAAATAAAATAAATTCACAAATAGTTGAATAATAATATCACAACATTCACAAGACCATCAACACTCCCACTAATGAAAAGTAGACCGCCTTATATCACCATGCAAGCCACCTGCTCGCTCCAAACCAACAATCCACCATAGCAAAAATTTTAACATATAATTATAGACTAGTAGGGTATTATGAAGTAGATGTTACTCACCCTTTAGCAATTCATTGGTTTGCTCACGGAAAGAGGAACTCAAACTTAGAGCAACCTGCTAATCTTGCAAAATCTAAGTCTAAATTATAGACTACTAAAATAACTTAAAAGACATAAATTAGGTGACTTCATGTCCAAAATCATGTAAAGGAGAAGACACTACTAAACTAAGTACATCGAGAGAACAAACTATAAACTAAAATAGGGAGAGGTGTGCAAAGATATACAAACCAAAAGATAAGCTCCAATATTTTGTTAGTTTGCATTTGTTCCACAAGTAGACAACTGAATAATAGTAGAATAATTAAATGACTATATTTCATGAATGTGTGATTTTATGAAAAGAATTGGGATAGAAAATAAAATTAAATGCTTTACCGAGGGCAATACTCCATTTGAATATATAAAAAGGTTGATTCAATCTTGTTCTCCTGCCCAACAACATCAATTGAGTTTGTGCCTAAGTCGCTGAAAAGTGATAAAAATAAAAAGAAGACATAACCGGCATTTTCACTAATTTATACAAAAACTATTGTATTACAAAAACATTTAGACAGTAGAACAATTACATCCATATTCAAAGTTGTACATAAAGGAAGGCTAGCAATTATGTGTAATCCAAGAAAACCATAGGGAAAAAAAAAACATGATTAATCCAACTCTAAGGCTCCACATATTCATGAACATTCCCAACTCCTAAATTTTCTTTTTTAGCACTATATCTAATTCAGACACAAACCCCCACTTTGAAAAAAAGCAACCCATGAGTTCATAATAGGATTTAGTGGGCCAAAAATTAATGGTTATATAGCATAAATGTAGCTGACTATGAAAAAAGACACTTTTCGCAAGACCGGTGATCAATCTACTAAAGATTGGGTCCACATTGTATCCTTAAAAAATTTGACTCATAGTCTTATTTCTATTAGACTTAAGTTCAATTTAATTGTTATTTCATGGTCCTATTTCTATTAGACTTTAACTCTGATGGGATAATTTACTTTCAACTAGAACCCTACCAATTGTTTAGCATCGACCTACACACTCCTATAAATGAGTACCCAACCTTTCTCTTTGTTGTTGGTGTCATCTTTTTATCCCGTTGGTGGCTTCATTTCCTTTGTCTTTGGTAAATGAGTTCAATTTTTTAATTTGTTGGTTTTCAAAAAGTTAGTTTTTGTAGCACAATTTTGTACCTTTATAATCTAAACACAAAGAATATATATATAAGGGTTTTCTATTCTCCCAATGGTTTTAGACTTTTAGTTTGACTTGAAGGGACCTACCCATCCCCACTTTCTAATATACTTTTACTTAACAAAATATACATGACAAATTGACATGGACAAAATTCACCACCCATTGTAGCTATAAAAAATAAAATAAAAAATTATTCCTTGAGGGACTATTTGGTCCCGCTGCAATATACAGAGAAGAGGCATTCACCTAAGTACCAAAGACAAATGTCTTCCTAAAGACACCTAGCACATAGGTAAGTTCCCAGATCACCTTTAAAATAATTTCCTAATTCTTTGTTTGAGGTTGAAATGACAGGATTTAATGGTTGATAAAAGTTATGAAGAGAGAATTCCTTATGAATGAGCCACTCTCCAATTACTTTGATAGTTGTAAAATCTTACTATGTCAGGATCGAAACAGAAATAAATCCAAATCTAAACAACTACAGATAAATTCAGCCCAGTAGAAATTTTTACCCATTCAATTTTTTAATTAAGTTGCTATAGTTACCAAAAAATTACAAATTGCAGCACTAATTGTCAGAACATTCTGAATATCCTAATTCTACAACAGTTTCATTTTCATTATAATTCCCGTGTTGCAAATTTATACGTGATTCTGACAAAGGATGCTATCTACCATCATAATGTGATTCTGACAGCTTAATCACATTATCCTACTAGATAAAACACAGAAACAATTCTCATACTAACCAAATCCACAATCCTAATAAAATCCCACAATCCTAATAATTCTCCCAAATTTGTTACGTTACTTATCAAAAAAAAAAATCTTCAAAACTAAAACACAAACACACACCACTATATATTATCAACCTTGGCTAAACCAATGCAAGTAACTCATAAACTGAAAATTTAGCAAACCCCAACAATAACTATCTAAAAGAAAAACTTTTTCTTGGACCAAAATCATCGCACACACAAAACACAAAGAAGCAAAATTCCCACATGTCACGCCAAAGAAAAAAAGCACTAAGCCAAATAAAATTTATGAAATTGTATCTAAAGAATGACACCCTCTTGGTTTCTTATGAAAAAAAAAATGATAATCAAGTCCAATAAACAAAATGAAAGAAACAAATTTACAACCTTTTCTTCACTTTTCCTTTCTTTTCTTTGCTTTATCTTACTTTAACTTTGCTTTTCCTTTGGTTTTATCAAGAAACAAACGCAAACGAACATAAAAAAGTAAAAACTAACCTAGGATTTTGGTGGGTTTTATGGGAAAGAGTTGGGGATGGAAGTGGTGCGAGCTATGGTTTCACCAACAAAGCACTAAGCTATGGTTTTCGAATAAGGTCTACCTATTCCAGTGCTTCCAAAAGCGCTGGGATAGGTCTCTCTCCATAAGGAAATAGAGTGATCCTATTCTAGCGCTTTCGGAAGTGCTGGAATAGATGGACCCTATTCCAGCGCTTCCAAAAGCGCTAGGACAAGTCTCTTTTCATAAA